>NC_133399.1:62073409-62705716 GCF_047511655.1 Castor canadensis | reverse complement strand
TTAGTGTCACTTAAAATGTTCTCCAAAGGTCCATGTGTTAAAAGCTTAGTCATCAGCCTATGGCACTACTGCAAAATGGTGGAACCTTTAAGAGATGGGGCCTAGTGGAAGGAAGTTAGGTCACTGGGGGCATGTCCTTGGAGGGGCTATTGGGCACTGGTTACTCCTTTTCCTCTCTTTTGTGTCCTGGCTATGAGATAAGTGATTTTGCCATATGTTCACGTACTGACTCCCTTCATGCTCAAAAGCAATAGGGTCAATGGATCATGGACTGAAACCTCCAAAAATGAGCCAAAATAAACCTTCCCCCCTTTTAAGTCGATTATCAGGAGGTATTTTGTTATAGTAATGGAAATCTGACTAGCACAATATTGTACATGTAATTTTGTATCCTACTTTTACACTTAAAGCCGTATTATAGGCATTTCCTATGTCTTGGACGTTCCATAAAAATCATATTAATGACTGCAGAATATAAAATTCTTTGAATTTATACTAATTGATTTAACCAATTACTTAATGTTGGACTTTTAATATTATTCAGATTTTTAACATCAATACTAAGATTTTGCTGTTTCCACTGATCTGGACCCGACTTCACTTATTGGTTAGGAGAATGATTCAGACTCTGGCCCTATGAACTAGAGTTAATATGAACATTTTCAGTCAGCACCAATGAATAAGGAGGATGTGGGGGTCTCTCAGAAATAGCTATAATCAGTCAGCTCCCAAATTTCTTTTGTGAAGTTGGGAGCTTCATGTGGTGTGCCCATTTCCCCTGTTTAAAGCCATCACCGGACTGTCATTTCAGCAACATCTTAACAAATGAAAGTCCTCCTTTGAGTCAATAGTAATTATAGGAATTCATCACAATTGCCAATCAAGGTGTTCTAAAGAGACTCATCTTTCTTGTTAAATTAGCTTTCACTGCACGCAAACAGTGAGTTATCTTTAGGAAATCAATTGCAGGGAAATTACAGCTTTCATGGCGTGATATAACCTTGCCAACTGTCTTGTTATACATAATTCTGCTACCAAGAAATTCAGCTGGGCTCACATGACTTATTTTTCAGGATTGTATTTCAATGAAATAAACATGGAAAAGTCAACTTCTGAAAGGCAAAGAAGAAAGCAGAGGCAAGGACCTTGGAAACATCTTAAGACACTGCAGCCAATTAAACCATCACCCCAGAAGGGGTAAGTAGGCTGGAGTTTGTCACTCCAAAAGACTTTGATCCAACGGATTTAAGGGTAGATGTGTCTGGCAGTAGATATTGCTCACTTCTCTTTCCATCCCTACACTAGGAGAAACTTTAGTTGGAGGGTACTTCGAGCAATTGTTGAGCTCTTTAAAGAAGCAATAGCATAGAATTTTTTAGCAGAAGTCTTGGAGATATGGAGTGATCAGGGATCTTTCACTGCAGCAGTTGGAGAAAGTCCATTTTAGCATTTAATCCCTGCTGCAGGTTCCCCCATCAAATGTATGGCTCATTGATGCTATAACAAGATGGTAATTAATATGCAATTAACCCAGAATTACTAGGAAATTAGCATGTGATTTTTAAATAACTAGACTTAGTGACTTTTATATTTATTGGCTATGCTCTGTGCATATTTCTCTTCTGGAACATTTGCAAACGTGCTAGTGGTGCCAGCTATGATTAAAAACCAGACAGAACCCTAGACCCTCACTCAGCATGATTCACCTGAGCATGGCCCGTTTATAAAGTAGACATGTCTTGGGAGGTGATTAGTGGAATTGGCAGAAGAACCCCTTTTTAAAAAGTTATGTTTTAGATAAGGTGTTAAACCCCTCTTCTGTAAGTCATATCATTTGATCATCCTTACCTTGTTCCCACCTTACAGATCAGGAAACTGAAGCCAATGGTTAAAAAAGTAGGAAATGTCCGAGGAGGAATGTGAGCCCAGGGAGTAGACTCTCGAGTCCACAGTCAGTGCTTCTTCCCTTATTGTGCTGAAAGCAGCTCCTGAAAGGGGTAGTCAGGGAGGAAGAAGTAGGAGTTGGTGTTTGTCAAGGATCAAAAACAGTGGAGTTATGAGGAAAAGCTATTGAATATCTTGCCTGTGAGGCCAAAAAGGAAAAGATGGTCTGAAAGTTAGATGAGACCAAAGGCAGTCTGTCAGGGTCTACAGAAGTTTTGTGGAAAAATAACAGTCTGGCCTGCCTCCCTGCCTAGACATTTGACGTTCAGTTCACAGGTAGATACAGTCCAAGCAGGAAGGCAAGTGTGGCTTTCTCTGTTGCTCAGGTAGGACCACTGCTAGTGTTTGATGTGAATAAAAAAAGGGATCCTGTATTAGCCAGTTTTATAATTACTGTGGTCAAATACCTGACATAAACAGCTTCAAGGAAGGAAGGCTTTATTTTGCTAATGGTTTGAGAAGTTTCAGTCCATTGTCCTTGGTGCCATTGATTCCAGGCCACTGGTGAGGTTAAACATCATGGCAGTGGAATTGTGTGGCAAAGGCTGCTTACCTCATAGTGGACAAGAAGCAGAGAGAGAAGACAGGAAGGGGCCAGGGTAAGATATAGCTACTAGGACATGGATGATTCCAGTGACTCATTTCCTCCAACCAGGCCCACTTTCCAAGTTCCACCACCACCCCTTAGTCTATTTAAAATTTGAATTCTTCAATGGATTAAGCCATTCATTAGTTCAGAGCCATTATGATGTAGTCATTTCTGGAAATGTCCTCACAGACACACCCAGAAGTCTGCTTTACTATTCTCTTACATGTCCTTCAATCTGACTTTCTTCTAGGTAGCTGTACTTGTGCCAGAGACTCCATGGGTGATGGGACTTTATACTGGCGGTCAGCACCCTGCTGTCCTAGCCATGTACCCTTGTATACAAACAGCCTGCATGGCCACAAGTGGGACTAGCAGCCCTGATGCTGCAGAATCAAAAGCTTTGGCTGGCAGGAGCAGCCCGTGTAGCTACAGGGTTAAGTTTTCTTGGTGAGAGTGGCCTTCTTTTTTTTTTTTGTGGTCTCTAAACTTCTCATTTAAAATTTTTTTTTTCATTTTTCTTTTATTATTCATATGTGCATACAAGTCTTGGTTCATTTCTCCCCCCTGCCCCCACCCCCTCCCTTACCACCCACTCCACCCCCTCCCACTCCCCCCCTCAATACCCAGCAGAAACTGTTTTGCCCTTATCTCTAATTTTGTTGTAGAGAGAGTATAAGCAATAATAGGAAGGAACAAGGGGTTTTGCTGGTTGAGATAAGGATAGCTATACAGGGCATTGACTCACATTGATTTCCTGTGCGTGGGTGTTACCTTCTAGATTAATTCTTTTTGATCTAACCTTTTCTCTAGTTCCTGGTCCCCTTTTCCTATTGGCCTCAGTTGCTTTAAGGTATCTGCTTTAGTTTCTCTGCATTAAGGGCAACAAATGCTAGCTAGTTTTTTAGGTGTCTTACCTATCCTCACCCCTCCCTTGTGTGCTCTCGCTTTTATCATGTGCTCATAGTCCAATCCCCTTGTTGTGTTTGCCCTTGATCTAATGTCCACATATGAGGGAGAACATACGATTTTTGGTCTTTTGGGCCAGGCTAACCTCACTCAGAATGATGTTCTCCAATTCCATCCATTTACCAGCGAATGATAACATTTTGTTCTTCTTCATGGCTGCATAAAATTCCATTGTGTATAGATACCACATTTTCTTAATCCATTCGTCAGTGCTGGGGCATCTTGGCTGTTTCCATAACTTGGCTATTGTGAATAGTGCCGCAATAAACATGGATGTGCAGGTGCCTCTGGAGTAACAGTCTTTTGGGTATATCCCCAAGAGTGGTATTGCTGGATCAAATGGTAGATCGATGTCCAGCTTTTTAAGTAGCCTCCAAATTTTTTTCCAGAGTGGTTGTACTAGTCTACATTCCCACCAACAGTGTAAGAGGGTTCCTTTTTCCCTGCATCCTCGCCAACACCTGTTGTTGTTGGTGTTGCTGATGATGGCTATTCTAACAGGGGTGAGGTGGAATCTTAGTGTGGTTTTAATTTGCATTTCCTTTATTGCTAGAGATGGTGAGCATTTTTTCATGTGTTTTCTGGCCATTTGAATTTCTTCTTTTGAGAAAGTTCTGTTTAGTTCACATGCCCATTTCTTTATTGGTTCATTAGTTTTGGGAGAATTTAGTTTTTTAAGTTCCCTGTATATTCTGGTTATCAGTCCTTTGTCTGATGTATAATTGGCAAATATTTTCTCCCACTCTGTGGGTGTTCTCTTCAGTTTAGAGACCATTTCTTTTGATGAACAGAAGCTTTTTAGTTTTATGAGGTCCCATTTATCTATGCTATCTCTTAGTTGCTGTGCTGCTGGGGTTTCATTGAGAAAGTTCTTACCTATACCTACTAACTCCAGAGTATTTCCTACTCTTTCTTGTATCAACTTAAGAGTTTGGGGTCTGATATTAAGATCCTTGATCCATTTTGAGTTAATCTTGGCATAGGGTGATATACATGGATCTAGTTTCAGTTTTTTGCAGACTGCTAACCAGTTTTCCCAGCAGTTTTTGTTGAAGAGGCTGCTATTTCTCCATCGTATATTTTTAGCTCCTTTGTCAAAGATAAGTTGCTCATAGTTGTGTGGCTTCATATCTGGATCCTCTATTCTGTTCCACTGGTCTTCATGTCTGTTTTTGTGCCAGTACCATGCTGTTTTTATTGTTATTGCTTTGTAATATAGTTTGAAGTCAGGTATTGTGATACCTCCTGCATTGTTCTTTTGACTGAGTATTGCCTTGGCTATTCGTGGCCTCTTGTGTTTCCATATAAATTTCACAGTAGATTTTTCAATCTCTTTAATGAATGTCATTGGAATTTTGATGGGAATTGCATTAAACATGTAGATTACTTTTGGGAGTATCGACATTTTTACTATGTTGATTCTACCAATCCATGAGCATGGAGATCTCTCCACTTTCTATAGTCTTCCTCAATCTCTTTCTTCAGAAGTGTGTAGTTTTCCTTGTAGAGGTCTTTCACATCTTTTGTTAGGTTTACACCTAGGTATTTGATTTTTTTTGAGGCTGTTGTAAATGGAATTGTTTTCATACATTCTTTTTCCGTTTGCTCATTGTTAGTGTATAGAAATGCTAATGATTTTTCTATGTTGATTTTATATCCTGCTACCTTGCTATAGCTATTGATGATGTCTAGAAGCTTCTGAGTAGAGTTTTTTGGGTCTTTAAGGTATAGGATCATGTCGTCTGCAAATAGGGATATTTTGACAGTTTCTTTACCTATTTGTATTCCTTTTATTCCTTCTTCTTGCCTAATTGCTCTGGCTAGGAATTCCAGTACTATGTTGAATAGGAGTGGAGATAGTGGGCATCCTTGTCTGGTTCCTTATTTTAGAGGGAATGGTTTTAATTTTTCTCCGTTAAGTATAATGCTGGCTGTAGGTTTGTCATATATAGCTTTTAGAGTGTTGAGGAACTTTCCTTCTATTCCTAGTTTTCTTAGAGCTTTTATCATGAAATGATGTTGGATCTTATCAAAGGCTTTTTCTGCATCTATTGAGATGATCAAGTGGTTTTTGTCTTTGCTTCTGTTAATGTGGTTTATTACGTTTATTGATTTTCATATGTTGAACCACCCCTGCATCCCTGGGATGAAGCCTACTTGGTCATGGTGAATAATCTTTTTGATGTGTTGCTGAATTCGATTTGCCATTATTTTGTTGAGGATTTTTGCATCAATGTTCATTAAGGAGATTGGCCTATAGTTCTCCTTTTTGGAGATGTCTTTGCCTGGTTTTGGGATAAGTGTAATACTGGCTTCATAAAATGTGTTTGGCAGTTTTCCTTCCCTTTCTATTTCATGGAACAGTTTAAGGAGGTTTGGTATCAGTTTTTCTTTAAAGGTCTGATAGAATTCAGCAGAGAATCCATCAGGTCCTGGACTTTTCTTTTTGGGGAGACTCTTGATTGCTGCTTCAATTTCATTTTGTGTTATAGGTCTATTCAGGTGATTAATTTCCTCTTGGTTCAGTTTTGGATGATCATATGTATCTAGAAATCTGTCCATTTCTTTTAGATTTTCAAATTTATTTGAATATAGGTTCTCAAAGTAGTCTCTGATGATTTCCTGGACTTCCATGGTGTTTGTTGTTATCTCCTCTTTTGCATTCCTAATTCTACTAATTTGGGTTTTTTCTCTCCTCATTTTAGTCAGGTTTGCCAGGGGTCTATCGATCTTGTTTATTTTTTCAAAGAACCAACTTTTTGTTTCATTAATTCTTTGTATGTTTTTTTTGGTTTCTATTTCGTTGATTTCAGCTCTTATTTTTATTATTTCTCTCCTTCTATTTGTTTTGGGATTTGCTTGTTCTTGTTTTTCTAGGAGTTTGAGATGTATCATTAGTTCATTGATTTGGGATCTTTCAATCTTTTTAATATATGCACTCATGGCTATAAACTTTCCTCTCAAGACTGCCTTAGCTGTGTCCCATAGGTTCCGGTAGGTTGTGTTTTCATTTTCATTGACTTCTAGGAACTTTTTAATTTCCTCTTTTATTGCATCGATGATCCATTCTTCATTAAGTAATGAGTTATTTAGTTTCCAGCTGTTTGCATGTTTTTTGTCTTTACTTTTGTTGTTGAGTTCTACTTTTACTGCATTGTGGTCAGATAGTATGCACTGTATTATTTCTATTTTCTTATATTTGCTGAGGCTTGCTTTGTGCCCTAGGATATGATCTATTTTGGAGAAGGTTCCATGGGCTGCTGAGAAGAATGTATATTGTGTAGAGGTTGGATGAAATGTTCTGTAGACATCTACTAGGTCCACTTGATCTATTGCATATTTTAGATCTTGGATTTCTTTATTGATTTTTTGTTTGGATGACCTATCTATTGATGATAATGGAGTGTTAAAGTCTCCCACAACCACTGTGTTGGCGTTTATATATGCTTTTAGGTCTTTCAGGGTATGTTTGATGAAATTGGGTGCATTGACATTGGGTGCATACAGATTGATGATTATTATTTCCTTTTGGTCTATTTCCCCTTTTATTAGTATGGAATGTCCTTCTTTATCTCGTTTGATCAATGTAGGTTTGAAGTCTACTTTGTCAGAGATAAGTATTGCTACTCCTGCTTGTTTTCGGGGGCCATTGGCTTGGTAAATCTTCTTCCAGCCTTTCATCCTAAGCATATGCTTATTTCTGTCGGTGAGATGAGTCTCCTGTAAGCAACAAATTGTTGGATCTTCTTTTTTAATCCATTTTGTCAAACGGTGTCTTTTGATGGGTGAATTAAGTCCATTAACATTAAGCGTTAGTACTGATAGGTATGTGGTGATTCCTGCCAATTAGTTATCTTAGTTGTTTGAAGGTTTGATTGTGTGTACCTAACTTGATGTTACTCTCTACTGTCTTGCTTTTTCTTATCCTGTGGTTTGGTGCTGCCTGCCTTTTCATGGTTAAGTTGGGTGTCACTTTCTGTGTGCAGGATCCCTTGCAGAATCTTTTGTAATGGTGGCTTTGTGGTCACATATTGTTTTAGTTTCTGCTTATCATGGAAGACTTTTATTGCTCCATCTATTTTGAATGATAGCTTTGCTGGGTAGAGTATCCTGGGGTTGAAGTTATTTTCATTCAGTGCCCGGAAGATCTCACCCCACGCTCTTCTTGCTTTTAATGTTTCTGTTGAGAAGTCTGCTGTGATTTTGATGGGTTTACCTTTGTATGTTACTTATTTTTTCTCTCTTACAGCCTTCAATATTCTTTCCTTAGTTTCTGAACTTGTTGTTTTAATGATGATATGTCGTGGAGTAGTTCTATTTTGATCTGGTCTGTTTGGTGTCCTGGAGGCCTCTTGCATTTGTATGGGAATATCTTTCTCTAGATTTGGGAAATTGTCCATTATTATTTTGTTGAATATATTACGCATTCCCTTCGCTTGCACCTCTTCTCCTTCTTCGATGCCCATGATTCTCAAGTTTGGTCTTTTGATGGAGTCAGTGAGTTCTTGCATTTTCTTTTCACAGGTCTTGAGTTGTTTAATTAATAGTTCTTTGGTTTTTCCTTTAATTACCATTTCATCTTCAAGTTCTGAGATTCTGTCTTCTGTTTGTTCTATTCTGCTGGATTGGCCTTCCGTTTTGTTTTGCAGTTCTGTTTCGTTCTTTTTTCTGAGGTTTTCCATATCCTGGCTGTTTTCTTCTTTATTGTTGTCTATTTTTGTCCTGAGTTCATTTATCCATTTATTCATTGTGTTCTCTCTTTCACTTTGGTGTTTATACAGTGCTTCTATGGTTTCCTTTATTTCTTCTTTTGCTTTTTCAAATTCTCTATTTTTATTTTCTTGGAATTTCTTGAGTGTCTCCTGTACATTTTGGTTGACCCTATCCAGTATCATCTCTATAAAATTCTCATTGAGTACTTGTAGTATGTCTTCTTTTAAATTATTCTTGTGGGCTTCATTGGGTCCTTTGGCATAGTTTATGTTCATTTTGTTGGAGTCTGGATCTGAGTTTCTGTTCTCTTCATTCCCCTCTGGTTCCTGTACTAATTTTTTGCTGTGGGGAAACTGGTTTCCTTGTTTTTTCTGTCTTCCTGTCATTGTCCTTGGTGTTGTTACTGTCCCTGTACTGTGTGTAATTAAGTATTTTCTAGCTTGTAATAATAACAATGGTAATATTGAGAATGGAAGAGTGTGCTGAGATGGAAAGCAAGAAGTTAAAGAAAAGGGGAAAACAAATATACAGACAAGAGGGAGAAAGCAGAACAAGGTATCAGACAAGAGAGTTTCAAAGGTATAAATAGGGAGTGTTAGTGTACTAATCGACAGTAAGCTGAACAGACAATAGAGAGACAGAGAGAGGATTGAAAATCAAAGATAAAAAAATAAAAAATAAGTATATGAAAGTAATATCTATTTATAAAAATGAATTAAAATAAAATGGAAAATAGAAAATTAAAAAAAGAAAAAAACCAAAAAACTTCCAAGTTTATATGCAATGCAATTTCAGTCTTAATAATTTGGATGTCCGTCTCAATCTCCAGTCCTGGAGTTGGTGCCTCAGATGTTGTTCTGTAGTTGTCTCATCAAAGGGGATGCATAAAGTAGAACAAAACTACACTCACACACACACAGAAGAAAAAAAAAAAAAAGCCCCACCAAGTGTCCCCAGTTCAAATGCAATACAGTTTCAGTAAGTTTTTCAGCTTGCAGGTGTAATTTGGTTGTTCTCTCATCAAAGGTAGGGAGAAAAAGAAAAAAAAGCATCTGGAGGCAAGCGTCTGGAGGCAGTTCTGAGAGTGGTATCTGCAGCTGTGGCTTGCCTGCCTGCTGCTCTCAGCCTGTAGCTGGCTGCGTTATTTATGCAGATCTCTGGGGTGAGCTAGCACTCACCTGGTCCCACAGGCTTTGTTTGCTCAGAGTTCTCCTGTGCAGGGGGCCTCTGCTACAGCCTTTCCCCTTTCCAAGCACTGGGAAAGGTGACACTGCCCCGCGTTGTCAGGCCTGCGTGTTTATTTACAGTTCACGTGGGAAGTGGGTCTTCCCTCCTCTCACAAGCGTCCCGCTCCTGGTTGCTGGGTGCGCCCCGCTCCCGCCAGAGGCTCTCCGGCCCGCCCGGCTTGTTTATTTACAGTCCCGGGAAGGATTCCCTTCCCCCAATCTTCAGCGCTCAGGGCGCCCCACCCTCTTTCCCGCGTGTCTTAACTGTTCTTATTGCTTAGTACTCAGTTTCTCTTTTTTTTTTTCCCGGGTGGAGGTCAGTCTGTCCAGGGGGCTATGCTGCTCTGGCCCAGGCTTGTCTGTGGGGGAACCGCGGTACTGCGAAGCTCACCTGGTCCGCGTCTTCCCACGCCGTCTGGGCGCCAGCCACTGGCGGCCCCGGGGGCCCTCCTCGGTTCTCCGTTTAACGTGAAGTGGAGATTCTCTGCGCCGGCATGATGGACCCAGAGTCACAGGTGAGAGAGGTTCTCCTCAAAGATAAACTTCTAACAGTCAGCCCCAGATATATGTAGAAAACTCAGTCTATGGCTGGCCTCTGGCCTGCTCTTTGGGAGAACTCCTCTTCTGTCACTGTTTCCTCATAATACCTAAAACTCCAATGTCCCTGCTGGGACAAGATTTACTATCACAACTCGAGAGTGGCCTTCTAACTGCACAGTGAAATTGAGATGTTTCTCTGATTCTGTTTCCTGGGTTTATAGGCTGTGGCTTCTGATGTATGTCAGGGGTGCTAATACTTGTTGGTTCTGCAGGTTGATAAACTGGAGAGATAGTGGTGAGGGCATAAAATCAACCTGCCATTCCTAGTTTCTCTCCTTGATCTAGTTATGAGCTTAGCAACTGAAATAGTTTATGGCTCACCCCTGTCTGGAAAAGCTGATGGCAAAGCCCTGCTTTGAGAAATAATGCCCTTGCACTAATTTAGTGCATCTGAAGAAATCAAACTGAGGGACACAATCATGGAGAGTCAGTGCCTTGTCTTTCAGGATGGGAAGGGCAAGGACCTTGGAAGCTGCCTTTGAATCAGAGCCCAAGGCTAAACACAATTTGATGGCTCTTCCCATGCTCTTAGTGTCCCCTGGAGCCCAGAGTCACAAATCTACAGAAGGCAGCAGCTCTTTACCCTGAAGGGGCCCTGGAGCCTCCTCCAGTTGTTCTATGCAAACTTCTGTCATTGCTAGAAGCAAATGCTGCCCTCTAGGCCCCCAGGGCCTCAAGGTACAGGGTCTTGGAGCATCGTGGAGGCTGGTGGGGTCAGAGATTGTGGGTAGAAATCAGCCAAGAAACTGTGGGGAAAACACATAAGAAAGGAATAGAATACTTTCCCTTGTCCTCATTTGTTACCACAAAAATAATAAAACAACACGAAATGAAATTAAAAAAAGAAAAATGTGACCCATAGCCACCCATCGCTACACAGCAGCGATTTTCACTTGTGCATATTGGTTTTCAGTCCTTGTTCTTGTATCTGTGTATTTACACAGCTATAAATCAGAGCTGCGATTTATAATATATTAGGGGAAGGAAGCAGAATGCTAAATGCTCTCCAATATTTCTTCTTCATATCCTCCTGTTTCTCAATGTTAATGGCTAGATAATATGCATATACAAGAATAATTCAAACCTTACTCTTTAACCTTTAGTCCTCTTTGCCTTTATATCTTTCTTGACTTCAGCCTGCGTGGGATGGGAGGGAGACAAACTTGTCATGTCTAGACTATCCTGGGCTGCACAATTCTGATATAATGTAAAGATAAGGGTCTCACCTGCCATAATTTCTCTTTATGTCATTTGTTATTAGTGAATTTATACCAGTGAATCCTGAGTTTAGAAAGCCTTTTCAAGATCTCCTGAGATCCTCACCGGAACTATATGGTAAATCTTTTGTTACTTTTATAGATGAAGAAACAGAATCAGATAACAGTTAAGTGTCAGCTTCAGTACCTAAAAGCAGACTTCTGATTAATCACCTAGTGAACTCGTACTCACCCTGTATAACCATCATTACCATCTGTTTCCAGAACCCTTTCAACATCCCAAACATTGTATCCCAAGCACCACACACACACACACACACACCCAAACCAAAACAACACAAACCAAAACCAAACATTGTACCCATTAAATAACAACTCCAATTCCCCTGTCCTTCTAGCCCCTGGTAACCTCAATTCAACTTTCTGTCTCTATTAATTTGTTTATTATGGATACCTCATGTAAGTGGAATCATATAATATTTGTCTTTCTGTGTCCACATAATGTCTTCAAGGTTCATCCTTGTAGAGTGTATCAGATTTCCTTTCTTTTTGCTTTTGAGGATAAATACTATTCCAGTGTGTGTGTGTCATGTTTTCAATTATCTTGAGTATATATCTAGAAATAGAATTGCTAGATAATATGATTATAAATTTGTATTTAACTTTATGAGTAGTCACCAAACAGTTTTCTAACATGGTTACATCTTTTTTCATGCCCACTAGCAATTCAAGGTTCCAATTTCTCCACATCCTCATCAACATTTATTTTTGATAATGACCAGCCCAGTGAGTATAAAGTGATGCCTTCGTTATCTTTTAAACACCTATTAAACATGATCCTATTGCCCACCCCACCTCTAGCATCATGTTGTATGATATTTTAGTTTTCTGCTACTATTACAAAATACTCAGGGCAATAAACTTATAAGAGTAAGTAAATGTTTTAGGTCACAGTTTTGGAGGTTACAGGAATGAGTGGTCCTATTCCTTAGGGTCTCTGGTGGTATGGCACAGCATGGCAAAAGTTCATGGCAGAGCAAACTGCTCACTTCATGAGCCAGGAAAACCAAAACCAAAGCAAAAAATGTAAGACACTGAGGTCTTGCAATCCTCTTCATGGGCATGCCTCCAATTACCTAAGCACCTCCCACAAGACCCCACCTCCACAGGCTCCACCATTTCCCAACAGCACCACCCTGGGGACCAAGCCATTAATTCATGACCTTTGGGTGCCATTCAACACCTAACCATAGCATGTGGTTTCTGTACCTGAACCCTGTGATAGACTTGAGGTGGATGAAGTGAGGGGCTGTGTATTTCCAGTTCCTGGTATAGGGCAAGGCAGAGCATAGGCTCTTAGCAAATGTTTGTTGAATTCTGTCTGCTTGCTATCTCCTTATTTTGATTTACTCACCACTGTACTTTGTCAAAAGTGCCCTTCCATTGCTTTGGCATATTAGGGAGAGATGCAGATAAAAAGGGTTTTTGTCCCCTGAGGAGTCTGTATGGAAGAGTGAATGGTGCTAGGCATAATTTGGCTTTTCCATTTCATCCCAGCTACTAGGAGCCTCACAATTTAACAGCATCTTTCCTGGTTTTTATTTAATAAAATATTTGAAAGCAGCTCTTGTGTGACACATAATGGGTTAGAGTTAAGGATCCAAAACTGAACAAGTCACAGAGCCCACACTTGAGAAATTCCTGGCTTATTTGGGAAATACATATAAACAGAGCAACAAAACAATGAGGGGAGGAGCATTGTTTAGTACACTATGACAAGACTTAGGAAGATAGACTGATGATGTAGAGGAATGGGGTTGTCTGACAGTTAATACTTGACTTCTCTTTTGAAGTCTGAGGTGCTCTCAGGAAGAAGGATCTGTCTGTGCAAGGCTGGGAAGGAGATGAGAAGGAGTGTCTTGGAGCAAGAGGGCACTGAGCAAGTTTGTGAGCCAAAGGGAACCCACTGAATAATTTTAAGTGAGGAAGTAAAGGGTGGATTGCAGGGGGCTGAGCAAGTGGCAAGCAGACCCATTGGGAGGTCTTGCCATGCATAGTCTTGGAGAGAGAAGCTTGAGGGCCTGGGTCATGTCATTGGCAATGAGAAGAGAGTGGCAGAGAAACGTAGTACAGGTGCTCCTATGATTGGAATACAGATGTAGATAGTGGCTAACTGGACATAGGAGATAAAAAAAGAGGAAAGAATGAAGTAGATAACTCCAAATTTCTACATGGAGTGATTATTTTCTATTTCTTAATGCTTTCAGAGTATATAAAACTTCACATTGCTTTTTGAGTTCTTTACCAGACTAGAATTGAGTGTGACTCAAAAATACCAAAAGTACACGTGACATTTATTATTTAGTTTTGGTTCTTCAGAGGTTAGTGTTTGTGTGTTTTTGATTCACCTTTGTTGACATATCATCATATACGAAGATCAAGTTCTATGAACCTGTTATGTGCCAAGTGCTTTACAGTTTATCCTTCCCAAATTCCTCAATGTGGTTATTATTATTCTCCTATACTAGGTATGTCACAGACAGGGGTGTTGAAAGTGTCATAGTATTTTCCCAAGTTAATCTGACTCTATGTACTCCTGTGCCACTGAGTGGCAGGAAATTCAGTCTGTTATTACTGGGATTCTCTTTCTAGCCCTTTCTCTAGGACAGCACAAAGGTCTTAAGGGTCTAACCTAGACAGAAACTTTGGAGAAATCTTGGTTTTCTGCCTATTCTGATCACGGGTCATTTGCCCATTGCTCAAGTCCACATGAGTTTTAAAAGACATCCTTGCCAAGACTAGGACAGAGTGCTTAGGGTCATGCCTCCTTGTGATCCCATCCATACATCCCCTTTATTGTACAGCAACCTCTTAGTAATCTCCCACCAGATTAGCTTTTTGAAGACAAAAGCCAGGAAGAAAAGCTGTCTTCAGCCATAGTAAATGAAGTGAGGGAGACCTGGCTATCTTCTTAGAACAGGAAGCAATAATTGTAATGGTAAAACATGACAAAAAAAGTAAAAGCTTCTTGTCACATCTTTCTAGAGTTTACCTTTAGAGTAGTTATTCTACCTTTCTAGAGTATTCTGGTTATTTGCCAAAGTTACTGTGGCAGGCAAAAAACCGACTTCTCAAAAATGTCCATGTCCCAATCCCTGGAAGCTGTGACTTAGTTATTTTACATGGCTCAAAAGAATTTTCAGATGTGCTTCATGGGTCTAGATTGTTTGCCTGGGTTAAATCTCATCACATCAGTCTCAACAGTGGAAGAGGGAAGTAGAAGTAGGTTAGATGTTAGTGAGGAATGGACTCCATATAGTGGGCTTTGAAGATGGAGGAAGGAGTCACAAGTCAAGGAATGAGGAGGCTTCTAGAAGCTATGAACAGCCCATAGTACAACCACCTTTTGATGCAGGAACCTTGGTTCTACAGCCTCAAATAACCAAACTCTGCCAAGAATCTGATGGAGCAAGGAAGTGGGTCCTCCCCCAGACTCCCGAAAGGAGCATACCTTGATTTTAACCTAGGGAGTCTGTAGGTTTGATTTTCAGGGATACATAATAAATTTGTGTTGTTTAAACCACTAAGCTTGTGATAATTTGTTACAGCAGCAAAAGAAAGCTAATATAGTCACAAAGCTAATAAAAGCTGAGATTGTACCTCAGGCATGTCATACGCTAGAGCTCGTGTCATCTCCATTATGTTGTTTCATCATTTCACAGTGTTCCCAGTCCAGCACCATCATACACAAAGTTAAATTAGAAAATGGAAGATGTGAGTTATTTTTTCCTTTTGGAAATAACCCTATTGTCATCAAGATAATAGATCTTATTCAAAGAGAATTAAACAATGCCTAAAAACACAAAAAAGAAGGTAAAAGCCCTCCAAAATTCCATAAACTAAAACCCAGCATTAACATCATTTTCACAAACATCCTTCAAGAAAATTTGTTTTGCATGTATGTATGATAAATATTTATACTTTTATATATGTTTCTGTAATTGCTTTTTTGACTAGACGATTTTTCATAGACATCATTTTGTCTGTAAGTATAAATCAGCACCATTATTTTAGGTGACTGAGTAATATTCTATTGTATGAATGTTTCATAATTTATTTAAGCAATTCTTATAAATGGACACTAATGTTTACAATATTTAGCTCTTATAAACAAAACTGTGACTGATGTCTTTTTATCTTACCTTTCTTGTTTGAACATCCCATTAAGGTAATCCTTAGAAATGGAAATTCTCAGAGAATGCATGAATTACATTTTCATGTATTTTGAAAGTGCTGCCCTCCAAGATGGTTTTATAACTTTTTAAATAATCCTCTCTCCTGATTTTGTAAATTACAACCTCAATAATATTGAATAAGTGATATATGAACTCATTAACATTAGGTTTTGCTAGACTTCTTACTCTTGGTCACTTGATAAGAAAATAAATGATAAATTATTTCAATTTTGTTTTTAAGTTTTGGTTACTATCAGTGATGGTTATTTTAATTATCAACTTGATTGGACTGAGAGGTGCCTAGGAGATGAGTAGAACCCTCTGTGGGGCATCTGTGACGGTGTTTCTGGAGACATTGGATCACAAGAACTCTGACCTAATCAATGCATTCATCCCTTGATGGATTCCTAAGATGAAGGCACTGGGGTGGTGAAAAGTAGAAGGTGGTATTTAGTTAAGGAAGTAGGTCACTGGGGGCCTGTTCTTGGAAGTTGTATCTTGTGCTGACCCCATCTGTGTCTCTCTCTTTGCTTCCTGGTGGCCATGATGGGAGCTGCTCTGCTTGTCTCTACCATTTCCTCCTGGCCATGGTGGACTGAAAGATGAATTAAAATAAAATTTTCTTAAGTTGTTTTATTCAGGTATTTTGTCACAGTGAAGTCCGAATAATACACTATCACAATTGAATTTTTAAAAATATTCCATGATCACTTGTATTTCTTTGTGAGCTTCTTATGAGAAACATGGTATAAAAGTGTACACTATTTTGGATCACTTTTCTCACTTGCCAGTTGTATGATATGAACAAGTTTTCTTTAAATAAACAAGTCTCAGTTTTCCACCTGTCAAATGGGTATAACATTATGTATGTTCTAAAGTTTCTATTTTTTTTTATTTTTTTTAAATTTTCTGGTATTGGGGCTTGAACTTAAGGCCTAAAGTTTTTGAAAAAGTTAAAGAGATAATTTAGATAAAGCCCTTAGCCTGAGCTTGGAATACAATGAGGTGTTTTATAAATACTAGCTATTATCAGTGAGATATTTTATCTTTTTGATTTGTAAGAGCAATTATTAAGACAATTTGTCCTTTGACCTTTGTGTTGCAAGGTGTTTTGTATGACTATATTTTAAACTAATAGAAAAGAGAGGAAAACACATGTACACTCACATAGAAATATAGTGACTAAAAATTCTTTAAAAAAATGAGTAACCGTTATAGCTCCATTTTCTTTCTTTGTACAGGGGTTTCATCTGAAAAGAAAACATAGAGACTGTCCCAAAGGTCTGCCTGTGTTTGGTTGTTCTTATTTTTATATTGTCATTTATACACCAGTTGAGGTTGTCATTAATTATCAAGGACTGGGAACAGCTGTAAGAATTTTAGCATATTACAAAGGCATAAGGGGGGACCTCATGGATGATTTCAGCTTCATTCAGCCAATGCTACCTTTTCTAGCCAGACTCTCACCAAGTTTTATACGCTTGACCAAAAGCCAAACCATTATTGGTTAAGCTCTATCCAAATCAACCCTTTAGTCCAGCATGACCTTGGCCTCAAACACCCTTTCCTAAGTGTTGTTAGTGGTTCTGAATTCTAGATTTTGGAGGGGAGGAGCCCTGCCTCTGATGACAGGCCTGGCTATGTGGGACAGGACTCTCGATTTGGTTTAGCATTCTCTGCTCTTTGTGGTGCTGGGGATGGTCCTTCCCCAGAGGCTCTGCTGAGCACACAGGGCTTACAGAATGGTTAGGAGAGAGCCCTGCCCCCTTCTCTTGCTGAGACTTGGACTGAATTGTCAATTTTCTTCCTCTTCACTGATTGACTCAGCCCAGCCTGCCTGCCACTGACAGAGGAGTGATTCGTTGATTCATGTTAACAACTATTAATAGGGCTCATTATTTCCTGAGAAACCGACAGGATGACGCTCCTCCCTGTCTTCTGTTTTCAGGGCACAATTGATTCCTCTTCACCACATTAAGTGGCAACCGTTTAAATCATATTGATGTCTACAGGTCTGAGAGATGCCTCTGATGTCTTGTGTGTGAACAAATTAAATATGGGAGCTGGAATTCCAACCATGCCATTTACTTATTTTCAGGCTCAGGTGAAGCTCTCTGCAAGGAGTGAGGCACTATGGTTTTTAATTTTGAATCACAGGTATGTGTACAGAGCCCATTTGTGGAGTATCTCCACAGCTATGTGTATTTGTGTGACTTCTGCCTAGCTATATGTTTTTTCATCATTTATTAAAAGTCTGCACTTCTCTCTTTTTATTTGTCATGAAATTTTTAATAAATCCCCAGTGCCTCAATGGAGTTAAGAGGCTTGTTACAAGGTCTGGTAGTCTCTGGACTTTTCTGGAAGTGTGCTAATCTGTTTTAAGTGCATATGTATTGGATGGGTAGGATGGATAGTCAGGAAAGTGAGAATGGAAAGTTAAAGTAGACTTGTGAGGAGAAAACATAAGATTCATGATTAGTTAGCACTAACTGAGTGCTAGTGACTCACTCCTATAATCTTAGCTACTTGGGAGGCTGAGATCAGAAGGATCACAGTTTGAGTCCAGTCTGGGAAATAGTTCTTGAGACTCCATCTCCAAAATAACCAGAGAAAATGGACTGGAGGTGTGGCTCAAGCAGTAGAGTATCTGCTTTGCAAATGCAGAGCCTTGAGTTCAAACCCCAACTGGCCAAAAAAAAAAAAAGTTAGCGATGGAAAGAGATGGGGTTGGTGGTACATGTCTGTAATCCCAGCACTGAAGCAGGAGGATTGAGAGTTGGAAGTCAGCTAGGGCTACATAGCCAGACCCTGTCTCAAGCACACTCCCTCTTCTCCACTAGTGGGAAAAGAGACAGGGCTAAAGGATCAAGTCACACAGTGGGTAGCAGAGCAGCATCACAAGATGTGGTAGGACACTGGACTGTGTGGTTTGCCTGTTGTTTCTTTTTATTAAAAAAAAAAAAAAACAAACCCAATCACTATTCTTTTCAGCCCAGGTAGATGGACAACGGGGGTAGATAAGGTCCGTGTACAGTAGCTGGACATTGGTATCCATCTTTCTCCTGGAACCATGATTCCTCAGGTTTCCAGCTGGGTCCTGAGCCTTGTGAGTGGTCAGCAAGGCTGCTGGGGATGCTGGTGGCCCTGTACCTGGGTGCGCATGTCCTCTGTGAGTCTTCCGTGAGTTCACTTCCTGCGTGGCCCTGCGTGTTTCTATGTGGGAGCATTGCAGAATGTTGTAGCTTATCTGGGAGTCACTTATTTGTCCAGTACAGTGCAAAACCACAGAGGGAGGAAAACTTTCCTAAAGACTGATGTGTAATGGCTTTACAAAGTGGACTGGAGTCCAATAAAACAGCAAGGAGTAGGAGCTTATGTGGTGATTGCTTCCCTTGCACTCCTTAAGTGAGTTGGCAGCCTGAGCTTCTGCCAATGGCACACCTGATTGATTGATTTAACATTACAGCCTCCAAAAATGTGGAGGAGCTGTAATTGTTGCTGGAGGTGGCTGTCAGCTTCATGCTGAGTGAGTGACTAGTGTCTGAGAGACCCCTGTGGGGGCACCTGCTGGCTCAGCTGGAGAGGGCTCCCTGCTCCTCCACTGCTACTGTTGCCTGGCAGACCCCTTGGGAGCCAGATAGTTTAAAGGCTTTGGAGGTTAATGTGTAGGTAATGCACACAGACACACAGACACACAGACACACAGACACACACACAACACATGAATGCATGTCATAGCCATTAGGCTTTTTGTTAAAATAACCTACAAAATGGTCTTGTTCTATATTTATCTTTATTTCTGGACTCTGGTCTCAGGCAGATATTATGCGGAAGCTTGGTCCAGCTCTGGGCATGACAGCATAATGGTTCTTGGCCATGTCTATAGTTTGGCTCCCTCCGCCCCTCTTTCTTTTGGATTGAACCCAGAGCCTTGCATGTGCAAAGCACATCTACCACTGAACTACAGCTCAGTCCCTATAGTTTTGCATTTTTGAAATTGACTCACAGTTGTTTAGTTATCTGTTTATCTGAGCAGAATCATCGAATAAGTCCTTGCCTGCAAAGGATGTCCCACACAAACCAAATGTGTGTGGGAGAGTGTGAAATGTGTATACCTTCAGAAGATCTTGCATCCTCCCAGGTGGGAGCAGACAATTAAGGAAACCACTTTTCACTGTGCCCATGGCTCTCCTGTTTTCTCAGGAAGTCACTGCAAAATAATGTGATAACTGACCTGTAAATTCTCTTAAGCTGCCAAGTGATATTTCATTGCTTTGTCCCTTCATTGAGGATTTTGGATATGTTAAAACTCAAATATCCCCAGGGGAGGGAGTATTTTCAATATTTTTCCCTACTCATTTACACTTTATTGGGAGTTGGTTTATTAGTTCCCCAGTGAACATGTTTTGAGGGGGTGATTGAGTGGGTGGTGACATGGGAGGATGGTGTAGAAGAACTAGCTTTGCTCTTCAGGGGTGCTGATGAGATCATTCACAATCTAATTGAATGTGTTTTCTGGGAACACATGTGTTGTCTGTCCTGTTGGAGTAGTGGCAAAGGTGGTTGGGTGGCCATGGGATGGGGATCAACAAACACACTTATTCTTCCTTTAATCTCTATTTCTTTAGATTTGCTTGTTTCCTTAGGGAGCAGAAGGTTTAGGAAATGCTTGAGAATGATTCCTGCCACACAAGTCCAGGTCAAGGGCATTGATAAATGATGCACTGTGGTCTCACTCTCAGGCAAGCTGCAGAGATGCATGAGATGTGAGGTTTGTGCTTGCAGCAGCCCATCTCTTCCCTCTCTTCCTTTTGTGACTTCCTTCAAGTCCTGATCCTCTCCCACACCCATCTCTGGTGGCTACCTTCCTGATCTCTGTTGACAGCAACTTCACCTTTCTAGTAGGTGGGGAACAACACCTTATCACTCACTCCTGCAGCTGGCTCTGGTGGTCCTCCCTTCTGCCCCTACATGGGTTCTGCAGACTCTCCGCACCTCCACTGCCATTACCCAAGTTCTGTGACAGTCATCTCTTGTCTGGATTACTGCAAAGGTGCTTCTAGCTTTGTCCTTACAGAATATGTTGTCAGAAAACAGCCAGGGCAATATGTCTAAAACACAATCCAGGTGGTGGCACTCCTTTGACCCATAACCTGGCAATAGCTTCCTATTGCAAGAATGAAACCAAAGTCCTTCCAGTGGCCTGCATGACCCTATACTGCCTGGCTCCTTAAACTCTCTCTTCTCTTTTCCTTCATTCTCCTCATTGCTCAATCAGTCCTGCCATACTGACCTCTTTATTCCTGGAGTAGCACAGGCACATTCTCACCCTGGGACTTCTGCCATAGCTGCGCCCTTCTTCTGGATGATTCCTTGCCATTGCAATCTACTTAGCTAACTCCTTCACCTCCTTCAGCTCTTCACTCCAATGCCATCTCCTGTTAGCATTTCTCAGCCATCCTATTTAAGACATTTAAACCTCCCACTCTTTATTTTCTGGTGGTACGGGGTGGGGGGTTGAACTTGGGACCTTACACTTTCTACACAGTGCTCTACAACTTGAGCCATGCCTCCAGCCCAAATCTTTCACTTTGCTTTCCCCCCACCATGTTTTACCTTTTCTTTTTTCTATGGAATGTATTACCTTTTAGTGTACTATGTAATTCATCCAATTAATGTGTCTATTATTTATTATCTGTCTCCCTCCACAAATGTCAGGTCCATACATTCCTTGTATGGAACTCCATGTATTCCAAATATCTGGAAGAGTGGTTGGTAAGCACAGGCACTCAGCATATATGCATTGCCTCCATTCAAATAAACTCTTAGTTGTCCTGCCTTAAAGAAAAGAAACTGACTGCTCGTTCTGGCCTTCTAGGCAATGCTCAAGATTCTAGGTGTTCAGATTGTCTACCAACCTTTTTAGCAAAACTCACCTACTCTGTGTTCTGTTCTCTTAGGGCTCTGCTTTTAAGTAGACAATGTATGCCAAAGATGTGATTCAGTTTTTTCCCTTTGAGGTGTTTAAAGTATCATATGCTTTGGCCCTAAGAACCAAATGTGCCAGCCAAAAGAGTCATTACTGGTTGACTCTTAGAATTCTGGCCAGCGAGTGTGGCACGTGTTTTCCATTGGCAGAGGAAAGAGCTTCAATCTCAAATTGGTAAGATAGGTGATGCAGTTCAATGTGGATCTACTTCAGAACAGCGTAAAAGACTCTCTTGCTCCTGGGTTGCAGGCGTGGCTCAAGTGGAACAGCACTTGCATAGCAAGTGCAAGGCCTTGAGCTCAATCTCTACACATACACACAGAGTTTCACAAGGCATAGTGGTACACACCTGTAATTCCAGCACTTGGGAGAATGAGGCAGGAAGTTCTTGAGTTCTTGGGTTCAAGGCCAACCTGGGTTACATAGTGGGACACCCTGTCTGAACAAATAAAGAAAAAAGAATACTGGTCTTATTCTATTATACTATTTTTTGTTTTTTCTATTATTTTATTATATATGTTCTAAGACATATATAATGTATTATTTTTGTGCTGTGAGAAAAAAATGTTATTTTTCTATGAATTTATGAATATGTTCAAATATATTATATTACTTTCTATTACTATTAATTAAGCAAACATTGGCTGTGTATATATGTGTGTGTGTATCTCATGTTAACCACTGCAACATTTCTGTTCAGAAGACAATAACATTATCATTTTATAGATGGTGTCACTGAAACCCAGAGAAGCCAAATAAAGTGCCCAAGTTTGCATAGCTAGCCTATATCTAAGACATTAATGGGGATTAGAGTTCATGTCTTTTGAGTTTAAATGTAATGCTCTTTAACAAATAAACGAGTAAAATAAAATTTCATTGTTAGAGCTCATAACCTCTCTAACTATGGAGAGCCCATTCTGGGGTGGTACACATTTTTTTTTTTACAATTAATGAACCTACATTGACACATCATTAGTACCTCAAGTCCATAGCTTACAGTGCATGCAGTTCATTCTTGGTGTTGTACATTGGATGGGTTTTGACAAATGTGTAATGACACAGATCCATCACTATAGTGTCATACTGAGTATTTTTGAGATGGGCTAGACAGGGGGAAAAAAGAGGCAAAATTGCATGGTGACTAGAGGCTGATGAAACCACAGAGCCATGTGACTGCTCAAACAGTAAAAAGCAAAGCCACCAAAAACTGTCTGGGACCAACAGGGCCAACCCAGATGACTACTAACTGTCCTTTGCTTCATCATAATTACATTTCCCTATTATTAGCTTTGCCCAATGGGCTGCTTCCATCATGCATCTGATATCACGGCACCTCCAAAAACCCCATGTAAAGACAGCAAAAGGTGAGTAAATCCTATTCTAGGAAAATCCTGACTCATGCCTGGAGTTTCTCCCTCGTGCACATAATGCTTGCCTCGATTAAAGTTTGCCTCATAGACGAGCTATCCAAAATCCCAGTGATGTGACTCTTGAGAAGTCACACTTCCCCCCTACTTTTTTTTTTTTTCAGAACTGGTCCTTGAACTCAGGTCCTATACCTTGAGCCACTCCCACCAGCCCTTTTTTTTGTAATGAATTTTTTCAAGATAGGGTCTTGTGAACTATTTACCAGGCTTGTTTCAAAACATGCTCCTCCTACTTTCTGTCTCCTGAGTAGCTAGGATTACAGGCGCCCTCCTGAGGTGTATTTTTGCTCTATAATAAAAATTCTTCCCAATTCCTTTGCTTCTTCTCTGCAGTAAAACGCTCTACCCCCATCTATAGTGCCTCCTTTGTCTAATCTCAGAATTCTTTCTCTGACAGTGACAAAAACCTGGAAACAACGGGTAGAAGACCCAATCTGAGATCTCCCCAGCCTTCAACCATCAACAGTTTCATGGCCCTAAAGTTCTCTGTTCATCCCTTCCTCTCCCCAACCCCAAACAACTGCTGATTTTCTTAGTCTTCGTAGTTTGTCTTTTCCAGAATATCATACAGTTGGAATCAAAAAGAATATAGCTTTTTCAGATTGACTTCTTTCATTTAGTGATATACAGTTAACATTTTTTTTAATACAGCAGATTCCTCTTGGGTTAAAAAAAAATTACCCTTTGTTGCCCAGAGTCTGAATGCATTCAAACATGCCTGATTTTGTCTTCCTAATACATTTGTATAATAGGTATTTATAAGAGGTCTAATTATAGCTGATTGTGCACATACAATATTATTTCATTTGTTCTGACTTCCCTTGTCCCAGCCCTCAACCTCTTCTGAATATGGATCCCCTCCTAAGCACATAGCAACAGGACGGGCTTCCTTTTAACTAATGAGGGATAAATGGTAAGATAAACAAGATGGGGAAGGAGAAGCCAGAAAGAAGGAGGAGAATACAGACACAGAGACATGGTGACCTCCTCTGATTATCCAAAGCTGTTTCTTGAACACATTTTTGTAAGACCACCTGCTGTCTCCAGTCTGCACGCTGCCTTCACTCCTCCTAATTAAAGCCAGCAGGCTAGGATGGAAGAAAACAATTTCAAAGCAAGGGGGTGGGGTAGGGAGAAGCGAATAGCTTTCTTTTCTCTCTTTTTCAGGGAGACACTGAGCTTGTTTGAGGTGAAACTGGCCTGAAGGACATGCCCGGGGAGTTAAAATCCAGAGGGGTCAAAGGCATGGTATGAATTGACTGCTTCCCATTTTACTGTGGCCTTGGGAGAACAACTCAGTTTGTTGTAAGAAAGGGAGCAATAAAAATGGGGGCTTTTTTCTTTTGCTTGTACTGGAGATTGAACACATGGTCTCGCACTTGCTAAGCAAGTATTCTACCACTTGAGTCATACACCCTCAGTCTTTGTGCTTTTTAAGCTTGTTTTTCAGATTGTGTCTTGTGTTAACTTTGCCTGGGATGTGCTGGAATTGCAATCTTCCTACCTCTGCCTCCCCAAATGAGGGGAATTTAGATTTTATTTTATGTTAATTTGCCTGGCTCTCTCTTGCCTTAGTTTATTACTGCTGTGTCAAAGGGAGGAAATGGCTATTAAAAGAGGAATGCCTTGCTGTTACTCTCCTTTCTTCAGTCTACTAGACAGGTGGTTTTCAAATTTTGGTGAACATCAGAATCACCTGCAAGACTAACTAAAAACAGGTAGTTGGGTGCCATCCCAGAGTTTCTGATTGAGTAGAGCCAGGGTGGGGCCCAAGAATGTACATTTCTGACAAGATTTCACATGCTGCTGGTTTGGGACCACACTTTGAGAATCATTGCTTTAAGTCAGCTGTTCTTAAACTTTCTCATGTATAAATCTTCAAAATTATCCATTGTAGTATTTTCCTGGCTGGCACCATCTCACAAGCTATGAAGCTGATGTTGCATGAGTTGATGTTTTCTGCTCAAGGCATTCTGATCCCAGATCTCCTGTCAGCAGGCAGTGATGCTTCTCCTCAGACAGCCCTAGGATGGAGGCGCTGAGTTTCTCCCAATCTATTGGGTTGGGAAAGAAGGTTGGGGCTGAAACTATTTCCACTGAGGTATAGAGGAAAGAACATGCATTTGATTAACTCTGAATGTGTTATTTAACTTATTTGCACCTCAGTTTCCCATCTGTAAAATCTATTTATTTCACAAATATTTATTAAGTGCACACTGTCTTTCTAGCTTCTGGGGATACAGTGGGAAAGAGACAATCTCTTTTTCCATGGAATTTGTATTCTGTCAACAGAGAATAAAGCCAATGTACTTGAAAACAAAGAAAATTATGATTACTTGGGGTCAATTAAGATTACAATCTGGGAAAACATAGATCAAGTAATCTTGGAAATGTTGCTCCAGGAGGTTCTACAAAATGGCAGTCCTATTTTTAGATGAAAGCTACAAGGGGACTGATAACTGTATCATTTGTTAATCAGGAATTATGGTTAGTGTTGGGAAAATTTAAGCTGTTTTGTAAGAAAGAGATTGGGTGGAAAAAATAAAAAGGGGAGGTGCTGCTTTTTTGTAGAATTGTGGGTGAAATAAGAAAACTCATGTAAAGGACCTGGCCATAGAAGGAATGCAGTCAGCATCAGTGGCTTTCTCCCCCTGAAGCACTGGAGCAAGAGGCAGTGGTCAGTTCTTTGCCTCAGACTCTTGGGGGAGAAACTCCTTGTGGGAGGAGGCTCCATATGAGTGGGCGGGGTACCACCCACTTGTGCTCACCTCACCTGTGCTCAGTACACACCTATGGAAGTCAAGCTCCAAGCCTGGACAGTGCAGTGCATCTGATCTTGGGTCCTTTTCCACCCTGGAAAACTTAGGTCCAAGTTCCACAGGGCAGCTTCTTTCCAGAACATGAACCCAGGTGGAGCACCTTGACCCTCTGTCTTGCTTGGGTAGAAGTGTGAAAAGAAGTCGGAAGGAAGAGGTTCATGACTTAGAGCAGCGGGCAAACCAGAATTGGGAAGGGGTGTTTGGGGAGGCATGTCTAATATGGGACCCTACTTTCTATTTGGAAGACTGAAGTCTATCCATCACTCAGGCTCCACTAACATTGCTTGGCTGGTGGGAATACTTAGACCCTATGATCCCTCCCCTTAGGGATGTGAGATTATGAATTTATTAGAAGGGGATTAAGAAGGCTGCAAAAGATTCCTGAATGCCTCTTAGACTCTTTTTCCTTTCTGGTTCTGAGGATCTAAATCCCCTTTGTCATCGAAGTGTCCTCAGATGGACCACTGAAGCAGAGCAGAGTTTTGGTGTCCAGGAAGTCTTCTTTGTCCTTTCCCAATTCCCCAACATATCCACAGGCACACACAGGACCTCACATCCCCACCCACCAACAGTGTCTAAAACTTCTTTGAAAGAGTTTTAAGAATATCTCACCATAATTCATGTGATTTTAAGTTAATGGGCTTGTCTTTTCTCTCTGAGCTGTCTATGGTCTCATTTCTAAGGTGTAAATGACATATAATTAGTCCCTTTAAGCAGGTTTTGATGGAGAGAATGAGGCAAAAGCAAAAGGCCAGAGGAGGGGAGGGTGAGAAAGGAAAACAATTTCATACAGTGCATCCCTGTGTGGAGGGAAGGATGTGGATTTTGGTGCATATGGGTCCAAGGTTGAATTCTAGCAACTCCACTTAGACTTTGGGCAAATTACTTAACCTTTCTTTGTCATCCGTGAAATGGAAATAGTACTGCTGATAATACCTATTTGACAAGACTGTAGGAATTCCAGGCCTGAAGTATCTGCTTCCCAAGTGTTTATGATATAGCAAATTGTTCAGCACCTGCTTCTTGCATTTCTTCTTCATCGACCAATTCCTTCCCCTGCTCAGATCAGAAGTGTTCTCTGCTGTCTAGCCTTCACCTTTTAGAGAAGAAAGACTAAGTGCCAATTTACATTGAGGTTAGTGACGCAAGAAGTCACATGCTAACTTTTCCAAGGGTGTTGCATTTTTAAGAGAATATTCCACAGGGAAGGTAATACTTAATACACCTAGCTGGAATTTCAGACTTCCAGAGTCTGAAGTGATGGTGGACAGGGGAGTTTTTTGTTGTCAGTCAAGACACCTCTCAAAACTACTTACTGGTTTTCATTCTTGTATCCTAGAAAGTGGGTATTTGCACATCTTTGCAGTTGTTGTGGAGGGGAGAGAGAGGTTTTTCTCTATTTCTGGTTTCAACAAGTTCTGTTAGTTTATAGCCACAATAAGTTGTTGTTGGTGGGGTAGTGTGTATGCATGTGCATATGTGTGTGTGTGTGTTAGAAATGAAGGTCACAGCTGAGGAGGTTGGGCAGTAGAGGACAGGGCAGCCTCCACAAAGAGAACATTTTGGTCATTCTTGAAGGAAGAACAAGATTCCAGCAGTATGGAAGGGTGTTCCATGCAGAGGGAAGAACGCAAACAAAGGCACTGACTAAGGCAGTGGTCAAGATGAGATGGGGGGAGTGTGGGCTATATACACAGTTGCTGACCTCTGGCCTGAGTCTCTATCCCCACCCTGTGCATTTCAGGGCCCTCCAAACCACTGAGCTCACACAATTCATTGTCTTAAAGGACAAACTCGATGCCCTTCTTTTACTGGAATGTTGCGTTCTTTAGGTAAAGTGGAAAGATCCAAGACATGGCCATGGTGTCTGTCCACACCACCTTTTTTGAGAGGCATATGTAATCTGTTTGGTTCCAGGATGGCTTAACCTCTGTGATTGTTTTGCTCATTTGCTATAAATGACTATCTCTAGCACTTGGTTAATTATGTGATTACAGCACCCGGTGACAAGGAGAAAATTAAAAATCTATGCTGCATTTTCTAAAACACTTTATTGCTTTATGCAAAAGAGAGCAAATGCAATTTAGTTGAATTGCGGTGAACAGGAGCTGCTTCCTTCCCCTCAATTCAGCTCTTCCCTTGGCTTCCCCTGGAGATAAGTTGTATTAACAGTTGACTAAAGCAAGAAAGAAAACAGGTGTGGAAGAAAACATAAATTACCATTATCCCTGACAAGTCTGGACAGTGCCACCCGTGGAGAAGGAGCTCAGCCTGACATTTCCACCTAATTTCAATAAGGGCCATAAGTTGTGGACTGCAGGAAAGTGTACTAGCTTAGCACACAGCTCCAACTTGGGAACCACATGTGATCTTTATTTCTTTATGCTGAATTGGTGTTTGTTTCTCTTCTGAAAAACTCAAGACACAGCCAGACATAGTAGTGCATATCTGTAATTCTAGCATTTTGGTGACTGAGAGAGGAGGATTGTGAGTTTGAGCCCAGCCTGGGCTACAAAGTGAGACCCTGCCTCAAAAAAAAAAGAAAAAAAATTTCGAAGGTGCAGAGAGAGGAAATACTGCTAATATTGAATGAGTATAGTTCTTGGAGCCAAGCGACCTGAGTTCACCTCTTAACTCTGCCACTTGTGTCTGATGTTGGGCCAATGTTTAAGGTTTAACTTCCTCAGTTATAATATGGTGATTTTCAACATCTTTCCCCTTCACGTTTTACATCTCTGAAATCAGGGTGTGTCTTAGCATGTGTCAAAATTTAATTGATCTCACTTTTTCTTTTTGAGTATTCCATAAAATAATAGTAGGTCTTAAAATCGGCATTTTAGATTTGATAAAATAAGGTACTGTGCAGGCTGTGGTAGAGACAAAAGAGGAATATATATAACCTACAGACTCTATAATATTGTCAGACCACTGGGACATGATTTCTAATCCTGGCTCTCTTGTGTCACTTAGACAAGTCATTCAAACTTGATCTCTTTGTGTAGGAAATGGAATAATCTTTAATATTTCCATAAGAATCATTGCAGGTTAGCCCAGGACTTGGGAAAAAGCAAGGCTTAGGCGTTACTATTATTTGCACCATCGTTACTCTCTTCAATGAATATTTGCAAATGCAGAGACTCGTGTGAGATACAAAGATGAGGAAAACCTGGTCACAGATGGGTTTATGGTTGGGAGTGTTTCATACACAGAGTCTCAGCCTGTATGGGCTGCTATTACAAAATATCACAGAGCAGGTAATTTACAAACAATGGAAATTTATTTCGGCATCAATGATGCCATTGTCTGCCTACTTGGTCAAGCTAAGCATGTGGAAATCATCTCCAATGTCTTTCTTCTTTATTTCTGTGTCTCCTACATGTGATCCAAAAGATTCGGTCTATCTTACCTCCTTGACATATCACGACTCAGTTCTTCTCACTCTATCTTCTTGCTCTTACCCTGCTCCAAGTGTCACCATTATTTCTTACCTGAACTCTGCAAGAGCTTCTCATTGGGCTCCCCACTCTTTATTTCTTGCCCTATTTTAATCCCTTCTCCTCAGAGCAGTCATAATCCATTGACTCAGGATAGATAGAACTAGATGACAGGAAAATCAGAAAGCATTTGGAAATAAGCCACAGTCAGAAACTAAGACTGAAAGAAATCACGAGAGCAGCAAAAGTTAATCTTTTTAAAGAAAGTGCATGCATGTGTTCCTTTCACCACCTCCTTTCTTTTAGATGCTAAGTGAGTGACAATTTTTTAGAGTTCTGATTCAGTAATTCTTTCACCAGAAATGAATACACAGGTCACAAGAACCAGACACCTTTGTCACAAGACCCTTTGATTATAAAGCCATTTTAGACCCATTTCTCCATGTTTGAGTGATAATATGAAAACAGGAAATTAGCAAAATGATTGAAGGTCTCCAGATGATCACTTATCTAGAGGAAGTTTAAACTGAACTCCACCCACATTTGTTTAGCTGAAGTGGTAGCAATATTCCTGGAAAAAGGACTGCCTTTTGAGCCCTGAGCTGTCACCATTTGCATGACAGAGAGTGCTTTATTCTTCCCTTTTATTTCTCTCTGTTTTATTCTGTTTTACTAAATAAACCTTTGCTGGACCTTTACATTGTGAGTCTTTTCGTCTTCGAAATTCTTTTCATTGTTGAATTCAAGAGCCTAGGATCCAGGGGATGACTGGGGAGTTGAGTTGATTTTTTTCTTTTTTTTTCTATCAGGATACTCTTCACCCATACCCTTCCCCAGCAACCATTAGTTTGCTTTCTTTCTTAAAACCATTAACTGTTTCTCATCAAACATGGACTAAAAATCCAAATTTCTCACCTTGCCTTCAAAGCCTACAGAGTTCAGGCCTTGCCCATTTTCCAACCTCATCTTACATCACTCAACTCCTGCTCCCAATGCTCCTCTCACTCTGTGTCCTTTATATTTCTATGAGACTTGTATTTGCTGTTTCTGTTGTCTGACACTATTCGTAGATCATATGACCTTCCCTTGTTACTTAGGTCTTAGCTTCTTTGGTATTCTTTATCCCTCTGTTTTATTTTCTTCATAGTAAAACAGAGTCAAGGGACCCACCTCTCTCTGGGACACTGAGGCAGGAGTTAAGCATTGTTAAAGCAGTATTAAATACTGTTAAATCACTATTAATGATGTTAATGATAAGCCTTTATTGCAAGCACTCTTTTTAATGACTATTTTTTCTTAAATAACTAAGATGCTTGAGGCTGGGGCAATTTGACTCCCTAGTTGTCAGCTGTTAGACCCTTCCCTGGTGCCCTGTTGCCTTGAGTGAAGGACCATCAGCCAAGCAGCCAACCAGACTGTTGTTATACCAGCACCAGCTGCTTTAAACTCTCCATGGATGCCTTGAGGAAGTTACAAGGCCATCATAGCTGCTTGCTGCTGAAGCACAACTCTGGCTCCTGAAGATACTGTCTCATCCACAACTGTTTCAAACAGCTTATGCTAGACATTTTGCTATCACAAGCCTTGGTGAACAATAGATGGCCTTATAGATATTGCTACCCAAGTCAGAGGGGGAGCACTTTTCCAGAAGAAGGCATAATTTGTATGAGGGATGGCTGTGATTGGTGCAAGTGAATACCTTATTTACATGTGTGATATCTATGCCATGACTGGTGCAAACATAGTCACATGAAGGACTGCTGTGATTGGCGCATCTTGCTATATAAGTAGACAGTTGAGTTCACTTTGTGAGCCATCCAGGAGTCACCCTACTGTGCTGCCCCTGGTATTACAACATAAAAGTCTTCCCTCAAGTAGTCTTTTTTGTCTACTTTGACCTTTAACTTTAGTAAAGTTGAGCTGGTAGCATGAAGAGAGAATTACAGAAGTGGCAGCAGAGCTATAGTGACAGCAGAGTTGATGGCAGCAGCAGAGACAGAGGCAGTGGTTAGCATTAGCATCAACAGTGGTAACAATGGCAGTATTGGTAAGAGGGCAACTGAAGAGTTCCAAAGAGCAGGTAGGGTAGAAACAATGGGGAAAGGAGTTGAAGGAGACAAGGTGATAAACTGTGGGCCATTGGAAGAATTCCAGATTGCTGCCAAGTCTTAAGGGCCAAGATCTCAGACAGCCTAGGTCCAGGAGTTGTGACACCTGTTGCTGTCAAGGGCTGGGGATCCGATACTCTAGGCCTGAGTGCTGATAACACTCATCACTCAAAGGCTGTGTGACCCGGCACCCAAGGCCTGTCTGAGAGCTGTAACTCTAGCTGGAATCACCTGCTGCTGCTTGCTGTTGTCTGCTACTGCTGCCCACTGCTGCTGGAAGCTGAAGATTACAATAGCTGCCAAGTGCTGGGGCACTGGTGGTTAAATCCCAGAGCAATAAGCCTCCAACTGGAGTGCTCAAAGCAGAATTCTCTGGCTTCCAAAGCCTGGAGCGTTATGCCCCTAGCATAACTCCAAGCTCAGGGCTTGGAGCTGTAAAGCTTCTGTATCTGCTAGTCCAGCCTGTAGGCCTAGGGTTCTCAAGAGCCCAGCACTGGAAAAGCTTCACTCTTAGCCATTATTCCTATCTGAGTAGAGCAAAAGAAACATCCCCTCTCCCCAACTGATGGGTAACAATAGCACTTACTGCCATTTGATATTTTTGTTTACTTGCTTAATTTGCCTCCCCTCTATTATTCTTTTAAGAAATTAGGAATCTTGACTGTCTTGTTTTTCCTGGTGTCTTTTAAGACTAGAACAAAGCCTGACATTTAATATATATTGAATATATAAGCAAGATTGGATCAGCTAGTTGAGGCTAAATTTTGGAGTACTTGGGTGCTTAGGAGTCTACACTTCACTTCATAGTATGGAGGAGAAGAATCATAAGTCTTTGAGCAAAGCATTAGTATGATTAGAATTAAACTTTAAGAGAATCACCCTAGTGGCAGGATGGAGGACAAATTTGAAAGGGAGGAAGGAGGCTAGAAGGAAGAGACCAGTTAAGAAGTCAAACTCATGGACTAGAGCACTTAGCTCTCTCCAAAATATTTGATGTTTTCTGGCTTCTGTGTTTTGTCTCATGCATAAGAAATAGTTGGATTTCAATAAAAAGGTTATTTGGATGCTCTTGTAAATCACTTGAACATAAGACCATTAGAGAATTTTTGACTTCCAAATGCCGTTATTTGTGTGGTTGTTTGTCTTACCTTTCCCTGCATTGCATCACAGGACCGTGTGAACTCATCAAGGATAGGAATCATATCGTGTTTATCTCTTCGACTTAGAGTTCAGAAAAGTGAAAGGTACAAGCAAGTGGTTTATACATTTGTGAAACGAATAAATGTGAGAAGCAACCCGTGTAAAGTGTTTTCAGAAGGCGATTGTCCTGACTCATTTCGGTTTGGCCCACTGGGAAGAAACCTTCGATTGCAAAAACCAAGAAATAGAACCTTCAATGAACTTGGAGTCTGAGGTAGAGATAAAAAAATAATGAGGGAAAAGATGACAAACCTTTATTTTGGTTTCTTCTCCAGATTTTAACCTATTATTACAGAGTGTTTTGGGTCACGAAGACAGAAGAGATAGTTAGATAATTTCTAGGAGTGTTGAAAAGGTATGTGTGGTTATAATTCAGTGATTTATTTTGAGGAATGAGAAATCCTGTTTTCATTTCATCTGTTGTTGCTAAGCTCTGAAGATTGCCAATTAGCCCTTGCCCTCAATGGATGCCTTAGTAAATTTTTAAAATTTGTGGTCCTTGAAAAAACAGAGCAAACAGCCCTATTATTTCTCTGCACTTCTGTATCTTTATTACAGCAGTCATTATAGCCTGCTTTACATTATGGCTATTTGTTGGTGTGGCTTTTTTCTCAGCTAGATTAGGAACTCTTTAAAGCAGGGGCTGTGCTCATTCATCTCTTAGCATGGTGCCAGGGACATGGAAGGAGCTTAATTCATGCAGGTTGTACTGAATTTGTTGTAAATTATGCATTAAAACATAGAGAAGGGGATGTTTAGCTTTCTCTTGGTATCCTTGGGGACTAGATGTTAATGGCATGTTTTCCATCTTTCTGTTTGAGCTGAAAACATTTGTTTATTGCCCTTGGGTAATGTGTAAGGATTGTATCTATCTATCTACCTATCTGTCTATCATCTATCTAATCTTCAAGACTACAGTAGCCTCTCCTGCATTATACTACTCCTTGGGAGCTAGACAGTATACATGGGATAAAAAATTGCACTTTTGGTTGCATATGGTACAAATACTGTGTACACATGTATGTACATGGAAAAATGATGCTGCTGAAACTATTCCAAGAATGGGGGAAGGGGGTTCAGAAGAATGGTGGAGGGGGTGAATTCAAGTATGATATATTCAATATATTGTAAGAACTTTTGTAAATGCCACAATGTACCCCAGCACAACAATTTAAAAAAATAAAGAAAAAAATTGCTCTTTTACAGAGTGCCATTGGTATCTGTTATGACTTCAATGTGGTTTGTCACCCCCTAAACTCATGTTGAGATTTGATTGCCACTGTGGTGGTGATCTTGGACTGCCTACCATTAAGAACCATGAGCCAAAACAAACTTATTTTCTTTATAAACTACCTACTCTCAGGTATTTTGTCATAGCAATAAAAATGGATTAAGACAGCATCTTTCTGAGACTAATCAGAGCTTAAAGTGATTGCTTCTTGAAGAGTGAGTAGCTAGCCACACAGATTCTGTGGCTATCTTTGACCTTGGGCTGACCTTGGGATGTACAGCTATATTAGCCCTGGCATTGACCCTTGAAACCTTGAGGAGATGTTGGTTTTGAATCTCTAGAGTTCCTTGGAAATCTGTAAAGAAGTTTCTGGAGCCACCGTCACTTCACACCTCGTCCCAAGTCTGGCCTTTTAGACTTAGTCCAGGGTAAGAGGCTCACATTCTGTTCCCCGTAACTCAAGAGAAAGGCAGTGAGCTGGGAATGGAAAAGACACTTTCCCAGCAGTAGCTTAGCAAGACCTGTGGCAATTCAGGATGGTGCTGGGGGCAATAAGTTCTTTTGACTGTCTGACTATGGTCAGGCTGGAAATCAGGACACCCAGGTTATGTTATTCTATGAGTGCCAGTTCCTTTTTGGGATTTGATTTGAAATGAACATTTCACGGAGCTAATAAAAAAATCAGTGTTGATGTTATGGATGGAGCCCAGGGGAAGAGACAGCTGGAGCCTCGGGAAATGCTTCAGAGTAATGCCAGGAGACAGAAGAGTGCACTGAAAAGAGTCATGGGGGTGGTCCTGGGGGTTAACAGAAACTCCTGTAAGCCAGCCCTGAGCCAAGGATCTTCAAATGATGGCCCGGGAGGGAGACTTCAAACAGCGGTCTAGGGGCTGGTTGATGGTTACTGATGCCAGAGGAAGGCATGGCATTGAATGTAACTGTCACAGAGCAGGGGTATTATATAAAATGGTACATTTAGGAGTTAGGAAGTTTCTGAACCTCTCAAAGTAAATCAGTATAAAAAATTTTTAGGTAAGTATTCATGGAGAAAATGATGACTGTCAATGAGTTAAATTTCTGCTGTGAGATGGAGGAGAAATGTCTTCAGACACAAGTTTCACAAGCCGTATCAGGCAATGGATGACTGCTTGATTCTTGCTGGTTTTCTAAGTTGGGTCATGGAAGGCCATTAGTAACAAATATGCCTATTACAGGCATTCAAACAGTCAATTTAGTCTTACTGTCAAAGAAGGCTTCCCTTAGACGTGACCTAGAGCACTTTATAAGTAGCTTCTCCTTGTGTGGCTGGACATTAGAATGTCTATCCCATTTTGTGCCTGCATCTCCCTGAAAGAGGTTAGGGAACCCATAAGGATGACTGAAGGTCAGCCCTGAGGCTCTGGTCGAAGGGGGCGACTGTAGTACTGTGGTTGTGGTTTAGGTGGTACACAGCCCCCTGTGAGTCTCAGTCCTGCACTCACTACGTGTGGGATCCAGGCCATTATTTGTCTTTACACTTTATGGAGCACAATGTCTTTATGTCAAGTGGAGAAAATAAAGTACCTACCTCATAGGCTTTTTCTGTAGAAAAACATGTTGTTAAGTACTATTATAGCACAGTGTCCACAAGATACAGCCTGCCACCTGTTTTGATTAATAAAGTTTTATCGGAACATGGTCACACCCATTCATTTTCTATGGTCTGTGGCAGCTTTCAGTAGTTGTGGCAGATGCCATAACTCCCACAAAGCCTGAAATATTGATTCTATGGCCTTTTACAGAAGACTTTGCTAACCCACATCAGCAGCTTCCAGAGACAGAAATAAAAATCCGGAAGAACAACCACTAAACAAATGAGAAAGGGAATTTGCTGTGTCTTATGGTCAATAGGTAAGAAGATATGGCCTAGGTATGGGTGAGAGGATTTTGGGAGGATTTGACCCTCAGCCTAATTTTTCCTAAACTCATGTTGTATTAAGAATGTGGCATGGCTGTTTTTTTTCCCCACTGTGGCACATGTCTCACCCACAAAGTTATGCTGCCTGCCTGCCAGGCAGCTGTCTGCCAGCACATCCAGACCTGGTTGCCTGCCAGGCAAAGATGTTGACTGCTCCAGGCCTTCCTTTTCATCCCTGGGCTTTCTACCCATCCTTCCCTGATCATGGGACACAGTTGTCTGGGATCTTCCTAATCAGGAGAATGGAGATGGAGATGCCAGAGCAGGGGAGATAGGACCACATTTTTGTTGAATGTGTTGGAGTTAACATGTTTCCATGAAGCCCCAGGCGGAAGTCTCATAAAATGTCAGTACACTTTCTGACTGATCTTGGATTTGAGCTCACTCAGGGGTATGATCAGAAAATGCTTTGGATCTGAAGCCTCAGTGGGCAGGACAGTTTTTGTGTATAATTGGAAGGATTCATATAAACCTTCTTGAACCAAAACATCCCACTCCCTGTAAGAGGCTGAAGCCTGAGGGGGTGATACCTAACAAGTCTCAAGAATCATCAGTTATTAAGAAGTTGTCCTGTGTTTTGATGGTATTTGTGGAACCCTGTTACCTGGGAGAGCAAACACATCTGAAGGATCGGGGTCTTAGAATCATGCAATGACAGGACACAATAAGGCCATAGAAATCATTCAACCAACTTCTCTTCATGATATGAAAATAGAGGGCCAAGGGTTAGATATCTATCCAAAGTCACCCAATCAGTCACAGACTAATCTTTTGAGATAGGTGAGATAGGGGGTCTGGTTCAATGGCATCCCCAGACTTCCAGGGTGCCTTGAAGTTTTTGTTAGAAGCCTGTGAGTGGTTTTCTTTATTTTGAAAAGCCAAATAGAAGCATTTCTGTATTTATTCATGTTAAGGTTAAATCAGTTCATTAAAATATCAGGTTTGTTATTCTGGTTGGAAATGTTTGTTAACCTAGCACGTTAACACTGGTTAATTTATAAAAATAGGCCAATCAGAACTCTCTCTAGCTATATGTATGTGTGTGTGTGTATAGAAGTCTACCAATCAGAGCTTGTTGTACATATGTGCATATAATCAGAGCTTTTATATATAAAATCTGCCAATCACAGCTTATCATTTTACAAACATATATTATATAGTATATTTACAGTTATACTGGAGTACTAATTTATTGAGTATGAACTAATTTGTTCATACTTAATACAGTATGTTTGATAAACAAAACTGTTTCAAAGTATAACATCCATAAGGGAATGCCTAATAAAAGGGATTCCTGGTGTAGATATCACTGGAAGCTACTGATCTAGTTTAGGGGTTCACAGATTACAACTGACAGGCCATGCTTGACTTGCTTCTGTTTTTGAAAATAATTTTTTCTCCAGAAATTTAAAGTTTTATTAGGACATAGACACACTTACTGCATTGTCTATGTCTGCTTTCCTGCCACAACAACAGAGTTGAGAAGTTGTGACAGAGACCACAGGCTACAAAGTCTAAATGTTTACTCTCTGGCTCATTACAGAAAAGGCCCATTTCTGATCTAGTCTAGTCTTCTCATTTTAGATGATGGAACTATCTCAGGAGATAGAATGACCTGCCCTAGATCACACAGTGGGACCTGGGAAAGTCAGCATTGAACCATACCTTCAGTTTTCTTTCTTGCCCTGCACTATGCTGTAATATATACAGTTAGTGAATGTTCTGCTTCACTAATTATTGCCCGTTGTAGTAAGGGGGAACAAGTCCAACAAAGATTAAGTTTGTGAAAAGAGAAAGGCCTGGAACATGGGAGACTTTTGAGTCACAGGAGGTCACAAAATGAAAGGAGTTAAGGCAAGGTCCACAGCAGGGGGAATTCATGAATGGCCAGAATTTTCCACTTGGCATTTTCATTTTCTGTTGCAGTAGGGTTTAACACCTGTTTTGGGACCACCATTCCCAGAGCGTGTACTATGTGCTAGGCTCTGACTGGGTCTTTACATTTATGTCATCTTTCCTGTGACAAACATATGGGGTTGTGAGTGCTTTTATTCCTATCTTAAAGATGATGAAACTGTGGCACAGAGACATTAGGCAGTTTGCCGAGACTCACAAAACTGGAGCATGGTAGAACTGGGGTCTGCACCTGTGTAGATAAACTCCAGAGCTAGCCTCATCTAAATCACTCATTATATATGATCTTTCTGCTTCTCTGCTGATGCTGGGGCTGCTATTGTAGGGAGGAACACTACTTTTTTTCTTTTTGGATGAAGGCAGAATTTACATTCTCGTAAGCCATAATTTCATTCTCTGTGACTCAGCACAGAGAACCTTTTGTGTCTCTTCCAGGATGAGGCTACTCATCTTGTAGATTCTGCAGAAAGAAGCACAGCTAACATTAGTAACACTTTCCACCTGGCTTAATGATCATTAACTCACCCAGAGAGACTAAAGACACAGACGTAAGAAGATTTGCTTCTAGGGAAGGAAGTCCTAAACTGAATCCAAATTGTAATCTCATAACAGGAAACACATATGATTAGAAATCAAATTATCTTTTAAAAATAAGACATTAGCATTTATTTTTCTCTTCTCTCTTTTTTTTTTTTTTGCAGTGCTGAGAATGGAACTCAGGGGGTCTTATACATTCTAGACAAGCACCTTACCACTGAACCACACTCTAAGCCCGAAGAGTTTAGGATTTTTTTGGAAAACTTCTTTTTGATAATTCATTATAGATGTATAGGAAGTTGAAATAAAGAAAGAAAAAATAAAATGTACAGAGAGAGGACCCATTTCCCCCAATGGTAACACGTTGCATAGCTATTGCACCATATCAAAACCAGGAAATTGGCATAGGGACAATTCATACAGCTTGTTCAAATCTCACTACTTTCACATGGACTCATTTCTGTGCAACAGTTCTGTGCAGTTTTATCACATGTAGATTTGTGTAACCACCTGCACAATCAAGATGTAGAATTTTTCCATTTTCAGAAGCCTCTTTCATGCTGCCTTTCCTAGCCACACCTACCCCCTCAACTCCTCATCCATAATCCTTGAAAACCTGTTATCTGATTTCTATCTCTACAATGCTGTCATTTTAAGAATGTTATACAAATGCAATCATATAGTATTTAACCTTTTGAGATTGACTTTTTCTTCACTCAGCATAATGACTTTAAGATGTATCCAAGCTGTTGTATGTATCAATGAATAGTTCGCTCTTTTTGCTGATAGTAATTCTTGGTGTTGATATCTTAATATTCGTTTAACTATTCATCTGTTGAAGGACATTTTCCTGTTTCTAGTTATTCTAAAGCTGCCATAAACATTTATGTACAGTGTTTTGTGTGTGTGTATATGTGTGTGTGTGTGTATGTGCAAAGTTGTAAGTTTTCATTTCTCTGGGATAAATAATATTGTGTCATATAGTAAGTACATGTTTAGTTTTATAAGAAAGTACCAAACTATTTTCCATAGTGGCTGTATGACTTTATGATCTACCAGCAATGTGTGAGTGACCCAGTTACCCTGCATCTGTATCAGTTTTTGGTGTGATCACTATTTTTCACTTCAGCATTTCTGATGGGTATATAGTGATTGGTCATTTGCATTTCCCTAATGGTTAATGATTTTGAATGTGTTTTGTTGTCCTTATTTGTATATCCTCTTTAGTGAAATGTCTATTCATACATTTTGCCCATTTGATAATTGGATTTTGATTTTCTGAAAAAGTTGTTGGCTTTTGGGGGTTCTTTATATAGGCTAGATATGCGAGACTTTCACTGATTATGTCATGTGCAGACATTTTCTCTCTCCCATTCTGTAATTTGTTTTGTCACCTTCTTTCCAGTTTTTTCAGCATAAAAGTTTTCTATTTTAATAAATTTTAATTTATCCATTTTTTCATTTTATGGTTTGTGCTTTTGGTATGTAGTGAAATGGTCTTTAAAGAGAAGGTGGGCGTTGGCTGGGAGTAGTGTTATAGAAAGAACTTGTGGATTTACCACAAAGCACTAAGGTTAAGTGGCCTTCTCATTCTCCCCAGGGAAAGGGTGGTCTAATGTCTTGTTTGAGCATCAAGCCATCAGGGGACTTCTAAGCTGAGCCCTTGTCATGCCATCAGCATCTGGAAAGGAGGCAGAGACAGGGTGTCAGTTTTGTAGATGCAGAATGAAACCTCAAGTGTCAAAACCTACCTCTGAGAATTAATGAACTGCTTTCCTCTAGCCTATTCAAATAATCAAGTTCATTAATGTGAGATAAATTGTAGGGCCTTGTGGCCCTGGCTCCCAAAGGAGGACACTTCTGTGATTCATGGTGCTTGCCCTCTGGGAGCCTGAGATAGGGGGAGAGGGGATCTGTCTGGATGACTGATGACTTGTGGCCCGGTCAGGTGACCTTGATACAAGGCTGCTGCTCCAGGAGCAGGGCACAGGAGGGATTCACAGGAAGACACTGCCCACAGCAAGTTCTGTAGAACACCACCACAGAGGGGACAGCCTCAACAGCCACTGTCAAGTTGAACCTGACATCACTATTCTGCACTCTGTGGGGCCAAAGGACTCAGATTAAGGACTGGTGTTTAGCTTTGCATTTAGCCTTTGTTACTGTTGATAGTTGTGTTGATTGGTGCTCTTGTGTATGTGTTGAGGGTGAGGTGGGGGTGTATTGCAAGGGAGAAGAGGATTCTGAGTGTGAGAAATAATGGGGTTTGTCAGAAACAGGACACGATCCTATGCTGATCTGGGATTCTGTGCTTGTGCTTCTGGTCCTTGGAACCATGGAGGTTCATGGGAATTAATCAGAAAGTAATTTTTAATTTTTTCTTTTATAATCAATCTACTGCTTCTTCTAAGCTATTCCCTGTAGCTAGTTTTTCTGACATTAGATAAAAACTCAGGCATTCACTTGAATTTTCTGGTCATTCTTACATAATCTGAAATTTAATAATTAAATCAAAACCACATCCTAGATTAAGAAAATAGAATGTTGACTAACTTAAAATAACTAGAAAGCCAATTCTAAATCTCAATGCAGATTTCTCCCACAGCCTCTGGCCCTGGCCAGGTGCAGGAGGAAGGCCTGCAGAAAGAAGAGAGGCATGGTTGGCTCCTCCATTTCTGGTTCTGACCAGTTCTTATTCCTGACACTTCTTGGCTGGAGATGAGAAGGAGATGGGGAGAACAAGGAATAGAATTGAATAATGCTTAAGGGGCAGTGCTTGAAACTGTCTTTAAAACCTCCTGGCTCGATACGAACAATGGAATCTCTGTCCTAGGATGCTCTGGCTGATGTTTTGGAGAATTCTCACTTCCCCATTGCTGGAAGAGTCTCACTAGCTGTTGTCTTGTAGCCAGAGGCATCTGTGTTAGACTGGTCACTTTTTCCACAGCCTTTGGGAATTTGGCAATACCATTGGCCACCATCTTTCTAGTTCAGTGGTTCTCAATGAGAGTAAGTTTGTCTCCCAGGAAACATTTCATGATGTCTGAAGACATTTTGATTGTCACAGCTGGGAAGTGCGATTGGTATTTAGCAGGTTGAGGTTAGGGATGCCACTAAACATGACAAACTTTACAGAGTAGCTCCCCACAACGAAGAATTCTCTATCTCAGGATCACTAATCAAGGGTGAGGGAGACCAGGGGTGGTGGGTAGAGTAAGAGAGTAGCTGGAAATAGAGTAGCTTGGTCTATATGATCAAAGCAGGATATATGCTCATATGGAAATGTCACAATGAAACTCATTAATATGTGCAATTAAAAAAGAATTCTCTATGTCAATAGTGCCAAAGTTGAGCAGCCCCACGGTAGAACATGGAAAACTCTCATGCATCTTTTATACTAACAAATTCGGGCTTCCAGGTGAGTATAATGGTAGCCCACATCCTTCAGTTTACCTGTCGACAGCTTGCCAACACATCTCTTGAGCACATCTCCTAAACTGCAGTTCACCAAGTGACCCTGCTGAAGTCCTTCTTCCTCCATTAGGGGTGGCATGTATAGTATAACTCTCTCCAAAGAAATCACTCTCCCTTTCTCTTTCTCTTTCTTTGTCTCTCTCAGTGGTACTGAGACTTGAATTGAAGGATTTACATTTGCTAGGCAAGCACTGTACCACTTGAGCAGTGTCCCAGGCCCTTTTTACTTTAGTTTGTTTTTCAGAGAGGATCTCGTGCTTTTGCCCAAGTCAGTCCTCAGGCTATGATCCTTTTTTTTTTTTCTTTTTGACAGTCTTGTTATATTTATTAATTTAAATTTCACAAAAATAACATTTTAATATTTATAAATATAAAATAGTCTTTGTTTCAAGATAAAACATTTTTTTAATTTTTCTTTTATTATTCATATGTGCATACAAGGCTTGGTTCATTTCTCCCCCCTGCCCCCACCCCCCCCCTTACCACCCACTCCGCCCCCTCCCTCTCCCCCCCCTCAATACCCAGCAGAAACTATTTTGCCCTTATTTCTAATTTTGTTGTAGAGAGAGTATAAGCAATAATAGGAAGGAACAAGGGTTTTTGCTGGTTGACATAAGGATAGCTATACAGGGCATTGACTCACATTGATTTCCTGTGCGTGGGTGTTACCTTCTAGGTTAAATCTTTTTGATCTAACCTTTTCTCTAGTACCTGTTCCCCTTTTCCTATTGGCCTCAGTTGCTTTAAAGTATCTGCTTTAGTTTCTCTGCATTAAGGGCAACCAATGCTAGCTAGTTTTTTAGGTGTCTTACCTATCCTCACCTCTCCCTTGTGTGCTCTCGCTTTTATCATGTGCTCATAGTCCAATCCCCTTGTGTTTGCCCTTGATCTAATGTCCACATATGAGGGAGAACATACGATTTTTGGTTTTTTGAGCCAGGCTAACCTCACTCAGAATGATGTTCTCCAATTCCATCCATTTACCAGCGAATGATAACATTTCGTTCTTCTTCATGGCTGCATAAAATTCCATTGTGTATAGATACCACATTTTCTTAATCCATTCGTCAGTGGTGGGACATCTTGGCTGTTTCCATAACTTGGCTATTGTGAATAGTGCCGCAAAAAACATGGATGTGCAGGTGCCTCTGGAGTAACAGTCTTTTGGGTATATTCCCAAGAGTGGTATTGCTGGATCAAATGGTAGATCGATGTCCAGCTTTTTAAGTAGCCTCCAAATTTTTTTCCAGAGTGGTTGTACTAGTCTACATTCCCACCAACAGTGTAAGAGGGTTCCTTTTTCCCCCGCATCCTCGCCAACACCTGTTGTTGGTGGTGTTGCTGATGATGGCTATTCTAACAGGGGTGAGGTGGAATCTTAGCGTGGTTTTAATTTGCATTTCCTTTATTGCTAGAGATGGTGAGCATTTTTTTATGTGTTTTCTGGCCATTTGAATTTCTTCTTTTGAGAAAGTTCTGTTTAGTTCACGTGCCCATTTCTTTATTGGTTCATTAGTTTTGGGAGAATTTAGTTTTTTAAGTTCCCTGTATATTCTGGTTATCAGTCCTTTGTCTGATGTATAGTTGGCAAATATTTTCTCCCACTCTGTGGGTGTTCTCTTCAGTTTAGAGACCATTTCTTTTGATGAACAGAAGCTTTTTAGTTTTATGAAGTCCCATTTATCTATGCTATCTCTTAGTTGCTGTGCTGCTGGGGTTTCATTGAGAAAGTTCATACCTATACCTACTAACTCCAGAGTATTTCCTACTCTTTCTTGTATCAACTTAAGAGTTTGGGGTCTGATATTAAGATCCTTGATCCATTTTGAGTTAATCTTGGTATAGGGTGATATACATGGATCTAGTTTCAGTTTTTTGCAGACTGCCAGCCAGTTTTCCCAGCAGTTTTTGTTGAAGAGGCTGCTATTTCTCCATCATATATTTTTCGCTCCTTTGTCAAAGATAAGTTGCTTATAGTTGTGTGGCTTCATATCTGGATCTTCTATTCTGTTCCACTGGTCTTCATGTCTGTTTTTGTGCCAGTACCATGCTGTTTTTATTGTTATTGCTTTGTAATATAGTTTGAAGTCAGGTATTGTGATACCTCCTGCATTGTTCTTTTGACTGAGTATTGCCTTGGCTATTCGTGGCCTCTTGTGTTTCCATATAAATTTAACAGTAGATTTTTCAATCTCTTTAATGAATGTCATTGGAATTTTGATAGGAATTGCATTAAACATGTAGATTACTTTGGAGAGTATCGACATTTTTACTATGTTGATTCTACCAATCCATGAGCATGGGAGATCTCTCCACTTTCTATAGTCTTATTCAATCTCTTTCTTCAGAAGTGTGTAGTTTTCCTTGTAGAGGTCTTTCACATCTTTTGTTAGGTTTACACCTAGGTATTTGATTTTTTTTGAGGCTATTGTAAATGGAATTGTTTTCATACATTCTTTTTCAGTTTGTTCATTATTAGTGTATAGAAATGCTAATGATTTTTCTATGTTGATTTTATATCCTGCTACCTTGCTATAGCTATTGATGATGTCTAGAAGCTTCTGAGTAGAGTTTTTTGGGTCTTTAAGGTATAGGATCATATCATCTGCAAATAGGGATATTTTGACAGTTTCTTTACCTATTTGTATTCCTTTTATTCCTTCTTCTTGCCTAATTGCTCTGGCTAGGAATTCCAGTACTATGTTGAATAGGAGTGGAGATAGTGGGCATCCTTGTCTGGTTCCTGATTTTAGAGGGAATGGTTTTAATTTTTCTCCGTTAAGTATAATGCTGGCTGTAGGTTTGTCATATATAGCTTTTAGAGTGTTGAGGAACTTTCCTTCTATTCCTAGTTTTCTTAGAGCTTTTATCATGAAATGATGTTGGATCTTATCAAAGGCTTTTTCTGCATCTATTGAGATGATCAAGTGGTTTTTGTCTTTGCTTCTGTTAATGTGGTTTATTATGTTTATTGATTTTCATATGTTGAACCACCCCTGCATCCCTGGGATGAAGCCTACTTGGTCGTGGTGAATAATCTTTTTGATGTGTTGCTGAATTTGGTTTGCCATTATTTTGTTGAGGATTTTTGCATCAATGTTCATTAAGGAGATTGGCCTATAGTTCTCCTTTTTGGAGGTGTCTTTGCCTGGTTTTGGGATAAGTGTAATACTGGCTTCATAAAATGTGTTTGGCAGTTTTCCTTCCCTTTCTATTTCATGGAACAGTTTAAGGAGGGTTGGTATCAGTTCTTCTTTAAAGGTCTGATAGAATTCAGCAGAGAATCCATCAGGTCCTGGACTTTTCTTTTTGGGGAGACTCTTGATTGCTGCTTCAATTTCATTTTGTGTTATAGGTCTATTCAGGTGATTAATTTCCTCTTGGTTCAGTTTTGGATGATCATATGTATCTAGAAATCTGTCCATTTCTTTTAGATTTTCAAATTTATTTGAATATAGGTTCTCAAAGTAGTCTCTGATGATTTCCTGGACTTCCATGGTGTTTGTTGTTATCTCCCCTTTTGCATTCCTAATTCTACTAATTTGGGTTTTTTCTCTCCTCATTTTAGTCAGGTTTGCCAGGGGTCTATCGATCTTGTTTATTTTTTCAAAGAACCAACTTTTTGTTTCATTAATTCTTTGTATGGTTTTTTGGTTTCTATTTTGTTGATTTCAGCTCTTATTTTTATTATTTCTCTCCTTCTATTTGTTTTGGGATTTGCTTGTTCTTGTTTTTCTAGGAGTTTGAGATGTATCATTAGGTCATTGATTTGGGATCTTTCAATCTTTTTAATATATGCACTCATGGCTATAAACTTTCCTCTCAAGACTGCCTTAGCTGTGTCCCATAGGTTCTGGTAGGTTGTGTTTTCATTTTCATTGACTTCCAGGAACTTTTTAATTTCCTCTTTTATTGCATCAATGATCCACTCTTCATTAAGTAATGAGTTATTTAGTTTCCAGCCGTTTGCATGTTTTTTGTCTTTACTTTTGTTGTTGAGTTCTACTTTTACTGCATTGTGGTCAGATAGTATGCACGGTATTATTTCTATTCTCTTATATTTGCTGAGGCTTGCTTTGTGCCCTAGGATATGATCTATTTTGGAGAAGGTTCCATGGGCTGCTGAGAAGAATGTATATTGTGTAGAGGTTGGATGAAATGTTCTGTAGACATCTACTAGGTCCACTTGATCTATTGCATATTTTAGATCTTGGATTTCTTTATTGAGTTTTTGTTTGGATGACCTATCTATTGATGATAATGGAGTGTTAAAGTCTCCCACAACCACTGTGTTGGCGTTTATATATGCTTTTAGGTCTTTCAGGGTATGTTTGATGAAATTGGGTGCGTTGACATTGGGTGCGTACAGATTGATGATTATTATTTCCTTTTGGTCTATTTCCCCTTTTATTAGTATGGAATGTCCTTCTTTATCTCGTTTGATCAATGTAGGTTTGAAGTCTACTTTGTCAGAGATAAGTATTGCTACTCCTGCTTGTTTTCGGGGGCCATTGGCTTGGTAAATCTTCTTCCAGCCTTTCATCCTAAGCATATGCTTATTTCTGTCGGTGAGATGAGTCTCCTGTAAGCAACAAATTGTTGGATCTTCTTTTTTAATCCATTTTGTCAAACGGTGTCTTTTGATGGGTGAATTAAGTCCATTAACATTAAGCGTTAGTACTGATAGGTATGTGGTGATTCCTGCCATTTAGTTGTCTTAGTTATTTGAAGGTTTGATTGTGTGTACCTAACTTGATGTTACTCTCTACTGTCTTGTTTTTTCTTATCCTGTGGTTTGGTGCTGCCTGCCTTTTCATGGTTAAGTTGGGTGTCACTTTCTGTGTGCAGGATCCCTTGCAGAATCTTTTGTAATGGTGGCTTTGTGGTCACATATTGTTTTAGTTTCTGCTTATCATGGAAGACTTTTATTGCTCCATCTATTTTGAATGATAGCTTTGCTGGGTAGAGTATCCTGGGGTTGAAGTTATTTTCATTCAGTGCCCGGAAGATCTCACCCCACGCTCTTCTTGCTTTTAATGTTTCTGTTGAGAAGTCTGCTGTGATTTTGATGGGTTTACCTTTGTATGTTACTTGTTTTTTCTCTCTTACAGCCTTCAATATTCTTTCCTTAGTTTCTGAACTTGTTGTTTTAATGATGATATGTCGTGGAGTAGTTATATTTTGATCTGGTCTGTTTGGTGTCCTGGAGGCCTCTTGCATCTGTATGGGAATATCTTTCTCTAGATTTGGGAAATTTTCCGTTATTATTTTGTTGAATATATTACGCATTCCCTTCGCTTGCACCTCTTCTCCTTCTTCGATGCCCATGATTCTCAAGTTTGGTCTTTTGATGGAGTCAGTGAGTTCTTGCATTTTTTTCCACAGGTCTTGAGTTGTTTAATTAATAGTTCTTTGGTTTTTCCTTTAATTACCATTTCATCTTCAAGTTCTGAGATTCTGTCTTCTGTTTGTTCTATTCTGCTGGATTGGCCTTCCGTTTTGTTTTGCAGTTCTGTTTCGTTCTTTTTTCTGAGGTTTTCCATATCCTGGCTATTTTCTTCTTTATTGTTGTCTATTTTTGTCCTGAGTTCATTTATCCATTTATTCATTGTGTTCTCTCTTTCACTTTGGTGTTTATACAGTGCTTCTATGGTTTCCTTTATTTCTTCTTTTGCTTTTTCAAATTCTCTATTTTTATTGTCTTGGAATTTCTTGAGTGTCTCCTGTACATTTTGGTTGACCCTATCCAGTATCATCTCTATAAAATTCTCATTGAGTACTTGTAGTATGTCTTCTTTTAAATTATTCTTGTGGGCTTCATTGAGTCCTTTGGCATAGTTTATCTTCATTTTGTTGGAGTCTGGATCTGAGTTTCTGTTCTCTTCATTCCCCTCTGGTTCCTGTACTAATTTTTTGCTGTGGGGAAACTGGTTTCCCTGTTTTTTTTGCCTTCCCGTCATTGTCCTTGGTGTTGTTACTGTCCCTGTACTGTGTGTAATTAAGTATTTTCTAGCTTGTAATAATGACAATGGTAATATTTAGAATGGAAGAGTGAGCTGAGATGGAAAGCAAGAAGTTAAAGAAAAGGGGAAAACAAATATACAGACAAGAGGGAGAAAGCAGAACAAGGTATCAGACAAGAGAGTTTCAAAGGTATAAATAGGGAGTGTTAGTGTACTAATCGACAGTAAGCTCAACAGACAATAGAGAGAGAGAGGATTGAAAATCAAAGATAAAAAAATAAAAACTAAGTAAATGAAAGTAATATGTATATATAAAAATGAATTAAAATAAAATGGAAAATAGAAAATTAAAAAAAAAAAAACCAAAAAACTTCCAAGTTTATATGCAATGCAGTTTCAGTCTTAATAATTTGGGTGTCCATCTCAATCTCCAGTCCTGGAGTTGGTGCCTCAGATGTTGTTCTGTAGTTGTCTCATCAAAGGGGATGCATAAAGTAGAACAAAACTACACACACACACACACACACACACACACACACACACACACACACACAAAAGCCCCACCAAGTGTCCCCAGTTCAAATGCAATACAGTTTCAGTAAGTTTTTCAGCTTGCAGGTGTAATTCGGTTGTTCTCTCATCAAAGGTAGGGAGAAAAAGAAAAAAAAGCGTCTGGAGACAGTTCTGAGAGTGGTATCTGCAACTGTGGCTTGCCTGCCTGCTGCTCTCAGCCTGTAGCTGGCTGCATTATTTATGCAGATCTCTGGGGTGAGCTAGCACTCACCTGGTCCCACAGGCTTTGTTTGCTCAGAGTTCTCCTGTGCGGGAGCCTCTGCTACAGGCTTTCCCCTTTCCAAGCACTGGGAAAGGTGACACTGCCCAGCATTTTCAGGCCTGCGTGTTTATTTACAGTTCATGTGGGAGGTGGGTCTTCTCTCCTCTCCTCTGAAGTTTTCCTCCCACTGCCACTTTCAGAAGCTTTCTTGCTCCTGCTTACTGGGTGGTGCTTCTGCTCCTGCCGGCCGCCATGTTTGTTTACAGTTCACGTGGGAAGTGGGTCTTCCCTCCTCTCACAAGCGTCCCGCTCCTGGTTGCTGGGTGCGCCCCGCTCCCGCCAGAGGCTCTCCGGCCCGCCTGGCTTGTTTATTTACAGTCCTGGGAAGGGTTCCCTTCCCCCGATCTTCAGCGCTCAGGGCGCCCCACCCTCTTTCCCGCGTGTCTTAACTGTTCTTATTGCTTATTACTCAGTTTCTCTTTTTTTTTTTCCCGGGTGGAGGTCAGTCTGTCCAGGGGGCTATGCTGCTCTGGCCCAGGCTTGTCTGTGGGGCTACTGCAGTACTGCGAAGCTCACCTGGTCCTTGTCTTCCCACGCCGTATGGGTGCCGGCCACTGGCGGCCCCGGGGGCCCTCCTTGTTTCTCCATTTAACGTGAAGTGGAGATTCTCTGCACTGGCTGGAGATGTGGAGGGGTCAAAGTTATGCCTTTTCTCAGTGATTATGCCTGCAAAATGTGTCTCCAGCGTCTCTCCAAGATTTCACTATAGGAGGGTCGCTTTCTGCTTCCTACCTCTAGCCGCCATCTTGGAATCTCTCGCTATGATCCTTCTATCACAGCCTCCAACGTAACTGGGATACAGATGCACACCACCATCTTGCTTTACTTTAGGAATTATTTAACTGATTATTGTAACTAACTGGTTATTATCAGGTATGTATTGCCACAATAATTCTGTGTAACACGTGTGCATACAATCTCTGTGGGATACAGTGTGTGTTTATTTCTTGTGTACTTGGAGTGGTTGACTAGGGTTCTGCTGGTCTGAGATTGCATACATGTTTTGGAGTCCAACTGGCCATTTCCTGATCCAGGATTGACATGGCTGTGGTAATTGCTGCTTGCGTCTTTTATTCTCCAGAAGGTCACTTGGGTTCAGGATTTAGGGTATGAGCAAGGGTTGGGATGTAGCTCATGGCAAAGGGCTTCCATAGCATCTACAAGGACCTGGGTTCCATCCCCATCCCCATATACACATAAAAGTACAAGCAATGCATGTCAGCTTGTGGATGTTGGGGAAGGGCCAACTGACAAGGGAACTTAAACTGGGAGAGGCAAATCATGATAGAATGAGTAAAAACTATGTACATGCCAGAAAACACATATCACAGAGAGAACTTTTCACTACAAAGGGAGGTGGAAACCACTACGGCATGCTTCTAAAATTTGACCAATCCTAAGAAAAGCATATTTTAAATAACCCAATAGGAAACTTAGGTGACGTCAAGGAAGAATGTATACTCCATAGTACTTAGCCAATGAGGAACCAGGAGAGGGATTTAAGCACTAGAAATATATGCTTATTGTAACTGCTTTGGGTGTCCTGCTTACCAGGTACCCAATGCTGCAAGATCACCATTAAAGTCTCACTTTCACTATAAAAAAAAAGTCCAAGGAAGTTGAATTATGCAGATATACTTTAAGTCTCTGCTTATGTCATGCCATGGTATGTTTGCTAATAACCCATGTACCAAAGCAAGTCATGCAGTCAGGTCCAGAAGTCCTGAGTTAGAGCAGCAGGACACTATTTGCCAGAGAAGGCATGAAAACTTGGTTATTGATGTAAGAAATCAAATTTCTATAAGGAATTCACTTAAGGATGTGCTATCTCTTAGCTTTAAGGCTCAGCTGAAACATAAACAAGAAGATATTTTATTAATGCATGATAAACATAGAGGTGTTTACCTTATATATTGGACTATAAAATAGTTGGCATACAATACATGTGTTGTCTTCAATGCACACAGAAATAAGGAATATAAATGATTGAATGGATGGGTGGATAAATAGGATGGAGAACAGTTGGAACAACATCTGAGGTAGGACTCTACTGGGTCAGAAACAGTCAGTGGCTCTAGTCTAACTCTTCCATTCATAGCCCCAAGGAACACAGGTTACAAGCCAATTTCATACTTCAGTATCATGAGCCTTCAGGAAAATCAGAAGTAGGGGCCTCTACTGGAAAAGACAAGAGATTTCTGAAGTACATTACTAGAAGTGTCAGGAGCTTGGTTCTCTTTGAAGTCATATGGGCAGCCTGCTGAAAAATTCAGCAAGACACATGGGGAATTTTCTCACTCTTATCTGTCCCTTTTTCTTCTTTCCCTAATATATAATAAAGCCAGATCTTTATTGAGAGCTTACTATTTGTAAGGAACTGACACATGTGTCTTCTGAGCTTCATTTTCTCAGAACTCAGAGAGGCATGTGTGACCTTTTTGCTACTGAGGAAATTGAGGCTTTAGAGAAAGGCTAAATAACTTGTCTAATGCTGCAGAGTTGGTAACTAGCAAAATAAGAAAATCCAGTACTGTCTTGCTTTTAATCTTTACATTGATCTGCCTCATACTTCAGGTTTGGGTTTGGCAGAAAAATCTCAAGCTGGTTTATTCTTAAATCTTCCTATATTTTCATGGAAGAAATTGCTATGCACTGGGAAGATTCTATTCCTTCAAATGCTAGCCCTCCACTCCATACCTGCATCACTCAGGGATGTGTTTCTTTGCCCCCTTTGGACCACTTAATTACATTCTCTCTTCTTTAGGAGGGAAGCTGACATGTAATTATTTTCATGATTAACACTCCTGTGCAGCTAATTGTAATTATGCCTTATAATCACAGTTATGATCATCAATTACTCATCCCTGCCTAATTTGAATGTTTTTCTTTATCCCAGCTTCACAAAGTTGATGGAGCTAATGTGTCTGCTTCTACACATACACACACACACACACACATACACACAGAGAGAGAGAGAGAAAGAGAGAGAGAGGGAGGGAGAAGGAGAGAGAGAGGAATCATGTCAGGTTGTTATTTTGATCCTCTCTATCCTTACCTTTGCTCTTGTCCTACATTTTATTATGGTATTTCACTGGTCACTGATAATTTGGCATTGCCTCTTACTTCTGGATTTGCTTCCTTTAATATTCCTGCTGGTGAGAGGCAGGGATTCCTGTCGTAGTATTAGAGAGAGAGCTGAACACATGACACCTGAGACTGGACGGATGAGACCAAGAGCAGTTTACTAGTCACATGTAATCATAGCAACAGTGGGGGACACTGTACCATTCAGGGCCACACAGCAATTATACTCAGGAACAGAGCAAACAACCAAGAACTGTGAGTGGGAGGGTGTCCCCTGATTCCTTCCAAAGAAGATGACAGGTCTGTTTAAATAATTCCATGGGTTGGCGGGAAATGCAATTTTGCTACTCTGGGATAAGTAGGAACTGTGCCTGATTCTCATGATAAGGAAGGTTGCTTGGCTAGAAGACCTTCTTCATAAGAGTGTAGTAGGGCAGGTAATGTGTTATCAGGCTATTTAAAGATTTTACTATATGTCAAGGCAGTACATAATGCAGAGCCTTATTTTAGGACTTGCACCACATCAGTCTCACCTTGAAGTTGAAACAATGATGCTATAAAATGAGGATGTTATAAGTATAGGCCTGGAGATGGATTTTGTAAGTTTCAGTTCTGGTTCCATCACTTACTAGCTTTTTGATCATGGGGAAGTTGCTTAACATTCCTGTGCCTTGATTCCTCCATATGGAAATGAGCAAAATTCAGCAACTTCATAATGGTTGTTGTGAATAGTAATCTCATCCCACCTTGAGTACAAAACACTTAGCTCAGTATCAAGTATATTGTATTGCTTAAAACATTTATTTAGCTTCAGAGCAAGATGGCAGACTGCTGACATCCCTATACCCCAGTGGTGACTAATTACCCTGAAGAAGGTAGGGATCAGGAGATCCCAGAAAGCACCCACGGGGTCCCATCACCAACAAAAAACAAAGCCTTCTCTGAATCCACAAATAGAGAATCAACTAATCATGGGAAGAATGCCTCGCAGCTCAACACTCCCAATTCCCTGCCCCCGAAGTCTCCACAAGGCTCCAGGCTCCATTACTTAGCTCTGGTTGGGTGTTAAGTCCTGCTTCTCTGCACACACTCAGGACTTCATGCTCCCCTCAACTATACAACCTGCTACCTTCACCCTGAAACACCAGGGAAATTGGCACCCCTGTATAAGCAGGACCCAGTGCTCCTGCTGCTCCAGGTAATAGAAAGCACAAGCCAGCAGGCTTGGTTCCCCATACTGGCAGCAGCTGCTATACTATGCTCATGTAAGCCTGTACTGGCAAGCAGGCTCCAGGGCTCCTGCTGCCCACAGGCTTTGTTCTCCCATGACTGCAACAGCTCCTGTGGCTCCTGGAAGCCAGCACTTGGCAAGCAGTCCCCAGAATTCCTGCCTCCCTGTGCTGGCAGCAGCTGCCCTGTCTCCTGGTAACTTGTGCTGGTAGGCAGGCCCCAGGATTCCCACTGCCTGAAAGCTCAGTTCTCCCATGCTTGCAGCAGCTACTGAGGCTCCTAGAAGCCCATACCCCAACACAAGTAGACTGTAGGGTCTCTGCTGCATTGTGGGCACCAGAAAATTCAAGCCTGCTAGCTTTGCTGTCTCTTGGGCACCCTTAATTTGCTACTCAGTGCCAGGAGCCCACTTCCACACATGCAAGTGAACCATAGGCTCCATGCTTTACTATTCTGCTAGCAACAGAAGGCTTCCATCCTCACAGAGCACAGAGGTCCAGCACTAACCACCAAGCCATCCTGTGGGAGAGCCTCTGCTGCCCTGTCAAAGACCAAGAACCCAGCTCTTCCACTGAGTGGTAATTTGCCATTCTGTGGGTGCCAGGAGACCTGTTTCTCTAAGGCACAAAAAGGCCCACTGTTTCCCACTGTGCTTGATCATGGGAGAGCCCCCACTTCTCTGTTAAAGACCAAAAATGCTAGATTCCCCAACAAAGGGAGGAAAGATGTAACTTACACAGTGAGTGGCACCAGAAGGGCCTGCCTCCTGAGGTGCACAGAAGCTGAACTCTTCCCACTGTTCCTGACAGCTGGAGAGCCCCCTCCCCCCACCCTCCCTGCAGGGGAGTCCCGCCTCTTCTGTCCAGGAGCTGGAATCTCAGTTCCTCCAATGAGTGGCAATCCACTACTTGGCAGGTGCTAGGAGGCCTGCCTCCCACAGTGCACAGAGACCCAGGACCTTCCCCCCCCCACTGTGACAACAGAAGAGTCCACATGCCCCCATCAAAGATTGGGAACTCCAGCCCCCTCACTGAGGGAGAAAAGCTGTAATCTGCATCACAAAAAAGAATCCTCTCTGAGGAAAACTGTTGGAGCTCCAGGAGAAAAAAACTCAAAATGCAAACTATAGGGGCACAAGAGATTAAAACAACTCCAGATACATAAATCTGGAATGAAAGACTAAGACAACTGCTCTTCCTCAAAAGCCAATTCCACCACTAAGAATCTAAACACCTACTTAGAGGAAGAGGTATCAAATAATGAGTTCAGAAAAAACAATAGTAAAAATGATTAATGACCTCAAAGAAGAAACACAAAAGTTAATATTCAACCTCAAAGAGGACATGAATAAACAATTAAATGAGCTCAAAGAGAATACAAACAAGCAGATGAATGAAATTAAGATGACTATTCAGGATATAAAAGAGGAAATCAATAAAGATATGGAAACCCTGAAAAATAATCAATCCAAAATAAACAAGTCCATATCCCAAATAAAAATCTCAATCAAAAACTTGGTGAACAGAGTGGAGTAAGTTGAAAATAGTGTATAAGGAATGGAAGACAAAGTAGAGGAATTAGACCAAACAGTAAAAGATCATGAAAGAATGCTAAGAAAATACGAATGGAACATGAAAGATATCTGGGACACAATGAAAAGACCAAACCTATGAATCATGAGTGTAGAAGAAAGAGAGGAGATACAAACTAAAGGTATTGACAACCTATTCAATAGAATAATAGCAGAGAATTATTCCAGGTGCAGGAAGCTTACAGAACACCAGTCAGGACCAAAAAAGAAATACTACCAGACACATCATAATCAAAACACTCAGCACACAGAACAAAGAAAGAATTCTGAAAGCTGCAAAAGAGAAAAGACAAGTCACATACAAGGCAAACCCATTAGAATAATAGCAAATTTCTCAACTCAAACTCTATATGCAAGAAGGTCATGGAAAGACATAATTCAGGCCCTGAAAGAAAGCAACAGTCAACCCAGACTAGTATATCCAACAAAACTATCCTTAATTGAAGGAGAAATTAAAACCTTCCACAACAAGGAAAAGCTAAAGGAATTTGTGACTACCAAGCCAGCACTACAGAAGATATTTAAAAGACTTTTACATATAGAAGAAGAAGCTAGAATGAGACAGGAGGACTCAAGAAAGAATAAACCCTTTTGAGCAAGCAGACCAGTAAACAAGGAATAGACAAAACAAACAACAAGGAAATAAAAATGACTATAAACACCATGTGCATTTCAGTATTAACAGTGAATATAAATGGCCTCAATGTCCCAATCAAAGACAGAATAGCAAACTGGATTAAAACCAAGATCCAACCATATGTTGCTTACAAGAGACACATTTCACTGGAAAAATAAACACTAGCTTAGAGTCAAAGGCTGGAAAAAAGTTTTCCAAGCAATGGACCTCATAAACAGACAGGAGTAGCTATACTCATATCTGACAAAGTAGACATCAGACTAAAATCAATCAGAAGAGACAATGCAGGTCACTTCATATTAATGAAAGGAACAATTCATCAAGAGGAAATATCAATCCTTAACATATATACACCAAACACAGGGGCACCCATCTACATTAAAAAATGTCTAATGGTCCTACACGCACAGACAGACCCTATCACAGTAATAGTGGGAGACCTGAATACCTCACCATCAAAAGATCAACAAAGAAACTTCAGAACTACTCCACACATTAGACCAAATAGATATGGTTGATATCTACAAAGTATTTCACCCAACAACCAGGCAATACTCATTCTTTTCTGCACCTCATGGAATGTGCTCCAAAATAGATCATATTTTAGGGTACAAAGGAAGTCTCAACAAATTCAAAAAAATCAAAATAACACCCTGCATCATATCAGATCACTGTGGAATAAAACTAGACCTCAACAGCAAAAGAAACCACAGAAAATATTCAAGCATGTGGAGACTGAACAACACACTGCTGAAAAACCAATGGGTAACTGAAGAAATAAGGGAAGAAATAAAAAAATTCCTAGACTTCAATGAAAATGAAAATACAGCCTACCAGAATTTGTGAGACATAGCAAAGGCTGTGCTAAAAGGAAAATTTATAGCTGTAAGTGCCTACATTAAAAAAAAAAAGAGACCTCTCAAATAAACAACCTAATTATGCACCTTAAGCTCCTAGAAAAATAAGAACAAACCAAACCCAAAACCAGCAGATGGAGAGAAATAATAAAGATCAGGACTGAGATCAATGAGATCAAAACCAAACAAAGTATACAAAGAATCAATGAAACAAAAAGTTGGTTCTTGGAAAAGATTAACAAATGGATAAACCCTTAGCCAACATGACAAAACAAAGGAGGGAAAAGACCCAAACTCATATAATCAGAGATGAAAGAGGACATAACCACAAATACTAGCAAAATCCATAAAATCATTAGAGTGTACTTTGAAAATTTATTTTCAAGGGAACTGGAAAATCTAGATGAAATGGAGGCATATAACCAACCAAAATTGACCCAAGAAGATGTTAAACACCTAAATAGTCCTATTACATGCATTGAAATTGAAACAGTTATAAAGAGTTTCCCTACAATGATGAGCCCAGGACCTGATGGATCCATAGCAGGATTTTACCAAACCTTTAAAGAAGAACTAACACCAATAGTCCTCAAACTTTTCCAGGAAATAGAAAGGGAAGGAACAGTACCAAACTCCTTCTGTGAAGTCAGCATTTCACTCATTATAAAACCCAATAAAGACAAAACCAGAAAAGAGAATTATAGACCAATATCTTTAATGAATATAGATGCAAAGATTCTCAACAAAATACTGGCAAACAGAATTCAGCAACATGTTAAAAAGATCATATACCATGACCAAGTCAGTTCCATTCCAGGGATACAAGAATGGTTCAACATATGTAGATCCATAAATGTAATACTGCATATAAACAGAAGCAAGGACAAAAAGTACATGATCCTCTCAATAGATGTAGAAAAAGCCTTTGACAAAATCCAGCAACTTTCATGGTAAAAGCTCTGAAGAAACTAGGAAGAGAAGGAACGTTCCTCAGCACAGTAAAGGCTATATTTGACAAACCCATATCCAACATCATACTAATTGGAGAACAACTGAAACCATCACCATTAGAGTCAGAAATAAGACAGGGTTGTCTGCTTTCTCCACTCCTATTCAATATAGTTTTGGAATTCCTTGCCAAAGCAATAAGACAAGAGCAAGAAATAAAAGGCATCCAAATAGAGAAGGAAGAAGTCAAACTATTTCTATTTTCTATTTTCAGATGAAATGATCCTATACTTGAAAACTACCAAAAACCATGAGAAATCATCAACTCTTTTGGTAAAGTAGCAGATACAAAATTAACATACAGAAAAAATCAGTAGCTTTTCTATATACCAACAATGAACAGACTGAGAAAGACATCAGGGAAACAATCCCATTTACAATAGCCTCAAAAACAATAAAGTACCTTAGGATAAATTTAACAAAACAAGCCAAAGACTTTTTTAACAAAAACAATTAACACTGAAGAGAGAAATCAAAGAAGATATCAGAAGATGGAAAGACTCTCCATGCTTGTGGATTGGTAGAATCAGCATTGTGAAAATGGCCATACTACCAAAAGCAATCTATAAGTTTGATGCAATCCCTATCAAAATTCCAATGACATTCTACACAGAAATAGAAAAAGCAATCATGAAATACATATGGAAACAAAAGACTTTGAATAGACAAAACAATTCTGAGCAAAAAGTCCAACACTAGAAGCATCACAATACCCAACTTCAAACTACACTACAGGGTCGTAACAATAAAAACAGCATGGTGCTGGCACAGAAACAGACAGGAAGACCAATGGATCAGAATAGAAGACCCAGACATAAACCCATGCATCTATAGCCAAGTGATCTTTGATAAATGAGCCCAAAACAATGATGGAGAAAAGACAGTCTCTTCAACAAATGTTGCTGGGAAAACTAAATCTACACATAGAAGTCTGAAACTAGATCTGTGTCTTTCACCCTGTGCCAAAATCAACTCAAAGTGGATCAAAGACCTTAATAAAAGGCCCAAAACTTTGAAACAACTCCAGAAAGCAGTAGGAAATATACTGGAACAGATAGGTATAGGGAATGACTTCCTAAGCAGAACTCAAAAGGCTCAGAATCTAAGAGAAATAATGAATAAATGGGACTGCATCAAACTAAACAGCTTCCGCACAGCAAAGGAAAAAATCATTGGACTCAAGAGACATCCAAAAGAATGGGAGAAAATCTTTGCCAGATACTCGTCCAATAAGGGATTAATATCCAGAATCTACAGGGAACTCAAAAAACTCAGGCCCCAAAGAATCAACATCCCAATGAAGAAATGGGCACATGAATTAAACAGGGAATTCTCAAAGGAAGAGGTACAAATGGCCAATAAATACATGAAGAAGTGTTCAACTTCCCTGGTTATAAATGAGATACAAATCTAAACAACACTTAGATTTCATCTCACCCCAGTTAGAATGGTCACAATCAATGGTTACAACAATAAACAATGGTGAGGATGTGGCAAAACAGGAATGCTTATACATTGCTGGTGGAAATGCAAATTAGTGCAACCACTATGGAAAGCAGTATGGAGATTCCTTAAAAAAACAGAGATAGAACTGCTATATGATCCAGTGATACTGCTCTTGGGCATCTACCCAAAAGAACGTAGGATACAGTAGAGATACCTATACACTGATGTTCATTGCAGACTATACACAAAAGCCAAGCTTTGGAAACAACCCAGGTGCCTTACAACTGATGAATGGATCAAGAAATTGATCAGCTACAAGGAATAATGACATGTGGTTTGAAGGTAAGTGGATGCAATTGGAGAACATCATGTTAAGTGGAGTAAGCCAGGATCAGAAACACAAAAGCAGCATGTTTTCTCTCATACATAGAAGATAGATCCAAAGATAAACATACACACAAAAACAAGCATGATCATGTACAAACTCAGATGTAGAACATGTTTGTAACCGTGGAACTACTTCATGGAACTCAGGGAAAGAGGGAAAGGAAAAGGAAATGACTGAGCATCAGTAATACCACATAGCCATAATATAGGAAGATTGAGGATTTAAGGATGTGTATTGAAAGCTGTTGCAAAACTCGGGGTGAGAGGTAAAGGGGTAAGGGAAAGTAATGGAAGGAGTTGAAGAGACCGAAGCAAAGTACACCCACAGTGGGCATACATTGAGACACCCCTTTGAATATCAACTTAAATATTAATAATGAAAACCAGGACTGTAAAATAGGTAGTGTGTGTGTGTGTGTGTGTTTGTGTGTGTGTGTGTGTGTGTGTGCGCTCTAGTGGGAGGGAGGAGAGTGAAGGGAGGAGATTAAGGTGACAGTATATGGCAGATGGACTTCATTTATCTATATGAAACAGAACTAAGAAACCTCTTGCAATGCTTTAAGTATGCTTTAAGTGGAGGTGGTGAGGAAGTTGAGGGGGAGAGATGACGGGGGCAATGTAAGTAATGAACAATATAAGTCTAATTGGAATTGTCACTATGAATCCCCCCCATAATGAATATATCCTAATATAAAAAAGCAAATATTTATTTAGTCTTCTTAGGAAGGGTTCTCTGGTTTTGATCTTTGAATTATCTGAGGCCTAGGGGACAGTGACATTTTCTCTGTCTTTCCTCTTTAAGATGCTTGAAGAAAACAATCTGACCAATAGAGTTCTAGATTTCAAAACTCATGTTCTGGTGCCAGGGTACATGGTTTTCCATGAAAACCAAGAGTGGGCTAGTGTTCTAATGCATCCTCCCTCCAGAGGCTGAGAACCCTCAAATTACTTAACTAATAAGCATTGCTTTGGGTATATCCCTAGGAGTGGGATTGCTGGATCATATGGCAGATCTATGTTTAGATTTTTAAGAAGTCTCCATTTGTTTTCCAGAGTGGTTGCACTAGCTTGCATTCCCACCAGCAGTGTTTGAGGGTTCCTTTGTCCTCACATCCTCACCAACACCTGTTATTAGTGGTGTTTTTAATGATGGCTATTCTAACATGTGTGAGGTAGAATCTAAGTATGGTTTTGTTTTGCATTTCTTTTATGGCTAGAGATGGTGAGCATTTTTTCATGTGCTTTTTGGCCATTTGAATTTCTTCTTTTGAGAAAGTTCTGTTTAGTTCACTTGCCCATTTCTTTATTGGTTCATTGATTTTGGGAGAGTTTAGTTTTTTAAGTTCCCTTTATATTCTGGTTATTAGTCTCTTGTCTGATGTAGAGCTGGCAAATATTTTCTCCCACTCTGTGGGTGGTCTCTTCAGTTTAGAGACCATTTCTTTTGTTGTGCAGAAGCCTTTTAATTTTATGAAGTCTCATTTGTCCATCCTTTCTCTTAGTTGCTGAGCTGCTGGGGGTTCTATTGAAGAAGTCCTTGCCTATACCTACTACTTCCAGAGTATTCCCTGCTCTTTCCTGTACTAACTTCAGAGTTTCAGGTCTGATATTAAGGTCCTTGATACATTTTGAGTTGATACTAGTACAGGGTGATAAACATGGATCTAGTTTCACTTTCTTGAAGACAGATAACCACCTTTCCCAGAAATATTTGTTGAAGAGGCTGTCCTTTCTCCATCATATGTTTTTGGTACCTTTGTCAAAAATAAGGTGGGCATAGCTATGTGGATTCATATCTGGGTCCTCTATTCTGTTCCACTAGTCTTCATGTCTATTTTTGTGCCAGTACCCTGCTGTTTTTATTGCTATTGCTTTGTAATATAGTTCAAAGTCGGGTATTGTGATACCTCCAGCATTGTTCTTTTTGCTGAGTATTGCCTTGGCTATTCGTGGTCTCTTGTGTTTCCAAATGAATTTTAGGGTAGAATTCTCAATCTCTGTGATGAATGTCATTGGGATTTTGATGGGAATTGCATTAAACATGTAGATTACTTTTGATAGTATAGCCATTTTTACTATGTTGATTCTACCAATCCATGAGCACGGGAGATCTTTCCATCTTCTGTAGTCTTCCTCGATCTCTTTCTTCAGGGGTCTGTAGTTCTCCTTGTAGAGGTCATTCACATCCTTTGTTAAGTTTACTCATACATATTTGATTTTTTTTGAGGCTATTGTAAATGGAATTGTTTCCATATATTCTTTCTCAGTTTGTTCGTTATTGGTGTATAGAAAAGCTAATGATTTTTGTAAGTTGATTTTTGTGTTTTGCCACCTTGCAGTAGCTGCTTATGTTGTCTAAGAGTTTTTGGGTAGAGTTTTTTAGGTCTTTAACATATAAGATCATGTCATCTGCAAATAGGGATATTTAGACAGTTTCTTTACCTATTTGTATTCCTTTTATTTCTTCTTCTTGCCTTATTATCTGGCTAGGAATTCCAGGAATATGTTGAATACAAGTTGGAAAAGTGGGCACTCTTGTCTCATTCCTGATTTTAGGGGAAATGGTTTCAGTTTTTCTCCATTAAATATGATGTTGGCTCTAGGTTTGTCATATATAGCCTTTACAATGTTGAGGTACTTTCCTTCTATTCTTAGTTTTCTTAGAGCTTGTATCACGAAGTGGTGTTGGGTCTTATCAAAGACTTTTTCTGCATCTATTGTGATGAGCAAGTAGTTTTTGTCTTTGCTTCTATTAACGTGCTATATTACATTTATAAATTTGTGTATGTTGAACCACTACTGCATCCCTGGGATGAGGCTGACTTGGTTGTGGTGAATGACCTTTCTGATGTGTTGTTGGATTTGATTTGCCATTTTTTTTTTTTTTGAGGATTTTTTGCATTGATGTTCATTAAGGAGATTGGTCTATAGTTCTCCTTTTTGGAGGTGTCTTTGTCTGGTTTTGGGAGGAGTGTAATACTGGCTTCATAAAATGAGTTAGGCAGTGTTCCTTTCCTTTCTATTTCATGGAACAGTATAAGGAGGGTTGGTATTAGTTCTTCTTTAAAGGTCTGATAGAATTTAGCAGAGAATCCATCAGGTTCTGGGCTTTTCTTTTTTGGGAGACTCTTTATTGCTGCTTCAATTTCATTTTGTGTTATAGAACTATTCAGGTGATTAATAGCCTCTTGGTTCAATTTTGGATGGTCATAAGTATCTAGAAATCTGTGCATTTCTTCAAGATTTTCAAATTTATTAGAATATAGGTTCTCAAATTAGTCTCTGATGATTTCCTGGATTTCCATGGTGTTTATTGTTTTCTCCCCTTTTGCATTTCTAATTTAACTGATTTGGGTTTTTTCTCTCCTCATTTTAGTCAGATTTGCCAAGGGTCTGTCAATCTTATTTATTTTTTCAAAGAACCAGCTTTTTGTTTCATTAATTTCTTGTATGGCTTTTTTTTGTTTGTTTCTATTTCATTAATTTTGGCCCTTATTTTTTATTATTTCTCTCCTTCTGCTTGTTTTGGGATTTGCTTGCTCTTGTTTTTCTAGGAGTTTGAGATGTAGCATTAGGTCATTGATTTAAGATCTTTCTGTCCTTTTAATTTATGCACTCATGGCTATAAACTTTCCTCTTTGGACTGCCCTTGTTGTGTCCCATAGGTTCTGGTAGGTTGTGTTTTCATTTTATTAACTTCCAAGAACCTTTTAATTTCCTCTTTTATTTCATCAATGACCCATTCATCATTGAGCAATGTGTTGTTCAGCTTCCAATTGTTTGCATGTTTTCTACTGTTGTTTTTGTTGTTGATTTCTAATTTTAATGCATTGTGGTCAGACAGAATGCATGGGATTATTTCTATTTTCTTATATTTGCTGAGGCTTGTTTTGTGCCCTAAGATATGATAGAAGACAGAGTCTCACAATTTGAAGATGAAATGGCAATTAAAGGAAAAACTGAAGAACTATTAGATAAACAACTCAAGACCTGTGAAAAGAAAATGCAAGAATTCACTGACTCCATCAAAAGACCAAACCTTAGAATCATGGGCATTGAAGAAGGAGAAGAGGTGCAAGCAAAAGGAATGTTTCTTTTACTTTTTTTAATCTTTCCTTATAGCACTCCTGTGTTGGGTTAACATTACATTTTATAGGTTAGGCTTGTTTTTGTTTTTTTCCTATATATATGTTAACTATCAGTGATTCATTTGGTCTGATGTAAGTTTGTGCTTGGAGAATTTTTTCTTGTTACTAATATTAACATTAGTTCATCTATTGGTGAATAGATTAACTCAGTTTGTATTATAGGAGGTCATGTTGGTTTTTGTGATTTAGGAGTTGGTGTGGTTGAGCTTGAACGCTTCTAGTTTTAATGCATTGTGACCAGATAGTATGCAGGGGCTTATTTCTATTTTCTTATATTTGCTGAGGTTTGCTTTGTGCCCTAAGATATGATCAATTTTGGAGAAGGTTCCATGGGCTGCTGAGAAGAAGGTATACTATGCAGAAGTTGGGTAAAATATTCTGTAGATATCACCTAGGTCCATTTGATCTATGGTGTGATTTAGTTCTAGAATTTCTTTATTGATTTTTTTGTTTGGATGACCTATCGGTGATAGAGGGGTATTAAATTCTCCTACTACCAGTGTGTTGGAGTCTATATATGTTTTTAGGTCCTTTAGAATATGTTTGATGAAATTGGGTGCATTGACGTTAGGTTGATAGTTATTTCCTTTTGGTGTATTACACCTTTTATTAGTATGGAGTGTTCTTCTTTATCTTATTTGATCAATGTAAGTTTGAAATCTACTTTTTCCAACATAAGTATTGCTACTCTTGCCTGTTTTTGGGGGGCCATTGGCTTGGTAAATCTTCTTCCAGCCTTTCACCCTAAGCCAGTGTTTGTTTCTGTCAGTGAGATGGGTCCCCTGTAAGTAATAGATTGTTGGATCTTCCTTTTTAATCCAGTTTGCCAAATGGTGTCTTTTGATGGGGGAGTTAAGTCCGTTAGTGTTCAGGGTTAGTATTGATGGGTATGATGGGTTTGATTGTGTTTAGCTGAATAAATGTTACTCTCTACTTTCTTCCCTTTTCTTTTCCTGTGGTTTGGTACTGCTTTCATGGTTTTGTTTGCTTTCATTTTCTGTTTGCAGAATTCCTTGAGAATCTTTTGTAGTGGTGGCTTGGTGGTCATATATTGTTTCAGCTTCTGCTTATCATGGAAGGCTTTTATTGCTCCATCTATTTTGAATAATAGTTTTGATGGGTAGCGTATCCTGGGGTTGAAGTTATTTTCATACAGTGCCTAGAATACCTCACTCCATACTCTTCTTGCCTTTAAGGTTTCCATTGAGAAGTCTGCTGTGATTTTGATGGGTTTACCTTTGTATGTTATTTGTTTTTTCTCTGTTACAGACTTCAGTATTCTTTCTCTATTCTCTGTGCTTGTTGTTTTAATGATAATATGTTGTGGGATAGTTCTATTTTGGTCAAATCTGTTTTGTGTTCTGGAGGCTTCCTGTACCTAAATGGGTATAGCTTTCTCTAGATTTGTGAAATTTTCTGTTATGTTAAAAAAATATTTTATGAATTCCTTTTGCTTGCACCTCTTCTTCTTCTTCAATGCCCATGATTCTCAGGTTTGGTCTTTTGATGGAGCCAGTGAGTTCATGCATATTCCTCTCACAGGTCTTGAGTTGTTTAACAAATAGCTCTTCAGTTTTTCCTTTAATGTCCATTTCATCTTCAAGTTCTGAAATTTTTCTTCTGCTTATTCTAGTCTGCTGGAGTGGCCTTCCATTGTGTTTGGTATTTCTGTGTCATTCTTTTTCCTGAGGTTTTCCATATCATGGGTCACTTCCTGTTTAATATTGTCAATTTTCATCTTTAATTCATTTATCTCTCTATTTATAGTGTTCTGTTTCCCTTTGGTGCTTATTTAGGGCTCTATGAGTTCATTTATTTGTTTCTGTGTTTTCTCATATTCTTTATTTTTGGTGTCCTGGAATTTCTTGAGTGCTTCTTGTATGTTTTTTTTGACTATGTCTAGTAACATCTCCATGAAATTCTCAGTGATTGCCTGCAGGATTTCTTCTTTCAGAATGTTCTTGTAGGCTTCTTTGGGTTCCTTGGCATAGTTTATCTTTGTTTTGTTGGAGTCTGGAACTGGGTATTTTTTTTCTTCATTTCCCTCTGAATCCTGTATTAAATTATTTTTGGGAGGAGAATGGCTTCCATCCCTTTTTCATCTTCCCATTGCTCCACTTGGTACAGTTATGTTCTTGATAGGCTATTGGTGGTGTCAGTCACCTGTTTTCTTTCCCTTGGTTTAATTTTGTTTTGTGGGTATGTTGGGTTTTAGGTTGGTGTATGTATGCTATTTTTGTCCCTGGTCTGTGTGTAATTTAGTATTAGCTAATTCACAATAGTAAAACTAACAAAACAACCACAACAAAAAAAAACCCTAAAGAAATCAACAGGGAGAGATGGACAAACACAAACAAACAAGCAAACAGGAAACAAACTAACCAACCAAACAAATACACAAAAAATTTCTAGGTTCAGGAACAATAGAATTTCAGTCTTAGTAGTTGTGGTGTTACTCCTTCAGCATCCAGTCCTCATTCTGGTATTTAAGCAGAGGCTCTGTCTTAGTCTCCCCAGGTGGTTGGGGAGTCTCACCAGTTTTTTTTTTTTCCTGTCTTTTAGTGGCAGCTGCTTAGTCAGCTCCTTTCTCAGTGAGGTGTGGTGGTTTGAGCTTGTATATTGTCCTCAGGTTCTGGAGAACAGCTCTGTAGCCACCACTGTCCTTCTTTGGAGTTGGGTTTTTTGCTGTGTTGTTTTATTGGGGGCTTGTTTCTTTGCCTTGCCCCCTTTCTCTGGGCCAAGGTCAGAGATCCTTCAGCCAGCTCCCTGCTGTCCATGTGTTATGATGGTTTGCTGATTGTTTTGCAATTTTGCAGTGTTGTTTGAGTTTGGATGTTGCTCACTGGCTCAGGAGATGAGCTTTGTGGACCTCTATCTGCCCTATTTCAGGAGCAGCTTATCACCCACCCACTGTCAGCCCTTCTGCCTTTCCAGTCTTTGTTTACTGAAAGTTCACACGGAGATCAACTCCTTGCTCCTCTCCCCTTCTCCAATGTGCTTACAGGACCCCCCTGCTGCGTGTTCCTCTATAGTTATTTTTTTATTATTCAGTTTTTTTTTGTTTGTTTTGTTTTTTTGCATGGCCTGGGGTCAGTCTGTCCAGGGGGCTATGCTGTTTTATCCCAGGGGTGGCTGTGGTAATACCACATGACATTTATTTGCTCACCTGTTGGTCTGCCATATGTCTCCCAAGCAGGTTTGGAGCTGGTGTGTGGTGGTGTGGGAGTCCTCCTGTTTTCTCAGTGTAATGTGATGTGGAGAAGCTTTGTACCAGCTGGGGGTTCAAGGTGCTAAAGTTTTGATTCTTCTTGGTGCTTTTTTTCTGCCAAGTGTGGCTCTAGTGCCTCAGCAAGATTTTTGATTTACAGAGCTCACTCTGTCTGCTTCCTCCCTCTAGCCACCATTTTGGATCCTCTTGGGAGTCTTGAAAACAGATCTAATATGGACTATGTATACTTTGAATCCTGTAAGTTCTAACTTAAGATGGGCATAGAATTCCAGCTTTCTTTTCGAAGAAAGCTCATTCACTGCCTATTCCAGGTCTATATTCAGGAGTTCTGTGCTTGGGTCCTGTTGATTACCTTAGAACTATAGCATGTGGATGCCCTTTGGTCATTGACAGAAAAACCCTAACATGCATCTGCCTGTTGGGGACTCTGGTGAGCACTGATTTTATTGTTAACCAACAAGGTTGGGGCCATTTTATTTGAATATTTCCACATTTACTTTTATTCTCGGGTTGATCTGATTGCAATGGTGGATGAGGGAGGAGAGGTTGTCCTAAAAGGCAAATGGATTTTTTTTCTAGGAAATACAATCCACACATTTTTGAGCAGGTAAATATGCATCTTCAAAAGAGACAAGCCTGAGAAGCAGTATGTGTGTCCATGAGTGTGTGTGTACATGTGTGCATGGGTTTGAGGCTAGATGGGGGATATGTAGGCATGGTAGCTATAGGGTGGTCAAATGCATGCTTTAAGAAATTATTCCTTCTTTGTTTTATTTTTGTTTGTTGTTTTGAGACAGGGTCTTGCTATATAGCTCAGGCTGCCCTTGAACTCACAATCCTCTTCCCTCAGCCTCCTGAGGGAGGCTACCACACTGGGCTTATTCCACTCTTTTTATATGAAGTAAGTACAATTTTCAAAAACTACTTCTGTGGTCCTAGATTTTACTCAAACTTAGATTCAGCCCATGTCTCTCCTCATCTCATCTCCAACAGAGGGCATTGGGGGCAGAGCTCTAGCTGCAAAAAGAATTCTATTACCTATTCTGAAGCAGCCAGAGTCCCTTCAGATGAATAAATAAAGATTAGACCTCCAACCCTGAAGTGATGGCTTTATTAATAAAGCCTACAGGAAGTATTTGTTTTGGGTGCTAATGTGAACCAAAAGTCTCAAGCTGGGCTCCTCATTTCTTTGGATTTTCCATGAAGGTCCTACTGTGGCCTTTGTGATTGTTGAAGGCATGTAGTGTTTTATGGCTTCTTCTCACCAAGCCACTCAGCAGTGGTGCCTTTGACTTGATTTCTCAGATCCAGTGCCCTCACTAAGTTAGCTGCACCCCTGCCAAAGGTATCTCCTTGTACCTTACTGGCCTTATTGGCTTTGTTTGGATTAGAATTATTAAGGTAAGGTTGGAAGGCACATTTAAGGCTTATTTGGACAAATATGAAAATCCAGACTCAGGAAGGTGAAGCAATTTGGCTCACAGAGCACAGAAACTGGCTGTGGGGAAATTAAAACACGGGACTATGTGATCTCCATCCAGAGCTATTTCTACCCTGATGATAATGTGGTATTCAAAGATTAATTACGCACACCCTGTACTCACCAAACAACTATAGGCAATTCACAGAATTTTTCAACTCACTACTTAGTATTTTTCCCTAACCTAGTTCCAGAAACTGGATGGAGACTCTTTCTTTGATTTCACATGGGGACATTAAACATTTAATAAACTTAGGTAGCAATGCTTAGTGAAATGATTTGATGGTTAACTTTTAAATGCTGTGAAGAGAATTTTCTCTTGTTTTGGAATTCCCATACCTGATATGCATTAGAGTAGATCTGGGATAACCAGCACACACCAAACTTGCTCTTGCAGACCCCTACAAGTTCCCATTTAGTTAACAAATTAGAAAGTGAGCTTGCTGAATATTCATTTACTGGTTGATGTCACCTTGCTGTGTTGGGTGTTTGAAAACATGGAAAATGAAGCTTTTGCAAAAGTGATTAAAGGGAATTACTGGCATAGAGGAGGAAATTCTGGGAACTTATTTTATAATGTTCTAAGTGTGTGAAGGAAGACAGAAATGGCTTCTTTGAAACCAAAGACCTAGATTTTAATTGTCTAAATCATAATTTCCTTTTGTCAGAATTTGAAAATGCAGGCACAGTTTGTTAAGAGATTTATGGAAGTATTCCTTCTTGCAGAGATTTAAAAAAGAGGACAATCATCTTTTTTTTTATAAGCTTAATAAATGAGCTTCCTGTAAGTAGAAGGGTGAAGTAATAATTGTTATACTGGGTTCCAGTAACTCAATACATTTTCATGCCATTATATTGATTTAGGTGATAGACTCATTGACATTGACCTTTAAGATATTCTCAAGTGTCCAATTTCCTTAATAAGCTACTTCTTGCCTCTTTATAACTGCTTGTTTTTTTTTCTTATTCTCAACTGTCCATCTTTTAAGCCAATTTCTAAGTTCCGCCAAAATTCTGGGAGGCTGTGAATACCAAAAAGGCTGTTTTAAGCATGAAACTTACTAGGACTAGGGACTTCCCTCACCTCCTACAGACCTTTTGGGAGAATGATCGATCACCCTATATCAATCAGCCAATAGGAAGCATGCTAGGAAGAAGGCCCAATGGCTCAAATGCATTGTAACAAAAGGAATGATTCTGGGCCTGGGGGTGTAATTCAGTGGTATAGCACTTGCCTAGAATGTAAGTGCCCAGGGCTCAATCCCCAGCATCCCTTCTCCCCTCCCAAAAAGAGATTTTTCTATGAGGAGATTTTTCTATGAGGATACTTACTCAGCATCCCTCTACCTAGGTCAGCACTATTCAGCAAATAGTCTGAGTTGTCAATCCTCATTGAAAGAATAAAATTGATGGAGTATGTCTATGCTTCTTACTTTTGAAGAAGACCTTTTTTAATGTTATAGAAGCATAGAAAAGAATAAAAATTCTTGCACCCCCAATTGTACCACCCAGCAGTTTTCAACAGTAGATGAGTTGTTTATCATTCTATTTGTATATGCTATACATGTAGATAGAAAGAAAGGAATAATTTTGCAAGATATAATTGGACCAATATGTTGCTTTTAGCACAGAGCACTAATTTTAGTTTTTTGGGAAGTTAGAGAAAAAGAAACAGGTGAATTTATAGGAACTATTGAACTTCTAAAATATTTCTTTATGTCAAGAGTTATTAGTTTTTAAAAGGTCTTTTTAGGGTTATGAGAAAAGACTGGGGAAAAATTAAGAAATCGAAATTGTGTGTGTGTGTGTGTGTGTGCATGTCTAACTCCATGTTTTCATTTTTGGCAGTACTGAGTGACTGCTTGCCATGACAATGAAGAAATTAACAGTCTGAACACATCTCTCCATTGCCTCTCCTCTTCCACCTCCCAACTACTATTTTTACCATGTCTGTGTTTATAGCATTTACATTTTATTCTGTAACCATAATTTCCACAGTACTTTAGTTCAAATCCTATTTTTAAGAACCTTAAAATTCTGATGATTGTAACACATTTCTCATTGACATTCCTTTCCCCACCCCACTTTGGGTTTTACTTTCCTGGAGCTAATGCCTCCCAGCTACAGGTCCTGCTCTTTTGTTATTCTCCTGGTTTGAATTTAGTATTGACTACACCAAAAGCTATCTTTTTTTCTTGGTTTATTTCATGTTTTAAATTTTTAATATTTATTAAATTAACTTTCTGAGAATATCTTATTTTATTCAAATAATTTCTTCAAAGAATACTTGTAGGCCACACAACTATGAGCAACTTATCTTTGACAAAGGAGCTAAAAATATACGATGGAGAAATAGCAGCCTCTTCAACAAAAACTGCTGGGAAAACTGGTTAGCAGTCTGCAAAAAACTGAAACTAGATCCATGTATATCACCCTATACCAAGATTAACTCAAAATGGATCAAGGATCTTAATATCAGACCCCAAACTCTTAAGTTGATACAAGAAAGAGTAGGAAATACTCTGGAGTTAGTAGGTATAGGTAAGAACTTTCTCAATGAAACCCCAGCAGCACAGCAACTAAGAGATAGCATAGATAAATGGGACCTCATAAAACTAAAAAGCTTCTGTTCATCAAAAGAAATGGTCTCTAAACTGAAGAGAACACCCACAGAGTGGGAGAAAATATTTGCCAATTATACATCAGACAAAGGACTGATAACCAGAATATACAGGGAACTTAAAAAACTAAATTCTCCCAAAACTAATGAACCAATAAAGAAATGGGCATGTGAACTAAACAGAACTTTCTCAAAAGAAGAAATTCAAATGGCCAGAAAACACATGAAAAAATGCTCACCATCTCTAGCCATAAAGGAAATGCAAATTAAAACCACACTAAGATTCCACCTCACCCCTGTTAGAATAGCCATCATCAGCAACACCACCAACAACAGGTGTTGGCGAGGATGTGGGGAAAAAGGAACCCTCTTACACTGTTGGTGGGAATGTAGACTAGTACAACCACTCTGGAAAAAAATTTGGAGGCTACTTAAAAAGCTGGACATCGATCTACCATTTGATCCAGCAATACCACTCTTGGGGATATACCCAAAAGACTGTTACTCCAGAGGCACCTGCACATCCATGTTTATTGCGGCACTATTCACAATAGCCAAGTTATGGAAACAGCCAAGATGCCCCAGCACTGACGAATGGATTAAGAAAATGTGGTATCTATACACAATGGAATTTTATGCAGCCATGAAGAAGAACGAAATGTTATCATTCGCTGGTAAATGGATGGAATTGGAGAACATCATTCTGAGTGAGGTTAGCCTAGCCCAAAAGACCAAAAATTGTATGTTCTCCCTCATATGTGGACATTAGATCAAGGGCAAACACAACAAGGGGATTGGACTATGAGCACATGATAAAAGTGAGAGCACACAAGGGAGGGGTGAGGATAGGAAAGACACCTAAAAAACTAGCTAGCATTTGTTGCCCTTAATGCAGAGAAACTAAAGCAGATACCTTAAAGCAACTGAGGCCAATAGGAAAAGGGGAACAGGTACTAGAGAAAAGGTTAGATCAAAAAGAATTAACCTAGAAGGTAACACCCATGCACAGGAAATCAATGTGAGTCAATGCCCTGTATAGCTATCCTTATCTCAACCAGCAAAACCCCTTGTTCCTTCCTATTATTGCTTATACTCTCTCTACAACAAAATTAGAGATAAGGGCAAAATAGTTTCTGCTGGGTATTGAGGGAGGGGAGCGGGAGGGGGTGGAGTGGGTGGTAAGGGAGGGGGTGGGGGCAGGGGGGAGAAATGACCCAAGCCTTGTATGCACATATGAATAATAAAAGAAAAATGAAAAAAAAAAAGAATACTTGTAGGACTTGGGGTGTATTTCAGTGGTAGAGCACTTGTCTAACACATATGAGGCTTAGGTTCAATCTCCAGCACCACAAAAAATATTTTGGTTTTGGTAAAATCTGATGGTTGATGATAAACCCAAGTACAAGTATTAAAAGCTCTGGCAGAATTGTTTGAGGAGTAGAGATGTTTGTATATTTTATCTTCTTAAAAATTTTTTATTTTCTTGAAAATAAGACTTTCCTTATATGCAGCTTGAAAATATATATGACAAAAAGGAAATATAAATCTCAATTTCACCACTTAGGGATAAGAATTGTTAAATTTTTAGCAATTAGATTATTTTGCATTCTGAAATCTCTTTTTTTTTTCATTTTTTTTTATTATTCATATGTGCATACAAGGCTTGGTTCATTTCTCCCCCCTGCCCCCACCCCCTCCCTTACCACCCACTCCGCCCCCTCCCTCTCCCCCGCTCAATACCCAGCAGAAACTATTTTGCCCTTATTTCTAATTTTGTTGAAGAGAGAGTATAAGCAATAATAGGAAGGAACAAGGGTTTTTGCTGGTTGACATAAGGATAGCTATACAGGGCATTGACTCACATTGCTGAAATCTCTTTTTTTGATGTTGTATTTTAAAGATAAATACAAAGATATGTATTTATCTTTAAAAACAGAAATATGATTGTACTAAAATATTATTTGTAACCTGATTTTTAAAAACAATGTATTGGGAAATATATCACTTACTGTTTTAAATAAGTGTGACCTTTTAAACCAATGCAGAAAATGTCAGTTAGGATGGTCTGGAATAATATTACTATCAAGTAATATGACACCATTATTTTAAGTGGGTATGAAAACTTTATCTACCTTATTAAGTTTATTAAATATGCACACACACACTGAAAAGCACAGAGGAGCATCAGTAATTTGTTTAATTTTCTTCTTTTTTTCAGAACAAGAATTGAGGCAGATTATGATTCACATAGAAATAGTCATAGATTTTCTGATTTCAGTAGTCTTTTTTGTTAGGTTAAAGTTTCCCTTCACATGAAAGGTGATTTGCATATATAGCCCCATGGGAAAATATTTCTGGATAAAAACCTTCTAGATAGCTCAAATGCACAGTGATAACTAGGAAGACCTTTCTATCCATTCTACCTACCTCAGTTTCATTCTTGTCTAGTGAAAGCTTAAATTGGTGATATGATGCTGTATTTTAATGTAAGTTAATTTCAGTGAACATTTCTAACTTTCTTTCACTGGTCTATAGACAATGCTTGGATATGAAGACCTCTGAGACCCACAGCAGGACTTCTGCTGGGATAACTATAACCACATGGGTAGTCTAGGTACTTTTCTTAATTTAGGCTGACTTCCCAGATTAAAAGGAAAGCTGGGAAAGAAATGAGTGGATGCCTGTATTAGTTTCCTGGGGATGCCTTAAAAAAAGGTAGCACAAACTGAGTTCTTTTTTTTAAGTACTAGGGTTTGTACTTGGTGTTTTGTACTTGGTAGGCAGGTACACTCTACCACCTGAGCTATGCAGCCAACCCATTATCGGTTCTAAAAAGACTCAAAGTTGATTCTCTCAGAGTTCTGTAAGCTAGAAGTCCAACTCAGCAGGTTCATGTTCTTCTGAGACTCTGGGTAGAATCCTTTACCTTAGCTTCTGGTGATGACTGTCAATCCTTGGTATTCCTAGTGCAAAATCTTGGCCTCTGTCTCCACTTGTTCTTCTTTTGTATCATCATGTTTGTATTTATTATCCTTTTTTGTGTTGTTGGGGATGGAAACCAGGGCCTTGTGGATGCTAGCCTAGTGCTCTACCACTGAGATATGTCTCCAACAGTTGTGTGGAATGAGGGTCTTACTCCAAAATGTCCTCATCTTAACTAATTACATCAGCAATGGTCTTATTTCCAAGGAAGTCACATTTTGAATATTGGGAATTACATATCTTGTTAGGGGACACAACTCAGTTTATAACAGAATTGGCCCTTAAAAAAACAGCTATGGATGCAAAGATTTATAAAGTAACAGAAAATGTCACATAAATACTGTATTTCTCTTACTTTTTTCAAAAACCTATACTTTCTTGATGACAGTGAGGAAAAAAGCAAAGGAAATGATATGATATTTTCTTTTCTGAGAAATAACAATTCTTATGTGATCTACATGTCAGGGATAGTTTTTATTTTTTAAATTACCACCTATCATTCTTATAGCCTTTTACAGTATACAAATTGCTGTCACATACATTATCACTCTGATCCTGATAATGTTCCTACAAAACAGGTAATGCAGGTATTACCATTTCCTCATTGTATAAAAATAGACTCAGATTAAAGCAGGTTACGAGCTAATAAGTAGTGGTCTCCTGACATTAGATTATTTTTCATCCCACTTACAATGCTTTGTACTTTAGGATATACTGAAAATTTCTCTCTCTTCAATAGCTCCTTCTATTATATTAAGCAAGAATTGGAAGGTATTTCTATAGGCAACATCAACTGAGGGAAGTCATGGGAAAGCAACAGAATAATAAATCCATCAATCCTTAAGAATCATTGACAAACATTCTCCTCATCTTTTGCAAGTGCCTAGGTACTTCTGTATGGCTTTGGGAGTTTTCTGTTCAATCAGCAGATTCCAACAGGAAACTTACACTTTTCTTCAAGGGGTTCTCTTTATGTATAAGAAATTGTATGCACCCATTAATCTAACCAGCTCTCTTAGTAATTTCAGCTGCTATAACTTAGACTAATTAGACTGAATAATTCATAAATGACAGAAATTTATTTCTCACAGTTCCTGGAAGTTCAAGATCAAGGAAGCAACAGATTCAATGTCTCATGAGGGTTTTCTTCTGCATAGATGGAGCCTTCTTGTGTGTCCTCACAAGGCAGATGGCCTGTATTTTTTGGGTCTCTCTTTCTAGTGACATTGCCTGGAGGTTAAGATTTTATCTTTGGGCTGTTATAACAAAATACAAAATATATAAAAAGATATGGGTAATTTACAAACAGATAAACTTATTTCTCACAGTTACAGAGGCAGGGAAGGCCACAGTCAAGGCACTGGCAGGCTTGGTATTTGGTGAGGGCCCAGTCTCTGTTTTCAAGATAATGTCTTGAATGTTTGTGTACTAGCAATGTGGAATTTATGAACAGACATCTTGCTTGCACCTCTTTTTATAAGGCCATCAAAATGCATTTATGAGGGCTGTACACTCATAATTTAATCACCTCCTAAAGATCCCACATGTCTCTGTGTGTGTGTGTGTGGTATAACATTAAGAAGGGCCTCACTTCTTTTTTTTTTTTTCTTTTTTCTTTCCTTTATTGTTGCCATGGGTGGGGGTACATTGTAGGGCCTCACTTCTTAATACTGTCGCATTGGTGATTAAGTTCCCTCATACAAAATTTGGAAGACAAGTTCAGAGTGCAGCAGATTTCAACGTATGTATTTTGGGAGACATAAACATTCAGTCTATGCCATCCTCCATTATCTTACAAAAAGGCAGCATATACTGGATGCATTCTTCTGGGCCTTGTAATTTTTACTTTCAACAATGAATTTTGTAATTTTTTTGTATAATAGAGCGTAAAGAGCTCCTTAATTGTATATTCCATTGCATAGCATTCTATTACAAGGCTATACCATCAATTATTCAACCAGTTACCTACTGAAGAGCACCTGAATTGTTCCATGTTGTTATATACAATGCTGGGCAAACCTTGTATGCACACAATTTAGTAATACACAAATAGAGTTAGGACAAATTCTGAGAAGTGAGATTGCTGGGTCAAAAGATAAATGCATTTGTTATTTTGATAATTGTATTAGTCAGCTTTTCTTCGCTGTTATGAGTATCTGAGGACAATAGTCCCTTCAAGTTTCCATGAGGAGAAACTACAGTGACATTTTTGATGGAAAGCAGAGAGGGTTTTTTTCATTTAATCTCCTGACAATCCTATGAGACTGGTATGTCTACTCCTATTTTATAGCTGAGGAAACTGAAGCTCACAATGGTATAGAAATTTTCTCAATTTTATTTTTTTAATTTTTTGGTACTGGGGATTGAACCCAGGGCCTTGCACATGGGAGGCAATCATTCTGCCACTTCAGCTATGCCCACAGTCCTTTTGTTTTTGAGACAGGTTCTCACTAACTTCACTCAGGCTGGCCTCAAACTCATGATCCTCCTGACTTTGCCTCTTGCTCAGCTTTTAAGAGTTAGAGCTTTGATTGTAATTGGTGGATGCTGTTGTCAAGGAAGAGAAAGAGAAAGAAGACAACAAGAGAAAAAAACTGAGTACCACTAAAATTAAAAACTTTTGTGCTGCAGATAATAGCATCAAAATAGTGAAAATCAGACCACAGAACAGGAGAAAATATTTGCAAAGAAAATATCTGATATGAAAAATGGGATTTTTTTTACTGTTGAGTATTGAGACATGTAAAGAATTCTCAAAACTCAACAGTAAAAAACAAACAACCTGGACCAGGGTGTGGCTCAAGTGGAAGAGCACTTGCCTAGCAAGCACAAGACCCTGAGCTCAAATACCAGTATTACCAAATAAAAAGACAAGCAACAGCAGCAACCAAACAACCCAATAAAAAAAATAGGACAAGGATTTGCATAGAGATTTCTCCAAAGAAGACACACAAGTAGCTAATAAGCACTTAAAGATGCTCGACATCATTAATCATGAGGGAAACACAAATCAAATCTAAGTGAGATACCACTTCATACTCAGGATGGTTCAAATAAAAAATGACAGATAGTAGCAAGTGTTGATGAGTGCAGAAGTTGGAAACAGATACAGTGTGGTAGATGAAAATGTAAAATGGCATGGTGACTTTGCAAAACAGTTTGTCAGTTCCTCAAAAATTCAAACACAGAATCACTCTATGCCCTGCTAATTCTATTACTAGGTATATATACCTATAAAAATGTAGACACAAGAAGTTGTACACAAATGTTTGTAACATCATTATTCATAATAGCCGAAAGTGTCAACAACGCAAATGACCACTAATTACAGAACAGATAAATGAAATGAATATCCACTATTCATAGAATAGTGTTTTGTCAGTATAAAACAATGATTACTTGTAGGTCTTTAACACAAATGAACCTTGAAAACATGCTAAGCAAAAGAAGTTAGGAATAAAAAGTCACATATTGTTGGATTCCATTTATATGAAAAGTTCAGATAGGCAAATTCAGAGACAGAAAATATATTATTGGTTACCAGGGGTTGGAGGGAAGGTAGAATGAGGAATAACAGCTAATGGATATGGGTTTTCTTTTTGGGATGATAAAAATGTTCTAAAATTAGTGATGATGTTTGCACCATTCTGTGAATACACTAAAGACCATTGAATTCTGTACATTTTTGGTGTTGGGAATTGAAACTAGGGTCTGCACATGATAGGCATGCACTCTACCACTAAGCTACACCCCAGATGAACTGTTCATTGAAAGGACAAATTTTCTGGTATGTAAATAGTACATCAATAAAGCTATAGTAACATAAAAAGTGAATAGCACAGGATAGCTCTTTATCAGGTTGTGCTAAATTTCCCAGTGAACTCTCCCAAAAACCACTGGGAAGGAGAATAATTTAGAAGGACTCTCAGATATGTGGGCTGGAGGTATAATGCAAATGGTAGAGAACTTGCCCAGCAAGTGCAAAGCCCTGAGTTCAAAACCTGAATACTGCCAAAAAAAGAAGGACTTTGAGATATGTCACTAGATTTCAGAATTGTACTTGGAGACACTACCTTAAAATATCCTGAAGACTCCAGTGTTAAATTCTGAAAATTAATTCAAAACCTGAATTGGAAGAAATTCTCCAGAATGAAGGTATTTCTGTCACTGATGTGATAGAGAGACAGACTGGAGAAATGATACAGATGGAATGATTAGGAGGAGATGCCATCACAACCAGAATTGCAGATTTCATTATTGTGGGCGTCTTTGCTCATTATCCTGATGAAAGGTGTAAGCCTCTGCCTCTCAGTCCAAATGAAGATGGACACGGGGTAGCTGCTGGAAGGTGACAGCATTCCAGCTGGCTCGTGCAGCTTACAGAATCTGGAGTTCAGACTTAATCAGCAGCAAATACAGTCATCCACGCTCTCTGTTGCTTGTCCAGGTCACCCTGAAGAGGCCACCAGCTGGTGTTTTGGGGGCTGAGCTGATGAGATATTATTATCTGCCAGTCTTCATTTTTTAAAAATAAAAGAGACTGAAATGAATGCATGCAAGGATCCTTGTTTTTGGCTCTCATGTCAAAGCGTGCATAAAGGTTGGGCCACTCTTTAAAAGGTAGAAGGGGAGAGAATGGAAGTGCTCACATGGTGTGTGCTTGCACTATAGAAGGATGACGTCTAATGTGAACACCTTCCTCTTCTTTCCATTCCCAACATCCTTCCCGTTTTCTATCCTGTCTTCAAAATTTCCCAAGATGAATTTCTCTGGCTTCACTTTTTGTTGTTCTACTTTAATAACTTCTGCTTGTTTTCTTCCTTCCATATGAATTTGAAGTTGTTGCTTTCTGGCTTGGAAAAATCTATGGTGACCGTTTGAACCATAGGATAAAGTGTTTACATAGTATTGAAATTATACCTGACCATGCTCATTTTTCTGCCATACATCCTGTCTCAGACACATTTAAAGAGTTTAGGGAACATTTGGATCTTATTCCTCTTCCTTGGGTATTATTCATCCTTGAAGACTCAGCTCATATATGTGGAAGCTTTTTTGTAATTTCTCCAAGCAAGATTAAACGCCCCCTCTGTGGTGTTCTGACAATACTATGCTCCTTTTCCTGCACAGAAATGCTTTGGATGGCAGAGTCAATTTTCTACAGTAGGTTGAGAGCCCTAGGACAGACTCCTATTCAACTAAGTATTCTCACCCCTAGCACAATGTCTTGCCTGTAGCAGGTTCTTTCTCTCTTCATATGCACACACACACACACACACACACACACACACACACACACACACCACACCACACCACACCACATACTTCAGTCTGTGTGTATTTATTTATTTTTAATGAAGAAAAAAAATAGGAAATAGGAAATAGGAAATAGGAAAAAAAAAATCCATGCTAAGATGATGCAATTCAGATTGGGGAAAGGTTGTGCTAAAAGTCTGGTACTTGCACCTTTCATTTTTTTTTCTTTAAAGGGCACCAAGAATGAGGCACCAAGAATGAAGGCAATGAGGAACGCCAGAATCATCAGGGGCCTTTGTGATTTGAAAATGGTGCACTTACCAGGAAATTAAACTGAGCTCATTATCTCATTAACTTTGGGCTGGAGAGGGAATATTCTACTGAAATTGTATTATCTTTCCAATATGACAAGTTGGTAACAACCTGGGACTTTGAAAGATGCTTTTTTTTTTTTAAGCAAGAAATTCCACTAATAGAAATGAGTATCCATGGAGAGGAATTCCATTTTTGAAAGATCCTTAAAGGCAGGAAGCATGCGTGTCTAAATTGCTTTGTGTGCATGATAAATCCCAATGGTTGATAAAGGTATCCTTACACTAAGATTAAATCTTAGCACCAACATATTGGAGTAGTTAAAATTTTTAACTGCTGTACATGATAATTGTGCTTGATCAACTTTTTCCTTCTCCCAAGAGATCTTTTGAAATGCAGATAATAATCCCAGCATGCTTATCAGCAGCCACCATTTTTAATGTCCTTCACTTCTACGGGCTACTACAAATTCTGATCAGATTGTTTATATTACAGCTTTGATTTTCAAAGATGACAGGCGGTACATTGAGAGTCTTAAACTGCTTGTTGATTAGATGAGCACTTCCTTTATTAACTAGAAGGCATCTATATTCTTGGAAGAAATAATTTTATTTCTAAAGGTGAAAGGTGTGTGAAATAGTGAGGAAGGCAATGGATTTGCACATGGATTCTTAATTCAGTTCTTCTACATATTTGCTTCATTCTCTCAATTCTTCATTCTCAATTCTCTTAACAACAAAATAAGTAGAGGGCATATGCTATCAAAGTTTGGGAGAGGTCACCAAATATGATCCAAGTGGTGGAGCACTTGAGTTTTGCCTGACACACAAGGGTTATGTGTTAGTGGGGCAGAGCAGGTCCTACTATGTGCTAAGAAAATACTGTGAAGTCTGATTCTACTTGATGTCTTTTGAGTAGAATCCAAGTATATTGTACTTCTTAAAACTTTTGATTAATACTGAGAGATAAGGAATTTAGTATTTTTAGCACCCTAATGACTCTTATCGCTGTTTTGCAAAGTGAGTACCTGTAAGCCCCCTGCTTGGATGTGTCAGAAAGAAGCTGCAGAGGCACCCAGCAAGGCCACTTTCTCAAAGAGCTGACTACAACACCTGTGTGTGAAGGTGAGGAGATGGACTCACCCCATCATTTGGACTGGCCCCAAATTCCCTTAAGGAAAATTCCCTTATTTGAAATCTGTTTTAGCTCACAAAGTAATGAAGATTTATGCTTGAGAATACAAAATCATACCCTCTGTACTTACTGTAAATTTTTCTTTCTGTTTTCTATAGCCAGTACAAAATGAGGTTGCAAATAAGCAAGTTTAAAGAGTAAAGAAAAATATAAATTCTCTAGGATTCCCACACAGAATGATAGATCTGCACAAGGTAATAAAGGAGGATGGAACTGAAGAAGTTAGTTAGGAAGAATAAGACACAGCTTTGCAGAGGTGAGGGGAAGAGCAATTGCTCAGCATCTGCAAATAACTTTGTACTAAGATGAAGAGGTAGCAACATCTAAATGAGAGCTACAGGTGGTTGAATTAATTAACTCCAAATCCCAACACCCCAAGCCATCCGGTACTGGGATTAGGGAGTCAGAGCTAGTTTACTCGTGAATTCCAAATGTCAGACATTATTTGGATTCAAACTGGAACTCTTGCAGTTGGTTGAATCCAGGAGGGGAAAGGATTAGGGAAATGAAGTAGTTGGATATTTTCTTTCTCCTCTGGGAAAATGACCATCTCTCTTCTAGTTCTTCACTCTTTGTTTTCTTATACCTCTCTTTGGCTCTTCCATTTGCTGTTCTCCTTCTACTTTTATTTCTTCCCTCTAACCACCTATATCTGTGTTCCATTGGATGTCTGCTTCTCATTTCTTGCTACTCCTGTTACCTTCCTTTTCACCATCACTTTATTTCAATTTTTCTTTCTACTTCCCCTTTCTCTTATTTATGGTTTCTCTATTGTTTGAAGACATCAGTGTTCTGCTTAATGAGTTTCTCTTCATTCTAAAAGATTTATAAAAAAAAAAGATTTATTTTAACTAAACAAGTGAAAAAATAATTCCAAGATGAAAGTGGGAATATTAAAGGTAAAAAGAATCAGCCATCAAGAATAGCAAATGGGCAGTGAAGAGATGGTTTCAAAGAGATGATTTTAAACCCACCATTAGTTGGGCACATCTCAGTGGCTGACAGGGCTTTATTGCAATGATAAAACACCCCAACATCAAATGGAGGAACACTGAGTGTGCTCAACTCCCATGGAAATATTTCTGGTGGAGAAAGATAATATTTAAATGGAAAAGAAATTAGGTGAATCTATTATTAGGTTTTTTAGAATTAGGGATGAGATGGGGTTTGTGAGGAAAAAAGAATGTTGGGTAAAATAAAGAATGGTGTCACTCTCAGTTTGTCTTTATATCAAGCCTCCCTAGGAATGGGCATTAGAGGGACAAACAATAGTGTGTATAATGACCTGGGCATTGGAGACAGACAGACAGACTCCTAGGTTTGAATTTGCACTTGGCCATTTATATACTGTTGGTTTGACTTTGGGAATATTATTTTAATTTCCTAAGGCTTGGTTCACTTACCTAAAAGGAAAGGATAATGAAACCTATCTCTAGGGATTGCAGAAAATTTTTATGAGATAATGCATGTGAAGTGCCTGGAACAAATATATTCAATAAATCATGCCTACCGTGGGAAAGGACCAAATGCTTTGGTCATACTTAAAATACTTTGCTACTGAAATAATCACCTGGAGTTTTCAAATTCTTTCAGAAGGAATATTTTATATAAACAGAAATAAGGAATTCTCAGGCAGAATTTTATGGAGCAGCTTAGAATGTTGCCTTAGACCAGGGCTCAGTAAACTTTTCTTATAAAGAGCCAGATAACAAATATCTTAGGCTTTGTGAGCCACACATTCACTGTTCTAATGATTCAATTCTGCAGTTGTATAGCAAAAGCTGTCATAGAAAATATGTTTTGGTGTGTTCCAACGAAGCATTATTTAGGGTTGTTGCAAATGGAAATTCATGTACTTTTCCTGTATCGCATTTTTTTTTAATTTCCATTTTTTCTAACATTAGAAAACATGAAAACTATTTCTAGCAGTAGGCAGTGCAAAAACAAGCAGCTTGCTAAGTCTGACCTGCAGGCTGTAGAGTTTGCTGACCTTTGTTTTCGACCAACAACACAGACATCAGTTTACTTCTTTCTTTTGCTCACAGATCAGGACTCAGAAGCACAGAAATGTTCTGTGACATGGCTGGAGTCATTTCTTAGTTGAGGAGATTGGTTTGAACCTAGATCTTATAACTATTGGTGTAGTGACTGAGTCCATGCTCTCACTTTACTGGCTTTAATTTATTTTTGCCTTAAAATATCCCTTAATCTTGACACTTACATTGTTTGGTTCTCTCAGAATACATTCTTGATCTGCTTGTGTATTGATTTCTACAGAGATCCTATTGCTTAGCAAAGGAGAGAAACTCAGATGCCTCAGGGACCAAGAAGTTAAGAAGCCTTGCACAAAGCCATTACAGAGGGGTGCTGAGTTGGAGACTACATTCCACATCTAGCAGACAAAGACTCTATTCAGTTCAGACCACCGAGATCAACAGGAATGAGCCCAGGGATTCCATGTCTCCCGACCTTTTTAGGAGATGCCAGAAATGTAGATTTTTATGGGAATTTTAAGATAGTAGCACGTTTTTTTAAAAAGCCAGTGATGACCAAACAAAATACATCTAAGAACTAGTGGCCACCTTGCAGGAGTTAATTCTATGTTTTTTGTCTTAGATTATCATTCTTTCATGGCACAACATAAATGTGAACTATACATGTTTTGAAAAGACTGTCCTGTTTCATTTAGGAATATATTTGTTAAAAAGATGGCAATACAAATATTTGTTCAAAAGAAGATGCTAATGACTATTGTTGTAGGACAGGTAGTTACTCTTTATTTACTTGTCTAGTTATTATACTTGAAGCAGTATAATAACTGACTTTTGACTTTTGGAGGAGGACTGAAAAGAGACAGGTTAAGTGCCTAAGGGATGGGTTGCAAATTCTTAAATTTTAAATGCACGACTGCCTGGAAGCCTTCTGGAATCTTATGTTACTTTTCTTTCTCCAATCTACTAAGAGCCAATGATCCCAGCAGGTGTTTCACTTGTTGAAAAGCAGATTATGGAATGAATTATTTTTCTTTCTCATTTCCCTGACACCTCAAACAATAACTGTCTGTCTATAGAGGTTTTGAGATGAAGGGTAGGAAACTTTAGCTATGATGGGTGACAAAAGCAAGGTCAGCAGGACTTCAGTGATGGTGACAAAGTACTTGATGGAAATCAGCAAATTTAGAATTTTCTGGGTTGGGATTGTTCAAAATAGGCTAGACACTCTTCAGAGGCATCATCTGGGAGCGTGTGGATTTATGCGCCTCGATCTCAGAGGTCTGATTCAGTGATCTGGGAACGCATATTTTACACTGATAAGAACAGATGCTACATTTGATCTTAGCCAAAAGGCCAAGAAGCAATGGAAATGTGCATTTTAATCAGTCGTATAGTAGAGGCTTCTGATGCTGTTAGGTGTGGGATCCTCTAGCTCACCCTGGCTCTTAGTTTGAAGTTCCACTGTGGAGGAGACTCAGAAGTCCCCAGCTAGGGGACACTATGAGTGTGCTTTTTACTGGCATGGAGCCAAAGCATCTGAACTAATTTAAAGTGGAGATACAGGTAAAACTACAGTTTCTATACATGGAGCAAAGACCTATTAAGGAAGAAACCAGTGCTAGAGAACTCTTGGCTGTGAGTGGGCAATAGATCAATGTGTGGCACAGTATATTTAAGACATGATCTCAGGGCTGGGGATGTAGCTCAATGGTAGAGCGCTTGCCTCAAATGTGTGAGGCCTGGATTTGATTCTTAGCACTTCCAATCAGTCAAACAAACAAACATACCAACCGACCAAACCAAAAATATCATTTTTGGTATTGGGTGTGGTGGTGCACACCTGTAAGCCTAGCACTCGGCAGGAAGATTGTGACTTTGAGGCCCACCTGGGCCATATAACTCTGACTCAAAAAAAGACCCCCACCTCCCCCCAAGACACACACCTTCTTATGCCCTGCTATGGTTTAATTTCCCTTCACCACCAATTCTCATGTTGGAGTCTAATCCCTACTGTGAGGTATTAAGAAATGGGACCAAGTAGAACTTTAAAGGGATTATGTGCTGAATGGATGGGTTAGTCCATTCATGGATTAATGGCTTAATTGATTAAACTGACTAAGGATTTTCTATAAAAAGCCAGTTTGGCTCTGTTTCTCTTTCTTTCTTTTTTTAGTGGTATGGGGTTTGAACTCAGGGTCTCACACTTACAAGGCAGGTATTCTACCACTTGATTGGCTCTGTCTCTTGCATATACCCCTCTTATCATGTGATGACTTGCACCACAGAGAGTACCTACCAGCAAGAAATCCCTTTCTAGATGTTGCATCTCAATCCTGGACTTCTCATCCTTTAGAACTGTAAGAAATAAATTTATTTTCTTCATAAATTATCCAGTCTCTGCTATTTTATTATAGCAAAAGAAAATGGACAGCTCCTATCAAAGAGTCTCTTAATCATATTTTCTGGTGGGCAACTGTGTCTGTACAGTTAAGATTGGAAACCATCACACTTAATTATTCTTTGGGCTCTCTAAGGAGTAATTCTTAGTACTCTTTGTAGTAGTAGTAATTCAGAGTACACTTTGAGCAGTATTAAATTGACTATTCACTCTTTCTGCTCCCACTGGTCACTTTTCTTCAGAATTATTATTTTAAAATGTTATTAATAAATTAAGTGTTTTCTTCCTATTGTGTAAAAACAATTTTGCTCCCATTTGATAGAAAATATGGTAGATAAGTACACAGCATGGCTGTCATTAATGGTTTCCTTCCTTGTAGTGTGTGCTACTCTTGAGAGGGAAGTGGTAGTCTTTCCTCTCCCCCTGAGCCTGGACTGAGTTCAGGTTGGGTTTGACACTAGCTTGCTGTGAAGGGATGAAGAGACAGTCCTGGGCCTGGCCTGTAGGAGACTGGCAGCTTCCAACTCCTGCATCTTCAAAATGAGCAACTATATGAAATGTCTGACAGTCCTGAAACCCTCAGACGGAAGAAGTTACCACATGGAGAGGTTACATGGAGAAAGAGAGATGGCTAGTGTTCGGGGAGTAATTCTCCATAGTATTTCCATGTGTCTTCTGACATTTTTTTTTGTCTTGGGTTGTCTTTTTAAGGATGTTTGTTTTCAAGGAGGTATGTATAACAAACATTCACAGAAAATAGAGATAAGATCTTCTGCCTGATCCAATGACAGAGATGTGTTTCCTAACAGGCAATAATGATAATGTCTCCCTCTGGAATAAAGGTTGAGCATCTCAGGAGTTCTCAGTGTGGAGCAAACTCATCAAGGGAGCAACACCTGTGTTGCTCCATGAGCTTTCCCAATTCAAGCTTGTGCTCCTTCAGCATTTTTACTGCTCAACCACTTCTTGCAAGTCATTTGTTTGTACCTCTCAGCTCACAATTTCCATCTTCTTCTTTCACATTTGGTGAAACCAAGTGTAAGAGTCTTCCATATCTGCTTTTTGCTTTTTTTCATCCATACAGGGATTTGAGTTCAGGGTCTCTGGCTTGGTAGGTAGGTACTCCGTGACTTGAGTCACTTCTCCAAGCTCTCCCCACCCCCTGCTTTTTACTGTGGTTATTTTTTTCAGGTAGGTTTTTGCTTTTCTTAACTTGGCCAGCCAGGACTGTGATCCTCCCTCCTTTATGCCTCCCTTGCAGCTGGGATGACAAATATGTGTCACCATGTCCATGCTTGTTGTCGAGATGGGGTCTCTGCTTTTTTTGCCCTGGCTGGCCTCAAACCATAATACTCCTGATCTCTGCCTACTGAGTAGTTAGGATTACGGCTGTGAGCCACTGTGCCTGGCTAATTTTTGCAATTTTAAGGTAAAAACAACACAGAATAGTTGAAGCAAATAGCCTAGGTGGTTTTGACATCAGTGTAAGTTTCAAGACTGACCCACCATCTTTTGGACTATGGAACACACTTTGTTATGGGTGAGAGCTGTGCCACTGAAATTAGTCAGACAGTTTTTACCCTGAACATACTCAGTAGTTAGCTTGAATTTTCTAACTGCACCTTCACTTCATCACTCTTCAGATCAGGAAGGCTCATTCAAACAGAGGACTCTGAGTCCATAAGAAGCAATTTTGGCTCCTTGAGTTCTGGTGACCAGTGCTTTTCTGATATTTCTCACACAGAGCACAGTGAGGTACCTTCACATTTTACCAACATTCCTTAGAAAAAGGATCAACCACTTCTTCTTGGCTCTTTTTTTTTTTTTTGCCACCTTCTGTGAGATGTATGGTCTTGCCAACAGTCATCATACCCTTCAGAGGCAAAAGGTGAACTGATTTTTATGTGAAGGTTGACATCATTGACAACATTTTTTTTGAGACAGGATCTTGCGATGTAGCCCATGTTGGCCTCAAATTCATCATACCCCTGCATCAGCCACCTGAGTGCTGGGACTATAGATATGTACCACACCATACCTGCTGTGACAATATTCTTAACCCTAAAATCACTCTAGCAGATATTGAGTTGGGTGATATTACTAAGATGAAGAGCACAAAAAGGCTTTAACCAAAATAATTCCTGCTTATTTTCACTCTGATGTGTTATGACTGAAAATTAAATAACAACAATACAGTGAAGTTTTGGGGTCAAAGAATGTACACATTTTGAGGACTTTTGACACATATTAAATTAAAAAATTATATCTGTTTATTTTCTTCAGTGTAAGAGATGGTACATTTTCTGCAGTTCTGCCAAGATGAGATATTCTTAGTTTTTGGCAACTTCAATACTCCTTTACACTACTTCCTGGGTATTATTATCTCCTTTGAGCTTCACAACAATGCCAAGAGTAAGAATGGCAGTTACTTCTCTTTTCACTTTAGAGAAACAAACCAAAATCCAGATAAGTCAAATAGCTCACACAGTTTTCCTAGTTAGACTAGAGCCTAGAACAGAAGTCAGGTACTTGGTGCCTTCTCAGAGCTCTTGGGCATCTGTAAGGCCAAATATGGCACCAGGAGCACAGTACTGCTGTTTGTGAGATGAGCTCTGCTGGCCCTATGGATTATTGATGTTCTCTGGAACTCCCTTATCGGGACTGCCTACAAGCCCACTAATTTTTCACTGGCTTGTACAATCAACAGATTTTGATTTCCCCTTACTAATGACTATCAAGGACACCTTGAGGAAAATGAGGAAGATCAGCCACTTCCCTCATTAATCACTGGAGATGCTGTGACCTTAAAGTAAGCGGGGGTTGGGGGGGTTAGAGAAAGGGTCAACTAAGAACGAGAGAGCTGTGTTGTGTGTGTTTCAGTCTCTCCTGAGCTGGCAGCAGAGAGATGGCAAGTGCCCACCCCTCTGGCATGCCAGCCAAACCTTGCTAATGTAATGGAAATGATAATTATTCCCAGCCGATAGTATTTCACTTTCTCTGGCCTGCAGGGGTATTAAAGTTGATTAAACACATACGCTTCGGGCAGACAGCAACTCCAATCACAAATGGAGTGATCAGTCTTTTTCTTACTCAGAAAGACAGGGAGACCTTAAGACCACAAAGAGCCAGGGCTGAGCTGGGGTTACAAGATAGGAAGTGAGTCCAAATCCTTTGTTACAGGAAAGACAGGGGAGAAAACCCAAAGACTGTTTTTTTTTTTCTTAACTCCACATTTCTGTGGAGAAAACAAGTTCAAAATGCTTCTTAAAATTAAAATATAATTTTGGTAATTTTTAATCTTCCTGCCCTTTCAAAAGTATATATTTGATGAACAATAATAGGTTGTTCGTTAGCCTAAATGTTACCATTTAGGTACAATATATGCATATATGTCATGGATTATAAACTGGAAGAAAATGGGTGATGACTCACATGTCCTCAGGATTCAATTTAAAAAAAAAAATTATTTCTCAAGGTGACTGTTCCATTCTGCAACATTTCTCAAAGCCAAGGAGTGATGTTTGTCTCATTTGGAATCACATGTTTAATTAATCACAGCTTGATTTTCCACACCATTGGTATGAGGAAATATTAAGAAGCTGTTATAAACATGGTCTGGAAGAACTGATCTTGAGAAAAGACTTCTGAGCAATCCACTTATCTGTCAGTCTCAACTGACTCTCCTAGGAAGCAGGGAGGGAGGGATACTAGCCGACTGCTTCACTGAGTAGATGGGAATGGTGACTCCATGTTAGGCTGACAGGATGGGAGTCCAGGTGAAGCTTATTCTCTGGTTCTGTAGCGTATTCTTTAGAGTGCTTCACCTGGCTGCATAGTGCTATGTTGAGAATAAGACAAAGTCTCTCCCTACTTGATGTGACAGAATATATTATTACATCTACGAGAAGGCAATTCATATAAATGGCACATAAAATTTTAAAAGTGTTTTTAATATTTTAAGTACTAAAATGTTAAATGTCTTGAAAAACTACTTTTGCATTGTTTGCTTTATTCTAATTCAGAAAGGTACAAGGGAAAGAGTTAAAATCACCCCAATGATGTCATTTAGAAATAGTCATTGTTCATATTTGAATATATTTACCTTTTTCATCCCTAACTTTTGAATAGCATTGCAATCATAAGAATTTATCCTGACTTTCTTACATAGGCATTTTCCCACTTCATAAAACTATTTTCAAATATAATTTTGATAGTTTCAAACACCAGTTAGTTTTAAAAATAAAATTCTTTTTTATCAGTTATAAACATAGCAACTTTTCTTATGGAAGGTTTGGAAAGCATAGACAGAAATGAAAGGAGAACACAAATCATACAAAAGCCTATCAAATCATCAGTAAATGCTAAGGGTTTTAGTTTTTTTGGCTTAGTTTTTTTTTTTTTTTTTTTTTTTTTAGTTTTTCCCTTTCTCTGCTTTCAATCTTTCAATCTCCTTCCATCCTTCTATACGCATCTACATGTTTTATACACAGAACCATAAGCACACTCGCGCATGATGAATACCTGTGCTGTGGATGTGCCAAATTTTGAAAGAATGTTTTTTAAAAACCTCAGCTTGAAATTTCTATAATGGTATGAAACAAGCTATTGACTACCTAATATAACATTAACTTAACCCATTTTATGTTGTGGATGTTTAGATGGACTATAACTTTTCATTATTGTACCTGTGGCAGCAAACTGAATTCACAGGTAGAAGCCTGTCCATTACTGCTGTCTTCCCTAGCACCTTTCTTAGTAGGACCAAAGGAGACATTGCTGAGGCTACTGCTCTCAGCCTGAGGGTCTCTTGTGTCTACCTCAGTGAGGCTCATGAGGGAACACTGGAAAGAGTGGCCATTATTCCCATTTTTAATAGATAAACAGCTGTGACCCAGGTTACTTCACCTATAGTCTGTGCACAAACAGTTAAAAAGTGTAGTTGAGTGTCCTGAAACTTAACTCAGGGCTAGATTAAAATAAAATCAACCAAAACAAACAGTTTGTGATGCCCAGAGGCAGATGAACTGATAAAAAGCAACAAAAGAGATACAAATCAACAGGTCTTCTGGCATTTTCTCCAGCCAGTTGGAGACTAGGGAGGGACAGAAATAGCTGTGGCTTTGGAATATAATTGCTTCAGTCTGTCTAGGGAAAAAAGTGTGAGAGCTCTAATTTGTGGAAGTCACAAACTAAAGTGCTTTGAAATGTACTTTAAGAAAAAAATCAAAATGCTGAGACAGCTTTGTTCCCCAATAACCACAATAGGAATTTGGGATAGTTATAGTTTTTAATCAGATGTTTAGGGAATCCATGTGGTTATTCTCTTGGTGGTAGGTTGTTTTTTCTTTTAAAGAAAGAACCAGACAAAGGTTCCTTAGGATGAATATTTCTGACCTAGATTAAACTAACAAAAAGCAAAATTCAAGCTGTTAACTCTTTGGTGGCTCCTTGTATTTGAGAGGAATTTTCAGAATCTCTAAAAGTGGACACTCACTCACTGTAGCACAGACACGGGGCATCCTTTTCTGCAGCTGCCCTCAGCCTGCTGCTCACATCTGGATCCATTTCCTGAGTCCTGGCCAGCTGAACTGGGCTTTCACTGGGGAGTATTTACTCCCACACAGCTGTTTAGCAGTAGGAGCAGAAAATCAGCTTGCATACAATTAATACTATGTTGTAATAAGGAGATGTCACCAAGAGAAACAGTTGCCGAATTGATGAGGATGATGCCAAGGAGGGTAGCCATAATGATACTGGTGATTAATAGGATCATTACTGGGAACAGTCTTATAGAAGGAGCATATTTTCATTCTGACTTTGTTTATGCTGTTGCAATCCTTCATGACCAGTTTACCCACATAGATCAGGTTTACAAAATTGCAGACAAATTTTGCTTTGTTCTATCTTATCATATGCAGGTAAATGGATGGAACTGGAGAGCATCATTCTGAGCGAGGTCAGCCAGACTCAGAAGACCAAAAATCATATGTTCTCCCTCATATGTGGACTTTAGATCTAGGGCAAATGCCCTAGATCACATGACAAGGGGAGAGCACATATGGGAGTTATGGGGATAGGTCGAAAACCCAAAACATGAAAGTGTTTTATGTTCCCACTAGAAGAACTAATACAGAAACCTTAAAGCGACAGAGGTCAACATGAGAAGGGGATTGGGAACCAGTGTAAAGATCAGTTAGAGATGAATCAACTTGGGTTGTAACACATTTGTACATGGAAGCAATGCTAGGAATCTCTCTGGATAGCTATCCTTAACTCAACTAGCAAAAACGCTTTGTCTTCCTTATTATGCTTGTGCCTTTTCTTCAACAAAATTAGAGATAAGGGCAGAACAAAACCTGCCTGGAACTGAGGGGAGGAGGGGAGGAGAGGGGAGGGGAGAGGAGCACGGTGGAGAAATGACCCAAACAATGTATGCACATGTGAATAAATGAATAAAAAAATTTTTGCTTTGTTCTGAAGTCTTTGTAATTGACCACAAAGATTGGTAACTGACCAATATAGTGTGGATGAAGCCCAAAGGCCAGTCTGTTTTTCCCTCTCTGATAAGCTTGTCTAAAATTTTCAAAGTTCTTATACACAAAATCTCTTGAGAGGAATGGTCAGACTGTGGGGATTGAGTTGGCAAGGGTCCAGTGAGGCTCTAAATGTCCAGTCATCCTGTCTGTCTGGACACGACACTGTTAAAACTCTAAACACTGCGTCTCTGTTGTTAGCTTCTCCCCAGTCTCTCACTGCATTGTGGGAGCCAGTTCTTGATGTGGGCCTGTCTTGAGAGCTGCAGATTCTTTCACAGTCGTGGGTCCTACATTCCTTTAGCTTCCCAGTCCATGTGATATCTAGAAACACTTCTGCACTTCTCCAAACTACCCTCCTTTCATAGAGATCAACTGGCCTGGGCAATGAGAGTCACAAGATGTTGTTTAGTTTAAATAACTTTTTCGAGTTGGAAAGAATAGTCAAGATGTGTGACTTCAACTCTTCTTATGTTGTAGGTGACAAGTAGGAGTCTGTAACCTTGTAAAATGTTTCCTTAAAACTGAGGCCTAAAACTCCACCACTGGAAAGTAAGCTAGGTTTGGGAACACAACATTAACACCCTGGTATCTTACTACTGGGCTCAAATTCAGACTTCCCTCCTAATTAGCTGGGTGACAAGGGACAAATTACTGGATTTTATTGTGTTTTAGGGTTGTCTTGGTTAAAAAATGGGGACAAAGGAAGGTAATACATGTAAGGGACAGACATCTCTACAAACCGAGGCTGTGTGTACTGCATTTATTAAAAGCTGGTCTTGAGTTGGGTGATAGCAGTATGGCTGCCAGAGCTAGGCAGCTTTTGTGGGTGAAAGCTGTGACCCAGGGGGAGAAAACTGTAGAGGAACAGAGCTGATGCTTGCCAAGGATGCCTCAATGAGAGTGAGATTATTACTATGCTCACTATTGTTGACCTGGAGGAGCCTCTTTTAGATTGCAAATATACCAAAAGGAGAAACAAATCTTGTTAGTGCTTTTCTGCTAGTGAGTAGCATAGTTACTTATAACCAGTAGTTTGGTGTCTCAGAAATCTCTTGGGCTAGTGGCTTTCTAACTTGCCTGTGAAGTAACTTTTATATATTGCTACCTGTGCCCATCATCATCCAGGGCACCAGTGGTCTCCATGGCTCCAACACTCAGCACTGGAGAACAGCCTCTCTAGGTGATTCCAAAGTAGGTAGTGAGAAGTCCAGCTTGAAAATAATTGATCAAGAAAGTATTTTCAATTTTATTTACTTTTCTTTTTGTGTGATACTTGGGATGGAACCCATGGTCTTGCACTTGCCTATCATGTTATACCCTAGGCCAATATCCTCACTTTTAAACATAAGAGACCCACAGGTCCCGGTACCTAGGAGCAGTGTGGTCTGTGAAGCTAGACAGCCAGATATCTACTTACAGAGTTCTCTCCAACAGCATGGATTATGATTAAGGAGGCCTCAGGAAGGCAAATGTCCCTGAACTCAGCATCGTGATTTCTTTATTTCTCTGGTTTTCTGCCCTCACGACCTTTTAGCCTTTTCTTTTAAGCTTCAAACTGTCTAATTTGGCCATCACAGGTAAATCCTGGAAGATCATTTTGTCAGCCATTTCTTAAAAGGCTCTTTCGACATTTGCTTTAATGAGTGGTGGCATTTCTGCCCACCTGTGGAGAATTGGAGGAGGCTGGAAGGGGGAGGATTCAAAGACCTTGGTTACTGAGATACACTGCTGTGGGGATTTGTAGAGCCCCTCTCCTTTCTCCCTTCCCGTTCCTGGTAAGAGAGTGTCTACAGAGCAACCAGAGAAACGTTCAGGCTTCTAGGATCACATTTGCCGTTATGCCAGCAAAAGCACTTTTGTATTATTTTTAAACGAATTTAGAAAGAAGACCACCCTCTCTCTCTAACCATAACTGGCAAACTCACTCTGACAGGCTTGCCCTGCCAGGCAGTATTCTCAGATTGGGCAGTGACTCATTGCTTGGCATTCCATATAGAAGCAGCTGGGTACCAGCCTCCCTCCTTAATGAAATAATGCTACTGATTATAATACCATCTCTCATTTCTTATGTCAAACATTATGCCAAAAGCACTTAATGTGTGATTTCTCACTTAATCCACAGAATCTATGAGGTAAATGTTACTGCTACCGTTTTAAGAATGTAATACTGAGGTTTAGTGATGATAAATAATTTGTCCAAGGTTGCATCGCTAATAACTAGTACAGGAGGACAGGAAGGAAGACTCCCTGACTCCCAGGTCTATATTTTAACCAGTACAGTTGGCCCTCTGTTTCCATGGGTTCTGCATCCATGGATTCAACCAACTGCACAATACAAATATTTAGAAAAAAATTACATCTGTGCTGAACACGTACAGACTTTTTCTTGTCATCATTACCCAAACAATATAGTATAACAAATATTTACATAGCATTTACATCGTATTAGGTACTGTAAGTAATCTAGAGAGAATTTAGTGTACACTGGAGGATGTGTGTAGGTTATATGCAAATACTACACCATTTTATATAAGGGAATTAAGTGTCCATCAACTTTGGTATCCATTGAGAGTCCATTGAGAGTCCTGGAAGCAATCCTCTAAGGATATTAAGGGATGATTTATGGTCTACTGCCTCTTGTACAAGCCTACGCTGCCTTTTAAAACCTGAACTTACCCCTGTCTGCGGGCTGCTAGTCAGCTTTCTGTTATTTTAACAAGTATCTGAGATAAATCAGCTTAAAAAGAGTGCGGGTTTATTTTTACTCACAGTTTTGGAGTTTTCAGTACCTGTCTGATTGGCCCTGTTGCTTTGGCCCTGTGGCTGCATAGTGCATCATGGTGGAAATGTGTGGCAGAAGAAATTGTTTACCTCTTGGCAGCCAGGAAGAAAGAAGGGTATACCTCCAATGACTTAAGATCTCTTACTAGGTCCTACATCTTAAAGATTCCATCACTTCCCAATGGTGCCACTATCTGTGGGACCAAGCCTTTAATACATGGTCCTCTGGGGATTCTTATCTAAGCCACAGCAATATGAGTATCATACATGGGGTTGGGGGCAAAGAAAAGATGGGTGTGATTCTTGTGGTCTCTCATAATTCCTCTGGTTATGATGTTTCTCATCCATTTGAAAATTGAAACTGGTTTCAAGTTCCCCTTTGTTAGAAATGGAGACAGTAGAGGGAGAGAAGGAAGCAGAATTGGCCTTATAGAGAGTGATTTAGGAAGGGAGAGAGAAAGCCATTAGCCTGGATCCAATCAATAAGAAATGTAAATTCCTAAATTTCTCATTGGATTTCACTTGACTTTAGCATTAGATAAAGAAGCTTAGAGAGTACTAAAATATGGGAGGGGATAGAAAGAAGGTTTAAACTTTGGAGAAGTAGATTTTTTTTTGTGCTTAAGCCTGTTTTTCTGAAATCTAGTTTCCAAACAGAGAGCAGGCCACAGATACAAACTCCATCCTCAATTCTTTCCTCCTGAAGTTTAGTCGCACTGTTTGTTGTCTCACTCATTGTAGCCTCTGTTCATTGAAAGTTTGGATCTGGCTCTGCCCTGAGATACACATCAGCCATACTGATCCATCTGCCTTGCTCTGTCATCCATTAACATGCTGGGTGACTTCTTTCCGATTCTACTCTGTTCCTTTCACCATCACCACTTCCTCGGCCACCACAATTCCCACAGACCAGGGAAGGAAGAGGAATGGATTCTAATTGGTTGAAGAGCAAGACTCCTAGATGGATTCTTTCCTTCTTATTCCATTCCTTGTCCCTGAGTTCTACAGGTGAGCATAAAGAAGCTTGTGTCACATGAGCAAAGTCTTTCTTTCCCCTGGCCATCCTCTTGCCAAACTCAGCTATAATCTAGCCCAGGGGATCAAACCCTGAACTAGACAGTGTGATCATTAATGGAAATGTATGAAGCTGGGAACAGTGAGAACTGAATGACATGAACCTCCCAGTTTTTTCCTGCTCCTGTCCTTATCTTTCCAGAACGTATTGTGCCTAAAGTAAGCAAAGCAATGCTTTTAAATTCATGTCAGGTCATGCCCCATCTCTGCTCTACACCAACCGAGGATTTCCTTCTCACTCGGAGTGAAATCCAAACTTCTTACCTTGACTTACCATTTCCCATAAAATTCAGCCCACAGACACTTCTCTCCCTCTTTATCTCCCTCCATCCACTCCAGTGATGTTTGCCTCTTTGTTCTCTCTCAGAGAAATTGGGCTCTAATGATCCTGCTTAAGTCTTCACATTAATTCTTTCCTATGTCACTAGGTATCTATATGGATTGTTCCCTCACTTTCTTGAAGATACCAGTGAGGCTTTCCTGACAATCCTAAATAAAATAACACCCACCCCTCTTTCTCTCCACACTCTCAAGTATTTTCAGTTTTGTTTACAGCACTTACCAGTCAGATCTCTTATGCATTTATTTATGTGTTGTCCATCTGTCCCCAATTAAATTATAAACTTAATAACAAGCATATACCTATGGTATATCATAGGTACCTAGAATTGTGCTGGACATGATCAGTGCCCAATAAATGTATTGAATACCTAAATGAATGCATCAGGTACTCTAAATCACTATTCTTTTTGGGAAATCAGGTGTGACTAGATTTAGTGATTATAAATACCCACAATCTGCTCTCTACATCAGCACTTACATATCTCACAATCCTTTCCTGACAAAAACTTGCAAAAATTGCCATAATTTGTCTCTCTGTATTCATGCCCTTGTGGCTTCTTCTTTTAAAAAGTGAGTATTTTCAACTCTAGAGCTGGACTTGTAACTTGCTTTGTACCATGGGCACTATAAGACATGAAAAGTCAAGCCTTGAAAAGTGCTTGGACAATGAAACACTGCTGCTTTTGGAGCTGTGACCCTTCATGTGACCAAGGCATGGCTAGCCTGTAGCATAAAAAGGCTCATTGCTCCTAGTGCCAGATCTGGCAGCCAGATAACACCTACAAGTTGAGACATTGACTTAAGACACAGAAGTGAGCCCAGCTGATGCCAGACTGTGCCAGAATGGCCAGAGAAGCCAGCTCAAGTTGTTGACCTGAAGATTTGTGACCTAAATGGCTGTTGTTTTAAGATACCAAGCTTGGAGTGGTTTAGTTCATGGCAAAATTAATTGAGATATATCTGAGAAAAGAGAAGATGGAGTCAAACAAGGAGACAAAGGGATTTCAGTTGGTTGGTGAGTGCTGGTATAAGATTTCATACTTTCAATAAGTGAGGTCAAGCCTAGTGGGGGTAATTTTATTGCTACTGAGCCACAGAGCAGATATACTTGGCCTCTAGTGAGGCTTTTTCAATGCAGAGAACTGTAGTTATTTTTAATTCATTCATGTCTTTTCTCTTTTGGACATAGAAAGGCATGCCTGTGAAGTAGGTGGGTCTTTATGACTTCAGGACCTAAGAGCAAGATGGATCATATTATTGAGAGAATTATACAGTTTTTCTAATAAGTTAGGAATAAAAAGTATAGAGATCTATGTTTTTAAGAAGTTAGAGAATAAAAGGCATCAGCTAGCAAGGCCACTATTTTCCCTGGAGTGAATAATCTCAGGAGTAATCTCATCCCAAAGGAAAGGAAGAGCCCTAGGGAACAGAGTAACTGAACATTAAAGGCTGGTGCAGCACCAATTCCAGTGGGTCACTTGTAAAATACCCTCCAGCAATGTAGAAATTGTGGTCATATCTCATTGCTGTTAACCAATTTTATCTTGAGTGTGACTTTTCATATCTAGAAATTTCAGATTATTTATAAAGCATATGAATATCTGGACTACCTACCCCAGTTTATGAGTGAGTGTATTAGAACTTGTCAGTGGGGAGGGCTGTGCCAGTTCAGAGAGCTGCCTGTGGGGGAAATGTTGAATTGAGTCAATGATTTGAAATCTTTGCTGAGCAAGGAGTATGTTTGGGCTGGGTTGGGATATGTCTTTTGTTCAGAACCCAGGTAGGGATCCTGGCAGAAAGACATACATTTATGGCACCATGAGAGGCAAGGTTGAAAATATGTGAATGATTAATTAAACTGTGGCATGCTGAAGGTTATAGCATACCTTTGAAATGTGTGTTTTCTTGGCATGTAACAGAATTGACAGAATTTCTATAATATGTGTCTCAGTGGATAATTCTTCTGCATCAAGCCATGGATGTACTTACACACAGAGACACAAAAGAAAAGGTTCTGCATCAGTTTCATGAATGAAAACTCTGAACCAAGCTGATGGATGAGCCACCTGCATGCTGATTGAGGGATGGTCTGTGAAGGAAAACCATGGAATATTGATTTGTAGAAATTTAGCAGTAATCAGTGAGATGTAAGGAGATAACCACTTATGCACCAACATTTTTTCAAGGGCTTGGGTGGCTTATTGCCTTAACTTCTGGGAGCATTCATCAGTGAGATGCCCATTTTTGGTGAAAGTTTTCAATAATTCCAGAAGATTCTTCAGGAGATAGCAAAAATATATTCATTCTCCAGGAGAAACATTAATTTGTTCATTCAGTGACTATTTGTTGAGTGTTTATGATATGGTAAACACTTCTCTAGATACTTGAGATACATCAGGGAATATAACTCACAAAGATTCTTAACCTGGGTATTATGGTTTGAATGTGAAATGTCACCAAAAAGAGCTTGATCCCATCTGGTGGCATTATTCAGAGATGATTGGACCATGAGGACACTACCTTCATCAATGAAGTTGATGAGCTATTAGAAGGTGGGATCTGGTTGGAGGAAGTAGGCACCTGGGTATGTGCCTTTGAAGGCTATGTCTTATCCTTTGCCTCTTCCTGTTGATCTCTCTGCTCTCTGGCTGCCATTAAGTGAGTGGCTTTCCTCTACTATTTCCTTCAGCCATGATGTTTCAGCTTTGCCATGGACCTAAAAAGCAATGAAGCCAGTTGACCATGGACTGAAACCTCTGAAACCATGAACCCAAATAAATCCTTCTTCCCTTAAACTTTTTTCCTCAAGTATTTCATCACAACAATGGGAAAGTGACTAACACAATGGGGGCAGGAATGTGCATATAGGCTGACAATAAGCAGCACACACAATGATGAAAGTAAACATGATATTTGTCAAAGGAGATATATATTACTGGAAAAAGAGGAAAATAGGGATGGGGTAGCAGTAGTGCCAGGGGTGGGGCAGTTGTAGTATTGGAAAGGTGGTCAATGTGGACCTCAAGGAGGAGAGATCTGAGCAAAGAACTGAAGAAGGTAATGTCCCAGTGTCTCCAGGGACAGATGGTAAGCATTCTTGCTCGTCTTCGAATCTCTTCTCTCAAGTAATAGTCAAATCCCTTATGTATAGTAGTGGTTTAATAAATCTTTATTGTTATAAATTAAATTGAAGATTGTTACACATTTTTCAGGGTGGCTTTTTTCCAAGAAAAAAAGATAGATAGTTTTATCCTGTACTATGGTTTGGATATGGTTTGTCCCTCAAAGTTTCATGTGTTGGAGGTTTGGTCCAAAGTGTGACAAAATGAGAGTTAGCAGAACTTTTAAGTGGTGGGACCTACTGAGATGTGTCCTTTGGTCATTTGGGCTTGTATCCTCAGAAGGGACTTTGAAGCAAACATGATCTGTCCATGTGCTGTGAAGTCTTCACCAGAGCTGAGGTGGTGTTGGCACCATTCCCCAGGATTGTGAGCTAAATAAACCTCTTTTCTTTATAAAGTTAGCTTGCCTCAGGTATTTCATTATAGTAATGAGAAATGGACCTCTCTACCTTCTGGATCTCAATTTTGTTTTCTCCTCTTTAATCTTCCTCTCTCTCTCCAACCCATTTCAATACAGATTCTGTCTTGATCACCCCAGTGAAATTCACTGCTTTTACCTTGAATGAGATTTGGTTGTGGATAAAATACTGGAGTCTAGCTAGTGCTATGGTAGTGGTTCATACTGACCCTTTCCTGTTCCCGTGGCCCACACAACCAGGCACCATGTGGACTTCAGGGTACATTCTCTCTTCTTTCCTCTTGACATAAAATCCCTAGCAAACAGCAAGAAGAAATTCACTTTCTTCAGCTGTCAGAGGGGTAAGATGCTAACTTCCTTTATTCAAGAGGGAAATGGAATTGATTGACAGACTAGAGAGAACTGCTACTCATTTAACCCACTTGAAGATATTATATGGCTTTAAGCAGTGTTCAGGAGCATGAGAAGGTAATAAACTATGTGTATAAGCTCAGTTCTCAAGGGAGGGAGAGCTGCTAAAGCTATACTCAAATTGTTTCTTTCTCTTCTTTTTGAGGCCCTCTGTGCACACCGTGCTTAATAAAGGTAATAAAAAGGTAAGATTATGAAGAAGAAAGAGCCCTATCAAGGAACGAAGTCTCTTTATTTGTTCTCCTGTCATGGTACTCTCTCTAGTCCTTTGGCATTTCAACATGAAAGTGGTGAATGACAGGCTGTAACAGAAGAGCCAACGAGGGGCAGATGGTTTAGGAAATGAATTAGCAGTGTCCCCAATGTTGAGTTTTGATGGAAATTCATTTCTTTTCCTCTCAAGAGATTTTGAGCCAGTTCACAAAGAACAGAGTTGCTCTGTGGTCTTTGAGCATCATCAAGGAGTGGCAGGAACTGGGTTTTGGAACTCTTAGACTCCATTTGGATCTACTGGGTCTCCTTAGACAGGTGCTCTACAGTGTGCGTCCTCTGCCTATTGAGTAATTGTGCACATTGTGGGTGCCAAGTAAAGATTCACTTACAAATTAGTCTCCTCCATGCCTTTGATGTCTCAGTTTTTTAAAACTATAAAATGGTACAATACATTAGGAATAGCCTCTCAAGTCCTTCTTCCAACTGTATATGAAAATATTCCACCAGCACACTGTCACAAGAATGAGATCAAACTTGTGGAACTTTCTAACTCCCTAAGGTAGAGTATTTATAAATAAATAAACACCAGAGAGCATTATCTTGTGTTTTCCTAGAAACTTCCTAGGTGTTAGGAAATTCTAGGAAAGGTCCTAAAAGGATGTGATAAACAATTGCTTATTTAGCATATTTAGCAATAGTAACTAACAATAATTCTCTCTCTCTCTCTCTCTCTCTCTCTCTCTCTCTCCATTCATCCCTCCCTGCTCTAGGTGCTTATGTATAATAATTAATTTAACCCTTATAACATGAGAAATAAGTGGCAGAACCAGGATTTGAACCCAAGCAATCTAGTTTCAGAAAACTTTCCTGTAGCCACCAAACTCTACTGGCTCTTTATCAGAAGCTAGCATACTATGTGACTTTTATAAGAAAGCTTTGCTGATAAAGGAAATGTCACTTTTTCTGGATGATTGTTACTTGTTTAGAGTTCCTTTCTCTTCTACTACTTTTTTTTTTAGAAAATTTAAATTTAAGAGCAACTCATGAATTATTGGGGCAATGACTCTTTTTCCAGAAAATATAGGCATGGGAATTCCTTGTTAATCATTTGTCTGGCTGACTAACACAGGCCACTGAATTTACTGTGGTATAGGGACAACAGGGATTATGTCGAGGCCACAGTTTCTACCCTAGTGGAGCCTTTTCACCCACTGGTGAAAAACGAATATGCACATGAATACTTAAAGGACAGAATGAAGAAACATTTGGTATGTGTACAAAGGGTGACACAGACACTATACTTACGGAAATTGAGCCAGCAGTGGAGCTAGAGGGCCAAGGAAAATGTCACAATGCAGGGCAGCTCAACCCAGTTGTGTGGGATGGGTAGAGCTTTGATGACAGTAGAGAAGTGATATTTCAATTCCAGCCTTGTGTGTTAGTGAGGCAACACAGCTCAGGGGCTACAAGAGAAGTTTCTAGAGTGACAATGCTTGGGTTCAAATCCTGGCTCTGCTATTTGGTAGCCTTAAATCTTAAGAAAATTAGCAATTTTAACTCATTGAGGCTTGGGTTTTTTGTTTCTGTTTTTTTTGTCTATAAAGAGGTGGAAAGAGGGAATGAGAGTTTCAGTCATGGTCCCAACAGGAAACAGATGCACTATTCTAAATAGATAAGAGGAGGATGATTTATTTAAAGAGGTAGTACAGTCATCTAGAGCTGTGGTGGTAGTGGTGGTGAAAGGAGAGGAAGGAATATTATCTTTAGATCTCTAGGACTGAGAGGAAAGAAAGGTCATTATAATCGTGAGCCCAGTGTAGAGGAAGCTACCTCTCAAGGAGCAATGCCTGTAGGTGTGGGACACATCTAGTCTAAAGGAACCTCAGAATGAAGAAACCAGGAAAATAAATTCCAACCTTCCTTTCTCCATCCTTCTGCTCTCCTTTCTAGATCTGCCCTGCACTTCCTATTGGCCAGACCCAACCAGGAAGCCAGCATCCTTAGAAAATGGCTGAAATCACAGAGGTTGGGCTCCCAGGATGACAGCATAGAGAAGAAAGGGAAAGTGTGGACCTGGAGGGGCAAATAGAGGGTATCTTGTACAGAAAGGGAACACTAAAATGTAATTACTGCCTTTTATTTTGGAAGGGCTTTCTGATTTTCTGATCTTGAGAACCAGTTTTGGGCATTTGGATTTTGTTCTGACAGTGGTGGGAACCATGGAGAGTTCTTGATTAGAAGGGTGACATAAAAAGAGTAAAGGAACATTGGCCTCTGAGGTAGAACATCAGGGAGAAAGGCAGAAGGAGGGAAATGTGTTGAGCAGGACCCCAGGCTTCCTTGCTTTGTCTCCCTTCTTTGGCACCCTATACTTTCTTTGCAGCGCACCAGCAGCACCCTGTAACCTCTCTCCCTCTGCTGTGGGGAGCAACCCTGGCTACAACTTTCAGACTCAATTGAGTCATCCTTTCCTTCCTTGCCTGTAGTTTTAAGACCTGTCCTGATAACTGCTGCCTGGACTTTTTAGAAAGAAAGAGAGTTGGATTTGAAGTTACTCCCAGAACCACAATTTCTGAGCTGTCATAGAGCCAGGCCATGGGAGGCTATGTTGCAGAAAGAAAGTTAATGTGTCTCATTATAGCCCAATGCAGAGATTCCCTCTGACAGACACATGTGGTAATGGCTTGGAATGAACACACTTCTATGAACAATTGGAAAAGAGACTTTGCATTGTTCTTTGGGCCCATAATTTCTCTGCTGTGAAAATGACTATATTGGTTGTACTACACATTTCCACTCTGAACAATGCCTTTATTGGATCAACTTAAATATATGAGGAATGAAGTACTTTGTGAAAGAAGCAATCCAGCATTTGTATGTGGTTTTGAAAAAGCAAGGTGTCCCTGGAGCCAAGGCTTCAGGGGCTGTTTCTCTATTGCTTGACAGTTGTGTTTATGTCTGCCAGCCATAAAGAACTTGACCTTGTCTTTCATCAGGATATTTGAGAGACAAAGGACTGTAGGGCAACCAGAGAACCACAGCAGCTCCCTCTGTCAATAGATGAATCTGTGCCTGGCCTGCAGAGTGAGCTGGGGAGAAAGATGCCCTCTCAGGTAGCTCTCAGTTATATCAGTCTTGAAGCTTTACTTTTTTCCCCCTTCCAGGTGCTAGTTCTGAGCCCCTAAATCCCAACCAGGAGTGGCACTGCATCCTCAGAAAATAATGACATGACAAGACATTATATTTTTTCCTAGAAAGTCATCCATTCCTTCTATCAAATTGTAGGCCACTCAGAAAACAGGCTGATTGCAAAGAGGGTAAACTTCAGGGTGGAAACAGTAAATGGGCCTCATTTTCTGATGCACACAGATAAAGTTGTAATTTTCCATCTTCAATCACCAACATTGGGCTGCATCCCAAAGGTCACTCATTACCCATGTTTTTGTAATAGAAATCTGAGATCTCTTCAGATAACCATCTTCAAGGTCAGTATTCTGCTTTTTTTTTCCCACAGGCCCCTCACTTATAAGATGATCTCACATGAATATGGATTGGTCTTTAATTTTGCTTTTGGATGCATATAAAATAACTGCTTTTGAAACAATACCCTCATGATTAAAAAACCACTGCAGCTAAAAATATTTAAATCAGGAAGCATCCCAAATAAAAGACTTGGCAAAACACTTCAGATATGACAAAAATTTTGCTGGCAGAATATAAAATAGTTATCAAAAGACTAAAGTACACTTAAGGCACCATGAAGTGCTAGAGTTTTGCTTGGTTTCATTTTGCCCATGATGTTTGTACATCTCCATGCAATCGTGGTTAATCATGTAACTTCTTTGTTGCAGTTTGAAATCTGTTCAGGTTGACACTTCTACGTTTGTGTTGATTACTTTTCTTCTATTTCTGATCTTTCTGCCATTCTTTAAAAGACTAAATGATTGGCAGAGCATGGGCTTGAGCAGTGGGGATTGGATTCTGTTTGATTCTTTTTTCATCCTTTTCCTCTTTTTCCTGTGCCTCCCTCAAGCATCCTTTGATCTTAATCTTCAGGCCCATTTCAGATTCTCTCAATAAATCCTTATTGTAATGCCTTTCCTCCTTTTTTTGTCTTCTTTTAAAATATTTCCATTCTAGGACTTCTTCATTTTGTAGGACAATTCTAAGCTATATATGTCACATGTCATGAGTAGATTGTTCTGTTTGGTGGGCTATGGGGTCACATAGAATGCATGACATCAATTTTCCTACTTAGAAGGGGAAGGTTTACCCTGAAGCCAGGACTCTTTTTCTTCCTTTTGTTACTGCTTTCCTTGACCTATTGCTCTATCTACCCACATCAGGGAAACACCACTTACTCCTATTAGAAGGCTGACTCTGCCGAGTACGAGAATAGGGATAAAAACCTAGCGTTGCTGGCTGTGAAGTTTGTGGATAGACTGAGGCAATTTGTGAGAGCTCTGGGAGTTCTGAAGAGAGCAGTATTTGAGAGACAAGTAGAGCAGGTGCATGGTGGTTCTAGGGTGAGAAGAGGGTGGTCTCACTTTATCCTTCCCCTTCAGCATCTGAATCCTTTAGGGTGGTCAGAGTCAGGGCATCTCCATGGCCCTAGACCCAAGGCAGGGCTTTCTTTCCTCTTGAACATCACCACCCTCTGCCTCTCTGTGTCCAGGGAGCTTCCATGTAGCTCTTACCTGGATGTGATTCCAAGGTAGAAGTCCAAGATTTTTAGATCCCAGAAAGGCCACTGCAACTTAGGAGAAGCATCATTTTAGTGAATTTTTCCTTTAGCAAAATTTTAATTTTATTGAATACTCTCCTCCTATTTTTCTCCAAAGAAATTCTCCTTATGTTAAATCACAATACAAATTTAATCTAGAACTTTCCAGGTTTCTGCTTCTTGTGATTTCGTAGTTCCTTGTTCAGCCCACAGTGATCTTTCTATTTCAAATTCTCACATACAGCACTGGGTCTCCATGAGATGGTCATTGCTTCTTGTTCTCTTTGAATTCTCAGCCCTGAGAAAGGCACACCACTTGACTAGAACTCAGTATCTTGTGGTATTTGCTATGCATTGATGGTACAACAATTTTCTCTTCTGGGTGAATACTTTTTGCCTTCTGAGTAGATCTAGCTCTCTGAGGGCACTAGTTTTAGGTAATCACTGGTGTGCTGTTCTTTACATGAAATAGGTGCTCACTATAGATTTGTTTTGATGCTGATTACTAAGCTTCACAAATATTTTATTGAAATCCTCCTCTTTGGCCAAAAAACACATGAAAAAATGCTCACCATCTCTAGCCATAAAGGAAATGCAAATTAAAACCACACTGAGATTCCACCTCACCCCTGTTAGAATAGCCATCATTAGCAACACCACTAACAACAGGTGTTGGCAAGGATGTGGGGAAAAAGGAACCCTTTTACACTGCTGGTGGGAATGCAAACTAGCACAACCACTCTGAAAAAAAATTTGGAGGCTTCTTAAAAATCTAAACATAGATCTGCCATTTGATCCAGCAATACCACTCTTGGGGATATACCCAAAAGACTGTGACACAGGTTACTTCAGAGGCACCTGCACACCATGTTTATTGCAGTGCTATTTACAATAGCCAGGTTATGGAAACAGCCAAGATGCCCCACCACTGACGAATGGATTAAGAAAATGTGGTATCTATACACAATGGAATTTTATGAAGCCATGAAGAAGAACGAAATGTTATCATTCGCTGGTAAATGGATGGAATTGGAGAACATCATTCTGAGTGAGGTTAGCCTGGCCCAAAAGACCAAAAACCATATGTTCTCCCTCATATGTGGACTTTAGATCAAGGGCAAACACAACAAGAGGATTGGACTATGAGCACATGATAAACTGAGAGCACACAAGGGAGGTATGAGGATAGGTAAGACACCCAAAAAACAAGATAGCATTTGTTGCCCTCAATGTAGAGAAACTAATGCAGAAACTTTAAGGTGACAGAGGCCAATAGGAAAAGGGGATCAGGAACTAGAGAAAAGGTCAGTTCGAGAAAAATTAATTTAGAAAGTAACACTTATGTACAGGAAAGCAATGAGAGGAATCTCACACTATAGCTATCCTTATCTCAAACAGAAAAAACCCTTGTTCCTCCCTATTTGGCTTATACTTTCTCTACAACAAAATTAGAAATAAGGGCAAAATAGTTTCTGCTGGGTATTGAGGGGGTAGGGGGGAGAGGGAGGGGGTGGAGTGGGTGGTAAGGGAGGGGGTGGGAGCAGGGGGGAGAAATGATCCAAGCCTTGTATGCACATATGAATAATAAAATAAAAAAAAAGAAGAATTAATTTAGAAGGTAACACACATGTACAGGAAAGCATTGCAAGTCAACTCCCTGTATAGCTATCCTTATCTCAACTAGCAAAAACCCTTGGTCCTTCCTATTATTGCTTATACTCTCTCTTCAATAAAATTAGAGATAAGGGCAAAATAGTTTCTGCCTGATAGTGAGGAGGTGTGGGGGGGAGATTGAGGGGGTGGAGGGAAAAGGAGGGGATGGGGTAGGTAAGGGAGGGGGTGGGGGAAGGGGGATAAATGACCCAAACATTGCATGCACATATGAATAAAAAAAAAAAAAAGAAAATCCTCCTCTTTGTCAGAATGTGTGGTCAGTACATAGGGTGAAACATGAGAATAAAAAGAATTTTTCCCTCTAGGCAGCCAAGATACAGCAACATCATAACAATTTGGTTTTGTGTCTAGTTGCTAGATTCTTGGGATCTGGCAGAGAGATTCATCTTAACCAAATACCTGTGGATTTAATAATCATTATGCAGGCCCCTTTTTGGAAGTACTTGGGCATCATCATCTCATCATTTGGCATATTTAATACAAACCTGAGACAGAATTAATTGTTACTGTGCCCTGAGTTGTTTAACCAATTAACTGCACTCATGGCTTCCCACTTAGTACCGGCCATGGTAAATTCAAACCATTTATTAACACTCGCTCTATGCTGGGCACAGAGCAGAGAGAGAAGGATAATACATTTGATACTCTGTGGCTCTTAAGGGCTCACAGTTGGATCTCACATAAACACCACTTACCCCTGCTAGAAGGCTGACTCTGCCGAGTACGGGAATAGGGATAAAAACCTAGCGTTACTGGAGTGATTAATTTTGACTGCAGTGATTCCACAGACTTCACGAATAAATTGACATTTGAGTTGGCCCTTGATATTGGATTTTGACAGGCAGAGACAGGAGGAAAGAGCAACTAGACAGATGAAACAGGATAAACAAAGATAGAAAGGTGTGAAGCTTTCTGGCTTTCTGTCCTAAATATGTAGCAGGGGCATAGACCCGGGTGTGGTTTGAATATAGATTTTCAGGGGCTGTGAATGACCAAGGCAGGAGTTGCACTGGCCTTTCTAGGTCAAATCAGGCTTTTGGTTAAGTTTTGTTTGGCTTTCTTTTTTTGAGATGCTGCCAACATTTAAAAATCAAGAGATTTCACATACATATAGGATCCCTGACTGTTCTGAAAAAAAAAATCTAACAATACCAGCCTGTGTTTCCTCAAGCAAGCAACGGGCTAGCACTGAATAATGGCTGCTCTTTTGAGACAGGCTCTTGCCTGTCTCCAACTTCTGACCATCCTGTCTAACTGGACTCAATCAAATGGCACAGACAGGTATTTGAGTTTGCACCTTCTGACCTCAAATCTTTACTGACTGCTGCATGCTGGAAGAAAGTGGTGTCTCTTACAGGGATAATCCAGTGGTGATGTAAATGCACGTCTGGATGGCTCTTGGGAATTAGCAGACTATTCCAGAGAGGAAGAGTGTCAGGAAGTCATCCCAGATGCTGCTCTGAGGAATCTTGTTTGTTTAATTAGATCTTAGGCTGGCACACCTGGTGGATTTTTAGAAGCAGGGGATAATGACCCTCACAGTTTAAAAAGATCTCTTTCCATGGCAACCCATAATGCTTTTGTCAATTTGAGAGCTTGTTAGCATCACGTCTCTGGTTTATCTTTTCCTTATAAGTGAGTTTTCATTTCCTCTGAAATGCAGACTAGTAGTGTGCCAACAAGAATCAAAATTCATTTTGAGAACAAAGGAGGGAATGTATATGTGCTTTTTCTCTTTCAGTTCCTTTGTTCAGCTCTTATGCCAATTAGATGTTCATATTTCTTGGCCCTTTGTGAGCTAACTTTTCATTCCCCCCTTTTTTTTTCTCATGGAAAAGTATACTTGTACCAATGCTGGACTTTGGAAGGCATGCAAATGCCCCCAAATACAAACGTACGGTAATACACTCTACAAAATACAGTCGTTTCTGTACTCTGCACACTCAGACCTGTGAGCACTTGCTCAGATACAAACATGCTCTGTGCCTGATGCCTATTAAGTGAGAGGTTCCTAACTGACATAACCTTCTTTTCATAAGAATAAAATAGAAGGTTACCGAGTCTACGAGCTAATCTGTCTAATTAGATGCCTCTGAGCAAAATGCATAAGATTTGCATGAATTATCTTAACATGCAAAGAACAGGACACAGGAAGGAAAAACTCCCGGCAATTTGCATTTTGCTGGGGAGGGGGAGGTTTGGGGGTTTGTAACCTAGAAGGCCCTCTCCTCTTTTCTGTTTTGAAGCTACGCTGAAGAGATGCTGCAGAGGGATGACTAATGTAAGCAAAGACCACCGAGGCATCCTTGCACCTTGCAAGCTGTGGCTGCAAGCCTTGTCTGCCCACTGTAGGGCGGAACAGCCATGGGAGCCCTGCCTGGGGACGCTTCAGTACGGCAGTGCAGGCAATCAATTTCCAGCAGGACAATCCCTTCTGGGCCTCTAGGTGGCACTGTTGTATCTGCCGAAAGAAGCGCTGTGTTTTGGTGAGTTACACCACTGAGATCTGAAATGGAGGAAAAAAGACACACACACACACGCACGCACACACGCACACACGCGCACACGCGCACACGCACACGCACACGCACACGCACACACGCACTCCCCTCCAACACCACTGCCCACTCTACCTGCTCACACCCTGCATGCATCCGGTGGACTTCCTATGCGGTTTAACCATGTGTGTTACAGCTGATTTAAAATCAGTTCTCTAGGTCCCTTTGCTGCGTCTGCACATGGGAAGCTCGGGGTGATTCATTTGAAAGCTTAACTGCCCCACGTGGCACTCGCCTGCCCACAGCCCGTTCTTCCCCTATGGTGCCCTGGCCCTGCAGAGCTGCGGGTCAGACGTGGGTCACACTGAAGGGCGCGCTGGGCAGTGATGGCGGGAGCCGATGGCTGCCTGACCCAAGTGGGGCGGGCTGGAAGAAAGCCTATTGCAGCCTCTCGCGGCTGGTTCTTGCTGGCAGTCTAGAAACTCCGTCCGTTTGCATCAAGTATGAGAACTGCATTCTGACAAATAGTTAGTTAGAGGCAGTGAAGTTGAGGTGATGGAGGATTGCCTCAGTTTCCCCAGGGCTGAGATGGGACAAAGCCTTATGGGGTTAGGTGGTTCTGGGAGACAGGAGCTAATTATCAAAGCATCATAGTTTGTAATGAGCAAAAGGGAGAAATCCAACAAAAATTAGTAACATTTGGTTAGCGTTTTAAAAATTTGCAACGACCTCTCCTCCCCCCCACAATAATCTCGCTCCCCCCACCCCCAGCGTCATTAGCAGGGCTGAGCTAGTTCCTCAAGGTGGTTCTTCGATTTTTCATCCCTGAACAAATACTTTGAGAAGCAATAATCAAGTCGAGCAGATCAACATTTGTCTGACTTGCCACCCAAAAATCAAATCAAGATATTATGCTTAAGGCAAAGTAATAAGAAGATATGCCCAAGCCTTTTTTTTTTTTAAATGAAAATTCTGACTTGCATTGACTTGAGAAGCTATAACTTTAGGGCATAATCTCGCTTTGCTTGTCAGTTTTGTTGTAGTCTCTTTAGTTTACCATTTCCTTATTTTTTTAGCCTCAATGGTATCCTCTGTAAAATAGGTTGAATAAACTCTTTCTAGTTCTTGGGCACCTAGGGAAAATAAATTAATATTTTAAGCATCACTTAGGGGTCTTTGATTGAAAGATTGCAGATGAGTATTTGTTTTATCATTGATTTAATAGCAATTTATTAAGCTCAAACCTTAGGGAACCATGTAAGAATACATGATTTCCTCTGCCTGATTACATCTTGGAGTTTTGTAAAAGTTTATAATGGATGAAATTGTACTTAACAGCTTCATAAACCAAAGTGTTACGCACATTTAAATGGTTTTCACTCTTATTATCTTAACTAATGAATTTTGCCAGGCATCTCCGTTATAGCTGTATGATTTATAAAGATTATATTTACTTTTTCTCCTTATAAGAACCTAATGAGACCAAATTGGTTGCCTGTAATCAGACACTGGCCTTTTTCATCTCTTCGGGTTTTATTTACGAAAGCTTATTAGAGCAAACTTACTGAGTAATATGCAACGATAGCTAGGTTTTGCCTAATGATCCCAAACAGCCAACACAGAATGCAGATAATGAAATGACAGGCTGATTACAAATGCAGGGAGAAAAGGAAATGCACTCAGATCCCATTTCTAAAATCCTTACCTAGGCAGAACACCCATTAATATGTTCCAACTTAAGAGCACATATGGGACTGTAACCTTTACCTCAGAAACTGAGGCTTGAGCTCTTTGTTTCCCAGCAGTGTAGGATGCAGTTGAGGGATCATGGACAAGTGATTGTGCAGAATGATGAGTAAGGGGGCATCGACATTTTGAGAGTCCCAATTTATAAACCATAGAAGGCAGTTCACCGGGCTCACATTCCACAGTCACAACTAAAATTAATAATTTGGATCATCAGGGGTATTTTTCCTCTTAGAATCTCTTTGTTAGAGTTAACACTCAGTGCAACTTGAATTGATATTACCCAGGCTAGAATTAATCACACACTCCTACATCAAGATGCAAGCAAATCGCATTTGAACCTCACTGGGCCTGACACCAGTGCCACATCACAGCCTTGCACCACTGTTGGTCCTCAACGCAGAGCATAGTCTTCCCTCCCCCACTATGATGTTCCTTTCATTTTAAAAAAACAAATATTCGCTGTAGAACACAGAACTGATTTTTCTAGCATGACACGGAAGGCCGTTAGGGATGACAGCAGCTAGACTGTTTTCCCAGACGTCTAATGTTCTACTACTTAAATACTTGGCCATTCATAAAACTTTCCCAAACCACGTTTGAAGCCATATTTATACATTTATTTCCTCACTGTACTGCTTGATGGTGTAATGCATTTGGTAAGTTTATTGCCCCTTGGGTGGCCAACTTCCTCTATAAAGTTGCAAAGAGTGTCCCCTTCTACTGGTATTTTGAGATTTGGTGAATAAATCTGTTTTCACCTTAGTCATGTTATTGAGATTTTTAGTGTAAGACAATGTTCCCTCTCCAGTCTTTTTGCTTCCTCAGCAATGGATACCTCAAGACCTTGGACCTCTCAGTGGCTTGGGAAGCATTCTCTTCAGGCCATCCTACTGGGAGAACAATATCTAGGTTATTTATTTATTGATTAAGTCAGGCTTTTACACTTTGAGTTTGTTTCCTTTTTTTCTGAGCTAGATCACACTAGTCTAGAAAGGGGCATCAATCATGGAGTCAGAGATTGTTAGAGAATAATCTCACTATAGAATGAAGAAAGTCAGGCTCAAGGCAGTTAGATGACTTTTCCAAGGTCACACTAAAAGTTAAAGAGAGATGTGAATTAGAACTGGACTCTCAGACCAATATTTTTTCCAAGGATTTCGCAGAAGGTCAAATTCAGAACTGCTGTTTTTTGTTATTCACATATGGTCACAAAGTATGGAGGATAATGTCATAACATAGACTAGTCTTATCTTTAGTGTGTCTTCATTCCCTACCCTGCCTCCTACTCTGATGAAATTGTTCCTAGTCACACTTGCTGGATACTTACTATCCTGTTGTTATTTCCTCTCTGTCTAAGTCTCACCACCTTTACCAAAGTGACTGGTATGGACTGTGCTTCTTTCGGTACCTATCTGACTTTTCTGCTGGTTGTTCCTCTTCGTAGGGAGCAAATTCCATCACCCCCTTACATAACACTATATCAAGACTTCCTACTCAGGGCCTTGGGGGCATGAGTGTATACCAATCCCATTGGCGACACTAGAATCTCTCTCTCTGTGCAGTACTAGGATTTGAACTCAGGACCTTGCATTGACTACTTGCCACTTGAGCCATACCTCCAATCCTTTTTTTGCTTTAGTTATTTTTCAGGTAGGTTTTCACATTTTTGCTCTGGACTGGCCTCAAACTATGAATCTTTTACCAATGGCCTCTTGCATAGCTGTGATAACAGGTGTATACCAACATGCCTGGCTTTTTGTTGAGATGAAATCTCACTAACTTTTTGCCCTGACTTTGAGCCTCAGTCTTCCTGATATTTGCATCCTGAGTAGCTGGGAATTCAGGTGTAAGCCTTCATGCCCAGCCAAGATTCCAAATTCTTAAATACTTTTCTCCTCTCTCTTTCTCTGAATTACTCAAGGAGTCAAAATTGTGGGGCTCCAGAAATCATGACCAGCTTAGGAGGAGGATGATTTTGGGTAGAGGGGTCTTTTCTGCTGTCCATTGCTTTTAGTCATTGGCTCAGATCCTTGTGTCTGATTTTAAACCCACCCTTTGCAAAGAGGCTGTAGCAGTATAATTTTGAGATGTCCTTTTTTCCCAAAGGATGCATAGTGTTTGAAAATGGCCCTCAATGTGACTAGACATAGGGCTGCTCCTAGTGCATGAAGGCATTACTAAGAGGACCCTTAAAGCAAGAACATTCAGCTGAGGAGAATGCCAGAACAGAGAGAAGGAAGGGACCAGGGAGGCCAAGCAGACTTTCCCTGGTACCATGTTACAGCCTATTGTTCATTTTTTATTACCTCTCTCTTCCCACAGTTTTTTGTTCGCTTTGTCCTCATTTTGTTTTGTTTTATAGTTTTTAATCTCGTCTCTGTACTTTTCCTTTTCTACTTCCTGCAGTGCCCTCTTAGACTCATTTCTTCTTGAACCAAGAGCAATTTTCCTGGGTTACGTTATCCCAGAGAAGTTTTCCCTGGTGAACTCTCTCTAATTCTCCTCCTATTTTAGTTGGCTTATGTGTTCTTTCCATTTGCCTGAGCTGTTTGAGATTTTGATTTTGAAGCAAACATTTACTCCTTTGCATGCAAAGTATATGAGATGTTATTTCAGGGCATGGGGGTCTCTGTTCCTTCCGTCTGAAGCATTTGAGTCTGAAAGAGTTTATTCCTCAAGCTTCTTATATCCACATTTATGAGAATCTTGTAATAACAATGGCACGTGTTATCATCTGCACATTATTTTGTAGATTGCAGAGCGTATTTGCTGGGCTTGCCTCATATAGCTGCTGGCCTGCTCTATGTTAAGCCTATAAGGCCAGATGTTTCTTCCTCTCTTCTCTGTAAACCCCCAAGTACAGATGCTAGAAGTTCCTTCTACTCTGTTGTCTAGAAGCACATTGCATACAATGGACACTCAATTTTCCAAATGGACTTAAATATCCCAGTCCTTAATTTAAACGACACCTTTATAGTTGCACCCTAATTTAAGAAAACACAACACAAAATACTAGAATTTTCAGAATTGTATACCATTTGTATTACAAAAAAATTTACCATAAGACTTCCTCTGCTAGCTATCTCCTTTGGTGTATTCAGGTTATTTTTATTTTATAAGCCCATTTAATTTCTGTAATTTTTGACTTGAGGCCACATGATTGCATGCAATAAGATAACTTAATTCTTATTCGGTGACTAATGACAGGTGGAATGTCTGTTGGTCACACAGTTCTGACATATATAGAGATGATTTTGTTCTTACAGTGATGTGGTCCATAATGACCTTTCAGTCAATGATGGACTGCACATATGATGGTAGTCCCCTGAGATTCTGTCCTCTGGTGACATCATAGGCATTTTAGTTTGTGTACCTACATGCCATGATGTTCAACATAGTGACAAAATTGCCTAATGATATATTTGTCAGACTGTGTCTTCACTGTTAAGCAATGCATGGCTGTGTTATGAACCATTAGGTCTCAATTCACAGAAATGGAAAGTGTATCTGGATAGAAAATGTGAGGGAAGGAATGGTGTTTCCCTGGATTTCAGTCCAGAGCCACAAATCTATAATCTATCCCATGAAAAGGACACACACACACACACACACACACACACACACATACACAGACAGATTTTTAGGTCAGAAGTGGGCAGCCTCAGAATGATCCTTGTCTGGCCTTGTTGGGGATCTTCCTCAACCCTGCTTTGTGGCTTTCCTCAGCTCAATGAGATTCCGTCCTTGCCCCTGCAGGTCACTTTCCCTGTGACCAATTCATCCCCTCTGCTCAGGGCAGGACAAGGAAGCTGACCCAAGTCTCCCGAAGCTGGGCCAGCTCCTGGCTCAGCCCCCGGCTGCTTTCTTCTAACGGAAACAGCCAACCTCTCAGTCCGCTCTTTCTCTCTCCTACTCTTGAAAGCCAATTTCCTGCTTCAATCTTATTCTTATGAATAGAAACACAGAGCTTGCATGGAGAATGAGAAACTACTGTATCATAGGAAGCAATCACACAGAACACAAAAAGCCATTCAAAGTAATTAAACTACTCCCATCCCCTTTCCTATATTTCTTTTCAGCTCTGCACTGATGGGCTGTTTATCTTTGCCACCACAACAGCCTCAGCAGCAGTGGCGGCAGGCAGAGGAAACACAAGCCATTTTCTGCAAGGGCTCATGCCGAAAGGGCAGAATTAAGACAAACACTTTCATTCTTGGCTGCCAAAGCATTTTAGCGTCTAAAAATCAAGGGAAGCAATGCCACCACCCTGCAAGAAAATAAATAAATAAAGACCCAGTTGTGGGGGAAATTTCTAGGTGATTTTCCACTTGTCAGAAGGAAGGGGAGGGGGAACTGTTGAAGATACAAGTGGGAAGGATGGAGCTTCATTATCTTCCAGGCCTTTGGAAGCTTTTGTTCTCTTCAGCTGTGCTGAGGAGGCTGCAGCTCTGCTCCCAGCTGTGCAGAGCCTTGCAAGCAGCTAAGAAGAGTGTCTGAGACTGGCGGTGTGACTCCAGCACACATGGCCCCAGGAGATGACAGCTGGGCAGGGAAGTGGAACCCCAGATTCAGAGTGAGCAGGATTGAGTGAACAGAGCTCCTAATGTTAATACCTGTATAGATGGTGTTTTACGGGACAGCTGCAGAAAGCCAGAGCAGAGAGGTTTGCCTGAGGGTTATTTAAACATTCCCCCCACCCTACAATGCTGGCCTCAGAGTGTCTGTGGCAGCTGCTTTTGGGAGTGGGCACTTGGGATGGCATCATGGGAAGAAAAGGAGGAGATAAAGGGAAGAACTCAGAGAGGCTCAATAGCATTTACTCTCCCACCTGCCCAGTGTCACACATGCATCTAGAATGTTCTCTTGGGAGAATCAATGCATCTTCAGAATAGGTGCTGTTGCTACTTTAGTAAGAGAGCTTATTAAAGGGCTTCTGAGCTGTGAGTAAGGTGGATAGACACTCGGGGTCAACTGTACTTTCTAGATGGGAACTGAGAGGAAGAACCTCCCAACAACTGGTTCTCTGCAGGCTGAGCTACTTCTGAACACAAACTCCTTAGAGGTTACCTCAGTCTGCTGCCACCCGGTGACTCCCAGACCTCTTGCTACCCTTTTTTGGTTTCTAGGAACACTTCCATCTAATGGAGAACTTGGTTCAGGTTGAAAATTTTGTAGCGGATAGTCTGTAAAATGCTAAATCAAGCTACGTGGACATCTCAGGTGTCTATTAGGGCTGAGTAAGTTGAACTTCTCTCCTGGGGGCTGCCTCATTGTCTCCTGCTCCCATTGCTGTATCATGGTATCTTTTACTTCTTAGTTTAGGGGAGGGCCAGCTTCAGAGTGACCCCAGTAGCCTTGTGTCCCTCCCTCTGCAGTCCCACTGGTCCTATCTATTCGGTTTAATCTTGGAGCTGGCACTTCGCCCATTCTTCAATGAAAGGCCCACACTATTCAGCATTCTTGTTTTACATCTGTCATTATCTTTTGTATGCAAGGAGGTTTAATGTGCAATAAATGTAAATGGGCAACGTATATTCTGCGTTTTATTAACTCCCATTTGAGCCTGTTGTTTTCAGCCACTGGTCTGCCTAGCCAGGACTCATTAGCAGGAACCCCACTACTTTGTTTTCTTGGCTTGCCCCATCTCACTTCTGACAGCTGCTTTACCCAGGGTCTCTTTCTACAGAGGCTACTGTGCCCTCTGCCAGCTCTCAGGGTGATGGGTACACCACACTTTAGATGGCATTCCCTCTGGGGTAGTTTACATCAACGTCACCCAGACTTGGGGGTGGAGGAAGAAGTCCTCTGTACATCTCTCGCCTGTCTGAAGTGTGAATATTTCAGCAGACAGAGTGCTGAAAATATTTCCCAAGTTTAGGTAAAATCACATGTTGCCAGGTACATTGAATCCTACCCTCCATTTAAACATTAAAAAAGCCTAGACTTCTAATAATTTTACTCACTTTGCAAAAGCATTCAATATGCTAAATGAAAATGATAATTCAATTTATTCTCTCAGTAGGAATCCTTCTAAGGTATAAGAGAGGTGGGGCCTTGCTAACCAAAAATGAAATTGAGTCGGTGGGGGTCATGGCAAAAGATCTCAAGTTTCTTAACTGTCAGGGCAAGTATGTCAACATTCAAAAGTCATTGGGTTTAATGTGCCCCTTACCTTACTATTTCAGTCGCTTGAAGTAATGTGGAGAAATTTTAACTCTGACTTTGGGTGACAATTTAGAATAGGAAATAAATGTAAAATGCGTTTTCTAATAAACTTAGTGAAGTAAAAATTTCTTGTTTGAGGACCAGAGAGTATCAACAATTGCAAATTAGACATGTTGAGGGAAACACCTTTCTGAGAGCTTGTCCATTCAGAACCTTGCAGGGTGAGAGGTGGCTGTAACTGCTACCAAGCTGTGGGTATCCCCAGGTGGCACCTAGAGAACTCACAGCTGCATAGTACAAAGGTCTTTCTGTCCATGTCTTGCAATGTCTTCAATGAAGGGATTTTCAAGGTCTTTTTTCCTTCATTCCTTCCTTCTCTCCTTCCTTCCTTCCTTCCTTCTTCCTCTCTCTTTCTTTTTTTTTTAGTTCTTTTGGTGACAGATTCTCATTATGTAGACCAGGCTACCTTCAAACTCATGATCTTTCTGCTCAGTTTCCTAGTGGTGTGCGCCACCATGCCTGGCTACTGTCAATTATTTCTGGATAGACCCCTATATCTGCTACTGCATAAATGATTCTGAAATTTTCTGAGTGAATGGTAAAGAAGGAAGATGGTTAGAGATACCAGAAGTGTACTACAGTGCTCCAAACTTCCTCAAATGCTGACTTAAAACATTCCAGCCCTCTCTGTAGCATTTCTCCAACTCACAATTCAATGAGTACATTCAGAGTCAGAGTTCTGCTTTAGAATTGACTTTTTTCCTAAACACAGGTTTTATACACCAATGGAAAATTGTACACTTGACCTCAAATAACAAAATCAAAGCCCAGGTGCACTAAAAATACTGTATAAAATTACCTTCAGTCTATGCGTATATAAAACATAAATGAATTTCATGTTTAGACTTGAGTCACATCTCTAAGATACCTCACTATGTATACGGAAATATTCTAAAATCCAAAAACTTCAAGATTAAAAACACTTCTACTCCCAAGCATTTTAGATAAGGAATGTTCAACTTGAGATATAATTCATACACCGTATAGTGCAACCATTGGAAGTATACAATTCATTGCTTGCTATTATATTCACAGGGCTGGGCAACCATGATCATGACATCCACTTTAGAATATTTTCATCAAATTTGTATCTGTTAGCAGTTACTCCTCAGCTCCAGGCAACTACTAATTGACTTTTTGTCTCCATAGATTTGCCTGTTCTGGACATTTCATTAAAATGGAATCATACAACATGTAGTCTTTTCTGACTGGCTTAGCATAATATTTTCAAGGCTCATCTATGTTGTAGGATATAACAATACTTCATTCTTTTTGTTGCCAAATAGTATCCAGTTTTATGAGCATACCACATATCATTTACCTATTCGTCAGTTGGTGGACACTGAGGTTGCTTATACATTTTAGCTATTGTAATCACGTGGCTATGACTGAGTGTTGGTGTATGCCTATAATCCTAGCAGTTGGGAGGCTGAGGAAGGAAAATCATGAGTTCAAGACAACCTGGGCTACATAGCACGTTCAAGGCCAGCATGGGTTATATAGTAAGACCCTACCTCAAAAAATGTAACTATGAACGTAAGTTTCTATTTCTCTTATGTATATGCCTAAGAGTATGGTATCTCTAAACTTAAAAAATCGATTTATATTTTATTTTAAGTAAATTTTTGATTAGCATGTTTTAAATGTACATATTGGGCTGGGGAAGTAGCTCAGTGGCAGAGCACTTTCCTAGAATGTGTAAGGTCCTGGGTTCAAGCTCTAACACTCCAAACAAATAAACAAAAAGTACATAGTAATGGTGTTCAATATGATATTTCAATACATCTATACAATGATGATTAAGTTCACCACTCCTTTACCCACCCTCTCACCCCACTTCTCAACCTTTAGTAATCTCTATTCTACATTTAGGTCAATTTTTTAAAACTTCCGCCAAAGAGAAAGATCATAACATTCTCCTCTTTCTGTGTCTGGCTTATTTCGCTTAACATAATCCTCTAGTTCCAGCCATTTTGTTGCAAATATCAGGATCTCATTCTTCTTTATAGCTGATAATATTTCATTTGTATGAATACATTTTCTTTATCCATTCACTGATGGGCACCTAAGCTGAGTCTATATCTTAGTTATCTTATCTTATCTTTAGATAAGAGTGTGGCACCATCAATTCATGAAGATTTCAGATTCTTCACATCCTCACCAATGCTCACTATTGCCTATGCTTTACACGGTAGCCATTCTAGTAGGAATCAAGTGATACCTCTCTGTGCTTTTGATTTATATTTCTCTAATGACTAAGGACATTGAGCATCTTTTCATAGGCTTATTGGACATTTGTATATTTTCCTTTGATACATGTCTCTTAAGATCCTTTGTCCATTTTAAAATTGAGTCATAAGAGTTTTTATTTTTTTACATTGTGGACACAAATCTTTTATAAGATTTGGAAATAACTTTCTCTCATTCTGATGATAGATTTTTTACTTTCTTGAGGCTGTCATTTGTAGTACAAAAGGTTTTAATTTTGATAAAGTCCAGTCTACCTATTGTAGACTATTTTAGTTCTTTTGTTGCTTGTGGTTTTGGTGATATGTTCTTGAGGTGACATTTGAGTAGAAGAAACAAAGGACTCACAGGTGTGGCAGGGGTCCATTGAGATGTAGCTGAGGCAAAAAGAAAACATAAGGCTACATGGTGACTAAAGCCTGTCTAGCTTATCAAGTGGGTAAGTTTTGCCTGTTTTAGGAAATATTAAATATTTCCTTCTGTGGTTAAATATTTCCTTCTGTGGTTAAACATATTTTAGATTCCTACAAGTATTTTGTTTGCACATATTGTATCTTCATTTGAGGAGAGAGAAGTGTTACCAATGCTATCTTGTATATTTAAATCTTACTGTATCAACTGTGACTTAAACAGGTTTCCTGGTATAGAATTTAAGGTTCCCTCTTTTCCTTCAGTTTCATGACGTTATTATCCATAAGGATGCTGATCTGTTACTGTCCAAGCTGTTCTTGGAGCTAAGCTCACTGAGAAGACAGAGCCTCTGCTTTGTAGAGACTGAAAGGATTCAACTGCTTCATAATTTGTAGAAGTGGGCCATACCAGGCAAGGTCAGACTTTTGCAAATAAAATAGGAGAGTTAAAAGTAAAAAATCAAATTTTAAGCACTCAAAGGATCTGATTTAGTAATTTTGAAGGCTGTATATTTTGGGTCAATGATACTACTAGGCAAGCCAGTTAAATGAGACTGTTTTAGATCATTTGTACTAGAGTGACATATATGCTACTCAGTAACAGTTTTCAAAGCGAAAATTTTATTTCCTCTGATTGAAAAAGAAATCAGCGCTTGTTTCAAGTTCAGTTTATGAGTTCCTGTTGCTGAACAGACCTGTGGGTGTTCTACACTATCAGAAATACAGTTCTTATTTGGAAATTGAATGCACAAAGGCTATATTAGTCTGAGTTACCCAGAGAAACATGACCAATAGGCTATATGAAAAAACTAAGGAACTGGCTCATATCATCATGGAGGCAATAAAGTCCCCAGATTTTCAGTCTACAAGCTGGAGAACCAGGAGAGTTGATGGGGCAGTTCCAGTTTGAATTTGAAGGTCTGAGAACCAGGACAGCTGATATGTAAGTTCCAGCCCATCTATAAATCTGAGATCTGGAAAAGACCAACATCCCAGCTTGAAAATAGTCAGGCGTAGAGGAATTCTCTCTCACCCTGACTTCTTGTTCTATTCAGACCTTCAAGAGATTGGGTAAGGCCAGTCACATTAGGAAGGATAACCTGCTTTTCTCAGATTATGATTTAAAGGTTAATCTCATCTAGAAACACCCTCATAGACACATCTAGGATAACCAAATATCTGGGCACTGCATGGCCCAGTCAAGGTGACACATAAAATTAACCATCCCATGGGCATGGTAAAGCTTAGTTCCTTTGCTCACTCTGCAGTCTGTACTAAAACCCCTGGAAAATGATTTCTTAAAGTTTTACCTAGTATGCAATGGGATGGTGTAATCTCATAACTTTGTCTTAGAACATAAAAATATCCAAAAAAGAAAGAACTGCTTCAAAGAGACAGAATGAATTTTAATCAGCTCTTGCTTTCATACCTACTCTGCCAACATCTGAGACCACTCCTTATTACAGATTCACATAATTGGGGAAGGTTGAAACAGTGCCCAGGATTCAGGATAGTATATGAATCTCCTGATCCTTTCAGTGGGCAATCAGGCTCTCTTTCTGTACACATTTGGGAGAAAAGGTTCTCATGGCAGCAATTGCTAGTGGTCCTGAATTTAATTATTACAAACTTTTGCATTAATAAGTGCAAATGCAGTTTCAGCAGGCCAAGAATACAGCCTGCAATCTGTTCCCAGGCTTAAAAACCACCAGTACCTACAGATGAGAAGGACTCTTCATATCACTAGTGTTGCCATTTTGGAAATGTCAATGATTGCTCAGGGTGGCCCATGGAAGATTTGGCTCTGGGATCTGAAGTAAGAAAAAGGACACTCACTTTGTAGGATCCTTTGTATAGCATGCATATTCTTTCTGCCATCATGCCTATATCTCTTAGGAATATTTTACTTTCCTCTGGCAACTGAACATACCTTCTACTGACTACAGGACATTAAAGGGTCATGTAAACAGAGAAGCAGTGAAAGTAATTGAAAAGAGAGAAGTTTAGTCAAGCAACCATTTAGAGTTCAGGGGAGGGGAGCTGGAGACACAGTGTACAGCAGGGGATAGACAGCACAATATCAGATAATAAGTTTTTATTTATTCCCTTCAGTGAATTTATTGAATATGTGAAGCAGGTGTCTATGAAACCAAAGCAGCCAGCTGACATGGTCAATTCAGTCAATTAGCACTGGCTTCTTTTCAGGCTTGCTCTCCAAGGTGCATATAAATTATACAAGATTGGCTACAGGCTTTTGGGAGGTGAAAACTTTGCAGAGAGCAGTCTCTTTGCCCTCTCAAAATGTAGTAGCTCTGCAATTTCTAAGGGTGTATAGTTTTCTGTCAAAGTAGGGTTAGAATGGAGTTGAAATTCTTTCTATTATGACAACCCCAAACAATATAATTTGTTTGGGTCTAGTGATGATGATTCTAGATATTGGCCTTTTTCAATCAGACAGAAACCTGGAATATGAATAAGAGGCTGAAATACATGCACTTTCTTCTATGTTTTTAAACCAAGAGGTAATAATTTGTGATTCTTCCATCCCTCATCCTCTTGCCTCTTTTAATCACTTTTCAACTCACCCATCTTTGAGCTCCCTTGCTATTTTATGGTTACATCACTTTAACTTCTACTTTTTTCAACCATACAACATAGTTATTGAGTACTTGTCTTACTACACTTTATTTCTTATATCCTTTCCATATTCACAAATCTTATATTTTTCTTATATTTTGTAACCCCTAACACTATGAATTATTAGTGGAAAACAGTGAATGAATATATATACTCAACTAATCTAAACTATAGTAAAGTGCATGTAAAGGAAGAGGTAAGACTGAAATTCATAAAGAGACACTACTCTCTAAAATATGGGAAGGTGAATGTCGAAAACATCATGTTTTTAAACAAAGATTTACCTCATAGTACATAGAGGGACATAGTTATTCTTGAAAATGTTGGACTAGCCATTCATTATTTGCAAGGCTGTGTTATGTGAAGAAAACAATTAAAAAATTTATCAAATTTGTCCTAAATCAATCAGTGTGTTAAATATCTCCCTTATTGCATGCCCTAATTTTGCCTTGTGAAGAGTAAATAAAATGCATATGTCCAGTTTAAAGAATGATAATATGAATTCTTTATCTCATAAACATGCATGGACCCACCACCCAGTTATGAAACAAACTGTTACTATAGAAGCCTCTTTGTGCTTTCCCTTCAAATATCTCATCACAGGCAACCACTGAATGCCAAATGAATCGTTATCTTGCCATTCCTTATATTTTTAATTATTTCTTTTTATGCTTTTGATTAGAACACATCTATGAATAGGTAGTAGATGAGGTTTGTTTTACTGTCTTCTAAATCCTATGTAATAGTGTTTTTGGATAGAAAGATTTACTATTATAGTGGTGTGAATTGAACTAGAGACTTAGTAAGTTTCAATAAAAAATCAAATATTTCCATGGAGTACGAACATATGATTATAAAATTTGTAGAGAGTAGCAAAGGGCCAAAGAGACCCAAATGGAATAAGATATGTGTGGCTTGCGGAGGGGGAGCTTTCTCTACCAGATATCAAGATTTATTATAAAGCTAGAGTAATTATGAAAGGGTGGCGCTGGTACAGAGATGGGCATGTAGACCTATGGACAGAATAGTTAGGCTAGGAAGAGATACAAGATTACATGGTTACTTGATATACAATGGAAGCTGCTCTGTAGACCACAAGGGAGAAAAATGAACATTCACATGAGCAAAATAAAATTATACCTCCTCTTCAATTCATGTGTAATAATACATCCCAGTTAAATTAAATACGAATATGAAAATTAAGAAAATCAAACCCAGGCTGGGTATAGTGGTGCTTCTATACAATCGCAGCTATTTGGTAGATGGAAGGATCACTAGCTCAAGGGAAGCCTAGGCAAAGTTAGTGAGAGTCTATCTGAAAAAATGAAATACAAATAAAAGGGTTTTGAGTGCGATTCCAGTGATAGAAGAAGTTGCCTAGCATGCATGAGACCCTTAGCTCAATCACCATACACATTTGAGAAGAAAATATAGGATATCTTTATGAGGTCTGGCTATGAATTATTTCTTTCACAAGATTAATAAAAAAGCACAAGCATAAAGGAAAAGGTTGATAAATTAAATTTATTGAACAAGAACGTTCATTGGAAGATATCATAAAGAGAGTAAAAAGCCAAAATATAACCTGAAAAAAATATATTTGCAACAAATAAAATTGTCAAATACTTAATAGTTGGTGCTCAACCTTGTTAGTACTCAGTGAAATGCAAATTGACATCACAATGAGATTTCATTTCATATTGTCTACTTTGGTAGAAGTTAATAGAGGGAGTCTCTTTACCAAATATTTGTGAGAATGTGATGAAACAGAATAGGCTCTTCATTCATTTCTGGTAGAGTATAAACTAGTCCAAAACAGTGTGAGCCTCAGGAAGACAAACGCTGCATATTCTTATTTACATATGAAAACTAAAATTGTTTCTCTAATAGAAACAGAGAGTAGAATAGTGGTTACCAGAGGAGGGAAAGGGTGTGGAGGAGAAGGAAATGGAGACAGGATGGTTAATAGTACAGAGATATAGATGGTTAAAAGAATAACTTCCAATACTCTACAGCATAGTAAGGTAACTATGGTTTATAACAGTTTATTATGTATTTCAGAATAGTAGAGAGAATTTTGAACGTTCCCATCATAAAGAAGTGATGGATATGCCAATTACCTTGAACTAATCATTGCATATTGTATATACACAAGTATTGAAATGTCACACTGTACCCCATAAATGTGTGCAGTTATAATGTGTCAATTAAAAGTAAAAAATACACGGTGTGATGCTACTTCACAGATTTAAATGCGCCATATAGCATTACTTTATCAATAGAAATAGATGTCAGGGAAGATGTCTGTCCTTGGAATTATGATTAAATGCTCTTAAAATTCAGATTGTACTGAGAAGAAAGAGAAGAAGAGCTGAGTTTATCTTCTGCTGGGTGAATGGTTCCTTGAAACTTGGTGATTTTTGCATGGATGAATTAGTTTGTAAGGAAAAATGTGGACTTCATCCTATCTGAGAAGTCTTTGGTGCCAAGCAACGATTCCATTAAAGAAACCAACTTACTTTCTTTAAATCTTATATCTTCCACAACAAAGACCCACATATCTTTTGTGGGAGTTGTATTTGTGGCCTTCAGGTTCTGTAATGCTAGGCATCCTATCCAGTGGGTTACAGATTTGATGGTTATGGTTAGGAGCCAACTTTTCAGTCATACTACCTGAGCTGAAAATCTAGCTCTTCCAAGAGGCATAAAGCACAGTGATTTGATTCTACATTTTTATTTGCATGCCCTATAAGAATGAAAGGAATTTCCAAAAAACAACCACCAACAGCAAAAAACAAACCCCCAAATCTTAAATTGATCTTAATACTCATTATTGGCAATAGATTTAGTATTGTCAAGACTGTGGACATTGTATACATAATAGAGTAAATAAAAAGTGATTATGTGATAATTTAGTTTTATCATTCCCAGGGTCATTAAGAACCAAATCCTTTGTGTGGGTGAAAAGAGGTAGGAGAAAGAGATTACAATGATCCATTCAGTAGCAATGTACAGACTGAAGTCTTGAAATCCTATTTCTCACTAAAAGGAACCAGGGATCCTTGGAAAAATGACAGATTCCTGGAGTGAGAGAGGAGCCAAGATGGAAAGCCAAACAAGCTGACAATAGGGGTGGCTGGTAAATGAGGAAGATAGGAGTTGGTTGTAAAAGAGGACTGTGAAACATTTTTCTCTAGAGGTGTGAAATTGTCCACAGCCTTTTACCAGGTGTTCAGATACTCTGGTGTTTGGCAAAAGTAGAGAACATAACCACAAAGGAATGAACAGATTGTACAACCCACTAGTGGTTAAAATTCGGGTTTGCTCAAGGCTACCCTCCAAGTAGCCTCATCTGCAAGATGAGCAGAGTCTGGACTCAAATCCAGCATCCTACAGCATCATATATAGATTTATAAAGTCAAAACGATGAGGACGAAAGAGGCTGGAGCATAAAGACAATTTCTGGCCTTTGCAATATTGTCAGAATTGCTCTTGGAACAGCAAAATGTACTAAGTGACATGAAAAGAGGGAAACAGATGATTCTGTGTTTTTCCCCATCCCACCTCTTTCAATGTTTCCTGAGGATAAGACAGATGAAAGTTGCCACTTGAAGCTCTACACATCGAATAGTTGCAACAGAAAGAAAAGAGTATGTACTATTTAATCCTCAAATGGCCTCGTGAATATAATGATTGTTTTATTATTACAATCGTTTAGTTGGGAAAACTCAGGGTGATTTCAACAAAGCATTTTTTTGTTTGTTTGGTTTTTAGTGAGACTAGGGTTTGTGCTTGCAATGTAGGTGCGCTACAGTTTGAGCCATACCTCCAGTCCAAATTAAGCATTTTCTAAGGTCAGACACCCAGAAAAGGTAAGGGCTAGGACTAATACCCAAACAGCTGTACATAATACATCCTTGCTGAGATTAAGCACAGCCTTAAAAAGAAGGAAGTGTTCTGCAATTTTCACAATGGGAGAAGTGAAATCTTACTCATTCATTAAAGGAAACTGGATGTTTCCCCACATTTTTCCTTTATTTTCTTCAAAAGCATGGCTTTAAATCCTGGAATAATTATTAAGAGGGTTGGGGGTGTAATTCAGTGGTAGAGTACTTGCCTGGAATGCAAGACCCTGGGTTTGATCCTTAGTGCCCCTCCCCCAAACCCCAAAGAATAATTATTTAGAGCAAAGTAATGACTGCAATGGGATTTCACTTATTCCCACTGCAAATGCTCTGTGTACCCATTTTCCTTTATTTAAGACCTTGCCTATTATAAGTAGTTTCACATGGCCTTCTAAATGTGCTCTTGCACTACTGTTCTAATTCAATTCCTTAATGATCATTATGTACTAGGAGAAGGAGAGCAATCTCATAGAAGACACTACCAGTATTAAAATGAATTTTTCTGTTCTTATAATTTGCTGTTATTATCATTATGGAAATCATATCATTTAAAGAGTGAAGAAAATTTTCTATTCTGGTTGTTTTAATAAAACAGATTGCATACATATTACTTTCTTTTGTTTATTGTCCAATTCTACCTATTAAAGTGTGAGTGAGAAGTTTTATTGCTTTTCTTCACTACTGTATACTCAGTGCCTAGAGTAGGCTCACAGCAGGTACTCAAGGAGTATAGCTTTAAAAATAATGAATAAAATATCCTTATTTTTATGGATTTTTATATTAAGTAGAGGAGAAAGACATGAGACATACACAATATGCCAGGTAAATATAAATTTGAATCTGTTGTAAATATTGGGTTGAATTGCTGTGTTGTCAATTTTGTTCAGCCAGGGATCATTTCCAAATCACTTTATTACTTATTATTTATAGAATTCCTCTCTATGTGGGTTGTGGGTCCTTAGAGGTGATAGCTGCAGAGGTGACAGTCCCACACCTCTCCACCAACTCTCCTTTGGAGGCTTACATTAGCAGCTGACCTCATTTAGTTTCTCGGATTTCATTGGAAGACCTCTGTCTGGTCCTCCACATACCCACTTTCAGATCCTTACTTCCCTAGATGATGTACAATTGTGTATTGTGAAATTCCTACTCTAAATCTCTTACCTCAAATGGCTTACACTTGCTCTGCTTCCTAGACTAAATCCTGACACAGTGGTATAAAAAAGTTCATACCGTGTGAGAATTGATTATGAAGAGACTTGTCCAAGTTACAGATGTCAGGAAGGAATGACAACTGGGCTGGGAACTGAAGAAAGAGTAAGAGTGAAGTAGGCAAGAGGGGATAGAAGTTCAGCGAAGAGAAAACAGGGCATCAGTTATGGGAAGGGGAGGAACAGTAGTGAAAAGGACTGGAAGAAGGGCAATGTACCTGGAGTAGAAAGTTCAAATGAAATCATGGTGTGGAAAGAGGCTAGACAGACTTTTAGAGGTCAGGCTATGAAAGACTTTGAAAAGCACAAAAAGTATGTGCGTGTTTGACACCTGATAATTTGTACTCTATAAATATTACTCCAGCTTCAGCATGGATAATCAGTTGTAATGGGCAAGAATGGATGCACGTAGACCACTCAGGCAGCTTTTGCGCATTGTTCTTGGGAATAGATGATGATAATTTGATTTGAAGTACAGAGGAAGTACAAATACTTGCTTAAAGATGTGCTAAGTTTTTTTTTTTTGAGACATTCAACAGGAGATGTTATTGAAGCAATTGTGGGGGCTCTGGAGAATAGTCTTCATATCTGATCTGGAGACACATTTCTAGGAGGCATCTATATACATATAGTCTAGAAGAGGTGATCACATTCTACTTGGGAAATTAGACTACAACCATTAAACCAAAAGAAATGAAGATAAAAAATAAAACAGGATTTTAGCAGTTTAAATAGTGTAAAAATGCACAATGTTCTTGTTTTCATTCCATTCAATAAACCATGCCCTATATAAAGTAGGCTTTCAGAGATATGAATCAACTGTTTCTTCATTTATCCAAGTTCAAGTGTGAGTATTTCACTGAGTTGAACATGTTTCTAATATCTAAAAATACTGCTCATAGGTTTCACACAATATAACACATAAATATAAGCCAACTCCTTCTGGAGACAAATTATCTTTCCAATCTGTGTTAAATTTATTGAAAGATGACATACCAGTTTTAAATGTGGTAATTCCTGAGGGATTTTCTTGGGTATTTTATACTATTTGCCTTCTCCCCCAACCAACAGACAGATATTAAATACTAATTCTTATGTAACAGGAAAACTCCATGATAGAGGAGAGGACAAGATCATGAGGGGAAGAGATTATTAAAAAAAAAAAAAGAGAGAGAGCCACTATGACAAATCCTTGAGCTATTCCAGAACCTCTTGATCCTACCAATGAGAATAAGTCTGAAAGTCGGCAGCACAGATCAGTTAAGTAGAACGACCACCAGGAAACTGCCCTTTGAAGTTAGGGAAATGTCATAAAGGGTGGTATAGAACCTCATGTGTCAGTGTTTTTGACATATTATTCTGGGGAAGGATTTATTGCATAGTTTGGCTCTCATAGTGGAAGGAAATCTTCAGGGGTCTGGGAAAGAAAAACAAGGAACAATTAGCACATTTGAAAAGATACATTACAGAGCTTTTACACTATCCATATTACTTTCCTCTGTGGCTCTGTTTCTTTGAGGACATGTGAATATACCTTTATGACTATGATGAAAAGTGCTCTGAGCAGGTGACAAAATGAGGGAATTGAAGTCAGATTTAACCTGTGAGATCAGAATGAACTGGAGTGATTTCAGAGAGGTTGAGATCCTGGTACTAGCAGAAGCAAAAACAATCTATGGAGGAATGTATGCCTAGTCAAGACTTCCAGGGGTTCCACAGGTGAAAATCACACATTGTGATGGTTAATTTAATGTGTAAACAATATTGAGATAAGGTATCTCCAGATAGAAGACAAAACATTATTTCTTTTTTCTAAAGACATTATTTCTAAATATGCCTGCGAGTATGTCTCCAGAAAAGACTGACATTTGAATCAGGAAGTAGACTTAGTAAAGGTCTGCTCTCACCAAGGTGGGAACACATCATCCAATCTCTTGAAATTCCAAGCAGAATGAAAAGGCAAAGCAATCTGCTTGAGCTGAGACATTCATCTTCTCCTGCCTTTGGACACTGGTACTCTTAGTTCTTGGGTTTTTGGATACAGAACAGGACTTACACCATCAACCCCTGATTTCAGGTCTTAGTAGTGAGACTAAATTATGCCATTGACTTTCCTGATTCTTCAGTTTGCAGATGGCGTATCATTAGAGTGCTTGGTCTCCATACCCACCTGTGCCAATTCCTATCATAACCTCTGCTGATAAATAATTTTATATATCATTTTTTTTGCTTTGGAGAATTCTGATCTCATAAATAACCTGAGGGAAAGAAATAATAAATTTAGTTCCTCAGGGATCTCAGATGATGGAACTATTATCTGTGGATATAAGACACTATGTGTATTAGTTTTCTCTTACTGCTGTGACATATCAGTGCAAACTTAGTGGGCTAAAACATCACAAATTTATTTTCTTACAGTTTTGGACATTAGAAGTCTAACATTAAGGTGTTGGCTAGGATGTGTGCTTTTCTGAAGGATTTGGAGGAGAATATATATCTTTGCCTTTTTGAGTTTTGAGAGGACACTTCTTTCTAAAACTGGGCTCATGGTTCTTTTCTCCATTTTCAAAGTGAATCATTCCACCTTCTTGTTCCCTCATCATATATCCTTTTCTTGACTTTGTTCACTTCCTTTCCTCTCATAAGGATCCTGTGATTATGTTGGGTCACTCCACCCAGAAAATGCAGGATAGTTTCCTTATCTTAAGATCATAAATGACATCTACAAAGTCTCTTTTGTCATGTCAGGGAATTCATTCACAGTTTCTGGAGATTACTGAGGATGTCACAGGGAAGGGAGCATTCCTCTGCCCATCACACCATGTATGAATGTTTAGAAAATTTAAAAAAATGGAATCACAAAAAAGATAAGAACTTAGCAATATATGGGTAGCTATGAGATTTGAAAAGAAAACAAAAAAAATAAAAATATAATTGTCAATTAAAAATAAAAAATAAACCTTAATGGCTATGTCAAACACAGCATAGATGCAATGGAGGAAAGAATTTAGAACTGGGAGATAGAACTGAAGAATATTTCAAACTTCACACAGAGAGTTGAAATGGAAAATCTTTAAGAAGTTAATAGATATGGAAGGTAGAATGATAATATCTGACATGATCAATTAAATCCCTAAGAAGAGAAAATAAAAATACTGAAAGAGAGGCAATATTTGAAAACATAATGTTTGAGAATGGATGAGAGACATAAAGCCACAAATCTAGGAATGGCACTTTTTATTTGTTTATTTCAAATTTTTCAGTGTTAGGGATCAAACCCAGGACCTCTGGCATGCCAGACAAATAATGCACTAGTGATTTATGCAATTATGTAATATGTGGTCTTTTGTGTACCACAACACTGAGCTACATCCTCAGCCCCCTTGAAAGGACAGTGCTTACAATAGAATAAACTGAAAAGAAATCCATCCCTAGATACAAGGTAGAAAAACTGGAGTGCATTGATGACAAAGAGGTCTAAGATGCAGCCAGGTAGAAAAGAAACAGATTACCTCCCTCTTCTGTAAAAGATGAAGAACATTTTTTTTAAACAGAAAAAAAATGAAAGGTAGAATATTTACATGTTTAATATAATAAACGTATCAAATTTAGAAAGAAAAATGTTACCTGTTATAAGAATGAGGTGAACATAAAGACATTTGCACGTAAGTAAGTATTGACTGTGCATTGAGAGTGTCAATCACAACCAGAGCTCTACTAAGGAAACTTCTGGGCTGGACATGGTGGTGTGGAGATTGGAGGACTATGTTTCCAGATGAGTTTGGACCAAAAGTTAGCGAAACCTTATCTGAAAAAGAGCTAAAGCCAAAAAGGGCTAGGGGAGTGTCTCAGGTGATTGAGTGTCTGCATAGCAAGCATGAAGCTCTGGGTTCAAACTCCAGTACCACCAAAAACAAAAAGAAAAGAGAAAGAAAGCATTATATTTGAGTTAAGGCTTCAATACAAAATGAGATTGTGAGCAAAGAAAAATTTAAATGAAGAGAAATGAACAATGTCTATGCAATGGCAATGAATAACTTGTTCTGGCTAATTAACAGACAATTAAAATACTGGAGAGCAATGGCATACAAACAGAACTGAGGTTATCAGAGTGGTAAAACATATAAAGAGGTTTGGAATGGATCAGAATGATGAGAAAACTCTTAACTTTATATTTATTATATACACATGCTAAATTTCAAGGGTAACTTTTAAAACAATACAGAGTACATAATTTCCAAGCAAGTAAAGAAAATAAATGAAATAAAAATAATGTAAATAAGCAATAGGTCTATAACAAAATGGAGTTAAAAAAGAGAACAAATCAAAAGCAAACAATGAAACAAGTCCAAATATATCACGGTAGGTTTTAAAAAAAAATTAAACTTGATGATTAAAATGTAGTTTGTCAGATTGGACACAGAACAGTAACAAATGTGACCATCTGATCGTTTCAAGTCAACATAAAGCATAAAGACATGAATGAGGATCGTTTCAAGTCAACATAAAGCATAAAGATATGAATGAGTTCAAAATTAAAGAGAAAAACAGGTAAATCCAACCCAAAGCAAACACAAGTGACTTTATAGAAAAATGACTTTTGGACAAAAGCCACTATAAGAGCACATAAAAAGTTTTATTATCAGGATAATATAATGAGTCTAAACTTGCTTCTGGCTGATAATACAGTTAATAATGTATAAAGAAAAACCTGATGAAACTTCAGGGAGAAGTGGACAAATCAACCATCAGAATAGGAAATTTTGGTCTTTTCCTACATTGACAGATAAAACACAAAAAAGTGCAGAAATAGAGCATTTCAGCAGCATAATCAGTGTGCTCCATACACATACACATGGAACTCTGCTTTCACCTACAGGAACCATACATTCTTCCTAAGCACACATGGAATGTATATGAAAGTTGACCAAGTGTCAAGCCACAAAGCAAGTCTTAACAAATTTCAATGACTCAATATCCTGGAGGCTACATTCTCTGACCACAATTTTATTGAATTCAGCACACAAAATAAAAATAATCCCTATCTTTAGCTTTATTCAGATACCTTTTATTGAGGCAAAACTCACATGACATAAAAAATCATCATATTAACAATGGTAAGGTATAAAATCTTGTGGCTGACAGCATATTCCCAGTATAGTAAACCATAACCATTATTAATTCCAGAGCATTTTCACAACTCCCCAAAGAAATCTTATATCCATTAATATCTATCTCTATTTCCACCAGTCACAGGCTCTGGAAGCCACTAGTCTGCTTTCTGTCTCTACCTACAGATTTGCCTATTCTGGATATTCACATGTGTGAAATTACGTACTATGTGGTCATTGGTGTCTTTTTTTCACTTAGTGGACTGATTTCAAGGTTTGGCCAGGTTGTAACACATATTACTACTTGATCCTTTTGTTATAGAACAGTATTTCATTGTATGAGTATGCCATATTTTATTCTTCCATTCATCAGTTGATGAAAATTTGGGTTGTTTTCACTTTTTAGCTGTTATCAATGATGCTGCTATGAATATTTGTGTATGTTTTAATATGGGATTAACTTATTTTTTGGTAGTACTGGGGTTCAAACTCAGTGACACGTCCCCATCCCTATATTTAATTTTTTGAGAAATCACCAAATTGTTTTCCAAAGTGGATTCATCATTTTCTAGCCTCACTAGTAATGTGTGAAAGTTCCAATATCTCCACATCTTTGCCAACACTTATTTTCCATATTAAAACTATCATAACCATCCTAGCAAGTGTAAAGTGATATAGATACCTCATTGTGATTTTTATTTGTATTTCCCCAATGACTAATGATGGAAGGCATCTTCTCACGTGCTTGGGGACTACCAGCAACATATCTTCTTTGGGGAATACCTATTCAAGGCCTTTGCTGGTTTTTACATTGGGTTTTCGTTTTATCGTTGAGTTGTAAGAGTACTCCCCCACCCCCTGGACCCTGTGGGACTGGAGTTTGAACTCAGGGCTTTGTGCTTGTGAATTAGGCACTCTACTGCTTGAGCCATACTTCCAGTCTATTTTGCTCTGTTTATTTTGGAGGTAGGGCCTTGGGAGCTATTTGCCTGGGCTAGCCTCAAACCTGGATCTTCCTGATCTCAGACTCCCAAGTAGTTAGGATTACAGGCATGAGCCACAGGTGACTAGCTGTAAGAGTTCTTTATATGACTTGCAGGTATTTTCTCCTATTTAATGGATTGTCTTTTCATTCTCTTGATAGTGTCTTTTGATACATAATAGTTTTTAACTTGATGATATTTAATTAATTTTTTTCTTTTAGTGCTATGCTTTTAGAGTCATATCTAAAGACTCATTTCCAAATTCAAGATCATAAAGATTTACTGGATTTTTCTATTCTAAGAGCTTTAAAGTTTAGCTTATAATTTTCAGATCTTCTATCCAACTTGAATTAACTTTTGCCTAGGGAGTAAGGTAAGGAACTACTTTTAGTCTTTTGCTTATGAATATCTACCTGTGCCAGCATTATTTATTAAAAAGGTTAATTTTCCTTTTGGAATGGTCTTTTTTTTTATAAAGCAGATAAGATCAAAAGGAAAAGGAGATGTAATTAAAAGAGTGGTCAAATATAATCTTTAAATTATGTAATGTACCCCCTGGGACTTTAGGAAGAGCTGCTGACTGGAAATGACAGGAGCAGAAGCCAGATTGCAATGTGTTTATAAGTGAGTGGAAAGTCAGGATGGAGATCTGGTGTCTGGGGTTGTTGCTTTGTCTGGGCCCAGGTTTCAGTTCTTCATTAGCTGCATGGCATGTCTGGAACAGGCAGAGACTGACAGCAAGAACCCTAAGATCTATTGTAAGGCTTATGTGTAGATTAGATATTAATTAAACCATAAGTTGATATTTCAGGCCTAAAGTGTTTGGCTGCCCTCATTCTTGTAATATCAAACCTCACAGTCCAACAACATTATCCTTAATGATTCAGACCACCTGAGAATTTTCCATTTCAATTCGGTTTTCTATTGACATAGAGATTTGGTCTTATACCATAGCAGGTGTTTATGCTTCAAAGGAGTCTATCTTTGTCTTAATAATTAATAGTGAACAGGATCTGGTTATAGGATTAGGTTGCCCAGTCCATCAAAGTAGGCTTTAAGTCAAAGCTTCTGGCTCTAGCTGCTTGCTTGTGTTTGGATCTGAGATTTGTCAGGAAGGAAAGCCTTGGTTTTGCAAGGAGTTTCCAGGAAGCCACTTTCTTCTGAAATATGTTCACTACAGTTCTCTTTGGTATCAGTTCTCTGCAGTTGGAAGACTTTAGTTTTGCAGAACAGCTATAGCAATCTTTCAGATGAGTTTGCAAAAAGGGTTATGGCATGGAGTCTGTTAATGAGGTAACCTCAAAAATTGAGTCAAAGAAAAATTCCCTTCCTGAAGTTAGTATTAAAAATATGTCCACGTGTGTTTAAAACAAAGATACTTGGTTTGGCTTATGAAGTTTACTTTTGTGGATAAAATTCAAGTATGAGACAATGGAACTTGTCTTGGTCCTCAGGGAGCAACCAAGAAAGATATAGAGGCACAAAGCGATTTATGCACATCTGTTGAGGAATAACTCAGGCAGACATCATCCAATAAGGTCCTACCGGCTCCCCCATGAGCTTCCCTGGGTACTGTTTGATTGCTCGATTCCCTCAGGATTTCTTGTTTCCTCTTCCTGGAAAACTGGAGCCTTGTTAGCTTGTTTTCCTTATTTTCAGACAACAATTCATTCCTCACTCTTGGGTAAGAACTCTAGACACAGAAAGGAAAAGGAGAAACAAGTCACCCGTGAATCTAATGCCAGTCTACGTGGAGTCAGAGTAGCGGGCACAAGGTCACAGGGAAGGCACAGGAACAGGAAATACCAGCTGACAAGGAAAAGGAATTCACACTGTGTGTTATTTATATTTCTCCTGCTTTTTCTTTCTCATTTTTTTCACAGCAGGAAGTGAATGTCTTATATTAAAGAGGCTATCAATTGTTTTGAATAACTCAGGAATATATTTCATTTGTTAAGCTAGTTTTAAAGGTAAAACATACCCCACAGAACACACGATAAAAATGTTTTTAGATTGCTTATGTTCAGATACCTCATCCTTTGTATGAAAAGTAGATTTCCAATGTGTTTGGACAACTGTATGACACTGAGGGATGTGGTAGATTGTTAGAGTAATGATCTTCAGTAAGTCATACCTCCAGTGTCCAAGAACTTGTGCATTCTTCTCTTACATTGACTGTAGACTTGACTAGTGACTCACTTGAGACAATAGGACGTCACAAATGTTACCCAAGTAAGGACTCATCAGTTGGAATTTTTCTCTGAGTTGTTGCCATGTCAAATCGCAGAATGTGTGTGTGTGTGTGTGTGTGTGTGTGTGTGAGAGAGAGAGAGAGAGAGAGAGAGAGAGAGAGAGAGAGAGAGAGAGAGAGATCCCACCTGGATCAACTGGGATATCCATAGTCCCAAGACAGAGCACCCAAAGAACTACCCAGTCAACTTATAGGATCCTGAAAAATAATAAGTCACTTTTCTTAAATAGTAAGTGCTGTGCTTTGTTGAACAATAATAGGTAATATATAATATGTTGTATGCTTTTTATATTACAACTTTTGCATATGTTTTAAATATAACTGTGTTCTATTTCACAACAAATCACTATTGTATATATCCCTACACATATACACTAAAATATGATTAACTAGAAGTGGGACTGCTTTTCATTAAGGAAACCCCCAAATCTATATGTTCAAAAATCAAGACTCCACATGCATATATTTCAAAATTTAAGATGCTGTAAGATTACAAAGATTGAGTAGAAGAAAATGTGTAATAGAGAAACTAGAGAAGGCATATGGTGTGTGTGTGTGTGTGTGTGTGTGTGTGTGTGTGTGTATGTGTGTGTGTGTACCTGCAGAGAGAGAGAGAGAGAGAGAGAGAGAGAGAGAATCAGGGAAGTGATTAGAGGAAGCTAGTTAAATGGAAATGACTCTCAGTGGGTGGTAATGTACTAACCAGCACAGGTGGTAGAAATATGTTAACTTCTGAGTTCGAGACCCAGTGATTAAACCAATCTACATGTGGTACCTATGCATTGCCTCATAATTAAGAGTCAGATTAATAAAAACATTTGTATTCCAGGGGATTCATTCCTAAGGTTCTTTTTATTTTTTTTATATTGCTTGAAATTCTTTGCAAATTAGATGTATAATGCTGAAGCCACAAAGAAAAGGATACTAAAAAGCAAATAATCTTGTTTTGATGTCAACTTGTCTATAGGATGCCTTGTTATATATTCTGTAGGGTTTTTTTTTGACCACACAGAACACAGAAAAGATAGACTTCCTCATGAATAGAAAAACCAGTATATTAAAGAATATATAGAATTAGAATTGAGTTTGTAAAGCATTGCTTAGTCATATTTGAGCTGTTCTAATGTGTGTGCATGTATACATGTGTGTTTTGCTGAATTTATTTTCAATAGCTAAGAAGTTCCCACAGCCATCATTCTTGCATGGAGGGCACTGAGCCTCAGTAGTAGGGCCATCTATAGGTTACTCTTCTTCTCTGAATGGCTTCTTCCTGTGCATTCACATAGCACCAATTTGCAGTGAAACTAAATGAATTCTCTCCTAATAAACACTTCCCACAGATGTGCAAAGTAGCGAGGAATCTATGTATAAATATGCATTCAATTACTTTTGACTTGTAATAAGCAATTAAAATGTACACACAGACACACACACAGCTACACCACACATATTAAAGGGCACCACTGCTGTCTGTGTACCCACTTGGGATCACCTCTCAACTGTTCTGGCATAGATACCCACCTTCTAGTCGGATAAGAAAAATTAAAAGCAGTCTTAATCAAATCCTTTTCATGGCTTCCCCAATTGTCTTGCTATTATAACAGTGATGATTTCCTAGGAAGAAATCACTTGATGTGAAGCAAAATACTGTTTGCCAAATGCCCCATTCAGAGTCACCAGGGTAGACAGCATTTTGCTTCCCAAAAAGTGGTGACAACAGGAATGAAAAGGAAGCAGGTGTGGCTGATCCACAGACTGTGTCACACACTCTTTGGGGTTTAATGATACCTGGCATTGCAAGGAAGGAGTATGAAGGAGAACTTCAATGGTCTTATTTCTGAGTAATTAGCTTAAGGACTCTTCTCTGTGTGCACAAGTAATTTTTAAATTATAGTTTCATGTCTTTCCCTTTCTTGTTACTTTATCCCCCTCTCCCACCAGCGCCATCACGGAGTTCCACCACTCCCAACACATTCTCTGTGAAAAATAAGGAACCAGGAAGCCTGTGCCAATGGTGAGATTGTTCACCAGGAGTTTTCAGTGAGGTCAGGTTAAGCAACTTGTACTTTTATTTTGAAGCAGTGGTTCTTAAAGTGTGGTCTGGAGACAAGTACTTTAGCAAAGGGTAAATGGTACCTCCAGGACAGCATAATGTGTTTACACTTGATCTCTTAAGGCCATACTAGCATTTTCCTGGGAAATAAATAAATATGTAGCAATAAATTTCTATGATCATAGGAAAACAAATGTGGAGATCAATGAATCTCATGCTCCTATCAGCCTCTTTGTAATAGTTCAGGACATGTGTTGCCCTCCTTTTTCCATTCACCCTCTGCTATAGATCAACAGGCTTAGAATAACCTATTGAAGTTACACCAAAAATACAAAGTCCTGGTATGCTCTGGGAAAATTCTGGTTAAGGTCCCTGGGTTCATGGAGTCTTCATAAACTTGTCCTTGCATCTTAGACTCTGCTGCTAGACTTTCATGTGCGAGAGAAAGCAACTTCTACAAAGTTTACCACTGTTCTATAACTTTCAGCCCAAATTATTTCTAGCATTTCCCATGGGTGAGATTGAAAGTCCTTTCTTGTAGAATTATTATTATCAAACAAAACGATGTTTGTCTGCTTTCTTGCTTTAGTAATACCACACAAAAATGAATCTTTGATAGTTGAAGTTGTTCCCAGGTTCAGAATCATGTTTGATTGTTAGTGAATACTTAAATGTTGACCAGGAATGTATAGGCTGTGAGAATATGTATTGATTATAATATGACCTTGGAAGTTGGATTTTAGTCAAAGCCAATAGAAGTTGTAGGAGACACTGCTTAACTGGTTGTTACTTATTATCTCTTTTTCTTCTCATTTCCTGAAGTAAGACTCCAGTGTTTAGCTGGTCATTTGGCCTTATGGAATAGAGTTTGTGTTTCCTAGCTTTATTGTTTACAACTAAGGCTATCACCAAGTTCTGAACAACAGAATATAAATAGAAGGGGTGTATCTGACTTAAGGGAAAGGTCCATAGGAGGAGATACATTCTTCTCTTACTCCTTCCTCTATATCTTACTGGCTGGAATGGAGATGTGATTGAGGACTGGAGGTTAAACCACTCTCTGGAATCAAGTTGTAGAAGCTACATGTTAAGAATAGTGAAGTAACAAGTTAGAGTGAACCTAGGTGTAAGCTGTCTAGTTCTAACCTTCATATATATGTTATTTTATTTAATTTAAATGCTATTTCACATTCTACCATTTTCAGCTACACCTAATTTAAACTAATTAACATTATCACACTTTTTCTCTCTCTTTAAATATTAAGTACAACTGCAACTCTGTTTATTTGAATTTTGTTTAGGTTAGCTGGAGTTTTGTTTAATTGAAACCTGTCGTAATATTTTAAACAGATATGATCTCCTCTCTCTTGGGATATAATTTATAATTTGTCATACATATGTGTTGAGAAGGCAGTATAGGATATTAATCTTTGGCCTCAGTCTGAACAAGAAAGTATATTAGTATTAATAACTAATAACTGAAGAATAAACACAATTTCTGTGATGTTTAAACTTAATTTTCAAGTTGATTGGATTGAGTGATGTGTAGGAGATTAGTAAAGCATACCTGGTGTGTCTGGGAGAGCATTTCCAGAGATAATTTAGATCACAAGAGTTCTGACCTAATGAATGGTTTAATCCATTGGTGTATTCAATATATGAATACACTATTTGAAGTGATGGAACCCTGAAAGGTGAGGCCTGGTTGGAGAAGTGGGTCAGTGGGGGTGTGTCCTTGGGGGGCTTCATCTTGCTGTAACTAATTCCTATTGCTGCTCCATTCTGGTTCCTGTTCAGCATAAGGAGAACAGCTTCCTCTGCCATGTTGTCACAATGCTATGATGTTCTGCCTCACTACAGGGCCAGAAATAATGGAGCCAGTCATGATGGATTGAAACTTCTGAAACTGTGAGCTAAAATAAAGCTTTCCTCTGTTTTAATTTTTATATAAAGCAATTTGTCACAGTGATGAGAAAGATAACTAATATACCTTCTAAGCATTTCCTGTTACTATTGACTAAAATCCCTTCATTTCCACATCAGCTTTCTGATCTCTTCTGTTGTCTCCAACATAACTGCAGGGATTTGGCCAAACTCTCCAGAAAGTTTTAGAGTTGAAAAGGAGATGGATAGACATAGAGGAAGGCTTTTATTTTGTTTTTCAGATCCATGTTCTATGATTCTTTTCTGTTCTGGGTGCTGAAAGCTAACTGATATGGGAGGCATTCAGTGGAGTCTCTCTTTAGTTTAAGATTGAATTAGATGCTGAGAAGAATGTATATTGTGCAGAATTTGGATGAAATATTCTGTAGACATCAACAAGGTCCAATTGATCTATGGTGTGATTTAGTTCTAGGATTTCTTTATTGATTTTTTGTTTGGACGACCTATCTATTGGTGATAGGGGGTATCAAAGTCTCCCACTACCACTGTGTTGGGGTCTATATATGCTTTTAGGCCCTTCAGAGTATAACTGGTGAAACTGGGTGCATTGATGTTGGGTACATATAGGTTGATAATTGTTATTTCCTTTTGGTTTGTTTCCCCTTTTATTAGTAGGGAGTGTCCTTCTTTATCTCATTTGATCAAAGTAGGTTTGAAATCTACTTTGCCCGAGATAAGTATTGCTACCCCTGCCTGTTTTCAGGGACCATTGGCTTGGCAAATCTTCTTCCAACCTTTCACTCTCAGCCAGTGCTTATTTCTGTTGGTGAGGTGGGTCTCCTGTAGGCAGCAGATTGCTGGATCTTCCTTTTTAATCTAGTTTGTCAATCAGTGTCTTTTGATGGGGGAATTTAGTCCATTAACATTCAGTGTTAGTATGGATAAGTACATGGTGATCCCTGTCATGTAGTTGTGTTTGTTGATTAAGGGTTTGATTGTGTGTAGCTGAATCAGTGTTACTCTTTGCTTTCTTGCCTTTTCTTCTCCTGTGGTTTGGTTTTGCCTGCCCTTTCATGGTTTTGTTTGCTTTCATTTTCTGTGTGCAGAATTCCTTGGATAATCTTTTGTAGTGGTGGCTTGGTGGTCATATATTGTTTTAGTTTCTGCTTATAATGGAAGACTTTTATTGCTCCATCTATTTTGTATGGTAGTTTTGCTTGGTAGAGTATCCTAGGGTTGAAGTTATTTTCATTCAGTGCTTGGAAGACCTCACTCCATGCTCTTTTTGCTTTTAATGTTTCTGTTGAGAAGTCTGCTGTGATTTTGATGGGTTTACCTTTGTATGTTATTTGTTTTTTCTCTTACAGCCTCCAATATTCTTTCTCTAGTCTCTGTACTTGTTGTTTTAATGATAACATGTCGTGGGTTAGTTCTATTTTGGTCAGGTCTGTTCGGTGTTCTGGAGGCTTCCTGTACCTGAATGGGCATAGTTTTCTCTAGATTTTGGGTTTTCTGTTATTATTTTGCTCTTGCTAAATCAGCCTATATACCACTATCTTCAGCAAACCCTAATTAAGGCACTTAAAGTAAGCCAAAACATACAACATAAAAACATTAGGTCAAGGTGTAGCCAATGAGATGGGAAGAAATGGGCTACATTTTCTTACCCTAAGAAAATTAATGGAAACTCTTATGAAACTGAAGAGGATAAGGAGGATTTAGCAGTAAATTGAATTTAGAAAGCTCAATTGAACCGAGCAATGAAGCACGCACACACCACCCGTCACCCTCCTCAACATTTTTTATTACATAGCAATGTAAGCATACTGGAAAGTGTGCTTGGAACATCAAAATGTAGCTTAACCATAAAGCATCTGGCTTACACCCAGAAGACTTCACACAATGAACATTTTGAGCTAATTCTAGCCCAAAAACCAACAACCACAACTACATAAAACCTGTAAAATAAAACATTCACCAATCTGTAAAGTATAGGTGATAGAAATACGTACCAGGAGCTATAGAGCCAGTACTGCAAGGGAAAGATGAAAGATTAATTCAAAGCACTAAAAAGCAAAGATTACACCTTGTACCTTTTGCATAATGATTTAACTAGAAAAAGCTTAACACAGAGAACTTTGCTAAGCACCCCGAAATCAGATGAGCTACCTAAAGACAGTTATTTATGAACACACTCATCTATGTGGCAAAATAGTGAGAAGATCTCTAGGTAGAGGTGAAAAGCCTACCGAGCCTGATGATAGCTGGTTACTCAGAACCGAATTTCAGTTCCACTTAAAATTTACCACAAGAAATAATACTCCAACATGTAAACTTTAATGTTAGTCTAAAGAGGGACAGCCCTTTAGATACGGATACAACCTTATATAGAGAGTAAAATAACCCACACAGCCATAGTTGGCCTAAAAGCAGCCACCAATTAAGAAAGCGTTCAAGTTCAACCACACCAACTCCTAAATCACAAAAACCAACATGACCTCCTATAATACAAACTGAGTTAATCTATTCACCAATAGATGAACTAATGTTAATATTAGTAACAAGAAAAAATTCTCCAAGCACAAACTTACATCAGACCGAATGAATCACTGATAGTTAACATATATATAGGAAAAAAACAAAAACAAGCCTAACCTATAAAATGTAATGTTAACCCAACACAGGAGTGCTATAAGGAAAGATTAAAAAAAGTAAAAGAAACATTCCTTTTGCTTGCACCTCTTCTCCTTCTTCAATGCCCATGATTCTAAGGTTTGGTCTTTTGATGGAGTCAGTGAATTCTTGCATTTTCTTTTCACAGGTCTTGAGTTGTTTATCTAATAGTTCTTCAGTTTTTCCTTTAATTGCCATTTCATCTTCAAATTGTGAGACTCTGTCTTCTATCATATCTTAGGGCACAAAACAAGCCTCAGCAAATATAAGAAAATAGAAATAATCCCATGCATTCTGTCTGACCACAATGCATTAAAATTAGAAATCAACAACAAAAACAGCAGTAAAAAACACACAAATAATTGGAAGCTGCACAACATATTACTCAATGATGAATGGGTCACTAATGAAATAAAAGGGGAAATCAAAATGTTCTTGGAAGTTAATGAAAATGAAAACATGACCTACCAGAACCTATGGGACACAGCAAAGGCAGTCCTAAGAGGAAAGTTTATGGCCATGAGTGTGTATATCAAAAGGACAGAAAGATCTCAAATCAATGACCTAACACTATAGTAGAAACTCCTAGAAAAACAAGAACAAACAAACCCCAAAATAAGCAGAAGGAAAGAAATAATTAAGATAAGGGCTGAAATAAATGAAATAGAGACAAAAATAAAACCATACAAAGAATCAATGAAACAAAAAGCTGGTTCTTTGAAAAAATAAATAAGATTGACAGACCCCTGGCAAACCTGACTCAAATGAGGAGAGAAAAAACCCAAATCAGTAAAATCAGAAATTCAAAAGGAGAGATAACAACAAACACTACAGAAATCCAGGAAATCATCAGAGATTACTTTGAGAGCCTATGCTCTAATAAATTTGAAAATCTCGAAGAAATGGACAGATTTCTAGAAACTTACAATCACCCAAAACTGAACCAAGAGGATATTAATCACCTGAATAGATCTATAACACAAAAAGAAATTGAAGCTTCCATCAAGAGCCTCCCAAAAAAGAAAAGTCCAGGACCTGACGGATTCACTGCTGAATTCTATCAGACGTTTAAAGAAGAACTAATACCAACCCTCCTTAAACTGTTCCACGAAATATAATGGGAAGGAACACTGCCTAACTCATTTTATGAAGCCAATATAACTCATTCCAAAACCAGACAAAGACACCACCAAAAAGGAGAACTACAGGCCAATTTCCCTAAAGAACATCGATGCAAAAATCCTCAATAAAATAATGGCAAACCGAATTCAACAACTTATCAGAAAGATCATTCACCACAACCAAGTCAGCTTCATCCCAGGGATGCAGGGGTGGTTCAACATATGCAAATCTATAAATGTAATACAGCACATCAATAGAAGCAAAGACAAAAACCACTTGATCATCTCAAAAGATGCAGAAAAAGCCTTTGACAAGATCCAACACCACTTCATGATAAAAGCTCTAAGAAAACTAGGAATAGAAGGAAAGTACCTCAACATTGTAAAGGCTATATATGACAAACCTACAGCCAACATCATACTTAACAGTGAAAAACTGAAAGCATTCCCCCTAAAATCAGGAATGAGACAAGGTTGCCCACTCTCCCCACTCCTATTCAACATAGTACTGGAAATTCTAGCCTGAGCAATTAGGCAAGAAGAAGGAATAAAAGGAATACAAATAGGTAAAGAAACTGTCAAAATATCCTTATTTGCAGACGACATGATCCTATACCTTAAAGACCCAAAAAACTCTACCCAAAAACTCTTAGCCACCATAAACAGCTACAGTAAGGTGGCAGGATACAAAATCAACCTACAAAAATCATTAGCTTTTCTATACACCAACAATGAACAAACTGAAGGAACACATGGAAACAATTCCACTCACAATAGCCTCAAAAAAAAAAATCAAATACCTAGGAGTAAATTTAACAAAGGATGTGAATGATCTCTACAAGGAAATTTACAAACTCCTGAAGAAAGAGATCGAGGAAGACTATAGAAGATGGAAAGATCTCCCTTGCTAATGGATCGGTAGAATCAACATAGTAAAATGGCTATACTACCGAAAGCAATCCACATGTTTAATGCAATTCCCATCAAAATTCCAATGACTTTCATCACAGAGATTGAAAAATGTACCCTAAAGTTCATTTGGAAACACAAGAGACCGCCAATAGCCAAGGCAATACTCAGCAAAAAGAGCAATGCCGGAGGTATCACAATACCTGACTTCAAAATATATTACAAAGCAATAGCAATAAAAACAGCATGGTACTGGCACAAAAACAGACATGAAGACCAGTGGAACAGAATAGAGGTCCCAGATATGAACCCACACAACTACACCCACCTCATTTTTGACAAAGGCGACAAAAATATGCGATGGAGAAAAGACAGCCTTTTCAACAAATGTTGCTGGGAAAAGTGGTTATCCATCTGCAAGAAACTGAAACTAGATCCATGTCTATTACCCTGTGCTAGTATCAACTCAAAATGGATCAAGGACCTAAATATCAGACCTGAAACTCTAAAGTTACTACAGGAAGGAGCAGTAAACACTCTGGAACAAATAGGTATAGGCAAAGACTTCCTCAATAGAACCCCAGCAGCCAGCAACTAAGAGAAAGGATGAATAAATGGGACTTCATAAAATTAAAAAGCTTCTGCACAACAAAAGAAATGGTCTGTAAACTGAAAAGACCACCCACAGAGTGGGAGAAAATATTTGCCAGCTATACATCAGACAAGGGACTGATAACCAGAATATACAGGGAACTTAAGAAACTAAACTCTCCTAAAATCAATGAACCAATTAAGAAATATGGCAACTGAACTAAACAGAACTTTTGCAATAGAAGAAATTCAAATGGCCAGAAAAACACATGAAAAGATGCTCACCATCTCTAGCCATAAAGGAAATGCAAATCAAAACCACACTAAGATTCCATCTCACCCCTGTTAGAATAGCCATCATCCAAAACACCACCAACAACAAGTGCTGGCGAGGATGTGGGAAAAAAGGACCCCTAATCCACTGCTGGTGGGAATGCAAGCTGGTGCAACCACTCTGGAAAAAAATTTGGAGACTTCTTAAAAATCTAAATATAGACCTGCCATATGATCCAGCAATCCCACTCCTGGGGATATACCCAAAGGAATGTGACACAGGTTACTCCAGAGGCAACTGCACACCCATGTTTATTGCGGCACTATTCACAATAGCCAAGATATGGAAATAACCAAGATGCCCCACTACTGATGAATGGATGAAGAAAATGTGGTACTTGTACACAATGGAATTTTACTCAGCCATGAAGAAAAATGAAATCTTATCATTTGCAGGTAAATGGATGGAACTGGAGAACATCACTCTGAGCGAGGTCAGCCAGGCTCGGAGGACCAAAAATCGTATGTTCTCCCTCATATGTTGACTTTGGATCTAGGGCAAATGCAGCAATGTGGTTGGACTTGGATCACATGACAAGTGGAGAGCACATACGGGAGATGTAGGAATAGGTAGAAAACCCAAACCATGAAAGTTTGGGGTTTCTAATACAGAAACCTTAAAAAGGTAGGTTATCACTAGCAGGGGATCAGGAACCAATGTAAAGATCAGTTAGAGTTGAATCAACATGGGTTGTAACGCATGGGTACATGAGAGCAATAGTAGGACTCTTTCTATATAGCTATCCTTAACTCAAGTAGCAAAAACACACTTTGTGTTTCTTATTATGCTTATGTGTTTTCTTCAACAAAATGAGTCACAAGGGCAGAACGGGACCTGCCTGAAACTGAGGAGGGTAGGGGTGGAGGTTGGGGGAGGGGGGCAGGGTGGAGAAATGACCCAAACAATGTATGCACATGTGAATAAATGAACAACAACAACAACAACAAAAATATTGAATTAGATGAATAGGAGGCATTATAAGGTGATCTGAAGAGAGGGAAAATTAAAGTAGGGCACTTATTCTCCTGACTTTGAATACATGTTGGCTGCTTTCCTTGACTAAAAGCTTGTATTAATCATCTATTGCTGCATAATAAACATATACCAGTTTAGTGATTTAAAGAGATAATTGTTTTAGCTCATAATTTTGTAGGGTGCAAAATTATGCTGGGCGCAGTTGGTAGTCCTTCTTGTCTGGGTCTGGCTTGGCTAGCCTCACTTCTGAATTTTTAGTCACTTTATAGGTGGCTGGATACTTGGCTTGGTAATGGTTGCATCACTTCAGAATCTGGACAGTGGATGATTATTAGTTGGGGCAATAGTGTAGATGGAGTCTTTTGTTTCTTATTATCCAGCAAACTGGCTTGGTGTTGTTCTCATGGAGTTTGTGCAGGGTTCTAAGAGAGTGAACTAAATGTTCAGGAGTCTGGAGACCTCATTTTAACTTGTGCAACATTTCTCTTGACCAGTACAATACAAGACCATTACATATTCATGAGATGGGAAAACAAACAAAATAGACTCTTGTTCCTCATGAAAGAAATTATAAAGCTGTATTGCAAAGATGATGGATGCAGGACAAAGTGAAAATTGTGACTGTTTGGACAAGCTACCATAGGGCCACATGTTCTATCTAAAATCTTGCCAAGAAGCTTTTTCTTTGGGTTCTGGTAACTTTTCTCTCTTGTCCATTATTCTAAGGCATAGTAATGGCTTCATGCTGACATTAGCCTGAGTGGTATCCTTGTCATACCTTCCTGAATAGGCACTTCATTAAAATTCCCTCAGTTAATCCAATGTGATTTTGGCATCTGTTTCCTGCCAGGACAGGGACTAATACACTAGAATCTATTAAACATGGCAAATTGAACAGCTGTCTCCACCTTGGGAAATCCTGCTTTCAGGGAGAAAATGGTTTTAAATCCACATGGATTAAAAACACTGAGAGAAGATGACAAATTTAATCAAACAACATTTTGAAAACTTAAACACTGACCTTACAGAGCAGAGAAATTGAAAAACAAGAGCTTGCAAAATGGTAAGCAAACAAGAAGCAGGCCAAGTCCTTCCACAGGACAACAGAAAGCCTCAGGAAATCCAGGAACCAGGTATGTATGAAAGCAAAGATGAAGGGTGAGACAGGACACAGCTGCTAGATCCTTAAAATGCCCTTTAAATCCTTGCCTAAGGTAAGGGATTTCTTTAGAGAAATGGCACCTGGATTTACTGATACCTGGCCTGGTGCTGGGCAGGACAATCACTTTACTAATGATAGGAGAATGGACTAAAAGGTCATATACTAAAATACCAGGATCCACTCCTCCCTTTATTTGTCCTGAATCCTGGGACATATTGCTTCTACCTAGCAAGGCAAAAAACTGGACATTCTTCTCTGCAGATAGTGACATTTGGATATCCCCTCAGGGAAAAGGTCAGGCTCTGACGTATGTCTGGAGAATATATTTATTGACAATCTACTTCCTCACACACATGTTCCATTTAGCTTTTTACCGTCTCAATCCTAAATATTCTGTTCAACTAAGGATCCCTACACACTTGAGGAAAGCCCCAAGCCGGAAAGATGGCAACACAAATCAGCCAAAGTGAATAAAAGTAATTTGACAATCCAGAAACAATGCAATGAACAAAAGAAAATTTGGAAGTAATACAAAACAACAAAAATAACTAGGCTCTATATTCTCACAAAAAGCAGACATGATATGCATGGAACAATGGGATAGCCTTACCAAAGCAAAAATGATAAAAAGCAAGTAGGAAAACCTGACAACCAACAAACAAAGACAGCATCATAAGACAACCAGGCAGAGCTCTTGAAATACAAAAATAGAACAGCATAAGTAAAAATCAGGTGATGAGCTGATTTCATTCCAGAAAGGATGAAATGACACAAAAGATGAAAACTGGGAGTATGGGTAAGGCGAGGAGTCAATTCAAGAGCCCTAACTTCAAAAACATAGGAGTTTTAGAATGAAAGAAAAAATGGGATAGGATCTCAAGGAATAATTTATCAAACTTCTCAAAACTGAAAAGCCTGGGTTTCATGTATGATTCATTCACTAAGTATATGTAATTAATGAAAAAGGTGTGAACAAAGGCATTCACTGTGGTTCAAAACGCAAAGAGAAGTTTCTGAATGTTTCCTTGAGATGAAAAACCAGGTCACTTGCACAAGATCAGGAATTGTGTTGAGCTGGGTTTTTCTGTAACCTCTTAGGAAAGCACAGAGACAGTGAATCAATGTCTTCAAAATTCTGAGAGTAAATGTCTTCCAGCCTAAGACTCTATATCCTGCTCTGGCAGGAGGAATTATGATATCCCCTTTGCCCAAGATGTCCAAATTCTAATCCCATAACCTATGAATGCTACACTATATAGTATAAAGGACTTTGCCAATATGATTAAGTTAAGGACCTTGAGATGGTGAGGTAAGTACGAATTATGCAGGTAGGTTCAGTGTAATCAATCATAAGGGTCCTTATAGAAGGAGGCAAGAGGGTCTGAGTCAGAGAAAGGGCAATGTAAAGATAGAGAAGAGTGATGGGGAGAAGCCACAAACTAAAGGATGTAAGTGGTTTTTGGAAGCTGGAATTGGTAAGGAAATGGACTTTTCCCTGTATCCTTCAGAGGCAAAGTGGCCCTGCAGACTTATTCCAGATCTCTGATCTCTTGTACTGTAGAATAGGTTTATGTTTTATGCCACTAAGTCTGTGATAATTTGCTATAGCAGCCAAAGAAAAGAATTACATTGGCCAAACCTTAATCCATTGTGCACGCAGAGTACAGACACCTTAGATATTCACACTCATGTACTTTACCTCTCTTTTTTTTCTCAGCAATGAGCTAGGGAAGGTGTTCTCCTGAAGGAGGGCCCCCACATAATAAAGAGTATGATGTCCAGGAGAGAAGAGACTAGCAGGAGAGGAGTGAATCCCATGATGTGGGAAAAGGGCACTGCCAGGTAATTTACTGCAGATTGTGTAAAGCAACTGCGCCAGGCTGGAACAGAGCCAGACAAGGGTGCAAAAGGCTGACTGCCCTGTTTGACAGCACTGGGTGATGGCTAAGAACTCAGCCCCAAGAAGCCAGATGCCTGTGTTTCTGTCTTGGTCTCATCAATTAATTACTAACCACGAAGACCAGTTATTCAACCCTATTAAGTCTAAGTCTGCAGCGCTATATTCTACAAAGTGGAAATAATAATAGCGTCGGGTTGGGGTGAGGATGGCATTAATACACGTAGAGTACTTAAAATAGTTTCTAGTTCATAATAAGGGCTCAATTATTATTACCATTTATTCAGTTAGTTTTTGTGTATTGGGAATTGAACCTAGGCCCTTGCATGTGCCAGGCCAGCATGCTACCACCAAGCTACATCCCCAGCTCGTGTTACTTCTTTATTTCTAAAAAATGTTTTGTAGTTTTGTTGGATAATTTGGAGGAGGAATTGCTGATAGGCATATGGAATATTGAACCAATATTCCTCTCCATGCACGAGACAGTTACAAACAGTGTTGCTGCCCAAGTTTCAACTGAAAAGGACATTTACTATCATAATCATATAACCTTTAACCACTGGTTTAGTCAACATGTGACATAAGTGCTTTGGGAGACTGGGAGAGGAGTGGGGTGTGTGTGTGTGTGTGTGTGTGTGTGTGTGGAGGATGAGTTTGATGGATAGCAAATCAAACGATAAGGTATCAACTTATAAAATCAAGACAGAAGTTTAAGCTTATTTAGAAATAGCTGGAAGAGTTTCCACAATTGTACTATTGGAGTGTGGCAAAGTAAAACAGGGAACTATTGATTCTCGTTGTAAGCCCTGTGGACCTAACTTTTTAAAGTATGTGTGTGTACACTTTGATAAAAATTAAAATAATGAATAATGGAGTTGACAGATGTGACAGAATGCATTTACCATGGCAGAGTAAGTCAAATAAATGTTATCAACAGTGTTAAAATTAAAATTCTTTGACTATGTTGTCCAAGCTTGTGAGTCGTGGAACAGTAGTTAATTTAAGAGTTTTGGAAGTTGCAAATATCCAGCAACCTTTAGACCTTGTCTCTAATATGTTTCAGAAGCAGGGATGCCCAACTTGGGCTACGAATAATCACCTGGGTTATATATTATAGCCACCTGGGGAACTTTAAAAACTTCCAGTGCCCCAGCTCCATCTCAGACCAATTCAATCAAGATCTCTGGGGTAGGATTTGAAAACTCCCCTGGAGATTACAATGTGTAGCCATGTTTGGCAACAACTATATGGAAACATTTGGGGTGGTGCTTGGTGGGATTATATTTTATTCATTGGCTTTGTAGTAAGCAACACCTCACATTTATCAGCTTGGTAGGAAAACATGTAGATTGGTTGTTGTTCACAAAAATGAATATGAAATGTGGGTATATATGTCTATATTTCCTAAATATTGTAATTTGGTTAATTTTGTCAAATCACATATAGATTTATACTAGTTTTGTAAGTTATTCAATGCAAGGATGAAACCCCCAATCTTAGAGATTGAAATACTAATTATTATTATTGAAACATGCTGATCTGTATGGATGCCATAGTTCCAAGTGAACCAACGAATAATGACTAAATTATACCAGGAAGACCCAGCATTAATTACTATGTAATTTATACTACAGTTTATAAATCAGATCAAAATCCAATAATTATAGGACAATAGTTATGCCATTACCTTGACTCTACGTAGTAATTATAGTGTAATTTTGTCAATAGTTATTACTTTGCAATAGGTGTTGAAAAATAACTAGCTAGATTATTCTAGCACGGGTTTAGGGAGGAATCAATATATATGATTTTCAGTCTAGTTTAGGATTCAGAAATCATCTAAGATTAAGTGTGTAACTTGCTCAATATTGTACAAATTTATACTACAAGTACTTAATATATTAATTAGATATTTAGCTAGAGATATTAGCACATTGTAGAAAATGCTGCTGCTTCTTTGAAGATATAGCTTGAATAGTTCTATTGCACTTGACTTGGTCAAAGGTTTTCTTTAGCAAGTGGGTAGAATATGATTTGCTCAGTCTTTCACAAGGAAGTGTGTGTGTGTGCATACACGTGTGTGTGTTTTCCTTTTAGGTATTTCAACTTCATTAGCAGTACACTATGTTGGGGAGTAAGAAAGATCCACAAGGAGAAAATTAAATGGAATTATTATAAAATGAGGAATAACTGAATGCTGTACTATCCTCTGCACAGGAAGAGTTTATAGTATACGACCACATGTACAGAAAGGCAAAGAAATTCTGTCCATGTCCACATTGCACTGAAATGGCAGATGGGAGAATGACATGTGAGTGAATTTCCTGTGTTACAGAGATAATGTGCCAATAACTGAGCATATTTCATCAGAGTGGCAACGAAAGAGTGAAGGGACACAGATGTATTTTTCAGACATTCATTTCCACACAAAAAAGATTACTCTTTTGCAGTCAGCTCTCTGGAAAATAAATACAGGGGTGGGATCCAGGAAATGTTCAGAAAAGACTCCCTCTTCAATTGGGTCCTAGAAGTCCTTGGGCTCTCTGGGCTGAGGTACTAGATATCTTGAACTTGAAACATTTTAATCTAGGTGTTTAAGGTGGTGACAAAGTGCTACCCACAACAATATGTGGAAAGTTATAAAAATGAAGCTCAATTAAATAATGAAACCCAATCTATTGACTCCAGAAGGTTTTCTGCTAGCAAGGATGACCAAACCTCCCTGATGGTTAAATTCCTGAACATTTATAATTGAACACCAAAGACACCAAAATAAAATGCAGACTCTCTGATTCCAACCACCTAAATATAATGAGGCAATTATAAGCTGATTGATACAAACTCTCTTGTGGCAAGACTTTGTAAATGGATCCGGGGGTTCTGTATATGTATTATAACCCTCCTGAGGCCTGAAATGCCCACCAAATTGGGTAAAAGTGAAAGAATTCCAAAGCTTTGCCTTTAATCCTTTTCACAAAGTATCTTCAATATTAACTGGAGTCTTTCTCCCACTGGGCGCTTTTTGTATCCTATATGTCAGTCAGTTAGAGGGCTCTTTTGTTAAGCATGTACCCTGCAGTTTCCTGCTACCAGGGTCTTCCCTTAATGTGGAATGATCCATCCATTATTGTGTCTCTTGGCCAAATCGTGTTCCTTCTTTAAGGCACAGCACAGATGCCTCCTCTTCCAGGATGCATTTTCTTAGTCAAGAAACACCTTTCCCCTTCTTGGAAACCATGGACTTTGTCTATATATAGTTCAATACCTGTTTTCTTTATTGGCTTATAAATTTCTGGAGGCATGTTCCATGATTTATATGTCTTTGAGAGATTCCAAGGTGGTTATTAAATTTCATAATACAATAAAAACTAGAATGAATATACCTTTAGATATTTCTATTCTTACATTTAAGCATTTCTACGTTATATAAATTACTAGACCCCCAGGATGGCTGATGCATGGAGAAAACATCATTAGTGTAGTTTTCTGACCCTCCATTTTATCCAAAGATGATTCTTAACAACTTGCTTTTAAAACACACTGAAGAGTCAGTGTAGGAATTCAAAGTGATGTCTTTGAGTGACATCAACCAGAAATTAACCAGCATTTCCCCTCCCCACACACCTGTCCTGGGGATTGAACCCAGACTCTTGTGCACTCTGTCCCCAAGCAATATACCACCTTTCATTTTTTGAAACACAGCCTTTCTCTGTAGTCCTAGCCTGGAACTCACAATCCTTTCATAGGTGGCACTCACAATCCTTTCATAGGTGGCACTTTTTGAGTAAGTTAAAGTGTGGTTCCCTGGAGACTTTAGCAGTTACATAAGATTTGACATGAAAGTAGCTAGGAGGAACTTGTGTGTCCTGCTGGAAGAGCCCTAGATGAAGATTCAGAAGACTGAGAGCCTGCCAGTTTCCCTCCATACCTGTGAGTTAGGGCATGTCAGGGAATACCCTTGAAAAGAAGGGGCTTAAGCTATGTGAATCCTAAGACTTCCTGAGTGTTATGAAAACATGCTGTGAATATGTATCTTAGAGAGAAATACTGTAATGAGAAGGTAACAGAGGTAGGGATGAGATCTAGAACTATTAGAATATGATAAATTTTTTTTTCAGAGATCTGGGGAAAAAGGAAAATTATGGCTAGGCACCTTACGACCCCAAAGGTCATAGTTGGAAGCTTGGTCTCTGGCTCATGGCGCTGTTGGAAGGTGATGGGACATTTAGGAGGTGAAGCCCAGTGGGAGGAAGTTAAATCAGAGGGTCGTGCCCTTGAAGGGGATAATGGGACCCTGGCCCCTTCCTCTCTCTCATCTTCCCTGCTGACATAAGGGGAACAAGACTTCTCTGCCACACGATGTGTACCAAGCTACCACAAGCTCAAAGCAACAGGGCCAAGTGACCATGGACTGCAATCTCTGAAACCATGAGCCCAAATAAACTTTTCCTTTATTAAGCTGATTATCTCAGGGATTGCATCACAGTGACAGAAAGCTTACTAACCAAGGGAAAAACCTTGAATATGCTTTTCTCTCACTCTGTCTCAGGACCTCAGAATTTTCCACTCCTAGTGCTCCTGCTTTGCTCTCCTCCCCTTCTTTCCTGTCCCATCCCTGACTGTGGAGCTGTCTGAGGCTACTTCAGTAGTTCCCTAGAGGAAAAGAGACAGAGGGTAGGCATTTTCTCTGGGTTTAGCTTCTCATTGGCTATCACAGTACTCATTAAAGACTTAACCCTTTCGTTTCTGGCTTATGGCTTTACTCAGTTGCTCTGACACTTGGCAGCCCAACTCCAATCTTGACTGACCTTGTGCCAGTGCCATCACTTTCAAAGTAACCAAATCATATCAGTTTCCCAGAGGTTGTGGGACTGAAATGTTTCACTAACCAAGGTACTACAGTGCCAGAACCCAGCTAGGGAAGTCAAATACTCAATCCCCTTTCAGCTCATCCTCACAGTGAGCAAGCATGTCTTGAAAGGACTACACCTCACCTTCTATCACAATGGAGACTGTTTTTGCTAAGAGCATGTATTTTTCTCTAAGGCCTTACATAAGGCCCAGCACATGGGTGGATCCTAACATATTAATCGAAAAACAATCATGACAAATTAATGAATGTATTGCAAAAACATTCCTATCTGGTTGTTGCTGTTTCTATCTCAGTGGGAGTAATTAACAAAATAAATTCCCTGAATTAAATTAATATAGGATGAATTAGAATCTAATTATTTATAAAGTTCAGATTTAAGAAATAATTCAAGGTTGGATTAACTATACATTCTTAGAAACCTATAGGCTGCCTCTTGTCCAGGGATATATATGTTACTGGAGTTCTTCTGTCTTAAAAAGGGTTGAGTTCCTGGAAATGACCCAGTTTTTCTGTCTGAGTTAGCTATACTTTCACTTTTATTTACTAGCTCTGATCTTTGGGGTTGTTGAAAATGCAATAACTTTTAAAAGTCTTCCCTTGATCACAACTTACTTGAAATAAGTTTAGAGATGACTTGCAAACCCATAATAGGATTTACTGAGGGACTGTAATATAGGAAATGTTTTGCAAAGTAAAGAGTAAATCTTTTGGACAGAATAAAATTCAGATTTTTTTTTGTAGCTTCAGGAAACTGTAATGGGCTAGGGTGGTGCTTCTTCATTGTTTTCCAAAAAAAATTTGATTGAACTGGACCAAGGGAATGCAAACAATTTTCCTTTTCCACTTAACAGGAAAGTATCAGGTCATTCATTTAGGGCTGGGCCCCAAGAGGAGAGGCAAATTATCTTTGAATGTATGAGATTAATTTTTTAGGACAAATTCTCACAATGGGAAGGAAAGGCCACTGCAATGAGTGTAACTCAAACCATTCGTAAATATGCTAAAACCATAAAACAAGATTTTAAAGTGTTGCGAAAGAATGTTTTAGAAACACTCAATAGAACAGTTCCATTTTTTCTAGGGAATCTTTACATACAAAATGAAGGATATCCTTACACCCCTCCCCAAACTCCCCAGTAAATGTAAACTGCCAGTGACAGTGAAGGTGATCCCCAAAGATAATTAATCCACATGTAACTTTGCTCAGTTTATTTACCATCCTAATTAGGTTTTATAGTACTTGATACCCAATAAAATGCAGAACATTTTCTTAGTGTTTAAAGTTGATTTAATAATCTTTTAATTAAAAAAATCAACATTTATAATATACAAAGTAATTAAAAAAGGCTTGTTAGATTTTGAAGGAAAAGGACCACCAAACACACCCTCGACTCTTGCTCACAGCTGCTGTAAGTAAATTATGTAATCTTCCAGAGAGCAATTTGGCAATATGAATGAAAATCATATAATGTACATTTTTGTCAATACAGTAATTCTTGTTCTAGGAATTTACCATAAAGAAATAATGTGTGTATTCACAAAGATAAGTATACCAAGGATATTCAGCACAGCTTGGCTTATCCTATCAAAAAAATGGAGCCATATTAAATGTTCAACAAGAGAGACTTTGTTAGCAGCCATCAAATATGATGTTATGGATTCACCTTTTAAAGACCAACACATTACTAAGGGAATAAGTAATTCCCTTATTTTGTTTTGTTCAAAACAAAATGTATGCTACAAAACCATTTTCCAAATTCAAAAAAATGATTTATTTATCTATAGCAAAAATTTTGTCAAGCTGTGCATTAGCTTCCAACTGTGGTTATGTTTACATAGTAGAATTAAGGTTGACTTTTTTCTTTTACTTAACCTCATCTTCTATTTTTTTTGTATGAATTACTTATGTAATGATCTACCCTAGATAGTGTCCTTATAAAATTCATTATTAAAAAATAACAATTTTATCAATATTCTTTAGACAATTGTGTCTTGTGATGATGGGGAACATTCCAAAAAAAAAGAAATTTAAATTTTTTACTTAACAGACATTTTTAAAAATTATTCATTGATTTACATGTGCATATGTGCATACATTGTTTGGGTCATGTCTCTCCCCCACCCCCACCCCCGCTTCTAGGCAGAACCTGTTCTCTGCTTTTCTCCAGTTCCGTTGAAGAGTATAAATAAGCAATAATAAGAAAGACATAGCATTTTTGCTAGTTGAGATAAGGACAGGTATACAGAGAGACTCCTAGCATTGCTTTCATGCACAAATGTGCTTAACAGGTATTTGCTTGGTACAAATGCCAGGCACTGTTTTCTCTCTTTCTCTCCTTCTTTCTCCACTCTCCCTTTCTACCTTTTCCCCTCTCTCTTTTCCTTAACTTCTTCCCCTCTCCCTTTATTTATTTTAAAATTGAGTTGAAATTTGCTATTTTTGGCATACAGGGTTTGAGCTTTATTAAATGCACGCAGTAGTACATCACCACTACCATCAGGACACAGAAAAACTTACCTCCAGCCTCCAATTTTCTCGTGTTCCTTTATAGTAAAGCACTGTAATCCCAGCCCCTAGCAATCCTGATCTCTTCTTCTCCTTGTAGGCTTGCCTTTTCTAGAAGCCAAATAATTGCAGTCATACAGTTTATAACCTTTAGAGTCTGGTTGTTTTTCCTTAGTGTAATTCATTTGAGACCCATTCATGTTGCTGAGCTTATCAGTAGTTTTCTGCTTTTCACTTCTGAATACTCTTCAGTCATATGGATACACTGAAGTTTATCTACTCACCAGCTCAAGGACATTTGATTTGTGTCTAGTTTGGGGCAATAATGAATAAAGAAGCTAAAACATAATAAATGCAGGGTTTGTTGTAGACATATGCTTTCATTTCTCTTGGGCAAATAGGTAAATGTGACTGCTGGTTACTGTGTTTACTATATGCTACTGTGTTCTCCAAAGTGGCTGCATCATTTTGCACTCCCACCAGTGATACATGAGCAGTCCAGCTGCTCTGCTTCCTTGGAACCACTCAGACTGTGAATTTGTTCGATTTTTAAACATTGGCAGTTGCTATTTTAAGTGCTTACAAATATGCAATTATGACCTCAATTTCACTGTCAAAGAAGTTGAGACAAAGAGACATCAAGTTACTGTCTTCAGGTCACACAGCCAGTAAGTGGCAAAGCTGGATGTGAACCCTGACAGTGTAATTTTAGAATATAAGCACTTTTGAACTCAGAGCCTCATGCTTGCTAGGCAGCTGCTCTACCACTTGTGCCATGGCCCCTGCCATGGTCTCCCATTTTTGTACAGGCTGACCTCAGACCCAGTCTTCCTAACTATGCCTCCTACATGGCAGGGATCACAGGCATGTACCACCATGCTTGATTTATTTGTTGAGACTTATTTGTTGAGATGGGGGGGGGATCTTGATAACTTTTGGCCTGGGTTGGCCTTGAACCATGATCCTACAATCTCTGTCTCTTGAGTAACTGGGATTATAGACATGTACCTATAATGTATGCTCTTTTTTTCTTAAAAATTTTTTTATTAGCCTATATTGGTTGTGCAGGGAGTTTCACTGTGATAATGTACTTTGGTTAGGCTCAACTCCTCCTTCATTATCCCTCATACTCCCTTCTCCTCTTCTTAAAACACTTTCAAAAGGTTTCATTGTTCTAGTTTATATGATTATATAAAGTATATAGACTATATTTGTCCTCCTTCTCCCTCTCTGTTCATCCTCCTCTTTCCCATTAGTATCCACTCCTGAACAGGACCTGCTTTACATTCCTGTCCTTCATGTTTTAGGTGTGTATTCATTGTTCTAAGGGATTTTGCCACGGTATTTCACACATGAATTCATTATACTTTAACAAGAGTATTATATCTTTAAATATTTGATAGAGCTCACCATAAATCCTCTTGGACTTTGAATTTCACTGTAGAAAGTTAAAAAAATTTTTGAGCTGGTGGTGGCTCAAGTGGTAAAGCACCTGTCTAGCAGGCATGAGGCCCTGAGTTCAAACCCCAGTACTATAAAAAACTTTTTTTTGAAAATTTAATTTTGAAATAGTTACATATTTATAAGAAGTTGTAAAGATAGTATAGAGGTTCTGTGTAGCCTTGCCAGTTTCAACCATTGTTAATATCTTACTTAACTATATTATAGTATCAATACAAAAAAGTTAATGTTACTAGAAAGCATGTGTATAGCTCTACCTAGTTTTACCATACATACAGATTTGTGGATCACTATTACAATCATCATTCAGAATTATTCCATCATCATGAACCTCCGTGTCCTGTCCTTTCTCAGTTACACCTCCCCTCCTTTACCCTACATCTCCAGCTCTTGGTCATCACTAATCTTTTTAAAGGGCTCTTTGTCCCCCACACACTTACAATATACGTATTTAAAAATTTCCTCTATATAAACTGAGAAGTATTTCAGAGTGCTATGTTTGCTTGAAGAAAATCTTCAAACATAATTGAGAAAACTCAAGAGAAGAAGATAAGTCTATTGTGTTTATTTTTACTCATATTCTTACTCTTTCTGTTCTTCCTGATTTTCCAAGATTCCTTAGAATATATGCTCTTAATACATTATATTATACTTCTCTTTCAGTCAGTACAAGATAGGAAGGTTTGTTATGATTCCAGTGTTAGTTTGAAAGTTCACCTATTTCTACCCTTGAAATGTGGGCTAAATTTATTGAATCCCTAATTTTCCATAACGACAGGGCCACTCCTGTTAGCTAAATAAAAGATGTGAATGGGTTGGCTGCCGAGAGGTTCTTCAGAGTAGTGTGAACTTGCTGGAGTCCCTATGGCCCAGAGTCCTGCTCTTGGCCCTGCAAGTCCAGAAACTTAACCTTTTTGTGTCCCTGGGATGATCAAAAGGTGGCCATCCTGGAGGACTTGAGATATAAAGTTTACAAGACACTGATGTATTGAACATAGGGAAATTTATTAATTTAATGTAAGAACATGATGACCAAATGCTTTCCATTTGACAGCATGTCTTTGCCCTATAGAAGAACCACACAAGATTCAAATTATCATCAGTTTCTGGGTTTGCTGAGAAACATAACTAAAAGGTGCTCTGATTGAGGTATTCGGAAACCTTTAAACACTCCTACAGAGCCTCCACTGGCTGTGTAGGAAATTCCTGACATAATAGTCTGAACTGAAATGTCACCAAGGGAGGTTCGTGCTGGCTCCCAGCCCAATGCAAACAGCAGGGAGAAATGTCAGTGCTGTGCTCCATACTTTACCAGTTAAGCTGTCATTAAAAGGGAAACACCTGCTACCCAGAGAGTCTTTATATTTCACTTTACCTCAGGGGTCTATGCTGGACTTGTCAACTGATTGCTTTGGGGCTAAGTTGGAAAAAAAAAATCATTCTCTCTCCATCTAACCATCAAGTAAGGAAGGAAGTTTGCTCGATATGATTAGGCCCATCCACAAAACAGGCCCATGGAGGGCATGGAGGCACATGCTATACTTTAGAAAAGGAAAAATACACCATGTCTAGCTGTTACATGAAAGAATAGAATGGGCAGACAACATCATTGTGCACTGAGACTGCTGCAAAGTGGGAGTCTGTTCCACAGCAACTGTCTGTGTTATTACAAAAGTACTTGTTACAGATTAAAATATAGCAGCACAGGTGAGGATGTAGAGATAGGGGGAACTCTTACATGCTGTTGTGTATACTGCAAATTATAACAGCCATTATGGAAAACAGTATAAAGGTCCCTCAACAAACTAAAAATAAGACTACCACGAAATTCTGCAAGCCCACTACTGGGTTCATACCCAAAGGAAATGAAATCAGAACATCGAAAGACACTGGCATCCTCATGTTTATTATACAAAAATCAGGATGTAGCTTAGACCCAAATGTCTGTTAGTGGAAGACCAGGTAAGGAAAAGGTGGCATGTATACACAATGGAATACATGAATACCTGTCATTTGCACCAACACTGATGAACCTGGAGATTGTTATGTTAAGTGAAATAAGCCAAGCACAGAAAGACAAACACAGTAAGGTCTGCATAATCTGTGTAGCTGTAGGATCTAAAAAAGTTAATCTCAAAGAAGTTGAGAATGGAATAATGGTTACCTGAGACTGGAGAGAGTAGTGGGGAGGGGATACAGGGAAACAGCCATCAATGGGTGTAATGTCACAGTTAGAAGGAATAGTTCTAGTGCTCTATGGCACAGAAGGATGAATATAATTAGCAAAAATGCATGGTATATTTCAAAATACAATGTACTTACCATAAAGAAATGATAAAAGTTTAAGATGATAGGTATGTTAATTACCCTGAGATGATCATTAGATAATGTATATGTGAGTGAAAAGAACCCACTACACCTCAGAAATATTTACAGATATTTCCTGTTAACAAAAAATTAAAAGATAGAAGCATAAGTGCTTCTATGAAATTTCTGATTTAATATAATTTGGGAGGTAGGAAATGCAAGTGTTTAAGTCCCAACTTTATATCTTTCTGTTTGATTTTGGGTGAAATATTTACTTTCTCTTAGACTAACTTCAGCAGTATCAAGGAGGTCAGACCAAATGATCTCAGAATTTGCATATGTAGCTGTAATAGTCCACTCACTGTGACTAGTTAATGCTAGTGATTTAGGATTGCATCAATGCACTAGTTAATGGTCCACCCTCACTATACTTACATAACCAAAGAACCAGTCAGTAGTACTTTATAAGGCAGAGCATGTATAGTGAAATCTCCCTCACAGAAGGGGGCAATGAATAGTTTGAGTTATGGGATACTTTTTCAAAAATGCCATTTTTATTACTTTCAAATGGGCAGAGTGAATATTCTAGGCTAACGAAATGTTGCCAGGATGTTTTGCCAAATATGGATCTCTGTGTGAATGTATCAGAATGTATATAATTAAATTTTATTGTTTATACATCAGTATGAGCTTCTAATGTGCTTAAAAAGTTTGTTCCTTTAAATGGTTTCATGAGAACTTCTGTTGCCAGACTCTTACTAATGTTCTATATTATGGTTAATTTTACATGTCAACTTGACCTGGGCTAAGGAATGCCCAGGTAACTGATAAAACACCATTTCTGGGTATGTCTGTAATGGTGTTTATGGAAGAGATGAACCTTAGGATTTGTATCTAGAGTAAAGAAAATCTTCCCTCATCAGTGTGGGATGGGGTCATCCAATCTACTGAGGGGCTGAACAGAGCAAAAAGGTAGAGAAAGGACAAATTCACTATCTGAGCTGAGACCTCCATCTTTGCATGCCCTCACAGACACTGGTGCTCCTGGTTCTTAGATTTCGGGGCTTGAAGTGAATTACACCACTCAGGTTCTGTTTCCCTATTTTACAGGTGGCAGATCATGGAACTTCTTGGTTTCCATACATCACTTATCTACATTCTAGCTAATCTGCTGTTCTGGAAAACTCTGACTAACATACTATATGTAAAATTTGTTGTTACAAGGAAAAACTGAACTCACATTTTCCTACTATTTAAACTTCCAGATGTGTGATATTAAGGATGCTTTGAATAATAATAAATTGATATTATATGGTTTCCCTGCATGCAATTTTCCTCTACGTAAGCATAAATACTAAACCCGGGAATCCAGAATTCTCTGCATGATTTGTCTCCACACCATCAATACAGAAGTTCTGCTTCTTTATCTGATTGTATCTTGAGGTACAAACTTATGTTGAAAAATAAAGAGAGATTCTTGGGAGTTGAATCTCTTTGACTCAATGATCATGTGGCATCTTTTTTGCCCCTTACCCTCTAGGTCCTATCAATTCTAGTACCTAGTAGGACCTTAGGACCCTTCCCATCTCATTCTCCTCACAGGGACTCTCAACCCCAAAGCTTCTCATTAGCATTCAGGAATGCTACCCTAGTCCCTACAGGGTATAGTTGTACAGCTTAAGGAGTGATCATTTATGGTCAATAATTACCAGATTCCAACTGAAGCCTTCAAATTCTTCATTAAGTCAGCAACTATTTATTGAATACCTATCATGAGTAAACATTTGAGAACTGAACAAAGATGAGTAAGATACAGCCCCCTCTCTCGGGGTGCTCACTTGCAACCTAGTAGAGGAGTCTAATCCATTCATAATTTCATGCCTGTTTTCTAGAGGGGACTGATTTGCCCTTTGCCCTTAAGCTTCAGTATGCACAGTACTATACAGAAACCATCACTTTCTTAGCACTGTTGACAACAAAAGGCACTTTTGGGGAGATTAGGCTTAAACAATGCCAAGTGAGAAGCCAACCTTGATGGAACATTACCTGGTTTTAAATGCAGCTTCCATCAAACAAAAAAATTTACAAAATTATTTGAGATCATAAACCAGTTTAGTGATGTGTTAAAAATCCTAGAACAAGTGAATAAGAGGAAAGAATATTAATTTTTTTGAAGCAAAAATTAACCTGAGTTGATAGGGGTGGGTGAGGAGTTTGGCTTAGGTCAGTGCCAATTGACCATGTGAAGGAAAAACAAAACCTATGAATGAGAATGTCTCCATCCCTTCTTATCCACAGGAAACATATGCTGACCTCTCCATGTAACTTAATTGCTTCCAATATCGTTAGAAAGAAATAGCACAAAAATTTGCTTTGCTTGTTGATGGAGAAGCAAGGCCAGACCTGCTGTATGTGTGATGCGATCTGAGATACCTCAAGCCAACACGACTTCCAATAGTTCTTCTCTTCCCCACCATCAAAGTTGGTAGGCAGGTGTTTTCTGGAGATATTTGTGTTGTGGCTAATTAAGACCTTACTGCTCAGAAGGTTAATATTTTGGGTAGCTTCCCCATAGCAAGACTTTGCTTGTCTATAGTACACTGAGGTTCAGTTTGCCCTAAGGGAGAGAAATAATGTTGGAACAAAAGAGAAGGATACTAACAACATTTAATGAATGGAGTTGAGTGGGGGACAAAGGAAAGGAAAACAAAGTAAAGTGCTCTAAAAATATGCTGAAGATTTTGCTCATCAAGGGGCTGGAGCTGGAGGAAGCATTGTCTTTGCCATTTCTATTCTTTTCCCTTTCTTGATCAAGGGGTATGGCTGAGGTTACTCAGAACTAAATAATAGTGTTACTGTGTTGGAGGTACTGATGGTTTTGTTAGAGACCAAAGCAGATACCAAGAGATTCTTCACTAGAACAGGAACATATTTTTCTGGGGTAAGGAAAGCTCCAGATTGGATGCCAAGTTTCCTAGGTTCTTGATTTGGCTCTTCTGGAAATTGTTTTGTGGCTTTAGAAAAGTCTTTTTTTTTTTTTTAATGTTTTAGCAAGGATTTATTTCAGTATGGCAGGAGAAAGGGGAGGGGGGGATTTCCTATTCCTCATGCGTAAAATGAGAGTTAAGACTCAAAATAGTGGTTGTTATCTGTGGCCTTTGTACTTTTTGAGCTGGAGAATACCCATGTCTATGTCATCTAGCAGTCCCTAGCCATGAAACAGTAGTTCTGGGTGGCTAAGATGGGTGCTGTTTGTTATTCTAAAACATGGGGATGAAATCTAAGCCTACCCCCAAACACAGGGACAATAGGAAGTTTTAGGACTTCCCATTGCCAGACAAACATTAGGCAGGTCTTTGAGGAAATCCAGTTTCTTTAACTACACATATGAAGGGTGATAGAAAGAGGGTGGCATATGTGAGTAGCTGCCTTGTTCCTACCTGGACCTTGTGCACTTGTTTTATAAAAGCAGAGAAGGTTATGGTGTCTGAACTGATCTTATGCCCATCATCATATCAGAAATAACAGCAGAACATGATCTGGAACTCTCAAGTGCTACTTAGACAAAATCTCATACATACAAAAGTTGAGTAGCAGGCTGCTGCCCAAATCCTTCCGTAAGTCTTCTTTACCTGCTACTTTCCCAAGTCTGGGTGTGTGGCTTTGAAGATCTGGCCAGGTTTCTCCCGGCGAGGCAGCAACCATCTAGTAAGGGCAAAAGCTTGGATTTTAATATAACAACTGGAGCCAGTTTACAGAAGTAATCTGATTTTCTAAATCACTGGAATTAGCTAGTCAAGCCTGAGAGTTACAATTACTCAGAGGCTCACAAGCCCTAATAACATCTGGCAAACTCCAACGGGGGCAGAAGGAAAAAGAAAACTACACACCATACACAACAGCAAGCCAATAAACAAAAACACAAACCCAAGGCACCAACATCCGTTTTTATTACGACATCCTTAAGGTCACCATGTCAAGGGATGGCAGGAAATTAAAAGAAGCTTCTCAGAGGACACTGCTTACAAAGATTGCTCTACTTATATAGCTTGTTAATTTTCACAGTACAGTTGCCCTGGGTTGTGAATTAAAGAAACAGATGAAAAAAATATCACGCCTTTAACTGCACCAGAGGCCCCTTGCATACTCCTGTGCCTTTGATGAGAGACATTAAACATTTTTAATTTAGCACATCAATTTGAAAATCTAATTTTTTTTTAATGCTTTGTAGCAGCAGACGCGTTCACGGTGCTGTCACGAGCATAGAAGAATTATGAGAAACTTGAACCGCAAAAAGTAAATTAGAAAAATCTCATTTCAGTTACTCTAAAAAGAGGGGAAATTAGATTTTGATTAAAATCACTCACACATACAATTTTAGGTAAACTAATTTAGCAAGACTGACTATATAATTTTTTTTCCTGGCAGTATGTCCTTTTAATATTGGCTGTGAGGCATTTGTACCCATACCCTTTCTCACAACCAACAGATGAAAAGAAGAAAGTCTGATAAAGTGACCTCTTGACCACTGTGTGCGAAGCCTGGTGGGGAGAGATTAAAGTAGTGTATTTGTCAATACAATAGGCAGAAGCTGGGAATGAATTAAGACTCCTGTACGAGTCTCTTTTATTTGGGGTTTAGTTTTGCCTTTCAAACTTTTTTTTTTTAAGATTCAACTTGGAAATTCTTACTTTAAGGAGTGATGTGTCAGCTAATAGAGGGATTAATTGCATCATTAGAGCAGCATATAGGACCGTCCGTGGCCAGAGGCCCCAGTCTGCGTTAGACAAATGCTGCCACCTCCAAGGTGCAGTGGCAGCACAGCTGCCATTAATAAAAGGCAAACCCACGTCCTCCGCAAAGGTGTTGCTGGTTGAAGTGAAATGATGCATATGGATGTGTTTTGTAAACTGTAAGGTGCTGCTCAAGACTGTAGTGTTAGTAATTTTCAAATTACTTCCCTGCAGTGACTAAGCAGAAATCCCAGAATGGAATCTAGGTTTTGGTTACTAAGCATGTTTGACCAAATCTCATTTTGAAAACTGCATTGTTAATGAATAGGAATTGTTAAATTAAGGCTGAGAGTGGATTATTAACTCTCTATAGGAATAGGCATGACCATTGTATGGAGGTTGGTATCCAAAGTGGAATTCCTTCCCCAGTGAGAACAAGATATGAAAAAACTGGTGTCTTTGAACTTGCCCATGAGGTGTGATTGGGACATATATGACATGATGGACATGAAGGACTTTGAAGCATGTAACACATAATGTATAGGGAAGATACTGCTTAAAAAGAAATAAAAAACTCAAAAATAATAATTCAGTAGAATGTAGGTAAGTAGCAAAAAGAAAAGGAGGGTAAAGAGAGAACCATCACATCCAAAACCTTGTCATCCCCACTTTCACTCAATCCCCATATTCTACACACAAGAAGATGATAAGAGGGATGATAGAATCAGGAAATGGAAGAACAAGGAAGGAAAAAGAATTAGAAAAGAAAGAGTAACAGAACTAGGAAATTAAGAGAATAGAGAGAAGAAAGGAACAGGAGAGAGGGAAAGGAAAAGAAGAGCAGAAAACCAAAAAAAAAAAAAAAATAGAGGGGAAAGTCAGAGGGTGGCAGGAACAATCTTGAGTTTTCTTAATGAGACTAGTTCATTTCTACTACAATGGTAGGTAGCTAAGCCTGAGACATTGCTTTCAGTCACAAAATGCCTGAAACCTTCTTCAAACCTTAAAAATACCCATAAGAGGAAAGAACTGGGGCATTTTCTTCTGGGCCTCTCTTCTTGTCATCTTTCCCAGCTTGGAGTCCATAGCCACTTGTCACTTTGCTCACAAACTCTGTTTGAACCCAACTATTCATTTCTTTTGGTCTGTCCCAGAGCAGTTTAATCTTTCTTTTCTTTTCTTTCTTTTCTCTTGGGGATTCGTAAAATTGGGGGATTCTTTTAGGAACTAGGGGGGATTATGAATTTATTTTTAACACACTATAATTTCCATCATTTATTCCTAGGCTCCTGGTTAAGATTTCCATGTACAATGTCTTATTTTCAAACACTTAAATGTTTACTGTAATAGGTTACCTAGGGCCCTTATGTTGTCAATGGGTGCTCTTCTAATTTTATCTCTATCTCAGCAGCATTTAAAACAGGTGACTGTGGCCTCCTTGAAGAAGCCCTGTTCCCTACTTTCTAGTGCTTCTGCTGGTGATGGGTTTTCTTCTCAGTCTCGATTGCTAGCTCTTTGTTCTGTACTTCACTTCTGAATGTTGGAAGTTCCCAGAGCTCAGCCTTTTTCTTTATTTCTTTAGTTTTTCTTCTCAGGTAGTACAGATTATAAATGTCATGGATTTAAAAATTATTCATCTATGTACTAATACTATCGTGGACCTTGCCTTTGAGTTACAGACCCAGGCCCAGTCCTACCTGGCTTCCATTTATATGGTGTCATAGATACTCTAAATGTAACAAGCATGAAACAGAGTTTTACAATTTTTTTACTCAAAGCTTCTCTTTTCCCCAACTTTCCCATCTTAATATATGATAACTCTACCTTCTGAGTGACCAGATCAGAAACCCAAGAGTCATCCTTGAATTTTCCATTTGCCTTATTCAACTCCCCACTCCATATATATGTACACCTCTACAAGCCAATCTTAATTCAGCCTCTGAAACATATCTTAATAAGCTTACTTTTCTTTCTTAGGTTGACACCATAGGTCAAATTGCCATCCACCTCTACTTCATAAATGCAGTAGGTTCATACTGGGCTCCTATTTCTACTTTTGTCCCTTTACAATTCATTCTTCCAACTAGCATCAGCAAGCCCTTTTAAAGATGAAAGTCAGACCATATTATCCTAAACTAAAAAATCTTCAAAGGCTCCCTATTCTTTCAGCTTGTATAGTTTCTTCTGGATCTCAGTATGGCTAACCTCTTCTGATTGTTTGAACCTTGGTAAGAATGTTCTCTCTGGTCAGACTACTTCTCTGCCCTTCGAGTCACATTTCTATTATGACCTCACTATTTCAGTACTCTGTTAATTTCTGTTATATTTGTAGACAGAGTGGGGAATTTTTTAATTTATCTCATGCTTGCTTATTACCTGTCTCTATGAAAATAAATTTTGAGATGATAGGGAATCTTATTTGTCTTATAATTGTATTCTCAGTGACCATTAAAACAGCCCTGGCATCTAGTGTGTGCTTGTTAACTACTGCCTGAATTAATGACACATATCATTTGAAAAGACTCAAAGGTATTGACTTTCCCAAATGCCAAAATTAAAAGAAAACGTAGATGTTCCACACTTTATAAACAAACAGACCAAAAACAGCATGTGCAAAACAAAGAGGAGAAAATGAAAGTGAAAATGTCATGGTCCTGAGGAAGTCCTGACAACCTGGAAGGCCAGTAAAGAGAGGAGAACCCATATATTAATAACTTTAAAACTGAAGTCTAATGGCCCAAACAATGTATGCACATATGAATAAGCAAATAAAATAAAAAAAACAAAAGAACGGAAGTCTATAAAGTTCACCAACCATAAATGTGCAGTTCAATTAAATGTTATACACTGAATATATTATGTGATCCACCAGACCCGGTCAAAATAGGGAACACTCTTAGACTCCTCCAATCTCTTCCTTGCCCTGGCCCAAACTCTCTTTCTCTCTCCCCTTAAATAACCACTATGTTGGCATCCAACACCTTAGATTAGTTTTTCTGTTTTAAAACAGCTTACAAATGACTCATACAGTATGTAATCTTTTTCTGTATGCTTTTCACTCAACATTGTATTGGTGAGAACCATCCATACTGGTATGTAGCAACAGTTTATACATTTTAATGCTATAGAATGTTATATTGAATAAACATAGCAAACTCAATTTATGTCATACTTTTGATAACCATTTGTGCTGTTTTCAGTTTTTAACTACCAAAATAATATTGTTTTTGTTTTAAACCATCAAAAATAATATTGTCTTGGAAATTCTTGTACATGTTCTTTGATGTACTTTATAGATACCTTTCTTTTTCAGATATGGAAGACCAGGAGTGGGCTTGCTAGGTCAGAGGCTGTGTATATGTTCTGCATTAATATGCCCTTCAAAAACATTTACCAAAGTGGTTGGGTTTGTACCAGTTTACATTTCTTAAGCATTGTTTGAGAATTCCCGTTGCTTCACATTCTTGTTAACATTTATTATTTAAAAACATTACAGCCATTTGGGTGAGAATATAGTATTATGTATCACTAATGGTAAATGAGGTTAGGTGCCTTTCATGTGCCTGTTGTCTATCTATATATCTTCTTTCATAAAACCACCTCTTTAAACTTTTGTTCTTTTTTAGGATAGGTTGGCTACTTTCTTTTCTAATTGATTTCCAAGTGTTTTTTTATATTTTTGAATCTGAGCAATGTCACTGATGTGTGTTGCCAATATCCTGTTCTAGTATTTATAAACATGGGGGATTTTTATTTTATAATTTTTTATTTTTAGTTTTTAATTTGAATGGAGCCCAACTTATTGATATATGTGTACTCTCTGTTTAAAAACTTTGTCTTGTCCAGGGTTTATGCAGATACTTTTCTGTGCCACTGATTTCCTCAGCACACACAGAGATAAAAATCCATTGGAAATTCTGTCTGTATATTTTGTGTGAGGTACGTGGAGGTCAACTCTCATTTTTTTCCAAAGATATTCCATTGACATACTGTGCTGATTTAAGAGATAGCCTCTCCTATTACTGTTCGGTGATATTGGTATTTTTTTTAATTAACTGAATTCTTGTAAGTTTCTGAACTGTCTCCTCCATTTATCTTTGTGACTCTCATTGCATCAATAGCAAGTTGTTGGAAAGCTTTCTAGGTTTTTTTTTCCAAAATTCCCTTCGTTAGTTTTGGCCCTTTGCATTTCCATATTCATTTTAGAATCAGCATGTCAACTACCCTATACATACAGAGAAAAATTCTTGCTATGGTTTTGATTAAGATTACCTTGAATATATATATATATATATCAGTTTAAAGACTAGCATCTTTACAGTTTCTAGACTTGTAGTCTATAGACATGGTATATCTCTCCATTTTTCCTTCTCCTTCTGGTCATCCTTCTTTTCCTCCTTCTTTTTTGCAGCACTGGTTATTGGACACAGAGTTTTAGGTATGCTAGGCGAGTGCTCTATCATGAGCTACATCTCTAGTCCTTGGATCTTATTTTATTTTTCTAAATGTTATTTCCTGGCTCCTGTAGATTTGTACTGATCTCATGTATACCTCATTAGATTTATTCATAGGTGCTTAGGAATTGTAAATGTTTAATGCTACCATTTAAAATTTATTTTCTAACTGTGCAAGTATTTGGACAAATAATTATTTTTGTATAATGCCTGGCATCTGATTCAGCAACATTGTTCAATTTACTTATTAATTATAACTATAGATTCTTTGCAAATGTCTCAACATCGTACTCAGGTGGTCTGTGAATGACAGTTTACTTCTTTCTTTCAAATTCACCTTTTTATTTCTTTTTCTTGGTCAAGACATTCAGTATACTGTTGAATGGAAGGAATGTTAGCAGACATTCATGCCTTATTGAAGATCTAAAAGTGAAGGCACTAAATATTTATTACTAACTTTAAATTCACTATAGATGTCTTGTAAATGTCATCAGATTAAGGAGGAAGTCATCTTCTACTTCCTGTGTCCATGGGATGAAAACAGGAAATTTCTTCCTTATTGTGCTACTTTCCAAATGTTTTAACTAATTTTATATTCTTGGAATAAAGTCCACTTGGTACTGATGAATTATCATTTTTTATGTCCTATAGTTTTTTTTTTTTTGTGGTACTGGGCTTTGAACTCAGGGCCTATACCTTGAGCCACTCCACCAGCCCTTTTTGTGATGGGCTTTTTCCAGACAGATTTTTGGGAACTGTTTTCCCCAGTTGGCTTCAAACCATGATTCTCCTGATTTCTGCCTCCCAAGTAGCTAGGATTACAGGTGTGAGCCATTGGCGCCGGGCTAGTTGTTTGCTTTTAATTTGCCTTGTTACATTTTCGTATTTCTGTCATGCTGGTCATGCAAAATTAGCTAGACTCTTGGGTTTACAAGTCTTTTGAGAGCTTGTTTGGAGGTTCTAGCAGGGGAGCGCTGCTACTCCTATACCCTTGATCGAAGAATGGTCCTCTGTCCTCCTGGATCCGGGATGGCCATCCTTTTTGACCAAGCACAGCTTGGGGAGGCACCTAGAGCGATGCGGGAGGAGGCCCCCCTCCCCTGCCTCGCAGCCACATCAGCCAAGTCAACCCTGGCGATCAGTGGGGTGACAGATATTGCAGCCAGATAGCCCTCATGTCTTTTCAAGTCTTTTGGATAAATTTATATAAAATTGATTTTCCCTTTAAATATTTGGAAATCAGTTGGACTTGAAGTTTTCGTGTTTTGTTTTTGAAGGAGGCAATTTGGAATTATGGAGCCAATTTCTTTAATAGAAGCAGGGGTGATCAATGGTTCCATTTGTTGTTAGCTTCGAGGAGCTATGTTTTTCTATAATTATGTCCATTTGATCTAATTGCAGAGTTGTTTAATGTCTGTTTTTATGATTCATTTCATGTTTAGAGAATCTATAGAGTGGGTTTTTTAAATTCTATATTGCCTTCTCTATTTTATTCATTGATCTGTATAGGAATATAATGATTAGTTTTTTTAAGAATACGATTTTTGTGTTTGCTGATCCACTTTTGTAGTAGTGTTATCTTTAAAGTGGTAAAAGTCTGTGAGGTGTTTTTTACTGATCTGAGAAGTGATAAGTATTACAAATTTATAAACTGAGAATGGTTATAGTAAACATTAAGCTTTTTATGCTAACTTAACATTGCTATGACATCTGAGCATAGTCAGTAGTGCTACAAGTGATTTTATTTTATAGAATTATTTCTAGAGAAAACAAAGTATTTTGAAATCTTGGAACACTCACAAACACATACAACATATGTACTTATATCGAGATACATATTTAAATTTAATGTACATGTGTATTGTACATGGATCTAAAAATATAATTTTAGCAAAATATAAGGTTGGACTAGGGAGAGGTCGATAATATGTTTTAGAGAGTTGGAGATATTAAAAGAACAATAAAAGTAAATTGAAATTCCTGGAAGATACCAGTGGAGAAAACATAGATGATCCTGGATATGGAAATAACTTTTAAGATACAACACAAAAAGTTATTTATCCTCATGAAAGCAATAATTGATAATTTAGTTATATTGCAATTAAAATTTCTACTGTATGACAGGTACTATCAAGAGAATGAGAAGATAAGCCACATAATTCAAGAGAATATTTGCAAAAGACACATCTCATAAAGGACTGTTATGAAAGGTATGCAAAGAACTCCTGGAAGTCAGCAATAAGAAAATGAACACAGCAGTTAAAAATGAGCAAAACCCCTGAACAGACACCTCTCCAAAGAAGATACACAGATTGTAAGTAAGCAGATGAAAAAAGGCACCACATCATATGTCATTAGGGAATTGCAAATGAAATTGAAATCCCACTACATACCCACCAGAACAGAGAAAATCCAAAACTGATTTCCAAATCCCAAACTGAAAATCCAAATGCTGGTGGTGATTTGGAGCAAAAGGAACTTTTGGTCATTGCTGATGGGAATGCAAAATGGTGAGGCTACTTTGGAAGACAATTTGTCAGTGTCTAATAAAATTAAATACATTTTTACTATAGAATTCAGTAATTGCACTCTTTGATATTTACCCATATGAGTTAAAACTTTATGTTCACACAGAAACCTGTACATGGATATTTATAGATATATTTATAGTTCCCAAGAGTTGGTAGCAACCAGGATGTCCTTCAGTAGATGAAGGATATACTGAGGCCCATGCAGACAATGCAGTATTATTCAATGCTAAAAACAAATGATTATCAATCTATGAAAAGACATAGAGGAAACTTAAAGGTAAGTTACTAAGTGAAAGAAGCGAATCTGAAAGGGCTACACACTGCATGATTTGAACAATATGTTTGTCTGTAGAAGGCAAAAATGTGGAGCAATATAAAGGTTGCTAGAGGGAGGGAAGAAGCAAGGATGAATAGGTAGAGCACAAAAAAATTTTAGGGCAGCAAAACCATTCTATAATGCTGTAATGGTGAAAATGTGTCTTATCTAGTGTCCAGACCCATAGAAGGTACAACCCTAAGAGTGAGCTCTACGATAAACTATGGACTTGGTTGTGATCTATGTCAGTGTAGATTTTTCAGCTGTGACAAATGTACTATCTGATATTGGGTGTTGGTAGTGGGGACAGTTTTGTGTGAGTGGAGGAAAGGAGTATAAGGGAAAGCTCTGTACTTTCCATTCAATTTTGTTGTGAACCTAAAACTTCCTTAAAAGTAGTCTCTTTTTTTTTTTTTTAAAACACAGGTGTAAGTACCAAGCAATAGATAAATTTGATATTAGGGACAGAATAAACATGGAATGTAAAACTGGACTTATTTTTTCTTTTCCCTATATAAGCTTAGAACAATGGGAAGAGCTGGACTTCTTATTGGTCACACTTAACTGAATCCCAGCTCTGTTATTTACAAGCTCTACAACGTGTGGAAATGACTTAAACTTTCTGTGTCTCATCCGTAGAACACGTACTCCACATCTTCCTCCATCAATTTCCTCGTGTTGTTGGTAAGACTGAAAGACCTAACCTGGGCGGTTACTATGGTGCCTAGAACATCACAAGTTCTCAGTAGGTGGTGGCCAGTACTGGTTTTGGTTGTAACAGTAACCATTATCATTTGTTGTTGGCAATATTCTTGATTCTGGTTATGAATAAACATACTACTGTATGGTACAATGTGCCATTTGTTGTTAGTATATGTTTATGAAGTAGTTTATAGGTTGAAATGTTTCAAACGTCATTATTTTCATTTCTGATATTTACAACACACCTGTGAATTATGTAGAGAAATAAGCAGTTGTTTTTATTTCTGTGATAGAGATGAAAAAACTGAATTGTCTCAGGCAAGTGGCTTCCTAAGATTTGATAGCTAGTGTGTCTTTATTCTAGAGAGAAAAGAAACATAAAAAAGATGTTCTTTTTTTTTTTTCTAGGGCTGGAAAGCGAACTCAGAGCTTTGAGCGTGCTAGGCAAGCTCTCTAACACTGAGCTACTTTCCCAGCCAAATAACACTCTAACTTTAAAAAAAATTCAAGTTAAAAAGTCATAAGAATTCAGAAATAAAAAAACAACCCCAAAAAGTAAATGGCAGTGTTCAGGAAAGAAACTGAAAAGAACTACAAAAATTTTTACCAGAATGGAGAGCCATGTCAGAAGCGGTAAGTAGAAAGACATGGAGTCAGAGACATGGGAAAGGTGCTTGAGAAAATCACATAAAACCAAATGGAGAAGAACAAGAGGTAAAGATGGTCCCAAAGAGGTACAGATATGTGAAGTAAGTACAATTTGCTATGTCAATAAGCATTTTTAGAAGAGGAAAATGTCCCATTTAATAAAATTTTCTTGAGTCTATTGTTCTAAAAATTTGCTGTTGAAACAAAAGAAAAATAGTATAGAATATTAGCTTTGTATAGGTTTGAACTGAGGACCTGGCACTTGGTAGGCAGACACTCTGTTAGTTGAATAACACTCCCAACCATTTTTGCTTTGTTAGATTTGCAGTGGGGTCTCATTGTTTTGCCTCAGACTGAAACCTCACTTATCTATGCCTCCTGCATAGCTGGAATTACCAGCGTGTACCACCATGCCCAGCTTGTACCACCATGCCCAGCTTGTTAGTTGACATGGGGTCTCATTAACTTTTTTGCCTGGACAGATCTTGAACCACATCCTTCTGATATCTACCTCCTGAGTTGCTGGAATTACAGGTGTGTGTCACTATGCCTGTGACCTAGAGTAATAGATATTTAGACATAGTCTAATAAATATTGAGGGAAAGGGAAACCCTACAGAAAGCCAGGTAGAAAAAACAAAAATGGAGAGGTGAGGCTGAATTCAGTTTATTCCACTATATCTTTTGATTTTAAAATACACTGGATAAAGGCTTATAGGTTTCTGCAGGGGTAAAAGTAGATGCAAATGTTTTGTTCTATTACCAATTTGTCTTTCATGTGAAAAGAAAGATATTTTCAACCATATAAGTAACTGAGGAATGGAATGCTTATACATTCTTTTGAAGCAATTACTTGAAAATGAACCAACTAACCAACATTAAATGAAGAATTCAGGGACAGGGAAGCAGCAATGTGTAAGATCTGGAGGTGAGGAATGACTCCATTTAAATATGTAAGTGAATTTTAAAAGTTATGGAGGCTTTGGGTTACAAAGAGGATGTAACTGATATAAACCTTGGCAGTGTAAAATGATAAAAACACAGCTACGCAGTCTTCAGGGAGACAGCAACCGAGGGGAGGTGGAAGGACAGAGAAGAAGAATACTGATTTCATCTTTTGTATCTGGAAGTTGAAAGACACTGTGCAAAGTTGGTGAGTCAATAAACAAGAGTTGGGAGCATGTAATCTAAAGTTACAAAGAACTTGGAGGGACTGACAGTAACCCTTTAAAATGATTGGAATGAAATATCATCATTAAGAAATTACAGATTACAGGAAATAGTGCATACAATAGAGGTGGAAAGAATAACGTAAAATAAGATGAAACAATGACTCATGTTTCTTGTTAAAGCAAGTATAAGTGGAACAAACTGACTTATAATAAAAGCTCTCAGATTATATGAAGGGATAAATTTAAAGCAAAAAATATAAATCAACAGGCAAAGACTTACCAAGTAGCTACATGGATGTGAAAAGTGAACAACAGCAATTAAAAGATGACAAAAGCCAGAGGTCATAACTATTAATATTGTTAACAGTGATTTAGAAAACAAAAGCACTACATGAAAAAATATGTTTATTAGCAAAAGGTGTATATTACATTGGAAATAATACTTTTAGCCATTTTGGAGTAAGTAACATAGCCACAAAATATTTAAGGCCAAAATCACAGTAAACAAATGAGAAATTGATAAATGTTCTAATAGGAATCTCTTATACCATGACAGGCGACATAAATAAATAATAACTAAAATTATATTGTGTCTTCACAATATAAATAACAATGATCACATACCCTCTTCCACAAGCATTTATCTATTCAAGCCCGGGATGTGTTTTAAAAATTAATCATATACTCTTACTTTATTTTATGAAAAAAATCAGCAATTTGTAGAAGCTTCTATTCTATAATTTTGGCAACATTCCCTGAAACCATGGAGTTTTTTTGATCTAGAGTTTGAAAACCTCTGAATTAAAGATTGAGAGCTATGTTATTAGATAGAGCAGCAAGAAAGGGTTTCCTTTCAATATCAAACTACTTTTCCCATTGTTATTTCAGAGAAAGCATTGCTCTGATCACAGGTGTCTGGCAGCTGTTAGTTACAGCCAGTTCTACCATTTTCTAGTAAAGGAAGTGAGGAAAATTTGGAATTGTAAATCATCTCTCAAAGATGATTTGAGTACTAATACTTGATATTGCAAAGTTCTGCAGGTGCCAAGGGTTAGCGCTCTGGCCTTTCCCCTATGACAAACCTATGAGTCAAGGATTTCGTTTAATAAGGACACATTCCCCTCAGTTAGTAACTGACTCAGAATTGAACCCACATCTTCTGAATTGTAGTCCTTTGTTTCTTTAAGCCACATTGCTTTCCTCAGCACACACAGGAACCGTGGATGTAGGGCAGATTTTTCTTCGATTTACCATTACAAGAGATAATGTATTTAACTGGTTTTCTGACTGCCGCTCCAATTTTCTAAAATCTTTTATCCTCAACCTTATGAGTGCTCATTGTGAAAAATGTGCTTGATTGGCCTATTTTGTATTGTGTAACTACCTTGCTCACACCAGATTATTGTTACAAAGCAGGGCTGCAGGAACAGTTTTTTCTTGTAGGAAAACTGTGCTCAGCTTTTTTGGCTGTGTTGAACACATCTATCACAGCTTTGTGCTGACTTCCCCTGGGTGCTAATGTAGTAGCTCTGGTCTCATGACCTCACAGATATTGCCTTACACATAGTGTTCTTGTAGTTTATCATGAATATGGCTTCATTCATTACTGAGATTTTTCAGTGGGGTGGGGAGTCCTATGGTTGCATGCTTCTGTTAGTTGTATGATTGACTAGGTGTTTAATAGACTGTTTCTCTTTACAAACCCATTTCATTTGTAATAATCAAAATATTCTTACCTAAAGAATATTCAAAAAAGTCTTATCATTTAAAAATATTGCTTTATTTTATTTTAAGGTATGTTCTCTGAGATTGTTGGTTCTTGCTAAAGGGACAAACCTGTCCTAAGCTCCTGGGAAGGAGTCTATTACTAGTAAAGGCAAGGGTGAATATTAAGTGTTTCCAGAAGAAGCACAGAAGTGTGTACACGTGTGAGCACACACATATGTATATTTAGCAGTACTGAGTTTGAACTCGGGCTTGGTCTCACTTGGCAGGTGCTGTACAACTTGAGCCACACCTCCAGTCCTTTTTTGCCTTTAGGTTATTTTTCAAATAGGGTCTCACTTTTCGTGTGGAACTGGTGTCATACTGTGATCATATGTGAGACATCTCTTGTAGTGGGAACATATGTAGCGTCACTATGCCAGAATTATTTTTTGAGATGAGGGTCTTGCTAACTTTTTGCCCAGACTGTCTTTGAATCATGATTCTCCTGAGTTCTGCCTCTCAAATAACTGCAGTTACAGGCATATGCACCATGCCTGGACAGGAAAAGCATATAATTTTGAAATGGGAAGCATCTTCATTTTTATCTTCAAGACTGTATCTAAACTAAAGTTTTATGTTTGGAATGTCCTGTACAAAAATGGGGAAGCTAATTAATATTTATAATGCTGAAAATCTGGCAGTTTTAAAACTAGATGAGAAAATTTCCCAGGAAGGTGAATTTGTTAGTGCAACATAGTGTCAATCATTTTTCATCTATCCCTTTGGTAGCCCATTTTAAATTAATGAAAATGAAATATTTAAAGATGAACTAATTAAGCTTTGTGTTGTAAGGGCAATATACACTAAACAATAATTCACCTCTGAAGCAATTTTTAAAAATTCAAGAGTTATTGATTACTATCTGAGCTATTTAGTAGAATTGACAAAAATTTCCATATGATACATGTTCATCTTCAGTTATTCTATAACATTTATCAAGAAGAGCTTGCTACGGATGTATTGTGCAATATACTGTGGGATGTATGGGAAAGAAGAGGCAGCAATTTCCTCAGCTTGATTGTCAGCTCTTTGCGGCCAGAATATGACATGTACCTAAGTGACATGACTTTAATATAAGATAGGAGATGTTAAGTGTAGTGAGAGAGAAATGAAGGACCTTGAGATCCCTAAGCCAGTAGAGCTTACTTGGCTGGGGAATTGGGCAGAAATAATATTTAAAGTGAACTAGAGGAATAGCTAGCATTTTAATGCACAAAACACACTTTAAAGAAAGATAGCATTGTGATGAAGTTTCTATCAATTTCCAGTTGAACTGTTCCTCTTAGGATCTTGCTAGAGAACAGGACGCATGTTCCTCTTAGGATCTTGCTAGAGAACAGGACGCATTTCCAATTAGACACCCATTTTCTGTCCAATAACAACTCTGATCTCTGTGTTTGGGGTCTGTGTGGCTCTACACTTTCAAATTCTGGGCCAGATGACAGTAACAACTTTGTCAGGTCTCTTCAGGATGGTGGACCACTAAGCATGAGGTAAAGTGACTCAGAGCATGGGAACCCATCTGTCCTTCAGTGCCCCGGCCATCTGCTCCTGCCAGCTGTCCATCACCTTGGAAAAGACTTTTTTTTTAATGGAGATATGTGTCACACAAGTATTGCTTAAAGAAAAAGAGTGCAGTAGGACATGCCAACACAGAACTCAGAATATAAAAAAAATTAAAAATTGAAGTTTCACAGTGGTTCTACTATTTGCTGATTTTGGTGAGATTAATTTATATCACTAGGTTTAGGTTTCTTGATTTGGGAAATGTGGATATTAGCATTGGATTTATCTCTGCCATCCATAGTGGTTGAAAGGAGAAATAAGTTGCAAGTAGTTCCCCTGAATTTGTTTTGTCATGTGAAGATAGACATAACTCATTCTTTGGACAAGATTTAGTTCTATATGGTTAGCTATGGCATACTTTCAGCAAATGAAATAATGAATATTTTCTGTAATTTTCATTTATAAAAGCAAATTCATAGAGAGGAAACTCTAAGGACACAAAATCTTGAGCAATAATCAATGAACTTTTAGAATCTCAGATTTCAGGTCATATTTTTTGATAACCCATTATTTTCAATGCTTAAAACATACCACATAATTTAAAAAATACCTGAATTCAAGTTTCCCTGCAATTACTCTCATGTGAGAATAAGATAGGCTGTATGGGTTGTATGCCATTTAAAACAGGGCATTTCTTCTCTAATAAGGGTTTGGAGTATTTGTTTGCCAAAGGGTAATAATCAGAGATGTTCCCAAAGATTTATATATGATGATATTTATCACAGCATTTTTTCCTACAAAAGCCAACAATGAAAACAACCTAAATGTCAAATCATAGGGAGTTGGTTAAATAAATCATGATATATGTATATCCAGAAAACTGTGTGGTCGTTAAAATAATGATCTCAAAGAACTTTTTTAAGACTGTGGGAAAATGCTTATGATATTTTACTAAGTGGAAAAGATATGAGTCCATAGAATAGATCTCAATTTGCTTTAAAAAAAAACCATATACTGCTTTACATAGCAAAAAAAGGACAATGGATGTAAACCAAAATGTTAATAATGATTATCTGTGGGTAGTGGAGGGAATGATAGCTTGTTTTCTTCTTTATATACTTTTTCAGTTGTTCTATCTCATATGTTACAGTAGCTTGAGAAGTGGTCTTTCCTTCTCTTTATGAATCATATAATGTTTAACATGTATTAAACACTCCTTCTGTTTCCCTGACTAATTCAAGTGATTTCCCCAAGGTTGCTTTGTGGTGACTGTCAGTGTTCCACAGTTAGGTTCACAAACTTCATTTTGTCAGTGCATTCAGAAGGCAACATCACTCTTGGAATTGGTTCTCCCTAATTTAACTCATAAAAGACTGATTTTAATGAACACACAAAAAAATTAAGTATTTTAGGAGATGAACTAAGCTTTTCAGTGATTATAAATCCCATTTATTTATTGAAATTGTGAGTTAAGGACCCTTAAATAATGACAAACTTCAAAATGCTTAGTATCACTTTCCAAGGTCACACAGCTAATGGTAGCTTACATCTCCTTCTCGTCTAGTTTTCTAAATAGCTTTTAACTATGCTCTGTGGTTGCCTCTCTAGGACACCTTCTTTCTGGTAGGAAGATGCTGAGAAATTTAACAAACTACCTTTGATAACTAATTCTGCCTGAGCAACAGCACTCAAGAAATCCGCTGGAGATGATATAGTATCACTGCAATGGGCTCTTGAGAGTTGCCATTCTTAATCAAAACATCTGTTGGGTGTACTAAAATGCTTATACATGCCAAATATATGGGTTCATTCCTGTCCTTGGAAAGAGCTAGGAAAATACTGATGAATTCTCACTCTCCTTCCTCTATTCAACAATTTTAATGTTACCAGAGACTTCTGTTTTTCTAACATCACCTGGTTGCTGTTTTCTAAGAGGGTAGTTGCCCTTTACATTTATGTGATTACCTGTTCATGATGCTGTTTAGGGAATCCCCACTGCTTATTGTAAGTGGTTTCTAGTGCTTTCCAGATGAGTATCGAGAACTGCTTGTGGACCCTGTCCTTTCTTGTGTGAGACTGTTTTCATTTGTTGCATCCTATGTTATCTCCTAAGCAATCATGATAGTCTAAATATCATAATCTAATTATTATTAGTACTGTATGAAGGGTCTCTTGAAGACACCAAATAGGTCAGTATATCTGTTTTATGACAACTGAAATCCTACGTTTACGTTTTTTTCTGCTTAGGGACCTTTCTAAATAATAGCTTATTACAAAAGCTTAGTCTCCTCATTTATTTCTCTTAAGTAGTTATTTCTGCATTATGGATTGTTTCTACACAGGATTTTTATGAATTTGGAATATGTCATACTACAAGTGATTTTTATGTGATTTTGTGGGCAAACTAGAAGGAGGAGGGTATGAATGTCCTGAAATATAAAAATTAAGACAATAAGACTTTTCTTCTTCACTGCATATGCATTTTATTTCTAGGTGTGGGATGTTGAGGGTATTGGTCTGAGAAGTGCATATGAAGAATTTAGCATAGATAATATCAGTGCAGCTGTAATACATTTTCCTATTAGATTCCAAACACCACCTGAAGATAATTTGGAAGGTGTAGCAGCAGAAAATTAATCCCTGTAAATGCTGTCTGGCAAATTAAAAGACATAATTGATTATATTAGCTTATTTAAGTGCCTCTAATTGTCAGAGATAGGATTTGTTTAGTATAGCTTTTCAACTTGCCATGCAAAGTTCATGCTGTCAACAAGCAAGTAATAGAAGTGGCCAAATGGCTCTTTTAAACATTTTAACATTTCAACTCTCAGGTGCTTAATTTTATTTGATACTTTCCTTTTGGTTCCAGAATTTCTTAAAGTCTAGACTAAGTGAGAAACAATAAATTTGTCATGTTGGGTTTAGACGGGGTCCCCAATGCCCACCTACTCTTCTGCACTATAGCCAAACTTCTAAACCCAAATCCAGGCAAAGAGATTGTGTTGCCTTTTGAATTACAGATTGCAGTCCTTACTCTGAGTACTTGAGTGAGGCTCCTGGAGCTGGTCAGCAATTAAAGGTACAGTTCTCTCTCCTGCTTTCTCTGGTATGTGGGGAAGCCTCTGTGACTGACCAGCATCTGAGCCTGCAGAGCCTTCAGCAGTGTGTTTATTCTCTAGCACAGGTGGGGAGGCATTGGAAAAGCACCTTGAGTATTCCTGTGTACTTCCATAAAATTCTTAATTATACATGCAAATTGCTTGGAGCTATTAGGGATAAGTACCCCAAGAGCTCACAGATACCCTCAACCTCACTGAAATGGCATTTGTTTTCTGAATATTGAGTACTTCTCCTAATGAATCAATGCATGCTTTTAGGCATTTTTATGCACACATTATTTTAGATGTGAAGAGAGTATGAGTCAAAGTTTCAGTCCTCAAGGAGTTTGCAGTATGTTAGGGAGAGAGTGCATGTTTACCATAACATAGCTACAACATAAGTCAGTTATTTGTGTCAACACACATGCTATGAGACCCATTCTAAATTCTGCTAAGTTGTATGTACAGAGAGAAGGTAAGGAGTCAGAATCCCTGAAGACCTACCTAGGTTTGCTACCTAGGTTTGCTCCCTCGTGTTTGCTCCACATTATGCCAAGAGACAACTTAGAGCATAAGGTTATATGTTTACTTGTCAAAAAAATTTAAGGCAATGAGTGATGTCCTCACTGTTGTCCCTCTCTACCTGGGGCGAGGAAACAGGAAATGGTCATCAACATGCTCTTCCCTGGCCTTCCAGCTTGGTTTGGAACTACCTCTTATTGGAAAAATGGAACAGGATGAGACAGCACTGAGACAACTTTTTTGGGAGGGGGGGTCTTACACATTCTCTTGTATTTGTATGCTGTTCTGTGCCTGGTACCAATTCAGATGAAACTGTGAATGCAAACGAGTTTTAAAAAGCACAACTAATAATCGTAGCTGGCATTTATGAGCACTGTATTCCAAGCACTTGGCTAAGCATTTGCATATGTAATCTATTTAAATCCTTATGACAATTTTATGAAGTCAAGTACAGTTTTTGGAACCTCTAGTTTATAGATGGGGGAAACGGCTTCAAGAGGTTAAGTTGCTTATGCAATAGCACCTAGCTAATGACTATCAGCAGAACAAGGATGTAGGTCTGAGTGACAATGGAGCTACATTGTCACTACTCCATATTGCTTCTTAGTAAGCATTTTATTGCCCCATGGTGTGGTGGTGGCAGCTCATTTCCATATATAGAAGTACACTGTCTGGTACCACCTGTCCAAAGTTCCTATAATCCCATTTTGCCCTAGTTAGAACCAACAGGATGCACTTCTTGATTCAACCATGAAGACCAGGTCAGTTCATACTTGGATCAGTGCCCTGCCTTGAAAAAGAGTCTTTTGCCACAGTAGAGTCAAAGCTTTGACTTTGGGTTATACCAATGACCTGCCATTTATGATTCCTTGATCTCAGTAGTCTAACAACAGTATAAACCTTCTCTTGATTCTCTGGACTCCTGAAGGCTGGTGTGTCTGCTCATAGTTGCTCATTGGTTCCTGAATTGTGGTTGGGGATGCTTTGCCTTCCAGATCTCTTGCTTTAGTTCATGTCCTGTTGGTACAACAAAATACCTTAGACCAGATTATTTATAAAGAATAGAAATTAATTTGGCTCGTGACTCTGGAGACTCGGAAATCTAAGAGCATGGTATGAGCCTCTGCTTAGTATCTGAGGAGGAACTTCTTGCTGCCCTATAACATGGTGGAGGGCATTACACAATGAGACAGTTCAAGTATGCTTGCTCAGGTCTCCTTTCCTATTTCCATTTAGCTAGTAGTAGCATCATGAGAGCCCCACCCTCATGACTTCATGCAATTGTAATCATCTCCAAATATCATTAGCATGAATTCTTGGGGCACATGTTCAAACCGCAGCATCTGTCCTCAATAGCACATCATTGTGTTTCAGTAATCCCCTGTGTGGGCTTTGGTGTCAGCTTCTAAGCCAAGCACAATCTGGCTATTTAACTTCCTGGTGCAGTGACCCTTGGAAAGTCATTTAAAATTTCTAAGCTTCAGATTCCTCAAATGTAAAATGGCTTGATGGTACTTATAGAGTTTGGTGGTCATGAGGATTGAGACTTGGAAAAAAATTTAATTGTTTTGTCCTTCTCTGAGTGTCTGGAAAAGCTACCCTTTCCCTACAAGTGTTCTAGGGCAATGGTCTTGGACAGGTACTTAGACAATGTCCCAAAGTTGAGAAGTGAGTGGCTGGGGTCTCGTGTTGTTTTATCATTTGGATGTGCTCCTCTAAGATTTGCAGAAGATAGTCCTGCCATAGTGGGGCTGATAATTTGGAACCAGAGAGGCTCCACACTAGCTGCTCTTGGGACCTTCTAAAACTGGGCACTCAAAGCAAGCTCACAGCTATTGTCCCCATGTTTTCACTCCTTTTCTATGGGCTTACTGAGACACTTCTGCTACCCCTGGAAATCACAAGGACATTGTTGCTTGCTTGATACTTGGCTTCTGACCAACTTGTTGATGTGATCTGCTGCACCTTTTCCTTAAATTTTGGACTCAACATTTGACCAGGACTAGTAATGTTCTCACTGTATTCCTCTTCCTGGTGCCCCTATCATAGAGAAAGTACTTGCCAGGGTACAATTCCTGCTGCTTATTCTGCCTTGAGTCCTCCTTTCCTGCAGGGTCCACCTCATCACTGTGTCTCTCACTTCCAAAGTGCTCCATTTAATTGAGCCCCTGTGTAACAATGCAGATGCCACCTCAGGTGACCTGAGTGGTAGTAGGAAGAAAGCAATTCCTTCTCCAGTGACCTGAGCAAGGCCATCTTCCTTAGCCACATGTGGAGAATTGTTCTCATTATGACTATTTTAGCGTAACAAATCTTTGTGCCTCACTAGTGATATAGAGTAAAGCCTCACTAATTAAGGCCCCACTGATTCAGAATTTAAGATAATTTGTTCACAGGCCAAGTAAAAATTTACATTTGTACTATCTATGAAAAAAGGTTCATTAAGTAAATCAATAAAGTAAGGGAGATTTCAGGGAGCCAGTTTAATCGAATTAAGAAAACAAACTATTTTCAGTTGACATATAAACAATATGCTCATTACAAATGACTTTTATGTGTTCATTAAAGCATGGTGAGGAAGTGTTTGACAACTATTTTTTTTCCTTGAATGATCACTTCAGGTAAGTATATTTAAGTGAACATAATGAAATTACTTGTAAAAAACAGTCTGCAGTTTTGGCCTTTCTTATAATTGAATGCATAGTAAAGTATTGGTCAAGGAAAGAACAGAGCTAGAGTGAACCACAAGTTCTCTTGGCTCTGCCTGTGAACTTGAGCAAGGTATTTCCTTATCAGAAACCTTATTTACTCCTTTTTCTCAAAGGTATTTAAAAAAATTTTTAATTTAATTTTATTTTTCCATCCTTCTCCTTTACCCCCTCTTCCCCATTCCTCAAAGGGGCTTTGAGAGGATTAAATGAAATAGTGTAAAGAATATGTATTTCACTGTCCTATACATATAATGGCCAGCAAAAAAGCAGCTATTTTGTCTCATTTGACCCATAAAGAGAACCTGAGAAAATTGTTACTATTCTCATTTTACACATGAGAAAACAGGCTCAGAAATATGGAGTAACTTCTCCAGTTAGTAAGTGGAGGGGATGAGATGCAAACTCAGGCCCATCTACTTCTGTCTACCCTCTTGCTTTCTCTATTCTATTTGGTGACTCTAGTGAGGTGATTTCTGCCCTTGTTTACCTCTTGGGGACACTAGTACCTTCTGTTGGGTTCACTTTGCTTTATTGGGTTAAAAATCAGTCATGGTTTATGGTTTTTTGTCTCCATTTTAGGGCAGTAGGAAAAAGTGGAACCATTTCTCTGCTGTATTTATTTTGTTTTTAAATTTTGGAGAAAGGTTAACTTGGCAGTGACAGTGAAAACAAAAGGAAGGGCTACTGAAATGGATCTTCTGAAAAGTGCAAGATATTTCTAGTATCCCAGTATCTCAGAAAAGGGAAGGGAAAGAAAACCAGCCCCATTGTGTTGAAGGCACCAGGCAGACATCAGCCACGCACAAATCACCGAAAGTGATTTGTGCTGCTGTTAATGCTGAAACTAGAGCTTCCAAAATGATGGAAATCTACTGTTGACAAGAGGGAAGAAATATGGATTAAACCTAAAGCTATGTTTAGAGCATCAGGGGATGAATTAGGCTAATTGGAATATTAGTCTCAGTTATGGAGAGTAATCACTACAGGCTGCCTCTGTTTTCATTAGAAATTTAATTAAGTTTATCAACGTTTGGCTTCTCCAGCCTTCATTTTCTAGGCTTTTCGCAGACAACCTTATTGTTTAAGGGGAGTTTTCTTTTGTTTTATTTCATTTCACAGCCAGGGCTGGGCTGAGGCCCAGGCACAGTTCTGATGATGGAAAGGGGTTTGGAGAAGCAGGAGAGTGGTCCTTGGTCATTCTGGCCCTTCTAGGTGAGCCCTGTGCCTGTTCCACTTGCCCAGGGCTGAAGACATGGTTGCCCAGATGTAAGGACCTGGCTCTCCCAGAAGCACGGGGTCTTAGTGAGGCTGAGGAGAGCACACCCTCTAAGTTAGGGAACTGAACATTTTCTAAATGTACTTGGAAAAGTGCCAAAGCGTTTCTTCAGATGCCTCCAGTAAGAACACAGAGATGGCCCTCCATGATTCACAATTCTGCCTTTGACAGGCAAGACTCCTCTAGGAGAATAGGTGATTTTATCTCTTAACGTGGTGCCTGTGGCCACTATTTGTAGAAGAACCGTGTGCATTTTGCAAAAGCTTTATGAGAAGAAGGTGAGCTTTTCAGTTTAGCAGAGTATGGCCTTTTCCTTCCCTCCCTGTTTTTCTTCCTATCGTTTTCTTTCTTTCTCCTTGTTCTCCACTTTCCTCTCTTACTCTCTTCTTCCTCCTACTTCTTTTGCCATGAGTACTGATCTCCAATGAATAAACTTCATTTTATTGGTTCTCTTTCTGCTCTGACCCCAGCTGCTTCCAATATTTTATTAAAAAATTCAAATTTATGGCTGCTTAGTTTTTCTATATTTGTTTTTTCTATTTATGCTCATATGTATATATGTACATACACATGTTTGAGTATAGGTTTATTTTGTGTTTTTGCTGAACAGCTTTAAAGTAAGCTGGAAACATTGTTACATAGTGTTCACAAGTATTTTAGCATACAGAAAGTCTTGTTTTGACTTGAATTTCTTCATAAATGATTCTGGTCATGAAGTATAAGGACCACTAATGAATTCTTCTAGAGGGAAGAACACTTTGAATGGGGTCCTTTTTGTACTTAAGGAAGAAGAAGCATGGAGAAGTAATTACTGATGATAAAATTTGTTTCAGATTGGCCTAATACCCTTCTCTTTTCTTACCCCAAGGGGGGATGTCTTTTTTACCATTCCAATAAACAGAACTCAAAGCTTTTTCAACATTTTTATTTCTTTTTGTGAATAAATGCATTTTTCAGGATAATTGGTCCATTTTATCCTTTTTCTCTTGTTTCAAGTTTAGCTATAAAAAGCTCTGTGCTCTATATTAAGGTTTTAAATACTACTCTCAGCTATTTTTGAAGGGCGCTGTGACGTTGGTAAACCATTTAATCTCTCTGGTCTTTTGCTTCCCCAACCAGGAAATGGTGTGAAGAATCTTATGGCACCCTTACAAATCAGCTTTAGTTGAAATTTATATTCAATAAAGTGAGCCCATTTTAAGTATAGAGCTCAATGAATTTTACAAATGTATACGTTTATGTAATTACCACTCAAGTCAATATAGAACATTTCCATTACCTCTCAAATGTTCCCTAGGGCTCCTTTGCAGTAAATTTCCAAGTTAGTCTTGACCCTAGGCAACCTGATTGCTTTCTATCACTGTGATAGTTAATCTTGATTGTCAACTTGATTGTATTTAGAAGCACCTAGAAGATTAGTAAAGTACATCTCTGAGTCTGTCTGTGAGGGGATTTCCTAAAAGGACTAAGTGGGGGAAAACATACCCTGAATGTGAGGGCACTATCCCATAGATGGAGGGCCTAGATGGAGTAAGTGGGGAAGAAAAGGAGAAAGCTAGTTGGCCCAGCCATTCTCTCTCTTGGCTAGTTGACAGTCATGAGGTGAGCTGCTTCTGCCATGTGCTCTTGCTTCCATGATGTTCTGTCTTGTCTTCAGGCCCCAAAGCAATGGGTCCAGCCAATCATGGATTGAAACCTCTGGAACCGTGAGCCAGAACAAATCTTTCTTCTTTATAAGTTGTCCTCTCAGGCATTTGTCACACAAGGAAAAGCCTGATTATCAGAATCACTCTAAATTGGTTTAGACATTTTAGAACTTCATGCAGTTTATACTCTTTTATGTTGGCTTCTTTTGCTCAGTGTGCTTTTGAAATTTTTCCATATTATTGCATATAACAATAGTGATTATTTTTTATTTTTAGTGTCCCATTGTATGGAATTCATGTAGAATTTTCATTGTATGGCTTTTGTGCTATATTGTCATACCTTTTCCTTACACATATATTGTAAATCCCACAACACACTGTTATAATTTTTGTTTTAAATTTGTATTTTATTTATTTATTTATTCTTTTTTTGTGATGCTGGGGATTCATTCAGGGTCTTGCTCATGCTAGGCAAGTGCTTTACCCTTGAGCTAAAGGGTAGAGCCCTAAAGTGCCCTATAGGCAAAAAAGGGAAAACATAAACTTTTTACAATTGCTCTATATTTATTATTTTCAACATTATTCATTCTTTTGTGAAGATCCAAGTTTCCATTTAGTATCATTTTCCTCAGCTCAAAGATTTGTCTGTCATATTTCATATAGCACAGTTCTGTATCTGGTAACACCTCTCAGAATTTGGTTGTGTGAAAAATACTGTTTTTAAATAAATATATTTTCATTGGATATGCCAGATTGATAGTTTTGTTAATTTTGTTTTTTTTCCTGTATTTTAAAGATATAATTCCAGCTTCTTTTGACTTGAATTTTTTCTGTTAAGAGCTCAGTGGTAATTCTTATTTTTAATTCTCCCCATTTAATGTGTTTTCTCTTTGATTTTAGGATTTTTCTCTTAATTATTGGTTTTACTCAGTTAACATTGCTCTGCTTTGGTATAGGTTTGTTCATGTTTGTCTTGCTGAAAGTTCTGTTGTTGAATTTGAAACATTTTGTAAATAGAATTTTTCTCAAATTTGAAAATATTTGGACTTTTTGTTTCTTCCCCATTTTCCTTATTTCTCCTCTTCTTCTGGGAGATGAAGATCTGCATAGTATACTTAGTATTGTCCTGTACATCACTGAGGCGCCACTGTTACTCATTTCTTTCTTGTTAGTTTGATAGATTTTATTGTCATGTCCTTAGGTTTACTGACTGTTTCTTTTGCAGTGTCAAGTATATTGCAAATCTCAATTTAAATAATTTAAAAAATTTCAGCTATTTTTTTAGTTTTAGAAGTCCCATTTTAAAGTGTTGAAAAAAATGCAACTCTAAAATAAAAAAGTTTCTCAGAATTTAAGCAATTTTTTAAAAAACCAACTTTATTAAAAAATAATTATGAAAATCTTTGCCAGCTACACATCTGACAAAGGATTAATAATATACAGAATGTACAGGGAGCTCAAATAAGTAACTGTACAAAAAAGTCAACATCCCCTTGAAAAAATGGGCAAATGAACTGAACAGACAGTTCTCAAAAGAAGAAATACAAATGCCCAATAAATACATGAAGAAATGCTGAATATCCTTGTCCATAAAGGAAATGCAAATCAAAGTGACACTGAGATTTTATTTCACTGTGGTCAAAATGGCTATCATCAAATACAGAAACAACAACAAATGCTGGTGAGGATGTGGGAAAATGGAACACTTGTACACTGTTGGTGGAAATGTAAATAGTGCAACTGCTGTGGAAAGCAGTATGGAGGTTCCTCAAAAACTGTAAGTACAGCCAGGACACAATAGAGCCACTTGCACATCATGTTTATTGCAGCACTGTTCACAATAGCTAAGTTTTGGAAGCAACCCAGATGAGAGAGAGAGAGAGAGAGAGAGAGAGAGAGAGAGAGAGACAGAGAGAGAGAACATGGAACATGACTATATTAATGGGTCCAGTGGCTCTGCCTGAGGGGATATACCATGGAGAGGTAGGAGATGAAAAGAGGATGATAGAGAGTAAAGAATATTGAAATACATTACATCTGTGTATGAAGATAGTATAATGTAATATGCTGTAAACTGTTGAACAATAGGGAGCAGGGTGATAGAGAAAGAGTAAATAACAGAGAGGTTAATCTGATTAAAGCATGATGTATGCATGTCCAAAATGCCAAGGCAAAACTCCCTTGAACACTCAACATAAACTTAAAATATGAAGTATAAGAAGACAAAATAGGTCCTTTTGTGGGATGAGTACCAGTGAGAGGATCGAGGGTTAACAGAGATGGTGAAGGAGGGTGAATATGGTGGAAGTATTTTGTATTTGTCTATGAAAAAAGAACAATGAAACTTGTTGAAATGGTCCTAAGAAGGGGGGAAGGAGAGATGAGAGAGAATGATGGAGAGGGTGACTCTAAGTTATATTGTAATAGTAGATGTAAATGTCACAATATATCCACCCTGTACAACTGTTATTGCAAATGCAAAGTAAATACAAATAAAATTATGTATAATAAATTGCATCTATTTAAGAAGTACATCTATTAAAAGTGTACATTTAAAATATATATGTATTTAAAATGTGAATTAAAATACATACCTATTATTCTTTCTCCTTATATTTTTTTCTTTCTATCTTTAATCATATTTCTAATAACTATTTTAAAGTTCTTGTCTGTTAATTCCACTATCACTGTCATTTCTAGGCCTGATTTTACTGGTTAGTTTTTCTTCTGGTTTTGGGTCAAAATTTCCTGCTTTGTTTTTGCATGGATAATAATTTTTGATTGAATGTTGGATTTTTTTTGTCATGGTAAGAATCTGTACTTTTTTTGGTCTTCTTTTAAATTAGCTTAAGTTTGTCTTGGTAGGTAGGCCAGTTATTTGCATATTAACTCGCTACTTTTTTTTACTTCTAATTTTTTGTGGTATGCATTCTATAGCTAGTTTAACCCTAAGGCCTGACTAAGGTCTTTACTGAAGACCCTGGATGTTCAACGAGACCTCATGGAGTTTCACCCTTACTCTGCACAGCTTAATATTAGCAAGTCTTATGAGGACTGCTAGGGAATTTTCTGGATCTCTTTCTTTGCACAGCTCCCTCCTGGACACTACCATGTACTAGAGGTTTCAGCTGCCACAGCCTCCCTGTGCCCCATCTTCTCAGCTCCAGGAGACTGCTTTCTCTGGATCCGCTTTCCTGAGACAGATTGGAACGTGCTTTTTGAGAGAAATCTGGGGAGATTGTACGACTTAATGTGTTTGGTTTTCCCCCCAAGGATCCATTCTGTGCTGCCTGTTGTCCAGTGTCTGAAAACTACTGCTTTATATATTTTGTCCAATTTTCTAGTTTACCAGAAACTTAAAAATTTTTTTTAAAATACATTTTATTAGGATATATTCACGATGGGGGGGTTCATAGTGACAATTCCAATTAGACTTATGTTGTACATTAGTTACATTGCCCCATCATCTCTCCCCCTTAGCCCTCTCCCCACCCCACTTAAAGCAATTACAAGAGGTTTTCTAGTTCTGTTTCATACAGGTATATAAGTCCATCTACCATACACTGTCACCTTAATCCTGTTAATTCACGTTTCCCCCTTCCACTATTAATCCCACACACACTGTGCCTATTTTATAGTCCTGGTTTTCGCAGTTAATATTTGAGTTGACATTCAGAGAGATGTCTTAATGTATGCCGACTGTGGATGTGCTTTAGTTTACTACTAGAAACTTTTCTAATCCTTTTTTAATCTCCAAATTTCACCACTTGCAGACTTCATCATATATTACTAGATTTTGGATCCTGTAAAACTCTGTATTTTTTGTTCATCTGCACAAAAATGAAAACAAGCACAAAGTCCCATATATAAAAACAAGTGGTAACTTTTGACACTTCTCAAAATCTTTTTCCTCAGTTCTTTTTTGCTAACTTGTACATGGTTTTTTCCACTAGTGGCCCATTAAGATTTATGTCTCTCTTTCTGTATCAATATCCATGTCTTATTTGTATCTATATTTCTGTACCTAAATTTTATTTCTATCTGTGTATATATTTATTTGCATTTGTTTGAACCCATGTTGTTGCCTATCTCCTTTTGTATCTATGTTAGTATAGATAAGGAGAGGCAGGATAGCATATTATTTGAAAGCACAGATGTGGGAGTTCACAATTTTGAGTCCCATTCTGTCAAGTATTGTGTGTCTTTGAACAAATTATCTAATCTTTATGCCCGAGCTTCTTCACCCATAAAATGGGGATAATATCAGTGTCTACCCTATAATTCTGCACATGGAATAGTGTCTGGTACATAGTAAGTGCTGTATAAATTATATAGTTAGCTATATTTGATTATAGAGAAAGATCAGGAAAGATCTTATTGAGTACTCTGGACTAAACTACTAACATATTTTTTTGAGCCTTCCAGAGCTTGGCCTTGCTTTTAGAAACATTTGGATGTGAATTTGCTATTTCTGGGGGGTGAATAGAAATGAATGTGACTTAAAAAAAATGAGAATTTCTATTCATGTCAAGTCATATCTTCTCAGAAGTAGTAGCCTTTCTAGGTAATCAGCCTGGCTTTTGAGAAGAGTCCTGCTAAAGGAAATCATTAGAGCACTTGGTAGATATTCCATAGGGCTTCATATTTCTGGTGCCCGTCAACTTACAGCTCTGTCATGATGCAAGCCTGGTATCAGTTACCTCTTCCTGAAGACTATTTTCCCCTCCACACTCGACTTCACGCTCAGCAACTGCAACTTCAGGGTGCACTTTGTAGAATCTTCCCCCAAGGCTTCTCAATCCATTACAACTTGCTTAGGCAGAGCCATTTATCTCTTCCTACTTCTGTTTCCTCATTTGCATCTTCTCCCTGATCACATTCCTCATCCAAAAGGCTGTTTATTACAGTGAGCTGCCTTCCTTAAAGATCAGTGGGGAATTATTAATAAATAAAAAGAGGTTTATGTTTTTTCTATTACATTAGTATAACTTTCAGAAGTGATGAAATTAGTAAGAATAATAATTCCTTGGGGAGAACTGAGAACATAATCAGGACCACACAGAATAGGACTTGAATTTCAGCTGGCTGGTCTTCTGATCTATGCCACTTTTCCTCCACATCAGACAATTCAGATGGTTTCATTAGGCCCAGAGGAATCCAATGGACTAGTGAGATCCAAAATGGAAGCTGAATCCTACAATTAGCTCTCTGTGTATGTGTATGTGTAAGAGAGAGAGAGAGAGAGGGAGGGAGAGAGAAAGTAAGCTTTTTGTTATGCTAACAAATATCTGAGGTAATCAGCTTATAGAGACGAGGGTATTTTTGCTGATGATTTCTGTCCATGATTACTTGGTCCTGTTGCTTTGGGTCTGTGGCAGGCAGATGCAAGCCAGGCAGGAAGAAAAAGAGACCAGTGTTCCACAATCCTTTCTGAGGACACTCCACCTAAAATCTCCAACTAGGCCCAACCTCTTGAAGTTTCCACTACCTCTTAGTAGCATCACTCTGTGGAATAAGCCTTCAACCCATTGGCCTTTTGGGGACATTATCCAAACTATAGCAGTGTGTGTGGGAGAGAGAGAGTTATTTTTCACCACCTGCCTCACATAGAAGTCTCATTTTCTTACTTTCTTCTAGTTACTATAAAGGGAGGTTTATAGTAACCCTATAAACCCTTTTTTGCAAAGCACCAGTTTGCCCTTTTGCTTAGCAGGAGTTTTATTTCTCTCTGTCCTTGAGTCATCAGAAAGGATGCCCAAGGCAATGGAAAGTCTACTTCTCCTTATTAAAGCTGCTGGACTCCAATAAATATACATTTTCCTCTACTTTCTTAATTCTGATGCTGGTACTCTCAATATACTTTTCTCTTAGTTGAACCCTGTAGAGCAAAATAAAGGGATGGGGGAAAGTGTTAGAATTTTTCAATCTGTCACCTGCAGGTACTTCGAATGCTGAATACCTTTTCCACCTGACTCCGAGGGCTTATGAGACAACCCTTCTTCTACATGATGTGAGGTAAGCATACTTGTGTTGGATTCATGCTATTTTTAATTTGTTGTGCTGTCTCTCACTGAGGGTTACAGGATTTTGCTTTATGTAGTCACAATGATGGAAACAAGTGGAAACTGGACTTGTTCCAAACTGCAGAAAGAGGACTGCTGAGCCCCAACAGGTTCACTGTTGCTTTCAAATGCAGTAAATGACATCGCTTTTTGTATAGGGTTTTCAAATGCGGACAATTAAATAATAGCTAATATTCTCCTATTTAAAAATCAGAACTCATGATTGATTGTCTTGTGTCTGACTTCAGCCCTGCTGAGGACCAGAGGGGGAATTAATGTGGATTGCATTTAGTGTTTGTCAGATGCAGTGAGCTGCTCTTGGTTAAAAAGGTAAAAGTGTGTGTCTCTTTTTATAGTAAATGCTTTCCTGTAAGCAGATATTAAAAGATGACATTGTTGATAGATCTTCCTAGTTCTGTTGCAGTAGGACATAGGCATCTTTGGGACTCATCTTGTTAATGTAGAGGTCTGGGGGTGACACCTTACTTTATCATCGCACCTTAAAAACCCAATACATATGCACAAATATGCAGTATTGCTTAACATTTGTCATGAGAGCAAAGGGGTATGACAGTGGCTATGTACCCTGATGCATTGTCTAAATTAATCCATTGAGGGATATTGAATCACTTAATCACAATGCAGACTTACTGCCTTGGTAGGCACGCTCTCCCTTCATTAGATTTAATATATTTCTCATTATACAAATCTGCTGCTGTGACAATAAGTCTTGTTCATAAATCAGTTTGCCCTTTTGCTTTGCAGATGCAGAGAACTTTCATCTAGCAAGACATAAATGGGGCCTGTTAGACAGGGATCAGAGAAGTCATTGCTAGATATTAGTATCTATTCATTAAGGTGATTTTTAATAGCATGTTTTAATGGCAGAGGTAAAACAATTATGATTCTAACTTTTTATTTGCATTGTAAACAAGAAAAAGGAAATGTAATAACAAGGAATATTTAGAACTCCTGGGACAAGTCTCCAGACTTCTTCCCATAATGTCCTTTGAATGTAAACCAAATACTTGGGGCCTTAGTTGGCACAGGGCCTCTCTCAGGTTACCATGGTGAGAGGGAGAATAAAGGCCAATTTAAACACTAAGGCTTAAAGAATGATATGCGTAAAGACATGAAAATTTTTGAAATCACTTCTGTGATAGACTAGTATTCTGTAGAACAGAATGTTTGAATGGAATATTTAAAGTCATATTTTGATTTATTGCATATTTAATATGTATCCTGGCACATTATTGACCTATTTTCTTGATTATATTCTCCAAAGGATTGTCTGTTATTGATCTTTTTAAAGAACAAGATTTTCTTTTCCATTGATCATTTCAACTATTTTCATTTTGCTATTATTTTATTTTATTAATGTCTGTTTTTATCTCTCATCCCCTCATTTCTTTGGATAGTGTTCTTTTATTAACTTTTAGAGTTTTATTTCTTGCTATTTGTTGTCTCTAGATCTCAGATGAAGAAAAGTGCATTAGTGATAGTCTTTGACTCCTGACATACTATCAGTTCACATTTGTTTGATTACTTGTTTAGTACAAAAAGCTCATAAAACTAACATTCACAATGAAACACAAGACCTTGACAATGTCTTCATGTAACCATACATCCTTTTTCTCCTATTTCCTTCTCTCTCTCCACTTGGGGTTAACATCCAGAGACCCCAGGCTTTGTTTCTTTTTGTATAGTTTTGTTGCCTCCATATGCATAATAAAATGGCATATCTTTATTTTAGTGCTTTTATGCTTTATGGGAGGATCATTGTGTTGTATGAAATCTCCTGGGAGTTTTTTTCCCCACTTAATTGAATGTGTATTGCAGAATGTGTATTCTGCAATTGTCTGAATGTGTCAAACATATGTTCAGTATTATCACTTAAACCTTTTCTATTTTTATTAACTTTTGCCTTCTTACTCTAGCATCTATATAGACAGAGGTGCTAAAAAGCTATCTTCCAGATTGTGGGTGTGCCTACTTCACTCAAGTTTTTAGTTTACATATTTTTGGGCTAAATTATCATGGTGTTGCAACTTTAGACCTGTCATTTTTCAAAGGGCAAATGAATCTCTTACCATTAAGAAATGTAACCAGGGTAAAGATCAATTAGAGATGAATCAACATGGGTCATAACACGTGTACATGAAAGCAATGCTAGGAATATTTCTGTATAGCTATCCTCAACTCAACTAGCAAAAACACTTTGTCTTCCTTATTAGGCTTGTCTCTTTTCTTCAACAAAACTGGTGATAAAGGCAGAGCACGACCTGCCTGGAACTGAAGGGGGAAGGGGGGAGAGGGTGGGGGAGGGGGGCAGGGGGAAGAAATGACCCAAATAATGTATGCACATGTGAAAAAAAAATATTCAACTTAAAAAAAAAAGAAATGTCTACCCTTCATACGCAGTCCTGGAGATGGAACCTGGGGTCTCTTGCATGCTAGACAAGCACTGTACCACTGAGCTACATCCCAACACTGAAATATCCCTTTTTCATTTTTTTGGTAATTTGTTTTGTCATAAAGTCTATATTGCCTGACATTCATGAAGCAATGAGAACTAGGCAAAAGACCAAAAACATGATGGAAAGAAAGGATGAAAAATAGACCATTTACAGATAAAGCAAGGCAACATATGACAAAATACCTTAACCTTGTTCATAAAAGTAATGTAAATAGAAATTCTACTGAGATAGCATTTTTCATCTGTTGTATTTTAAACATTCAAACACTCATAAAACTGTGGGGTAACAGACTCTCATACATGACTGGTGGTAGTCTGCAAAGATACAATTCCCATAGAGAAGAACCTGTCAACATCTAAAATAACTGCACATGTATTTATTCTTTGATCCAGAGTCCATGAGTCTATCCTGAGGAAGGATACTCCTTAATGAGTACAAGGATGATATGCAGAATGTTTTTCACTGCAGCATTACATGTAATACCAAAAGGATAAAAACAGCCCAAATTTATCCTTCAGTAGAGGCTTGTTTGAATAAGCTCCACATATCACCAAAATGAAGGGCTATGTAGCTGCTAAAATTGGAATGAACTAATGTGTAGTTATGTCTATGATATATTATTAAGGCAAAAGAGAAGTCATAGAAGAGAGCATATGTGAGGCTAACTGTTGTGTGTGAAAGAAGTAAGAATAACTATATAAATTTACTCCCTTTTTTCCAAAAGAGATAAGATAAACTAGGCAACTAATAAAAATAGTTACCAATAGGGAGTATGTGGACAGGGAAATGCGTCAAGACTTCTGTGAGAATCCAGTTTTGATTGGAAGCATGCATGTTTGACACATTCAAAAGCTCACTTAAAATTGAACATGAACAGAAAAAAACCGAATCTATAATCAAGTTGACATAGGGAAAACAATGATTTCAAGTAACTTCTGAATCTGCTGCTTTGTACATCTTCACTAGTAAACTTCACACAGTTGTTTACTGTTGGCAACAACAATTACCGTTCAGGAACCATTTATATCTATTATAGGCTAAAGTATCTGAATAAGCATGTTAAGATTTTTATGAGAATAAAATGTAAAATTAAAAAATCCTGCAATTTGAACTCAAGTTAGAAATGACCTTAATTTAAAAATACATTTCCACCTCTGCTTCTTAACATGTCTAGAAATAATAATGTTTGAGTGGTGATGACTATACCTAGTGTCTGGATCCTGACACTAAGTGTCATTCCCCACAAATGACAACCAGGGTTCCTTGGAGAAATAGTTGATTCCAGGACTGGGCTGGGAAAGAGCAAGGTGGTATCTAGTGGACATCTTTTTGTGCCACAAAATAAGAAAGTGCTCAAAGACTAATGAGATTATGTCTAAGGGTCAGAAAAGTCAGCTTGAAGGGGCTCTTACTGGGTACATTTGGGACAGTTTGAGCATCAAAAAAATAATGACTATAATTGATTATAATGCTTGAAATTAACAAAATGTCAGGAGTTCATCATGGTGGGGTAGGCCTGACTTTGTTACATAGGAATGATAGTTAATAAATGGAGAAGGAGTGATAGAGAAAAGTCTCCATTTTCAATCCCCAGTGAAATATATTATTCAGTGATCCAGGCAAGCATCAGCAATCAATGCTACAGCCGTTAGATGAAAAGCTGTTTAGAAGCAGGATATTCATACATGGCCAGCTATCACCTTGCAGGTTAATTGCTGCCTGCAATATTGCAAGAGGAAATACTTTTTTTTATAATAGAGAGATCTAGTAGTTATTACTGCAACCCAATGGACACAGTTAACATCACTGAGAGTGGAAAGAACTAGTAGCATGAACTTCCTGATGAGACATGATGCAAGGTATCCAAGCTGTGATCTTTACTTGCCTAAAATGTTTAACATGAATCCATTCCAGTGTCTAGGTGGTTTTGAATTAAAGTAACTGTTCAGTGACACCATGAAGAAACAATTAGACACATACAGACTATGAGACATCCTCAAAGACAATTGGTTTGAATCTTTCAAAAACAAGTGTCATGGAAAAGGAGGGGGGAGAGAGAGAGAGAGAGAGAGAGAGAGAGAGAGAGAGAGAGATTGGGCAGATTGATTGAGGACTGTTCTATAATAGGCAAAGGAGTTCTTGAATCTGGCTAGATCTTTTTTTTTTAAGTTGCTATAAAAGGCATTTGGGGGACAACTAAAAGCATGTGAAAATGGACTGGTTATTATTTGATGTTATAACATTGGAATTACTCTTTATTTTCTGAAGTGTGATAATTCCACTGAAATTATTCTTATTCTTAGGAAATACAAAATGAAACATTTATGGGTGAAGTATCATGACATCTGTGGCTTCATATGATTGGTGAAGGTAGATAAAGTAGGAGAGGGGGAGAGGTGGGGTCAGAAGAAGTGGAAGAGAAGGAAAAAGATACTAATGTGGGAATAAAATAGAAAGATGGAAGGGAATGGGGACAGGGAGGGAGTGGGAAGTAAAGATGGAAAAATGTTAGCTGTTCTTGAGTCCAGTGCATGGCAATACTGGCTTATTGTATTACTCTTCCAGCTTTTGTGTATGTTTATAGTATAATTGGGGTAACAGAAGGATATTTCTGTGAAGGAAAATGCTCATGTAGACCTATAAACAGTGGCTCTGTACTTGAAGCAAAGGACAGATATTGTGTACTAGAATCTTAGTCCCCCCACCTCACACAAAAGAAGTATGGTCTGAAAGTTGGCAGCACCAGTGGCACCTTGGCTCCCCATAGCTTCTACGCAGAACCAGCTTCAATGGGATGCCCAGGTGATTCCTTTGCCCATTAACTTTTGACAAATACCGGTGTAAAAGACAAAATGACAACTGCATTCTCAGTCAAACATGTAAATGTCCAACTGCTTTCTTAATGCTGCCACTGTGACTCTGAATTTACACAACCTGTGTAAACTTTAATGGCAGGACATTATATATCCCTGGACCTTTTTTCCTTCCCCTGAGGAACATAGGTAAATTGCTCTATAATTATATTTGTTTCAGGGCAGGTAGCCTATGAGTCAATAGGCAATAAGGCTACCAGCAAAGATTCAGATTGGCTTCTGCTCCATCTATTTCTGTATTTCCTTTCATCAGATACAATTACATGAAAATAAAGGGGCTTCCGCAAAAGGACCAAACAAATGTCCACAGAAATCTGCTGTGGATTTCCTCTGCCAGCTGGCATGAACAGTTTTTCTGCTCTGCCTGGCAGAGAGAGCTGACCAGCAGAAGGGAATTGTCAACAAATGAAGCCCCTTCTCCAAAAAAAGAGTGAATCGATGATGATTACAGAAACCCAGAGCCTTGACAAGGTTTTCTGAAACTGTTTATGAGGACTTGAAATCCCATCTTTCCTTATCTACCTTAGGAGAAATGTCTTTCTCTCTCTTCATGATTCATTTGTCCTAAAATGTTTAATCTGGGATTTCCAAATTCATAAAACTTCTCATGTATAAAAGATCTATATTAATTCAAGACAACCAGCATCGCATCACATCGTTGTCTCTTTTCCTCTTGCTTCTGATCTACTCAGGAACCTAAACAATTTGGTGCATTTCTCCTGATCTTCCTGTTAAGCTCAGGCAAGAAGTGGGAGAGTCTTCATCCCTCGAGTCGTTTATCTCCAGAATTATGGTTCAGCTGCTGATGTTTTCTGTGTCTTCCACATTCATATAAACCACCCAGGTTCCCCAAAGAGACATGTATGATAGCTTCCTAGCGCAGGTAATAAGGCTGACAAATAGTTCCCAGTTTCTGACACTTTTGAATGCAATTAAGAAGTGATAGCTGTGTGAGACCTACTAATGCTGTGGGGTTTGATGGTGAATAAAATTGTAGATGATTTGATTCCCATCTCTCCTTTCTTTTCAGCTTCCTGTTCTAATCAACTTGTGGTTTTCTAGGGGATTTTCACATGACTTATGCTCAGTGAACTCTACCCTAGCTTCTACTGCCAAAGGAAATTGGCTACGTGGAAATTGACACCTCTTGTCAATGAACAGGTCTGGAGCCAGCTGTCTCTTTGGTATTCCTACTTATTACATTAAAAATTTCTGATCTCCTTTTCCCAGGAACTAAGGCAGTGAGGCCATCCTTCCTCAGGACTTTCATCTTCCTTCTTCTACAATGATTACTGTGAAATGTTCCCTTTCAATTGGAAGTCTTGGCCTTCCTGAGCAAATATAAACAATATGAAGATAAGAGCATAGCAAAACAAGATGGAAAATGTAGATTCAAGAACTAAATTGGTCAGCTGGTTGTGGTGGTCTATGTCTGCAATCCTAGCTACATCACCAGGGGGTAAGGAGGGAGGGGTAGATTTCTGATCCCACCAAAGGTGCCTGAAGAAAACTCTTGAGGTCTTATCTAAAAATAAATAAAGCAAAAGAGGCTCAAGTGGTAGAGTGGTTGCCTAACAATCACAAGGCCCTGAGTTCAAACCCAAGTACCTCAGAAGCAACAACAATAAAAACTTTCCAAGTGAGTGAAAGAGAGAGACCATGTGTGTGTGTATCCTTTTGTCTCTCTTACAAAGCCAGCATATTTGATCATGGGAGTTCCATCCTGATGTCTTAAACTATTCCTGATCACTTTCCAAAGGCCCCACATGTAAACACTGTCATTGGATTAATATTCTATCCTCTTTAATTCCTTAAATGAAGATTAAAATACAAAGTGAGTTTTCGTGGGGTCAAGCCATATTCAAACCATAGCACTTGGCTTGTGACAACATAGCCCCAGTCTCCACCCCATCATCACATGGCCCTCTTTTTCCTGTGTGTCTTTATATCATCTTCTTTCTGTGTGTGGGGCTCCAAACATCCCTTTTTTAATATGGACATCAGTCACATCAGATTATGGATCCACACTACTCTACGATGGCCCTTTTTCTAGACAAAGCCACATTCTAAGATACTGGGGATTAGGATTTCAACGTATCTCTTTGGGAAACACAATTCAACTAATAAGAAATTCTATGCAAGTTGGGCAGAGATCAGGTGGTCATGGTTTGAAGCCAGCCCCAGGCAAATAGTCCTCCAGACCATATTTAAAAAAAAATTCATCACAAAAAAAGGCTGGTGGAGTGACTCAAGTGGAAAGAGCACCTGTCTTGCAAGTATGAGACCTTGAGTTCAAACCCTAGTACCACAAAAAAAAAAAAGAAAAAAATTCTATGCAATTTTATTACATGTGTAGATTTGTGGGGCTACCACTACATTCAAAATAAAGCACGGTTTTCCATCACCACAAGAATCCTTTTATAGACATGGATACATTTTTCTCTCTTTGCTGCATCCTCATGAACCTTTGTGATACCACTCATATGTTCTCTATCTCAATCATTTTGTCATTTGTAGAATGTTATATATATGGCATCACACAGATCACTTTGTAATCCAAATCCTTGAACACATATACACACAAAATATGGTGTGTAATTTGATGTCTCTGTGTATTTTCTACACCATGAAATGACAAGAGTTTGGTTTTTTTTTTTTTCAGTTGGACTGGGGTTTGAACTCAGGACTTTACCCTTGTAAATCAGGCTCTCTACTGCTTGAGCCACACCTCCAGCCCATTTTTTGCTCTGTTTACTTTGGAGGTGGTGAGTTCATGAATTAACCTGCCACTAAATTGCAGTGTTAGAACTGTATGGGAATGTGAAAGCCATTCTGTCTGTCCTGTATCTCAGCTTTATCGAGGATGTACTCACTTGGATGCAGATAAGACATATTCTACCTTAACATTCTCAACTGTTCTCCAGACTGTGTAGTTGGAAGCTTAGCATTTCCTAAAAAGTTTGAATGCCCTTTGCTTAAATTTTCCCTCCCCAGTGGTATATATTCACCCAGTTAGCCTGTTCCAATTGTCTACAGGTGTATTGCCCCTAAAATAGGACAGCTCATATAGATTTGCCTTATTTCTAGGAATTGAAATAGAATTGGAAGTTTTACAATGTGCTATTCCAGATTCAGACTCTCTAAGCATAAGGTATCAAATTATATCTTTAAAAAGAAAGGACTAAAGCAATGTTTGGATGTGTCTAAATGAAGCCAAAAGTTGATCACTCACTGTCGTCTAGAATTGCCAAACCATTTTCTTACTGGAGTGTAAGTGGGTCCTCTCTCAAAGCTTCTTCATTGTCCAACACCACAGCTATTTTTGTCCCTTACAAATGTTGTAGCAATTTAGCAATCTATCGACTTGACTTTTTTCCATAAACATGCTGCCTGTTAGATGCATAATTCAAATTCACACACAAACTGTGAGATGTTTGCTTAGCAAGAGCTATAATTTAAATGTAACCTCTGTACAAAGCCATTCAGCAGCGCCTGTGTGTAAAGTGTAATTTAGTCTGTAGAAGCAATCTTTCCCTCTATGGTTCTAATATGTGAGCTTGTTTGCTAAATAATCATTGTAGCATTTTTCTCAAAGCGGTGGTTTTATGTATTTTCCCCCCACCACTCGTAAGTGTTGCCAAGGTAAATGAGAGTTCTTTGGAAACTGTTACTGTCATGTAGCTTTCATTTGAAAATGTCACAATAAAGCAGTGTTCTTCTATGCCAAGATGCATGGGATAACTGGAACATGACAAACGTGGTACCTAAATACAGTAAAATAGCATAGCATAATGGCTTGATTTTCTGTTAAAATGAGAGGCTTTTTGTTGTTTTTATTCTAAAGGGTCTGGTTGGGGGAAAGAGTTGGTAGTAATATAGAATGTACAAAGAAGCATGAAGGTGGGAGTTTGGAGGAAATTATTATTATTTGCAGCTTGGGCCAAATGAAAAGGAAGAGAAATTGGGGAGAAAAAGTATACTCCAAATAAGTGAAATGGAGATTACAGTCCAAAATGTGCCGTTAACACCAAATTACAAAAGTCTTTCCAAGAGCCAGAAGGAGGCACAAAGTAAAAGCAAAGTTTTAGAGGTGTAATTTGAAGAATCAATGGATATACAAATAAGAAAAAAAAAAAAAAAAAAAAAACCACCCAGGAAGGCTTCAGAGGCAGCTGGTAGGGAAAGGACACCATTTTCTAAGTGCACCTTTGATAGCTTTTCCTTGTTCTGCCTCCTAAATCATATATATGTGGAAACATCACAAGGAAACTGCCTGTATAGTTATCTTAAACAAAAATGTCATTTTGTTTTTTACAAAAATGGAGAGCAGGAGGCCAGAACAGGTCCTGCCTGGGGGGGTTGGTACCAGTGGGAGGGGGGAGGATGTGGGAATAGGGTGTAGGAGGGCGAATATGGTGCCGATACTATGTATGCATATATGTAAATGGAAAAATGAGACCTTTTGAAACTATTCCAAGAATGGGGGAAGGGGATAAAGGAGAATGATGAAAGGGGTAAATTCAACTATGATATATTGTAAGAACTTTTGTAAATGTTGCAGTGTTCTCCCAGCACAACAATAATAAAAAAATTAAATTAAAAAATGGCTAGACAGTAACATTTGTTAACTCTGGTGGTACATTGATGGGTGTTATGTTATTCCTCAAACTTTTTCATGTTACGTTTGAGTCTATAAAAGACATCACAGGCATGGCAACAAGTGACTTCATAGATGGTAACATGAGAAATGCTAGTTGTACTATTTTTATGTATTTCAAGGCATTAGTACTGCCTTCCATAAAGATAATAGAAACAATTTGTTATATTCTTATCCTTTAGAAGTTTATTGAGTGATTACTATGTGCCAAACACTATACATTCAAAATGTTTTTGCTTCCTGCTAGGAGGATTCTGTAGCTACTTAATGGTAAGGTTCAAGGAAGAGGATGGTGGCTTATTTTCACTTCTGAATAGTTTTGTGTCTATAAAGACATACTTTCTTGCCTATCATTTGTCATTATTTCATGAATTAAAAAGTTAATCTTTTCCAATTAGCTGTCTTTGATTCTGATTACTTACCTTAGACAAAAGTTATTCACCATCATGCCCTATGAGGCTTTCAAAAAGCAATCACACTTTATGAAGCTTTCAATCATTGAGAAGTCATGAAGTTTTAGATCTGTGCTCTAAAACCAATATTTAAAGCAAGATATCAAAATGCTTTAAGCAATGACAGTATTTCTAGAATAAGTATACTCAAAATCATCATTTTGAAGGCAAAATATTCATTTAGGTACAGATGTCCTGATTTTTCTTTTTAAAAGTCTTATTACTTTAATCACACTCTGCATATGTGGTTATATATTGAAATTTCTGTTTCTAAAGCCAAGATGCTTTAGCTTAAGATTGTTTCTCATTTAGTAATTAGTGAAAAAACAAAAACACAAGAAAAAAACAATCTTTACTTTGGACTATTTAACTTACTGGATTCAAATAGTCACAATCATGAAATCTACAGTACTGGGCACTTCTTTTTCATGTAACAGGTTATCATTCAAATTAATATTGCATTGTAATAATTTTTCTTCTTGTCCTCTTATTTTAGACTACAGGTTTCTATAGTCTGAGACTGTAGCCCTTATGGTAGTCTAGAGCTTTAATAAGTAGAAGTAAGTGTGTTCTTGTGGAGTTATACCACCCTTTGGGTGCTCCAGTGACATGGAACATTTTAAACCAACAATTGCCTTTTCTCCCAATTTCAGGAACTGAATTGTGTTCAATATTGCATAGTGATAAGAATTATTCTGAGGAAATGTAACAGTGGTAGGGATGATTCTGTGACTTAGCATAACCAGGACGCAAACATGAGATAAAGGGGCAGACCAAGAAATAGACTCAGTGAACTAAGTGAAGACTGTGACACTGTAGAAGCAAGCAGATGTTTTTGAAAGGAATTAAATGTAATATATGCAAGAGATGCTTTTCAAAGACTCAGATTCCCTTTTAGATTAATTACATATTTTATATTCAATGACATTAGTTTTTTGTCACTGTGACAAAATATGTAAGAAAATCAACTTAGAAGAAGAAAGGTTTATTTTGGTTCATGCTTTTAGTTCATGGTTGCTTGCCCTATTTGCTTTTAGGTGTATGGCAAGGCAGTAAATCCTGGTGAAAATGCACCAGAGAGGAAAGCTGCTAATCTCATAGCAGTTTAGAAGCAGCAAAACAGAGAGTAAGAAGCTGGGGTTCAAATATTCCCTTCAAGGACACATCACCAATGACCTAATGTCCTTCTACTAGGCTCCACCTCCTCAAGTTTCCATCACTTTCCTAGTAGCACCACCAGCTGGGACCAACTCTTCAAGACAAATCACCCTAAGAGAATTTTTTTTACCAGGTTAACCTCAGCAGTCTGTGTGCAAATAAACTTGTGATCATCTATGCCTCTTTGAAAGCCAGTTACAAAAATCACCAGGTTTAGCACAAGTTTTCAACCTCTCCAAGGATTTGAGAAGTTTTTCAGAAACAAACAATTCTTGATAAAGGATCTCATGCTGTAGGTTTCATGGTGAATTACATTAAGCTGGCTGTTTCAAGGCTCCCTGTTGACACCAGAGGCTATTCTGTCCAGATTGACCTTTGGCTTAACTTCAAAGACTCTTCTTGATATGAATACAAAATGTCTTGACTGACTCTGAATCTTGTGATTTCAGCTCTTCTAGAAGAGCTGTAGTGAATACAGTTTTTTTTTTCTCAAACTATAATACTTTTACAAATGAAAAGGAACAGAACTGATAACTTTGGTGGGACAGCAATTGTAAACTGAAGTAGGTCTAGGCAAAGGACTACATATGGGGATTTTCCCTGGTTTCTATTTAACTATCTGTTTGATTTGCTATAATAAAACACCATAAATTGTGTGGCTTCTAAACAACAGTAATTTATTTCTCACATTTCTAAAGCTAAAAAGTCCAGGATTCAAGGTGCTGCAGATTCTGGGTCTGGTGAGGGCCTGCTTCCTGGTTCATAGATGACAGCTTCTAGCTGCATTCTCGTATGGAGGAAAGGGCAAGTTATTTCTCTGGGGACTCTTTTATAAGGGCACTAATCCCATTCATCTAATGATGACCTCACCATCTCCCCAAAGGACTTACCTCCTAACACTACCACAAGGGGGTATATATGAACTTGTGGTGGACACAAGCCTTCCTACCATAGCAAGTTGTTTCACTTGGGAACTCAGAAGTTGATTCAGGGTGCAACAGGCACACTTACTTGGTGACAGTGCTTTTTGGGATGTCCAGGGTAGTCTTCCTCATCCCTTTCCATTTCATCTTCCTCCTCCTCAGTGATCTAGGCCTGTCCTGTTTCAGGTTTCCTGACAGCAGATCTTACTCCCTCTGCCTGTCCTCTTCCTTTTCATTCCAGCTGATATCCTAGGCTAAGGTCTCTACTATTGCTGCCCTGGTTTCCTAAAGCTGCAGCTCTCACTCTATCTTATTCCCAGAAATTGATTCACCTTAGGATATTGGGAATGAGATTTTGCCCCCAGAACTTGGGGAAGGTTTCTCATGAGCAGAGGGTGGTACAAGTATCATGGCTTTGCAGTGCTGTTGACCCACGTCAATTTTGGCTCCTGAAGCTGGCTCCTCCTAATCTCAGAGTATCCCAGGGACACCATTTTGTTGCATTATATTGTAATTTCCTCTGGGAAGTAGTTAGCAGGAAAATAATTACTTTAGATTACAAATATATAAAAAACAAAACAAAAACAAAATCCTCTCCAGTTAATTGAAATATTTTTGGAATGTGGTTTTCAAACAAGTTGAAATTTCTACTGCACTGAGGCCAAAGAAATTCATGTTGATTATGATTAAAATGCAAAGCAGTCTTCAGTCATAATATTAATGATGGAAATGTTTCCCAGAAGCTTATTATATGCCAGAAACTGTCATTAAATTCACTACTGATATCATTTAAGTGTAACATCAAGTGTGAGAGGCAGCATGGTAATTACTCCCACTTTATTGATGAGAAAACTGAGTCTTGGATAGATTAAGTAATTCAGCCAGTGTGATGTATCTAGTAAGAGGCCAAGTAAGGATCAGAACCCAGGAATGGTACATTAAAAGATGTCATCACTATGTTGTCTTTATACAGAGAAAGCTAAGATGAGCTTGCTTTTATAAGAGTGTGTTTTTAAAGGATGCCATTTCCATCACTCCCAGGCCACTAATTATATACCTGCCTATACAATCTCACTCTATTGAGGTCCTTGCTGCTCTCTAGTGACTGTCCAGTTCTTTTCCTTCATTGTATCATGGGACTGAATCCAAGTGAATGAGTCATTTCTTCTCTGTTTCTGTCTTCTCATTTCCAGCAAGAGCTGGAGTAAATTTTGCAGTTTGCCTAGCATTCACATGAGGCCACATGACTGCTCTGTTTTAGTGGCATGTGGCCAACATGTGTGTCACCTCCAGGCTTGAACCATGCAATCCCCCCTCCTCCTTTGTCTCTGTCTTCATTCATTAATTGGCCTCAGGAGGTGAGCCTGGTCCCTAGTGGATGGTTTACTGGTACCCTGAACTCACCATCTCCCAGTGAAAAGCCTTTTATGCTCTTGGTCTCTAACACTGCCTTCTTCCATCTTCATCTAAGTGAGAGATGATTTTTTCCCTTGCGACTACAGCTTTCTCAAGAACATCTTGCCTGTCCTCCTAATTAGGTCATATTACCATTGTCAGTTCTCAGAGCACCAGGATCACCTCCACGGTTATAATAGTGGAGATTCTTTTATTGCATATTTAGACTTCTAAGCAAAGTTTGCTTCTGTTTTGCCTACCATTGTATCTCTGGTACCTAGAACCTGATACTGAGTAGGTACTAAATATGTATTGAATGGATGAAAGACCAAATGAATATAAAATTCCATTCTCATATTATCCTCCTATTTCCAGAAAAAGAGACACATAGACACATTCTTCCCTCAGTTAGAAACATGGAAAGGATAGAATTTCATATGTAGCCCCTCTTGTAATCTTAGTTTTATGTGAATTGTTTTGGGAATGTTTACTCTTGGTTTTTCTATAGTTTTATTTTCTTTTAAAGCAAAATGTATAGTTAGAAATTTGACCTCAAACATAGCAGAGTTGTGTTTTTGAGATAGAGACAAATAAGCATTCCATATTTCCTGATCATATGCAATCATTTGGTTTTTTTTGTTCATTGCTACCTTCTTCAGTGTATCTTAGTTCTCCAGAGTCCATAACCTTGTACAAAGACAAGAAGTTGTTTTCATTGGTTTATTGCAAGTTGTTTTCTTTTTCAGTGGAATAAACATTAAGTTCCATGGTGTTCTCTACTTGGAACTAGTCTGAAAAGTGTGAAAATTCATGCTTTTTGGATGGCTCTTGTGATGGTAATTAACACATACACATTCTTTTTCAAAATGATTTTTATAAATTGAATTTTTGTCCAAGAATGTAGATATTTAGTTTTTGCCACAAAGTTTTTATTTCTCTAAGAATTGGTTACTTGCTGCTTGTTGTTAATTTCTTAAAAAATGAAGAAAGAAGGAGGAGAAGGATGAAGAGGAGGAAGAGAAGGAAGAGGAGGAAGAGAGAAAAAAAGGAGAAAGAGGAGAAGGAGAAGTTTCTTTAGGCCACTTGATTAGTGTTTATCCAAGATTTTACTGAGTTATTTAAAGATATACCCTTTTTGTGGATCAAGTCTGAGGGAAATTATTATGCTTAAGAGTATAAATTGTGATATTTTAATACTCTAAACTGATGAAATTATTGAAGGCATCATTATGTGAAGAAAACCCTAGGGAAGTTATTAGCAATTTAGCATTTACAGTTCATGAGAGAATACTAATTTTACTTACTGGAGAAAAGTACAAAGATGGCAATCACTATGAGTAAGACCTGGTGATTGTGTAAGAATAAAACTGTGCAGCTGATGACTGTACAGACATATTTAGAAAAAAGGCATCTGTTGGTATAGAGGGAGATGGACATCCCTAACTAAGTAAGTTCATTTCTAGATAACCCTTTTTCTGGAATCTTGAATTGCAGTGAGCTGTTTTGATGATATTTTTTGGCTCTGTGATTTTTAACTGCAAAAGTGAGCAATAACTACAGATTAGGATAGACAAGCTTAACCTAGTACCTCTAAAAAAGCACTTGTGTCTTCTCCTGATTTCCGTGTTCCACACTTTCTGTGATCCATAATTCTCCCTCATTATTCCTAGTCTTATTTTTTTCCTAGGCATTAGTTCTTAATTCTATGATATTAGGAAAAATATATTTTTTTAAATGTGCCTTTTCATAAAAGTATGGTATTTACAAACAAGGAAACAGAGGTTTTGTTCTAATATAATGGAGGAATTTTTCCATTACAGAATCAAATAGTGAAAGAGCTAGATATATATATGACAAATTCTTAACTTGATATTTTTCTGGTATGTTATCTGAATTATTTTCTTTGGGCTTCACGTCACGAGAACTAGATCAGTCTCGGACTACTGAGTCACAACATTGCCTATGTTACTTTAGAATTAAAGTACGTCTTTCAAATTATGTAAATAGCTAGTAAGTTATTTTCTTATATAGGTATAAAGGACAAAACCTGGGAAATTGGGAGACTAATACAAGGTAGTCCAAAGGAATGACAGGAAATAGGAATGCAGAAATGCCCAAGTTCCAGGAAGGAAGTGGAAGGCTTATAGATATATTTGTAAACCTGTGAAACTCATAATTTTTCAGATAAGAAGTGATGTGTGGTAAATCAAGTTTTAGGTGAATAATTTTCTTCTAAGAGGAATTTTTTCAGGAATAATAAATATTTGGTAAATGTTAGCTAAGGGCAAGAAACAACACTAAATCCCTGGCAAAATTATCTTGCTTAACCCTCCCTACATGTACCTGAGGAGAAGGTGATGTTTAGCACCCATTTTATATGTGATAAAAATGGCTGAGAAAGGTTCAGAACATGATCAAGATCACATGACTAGTATGTGACAAAGCAGAGACTTAAGATGAACTGAATTTCTTCACTTGGCCTTTTCTGTGAGTGCACTCATCTCTGGTGTCTGTCTAATGTTCTAATATGTTCTTATCAGAACACCAGTCATGTTGGTTTTGAGTTCACCCTTACAGCGTATTTTAACTTCATCACCTCTTTGAAGGCCCTATCTTCAAATTAAGTCACATGCTGAAGTCCAGGAGGTTAGGATGAATGTGGGGATACAAGTCAGTCTGTAACAAGGATCATCCACTTATGTGATGGGGAGTTGACCAAATCAATGGTTTTATCCAGCTCTCCAATGCATTTGGACCACTTCATGATGAACCTGGCCCAGACACAGTAGCAGGGGAGGAGAACAAAGGAAATAAAAGACGTGTAGTGGCGTCATCCAACTGTCCTCCGGATGAACATCACCTGTCCGTTTTATGAATGTTAGAGTTATATACCAGAAGAAACAGACCTAACATTCCCCTCCATGATTCAGAGCAGTGCTTTTCCCATTTAAGCACTGATAGAATCATTGGGAGGCCTTGTGGAAACAGATTGCTCCTCAGAATTTCTGATGTGGTAGGTCTAGGCTAAGGGCTGAGAAATTCCATGTTGGAAACATTCCCAGATGCTGCTGTTGTTGCTGGTATTCTAGAGAGCACACTTTCAGTTTCCCTGCTCCAGACTACAGGCTAATATCATAGACCCTGCTGACCGTGGAAGAGCACTGAGCAATTGTAGGGGCAGGAACTTTAAGGATTGTTCTGGAGCAACACTGCACACATTCTCTTTTCAGGTTGATTGAACAAGCTCTCTTTTTCCAGTTACCTTACTTAAGAAGCTTATTTTGTTCACTGGAGATTAATATCACCACCAATCCCTATTCTTTCTCCCTTCCCTATTTTTCGTTACTTTTTGTTTTAGATAGTTCTTCAGTTGTCTGTGATTTATGGCTACGAATTCCTTTATAGCATGGTGATTTCTAATCATGTAGAAGACTCTGGGATTTGTCCTTGTTTGGCATGGTTTTATATTTCCTTGATATGGTTACTTGTCTGTGTTTTGAACTCTGTGTGTTTATGTGTGTGTGTGTGTGTGTGTGTGTGTGTGCGCACGCGCGCGCACGTGCATATGTGTGTGTATGAGGGAGAGAATGGGGGAAGTGGGTTTTTCTGTTTAGTGAATTTCCGTCATGTGATTGCAACACATATTTATCCTCAAGGCATCTCTTGTTGAGGGCTGGTGTTTTTCGATGCTGGGTAGTTAAGATTTAATACCCTCTACCACCAGTAATCATAACACAAAATCTAAGAAATTATGTTTATAACATTCTGTTCTCCAGGCTCTAACTTGGCTACAAAGGCATTCATTATCATTATGGACATTAGTGTTAAGTAGGTGCATTAATATTTTACTTTGTATTATCAGGCTTGAATGATATGAACACTAACAGGCAGAGTACTAAGAACTTAGAGACCTTTGGTTTTCATTACTCTTTTGCATGTTTGTCTACTTATGTGATGTAAATGTGAGCCAAAGCGATGGTTTCAGCCAGTTTTGTAGTCCATTTGGATCAGTCCATGATGAATTTGGCCCTGACAATCAGTAGCAGGGAGCAGGGCATAGGAAATAAAGGATCTGGAGTGGTGTTGTCCAACTGTCCCTTGGATAGACATCACCTGTCTGCTTTATGAAATTGTCCTAGAATGTTACATAGCAGACTCAACTGTGTATCTGTATGTGTTATGTATATATGTCCATGACAGTGACTAGCATGAATTTAGAGATCATACAAATTTTCAGTGTAAGTACAAGGGCAAAAAGAAAAGGTTAAAAGGGAGTCATTTCTTTTGCTCACTAATAATATCTTGATCTGGATTCTTGAGGAGATATTCTTCTAAAAATACAAATCCTTCTCAACAAATACTTACTGACTTCCTTCTATACCAGGTATGTGGATTTGCAGCTGTGGACACAGCAGTAAATAACACAGACATCATCCCCTCTCTCATGGTGCTTACTATATTCTGAAATAGACAAGGAACAAACAAACAGTTGGATGATGGTGGAGTACTAGGGAATGAACAGGATGGTGTGATTGATAGATGGAGGGGTGGGGGAAAGGTCAATGAAAAATTGAAATGAGAGGGCTAAGAATGATCTAGACCAGCAAGAGAAAGAAAGCAATGTAGGCAGAGAGGACCACATGTGGGAAAGACCTAAAGTATAAATATCCTAATTAGATTTTTTGAATGAATATGTGTAGTCACTGATTGAAGTCCAAAATATTTTTATATCTAGTGCTTACTGAAAGCAGACTTTGGTGGACAGTTAGTGGTCATTGGTAAAGCTATTGCCAGAAGGAGGATCAAGGGAAGTGTGTTGAAGACATATTTCTGGACTCTGTAATTATGTCTAAAATATTGTGATGCCAACTGGAACCTGTGTGATGTAGAAAATTTGCTTCAGAATGGAATTTTCTGAGAAAGGACAGAATTCCTTAACTCTTGGCCTCTTCATATTTCCCTGGTTAGGTGTGGTAAGCATAACTATGGAGACAGACAGGTGCATACAGTGCTTTTCCCTGGAGTCTCACCTGCTTGCTTGGGCTGCAGACAAGATGGACTATGTTGCACCAGTGTAAATAATCTGGGTCCATTTAGAATTGTCCATAAGCTCTGCATTGCACCTGCACTAGCTCTGTGGCAAAGGACAAGAGTCTTGTCTCATATTCTATATTAGGTCATAGCTTTCTGGTGTAAAACCATCCAGTTGAAGAGTGGAAAATTTATTCAATCAACCCATTGTTTAGTGTTCAAAACATTTAAATAGTTTGGGCATTTAATTGAATTAGTCATAATTTGAATGGCCATAAAAACTGTTTGAATTAGCCAAAATGAAATAGGAGATCAATACAATTCTTTTAGTTTAATCAATCATTCAAACATTTTATGAAAATCTTTCATATGCCATTTAACTCATCTTATTCAACCTGGCAGAGAAGAGTTTTTCAAAGTGAAAAGGTCTATCACATTGCTGAATCTGCCTTGAGTATGGGCCATCCAGGCCTGACTCAACCACCTCAGAGGTGGCATTTACAAGCTTACAGCAAAGACCTGGTTATAGCTATAGCTACTGATTTTTAAATGTTTTACAAAGAGTAATAATAATACCTACTATTTATTGAGAAGAATGGGATTTAATGAAATTGTGCAGAAACTGCCAAGACAAGGGAAACAATATGCACGTCTGTATTGGCTCTTGAGATTGGGGAAAAGTTCACTGTGTTCCTGAATGTATTCATTCTCTATGCTAGTACACAAAACGAGTGGGAAAGAATGAGGAAGAATCAAGGACAGTTTTGGGACATTTATGGAGGAATTTGTAAGCACCATACTGAGAAACATGAATTTATTCTTTAAGCTAGTGGTTCTGAAACTTCAGTGCATTTAAAGATCATGGCAGGGAGTGGGACTATTTAAAATGAGTTAATTTCTGCTTTCCTTCTGAGTTACTAATTCATTAGTCATGAGTGATATGTGAGTAGGAATATTTCTTTTTTAACTGATGTTTTAAGTGATTTGTATGCAGTTGTGTCCAGAAATTACCATTTTGAAGTACTGAAATACTGCTGTAGGTAATAGGAAGCTCCGGAAATGTTGGGAAGCTAGGGAGTGTCTTAAAGGATCGCATCTCCCTGATCAAGCTGAATTCTCCCAGTAGTTTGTTCATTCCTGGCTTTACTGCTACCATAGTAGGTAACCTGGTTTTGTGTACTTCGCCATTACTCACTGTCAGCATGTACCCACAGGAGACTAGTACTAATGAAAACAGGAAGGCAAAGATTCTTCAGAGCTACAATATATAATGGCCACTCATTAAAATTTTCAATGATTAATTGAAATATGTAGCTGCGGTTCAGTTTAAAAATGTTCCCAACCACAAGTAAGTTATCTACATTTACATGGTAGCCTTATGTTCCTAACACTTTGTAGCAATTTCTTGACATATCAAATGTCTTCACCAATTTAATTTCCTACTACTAAGGCCATCCATGGTCTTCTGTGGTCTCTGGGAGGCCTCTTCACCATTCATTATTGCCAAGTCTCTTAGCTGGCCTCTAGCTCCAATATCCTGCTTCTCAAATTTATTTTTCATATTATTGCCAAAACTAATTTTCTGAAACTCTAGTAACATCATGTCACTTCTGAAAACTTTCAGTTGTTCCTCAGGCTGTCCATTTGCTGGTTTTAGAACAGCCACACAACTGAAGTTGTTTTTGCTTACCCTGCAGTTGCCTCTCTGAATGTCCTTTCTACCTCTTTAACTGTGGAAAACTTACTTATCTTTGAACTTCTTCCATGAAGAGTTTGCAGAATCTCCCAGTCATAAAAATTGTTCCATGTTGCCTTTCTTTCAGCGCACATTTTACCTCTACTAGAACTAATTTAATTTTGCTGTATCACATATATAATGTGTATTACCATGTATTATGGTTGTTTCTCTATTCCCCCATGCTCCTTCATCGCTTTCCAAACAACTATATGCTATTGTCTCTATCAGAGACTCAGATATGAAAGTGACTTAAGTTTCGCCTTCTTCAAACTAATCACAGTGCAGGGCGGTTAACATTGATATTTCTCCTCCCAGTTTGTACAGCCTAAGTGCTATAACAAGCTACTCCTGAATCCTCAGTAGATTAATTTAATAAAAGTCTATTGTTTTTTGGCTCATGTCATAGTTCAGTGCAAGTTGGTGGAGATGCTTTGTGCCACACAGTCACATTTATGAGCCCAAATTTCTTCTTTCTAAGGACTCAAGTATTTCCCAGTCTTGAAGTTCTCCTTTGGATTTTTTTGCATTAAACTGGAAAGTATGGGAAAATAAAAGCAAGGAGGATTTTATAAGCTGGGTCTGGAACTGGCAAGAAACATTTCTGTTCATATTTTTTAGGCAGAGTGTTGTCTTAGGTCCCCTTCTAAGTGAATATGAGACTTGGAAATATAGTTTAGTTCTGAGTTTAGACTGAGAAGAATAAACTTGATGAGCGTTTAGTGTCCCCAAAGGTCCATGTGTTAAAAGGCTTGATCCCCAGCTGATGGCACTATTTGGAGGTGGTGGAACCTTTAAGAGGTAGGGCTTAGTGAGAAGAAGTTAAGTCATTGGGGGTGTGCTGTTGAAGGTGATATTGGGGTCCAAGTCCCTTTCTTTCTCTGTTTCCCAGCTGCCATGAGGTGAACAGACATCATCTGCCATGTGCTCTTGTCATGATGTATGATGCCACCACTGGCCCAGAGTAGCAGAGCCAACTGATCCTATACTGAAACCTTTGAAACCTAGAAGGTAACACCCACGCACAGAAATCAATGTGAGTCAATGCCCTGTATAGCTATCCTTATCTCAACCAGCAAAACCCTTGTTTCTTCCTATTATTGCTTATACTCTCTCTTCAACAAGATTAGAAATAAGGGCAAAATAGTTTCTGCTGGGTATTGAGAGGGTGGGGGAGAGGGAGGGGGCGGAGTGGGTGGTAAGGGAGGGGGTGGGGGCAGGGGGGTGAAATGACCCAAGCTTTGTATGCACATATGAATAATAAAAGAAAAAAAATACTGTGAGGTAAATTGAAACTTTTTCCTTATTAAGTTGATTATTCAGATATTTTTTTATTGACAAACACATCCATGGAGATAAAATTACTGGTTAGATTCTCAGGCTGGGATTTTAGTCACTGGATTTTGAGTCAGGCTTTGAAACCACAAGGCAGTCATGAACTGAAATGTTCCTCCTTCCAGTAGAATAGCACAGGCTCCTGCTTTTGTATGGATGAGATTCAATGGTCTCCTCTTGTGGAAGAAAGCTGAATGAGGAAGCCTCTGCGTTATTTTGCTAAAGGTGTAGAAGGACACTGGTGATGTCTAGCAGTTGATTGATCTAAGCGGTTTGCTTCAAAAGCTCATCTGACACCCCAGTCTCTTGTTCTCCACTCAATCCTTTGCTTTCCCTAAATCCTTTACACCGATGGGCATTTTCGAGTTTGACAAATTGCACTGTCTGCATGGAGATAAACGAGAGCAGTCTTGATTCTTATTTAAACTCAGAGAATCTGTGGTTACCAGACATGTGTTCAAACAGACAGTAACACCTGGAGTCCACCAGAAAATAGATAGGAAGCAGGGCTGACCAAGAATGGTGTGAAAAATAAAAAACAAAACAAAACAAAAAAGAATGGTGTGAAGCCAAAAGCAGTCTGGGGGCCTGTAAAAATCATTCCCCCAGCAAGCTGAGAAAAGGGACCAGATTAGTTCTGATATGCTAATTAACAAGACTTTCCAATAATGAGGAAGGTTCATTTGGGCCAAGTCCAGTCCCGTATTGCTGTAGAAATGAATCTTTTTTTTTCTCTTGTAGAGCACAAGGGCCTCTTGAATGTTCTCATTTCTCATATTTATTTGTTTAAAAGAAGCAGTTTGTTGACAGTACCTCCATTAAGATGACTTCCCTTATTTATCAATCCTGCCAAGCTCCCTGACAGAAAGGGGGTTTGGTGCTTTTAAAAATAGGTTTTCTTCCTAAAAGAAGCAAAGCGTGGAAAAAGAGAAAAGAAAAGTGAAATGTGAAGCTTGGCATGTGAAAGGCAGTTTCATTATTTGTCCTTTAGTTGCTTTTGTTCCCTCTGAGGGAATGTTTGGGTCTCTCCCCAATTTGCAAGAGATGAAAGCCCAGTTGCCCAACCATAAAAGACAGAAAAGGACAGAGGGAGGAGAGGATTTTTTCTAGTACTAATCCTTGGTCTTCAGATAGAGGGAGAATCAGGGATCTGTTATGGTTGCTAAATATATGTGAGAATGTCCCAAATCTGACTTGTCAGGCTTTGTGTCCTGGATATCTCTGCTGGACACTTGAAGTTCCCATGGGTGAAAAATAATATCATTTGTATAGACAGTTGAGTTTTCAAAGCTCCCTTTGTATCTAATCCTGTTTATCCGGGGCAGTTTTCAATCCCTGAGCCCAGACCTTCTTACTTCCTTTTTCCAACTCATCAGGAGACTCAAAGGTGACAACCTTCCCCTATCATCTCCCAAGTCACTGCAGTGATGCTGAGATCACAGTCCCACATGGCAGTGGGATGTAGACGAAAGACAGAAGGACGCAGCAGTATCTGCTGCAGACTGGTAGAACCGCGCAGTAGAGTCAGCACCGGGTCAGAAGTGAGCAGAAACCCGAGGTTATGTCTGACATCATCCCAGCATTCTGGCCATGGATAAAACATTCCAACTGCTTGGACCTCATTTCCTAAACTAAAATAGGGCTAGAGTCATGTTGGTTGCTTAACCTCTCTAGTTCTTTTTTGCCTCATGAATATGCATCTGTACAACCTTTTGGTTTATGATATTCCTGGTGCTTATGGTGAATAAAGACATGGGATGATTTGTTTGCCCGTGAGCAAATATGACCTAAGTTTCCCTCCTTTTCAAATGAGAATAATAGAACTACCTACCTCATGGCAGTGTAGTAAGTGTCAAATGATGAAAAACTTGAAGAGCAGTTGCCGTAATGCCAGTTCTATTGTCAAAGGTCAATATATCTTAGATATGTCACTCTGCCTCACAGACACAGGAGGAGTTGTGAGATCTGGGATCAGTCTTATTCTTTGCAAGTACTGTCTGTGCATTGGCTACCCCGAATTTCAGGGCAGAAGTTAGGTCCTATGAAGAGGGGGTATGTTACTCTTTGAGGTACAGAGGATCCCACTTCTAGATCAAACTTTGTTATTCACAGGTGGCTGGTGACAAACCTATGAGATAGTGGCTGAGATGCTTTATTTGGAAAATTACAGTTCTTACCTCAAAGCCCAGAGCTCTAGCTATTCAAAATAGCAGGGGCAAAAAACAACAAAAAAAGGAAATGTCTAGGTTCCTGGGTCAATATCCTTGGTCTCCAATGAAGAGTAAGGCAATCCCGAATGGATCAGAATGTGAGAGTTTTCATGTGACTCACCAATGCTTGTGTTATGATGCGCCTATAATCAAAGAAGTTTTGGTAACCCCAAGATAGGCTGTGCTGCATCTCAGTCAAGTGCTACCCTTCCTTGTGGGTCTATTTGTGAAAATGAAGTGAGGAGCAAGGAAATTATTATTCAGCATCTACTGCGTGTCACGCACTTAATACCTCTAATCTGCCGTGTCCCCTGGCTCTGTTGTCCCAGGTTAACAGGCAGAGACATGCCTGATGGCTGCCTCATGTTGGTTAACTTAGAAAGCAGAGTCAAACACCAACCCTGTCTTATCGCTGTGTTATTCTGTTCCTCCCCAGGGATTCAAACTCCTTTCCTGGTTCTAGGTTAGTTATACCAAACAAATTAAATAGGATATAGTATCTTATTCCTTTGTATTATAGATTAAAATTTGATTAGGTTTCTGATTAATCATTTAGTCGACTCATGTTTCCATAGGGCTGATGAAGATTCCTCAAGATGCTTAATGTTTAGCATTTTGAGAAAGCCTAGTTGTCTCACAGTCCTGGTCTGCTTTAAAGTATACTTTCAAGTGATGGAAAACCACACATACAGATGAAAAAATTAGCATATTTTCTTTCTTGTGTAGGTGGGTGCATATGTAAATGTGTATTTTGTTGATCTCAATGTGTGAGATCAACACATAGGAGTGTGTGAGTGAGTGATAGATGAGAGAGAAACAGTGAAGGCAGTTTAATTAATTCTGCTGACATTGTTATGCTTTCAAAGACAAGGAATAGTTGAGATTGGAGCAACCTAGAAATCCCCATGGTTGCTATTGATCTTACTTTTCTGCTCAGTAAAAATAGAACTGCAGATTAACAAAACAAACCAACCCCCCCAGCAACTGATGGCTTATTGATGATGGAATCTCAGAGGAAGTTTCAGGAATGACCTCCATGTCCAGAAAGGAGGGACTTCTCAGACTCTGTCCCTCAGTGCACCAAGAGTCACAAGGTTTTTCAGTTCAAGGAAAAGATGAAGTTTGGTACTATGGGCGTTACCTGTTCACCTCTATTTATATCTGCCATGTCACCACTACCAATTAACACAAATGCTTTCCTGACAACCATTATTAGAAGCAATTTTATCAACAAAAGTTCTGAAGAATGAAACCTTAAAATCCTTGAAAGGATAAGAAAACTGGGTCAGCTTGCTGTGCTTTATTTGGCATGTCTGAATATATGAGTGGAGTTCTGGTAGCTAATTAATGCTCTTAGAAAAATGTTAGTTTTCAAGTGAACTATTCTAGTGGTCCATGAGATGATAAATTTGTATATAGCCATTGGTCAAGCCATTGAACTTGGATAAGTCACATGCATTCTTGGAGAAGTACTTCTGTTTTTAAAGTTAGGTCACAGGATCAAATAATTTCTAGAGCACTTATTAGTTCTATGTCCTGTAGTTCTTTTTCTGTTGGGTAATTGTTCTGAAGGTGGGAGAGGATCTGTCCCTTAGGGGACATTTGCAATATCTGGGGACGTTTTTGATTGTTGTAACTTGGTGGGGGGAGATGGGTCTGGGGGCTGCTACTGACATCTCCGAGGAAGATAGGAATGTTGCTAGATATCCTATCAGTGCATGGAATAGTCCTTCATGATAAATAAATCTGCCCTAGAAAGTCAATCAAACTGAGCTTGAGAATCTGCTGTACCGGTGTAAATAGTGAACTTACATCCTTGAACTACCATCATTATTATTTTTCCTTGGAAAATTAAACATGATTCAGCTTCATGATGATTACCACCCAACATCTCATATGTTGGTATTCAGAGACTAAAACTAGATTTAAACACAGGTGTGTATTGTGGTTGTGGGGGGCAGGTTATGTCATTACCTCAAGATAAAACATAGTGCTCATGCCCAGGAAAGAGGCTACGTAAGAGCCCTGACAATTTTAGGATGGGGTTAGATAACGGTATTTCCAATCATCTGTTATAATTCGGAATAATTGTCATGATACAGATATCAGATAAAAGGGATAAAAGATAAAACAAAAACTAGTTTTTCAACCTATTGATAAACAGGTACTTCTATATTTGAGCTATTTATATAAAATTGATAATTGAGTATCCTTTACTACAAAGTAGTTTTTTATTGCTGTTGAAGTAATTTACCACTAACTTAGTAGCACAAAATGACATAAAACCACTTTAAAATTCTGTTACTTAGAATCCCAACATGGTACTGTTGGGCTAATGTCCAAGTGTTGGTAGAGCTGCACTCCCTTCTGGAGGTTCTAGGGAAGAACTTGTTTGCCTGTCTTTTCCAGCTTCTAGAGGCTACCATCATTCTTTAGCTTGTGGCACCTTCCTCCATATTCCAAATTAGCAGCACTGCATTTCTCTGAATATAATTTTATAGTCATATTTTTCCTTGACCCTAATCTCAGCCAAGAGAAAAATGTTTTTAAAGCGCACATGATTTGGTTGGACCCACACAGATAATTCAGGATACACAGATAATTCAGGATAATTACCCTATCTCAAAGCCTTTAATCTTAATCATATTTACAAAGTGCCTTCTCCCATGTAGAGTAACATGTCCCACAGGTTCCAGTGTTTAGGATGTGGACATCTTTTTGTGTTATCATTCTGCCTGCCATAGTGGCATTTTATGAGAGTATGGCACCATCTACTTTTCCCTTCAGAACTGAGGCAATCCTTTCCCCAAATACAGGGAGGTTTGGCAACTGACAAGTCTTGGCTGAGTTGCTCTCTGAGAATTGTCCTCAGCTAATAAGAACTTCCACTCCCAAGCTCAAGTCCCTTCCCAAAGGCAGCCCATAGCCAAAGAATGGCCAATTCAGGGATATAAAATTATTGGCACCTTATCTCAAAACAGGACAACTCTGATGAGCTATTCAAGCTCATCATAGGATTGGCCAAGGCATTTGTCCTAATTGCATCACAGTTCAGCTTGTCTTTCTGCCCAATTTTCCTACTTTACTTCCCCTTAATGTTGGTCCAGAGGATAATTTCCAGTAAGCTTCCTGCAAAGAAATAGTCAACAGTTCCTGAACTGTGAATAATAAGAGTTAAATGAGGAAGCAAGTGTACAACAGTTTTTGGAGCTGGTAATAAAGATTCAGTCACTGGTGGAAGGCATGGGTAGCTCCCTGATGATGTGATGTGGCTGTTGAAACTTTCATGAGTGGTTAACATCAGTCAGATACTAGTCGAAAGTCTTGGTGGAAGCAATACCTAAGATGTTCAAGAAGTTTGAGAGAATAGTAATTATAAGACTTTGGAGTTTTTAAGAGCAATCTATATATTATGAAATGCAATAGTGAGTTGGGATGATTGCTAACCAATAAAAGGCTAAATGTGAGTGCTAGGAAGCCTCCTCTTAGCATATAAAGAATATTTCTAGCCAGGGAAAATAAAAAACTGGGGATCATGCCCAGGGCTTAATTATCCATGTGGCAGAACTCCAGAAGAGGTTGTATTTTCATTCTAAGCAAATCTGCTTTGCAAGATCACGACCTTCATCAGACTTGAGATGAGGACATCTGAGTTGATGCACTTGAAATTCTCAAATCTCCAGATCTCTCTGAATAATCAAGACCCATAGAAGTAACCCATTGCTCCCTGTTCAAGGAGATTGTGCTCTTGTTGCTTAAAGATAAAGTAGAGCTCCTTGCCTTGCAAGGCACAGGCATTCCACTCCCAACTGTTCATTCGCCAGACCAGTCTCTAAGGTTAAGTCACAACAGAACTTGCTCAGGAAGTTCTGGGTCAATGATGAAAGACCTAAGGAACTTTAAGACTTTCTTGACATGTACTCTCATGAGCTGGGATATATGTATATGGATTAGGTCTGAGATGCTAGATCAAGGTATGAAATGAAATAAAAGTTTGACTAAGGGAGAAGGTATCAATAGGGAAGAACCTCATAATACAGAATTTTATCACACTGGCAGGAACCTTTGGAGACAGTCTGAAAATGCTATGAGGTTGATGTGATGCTAGAAAATTAGAGAAAGCAGTAGGCATCCTAAATGAACCAGAAATGTAAGAGCTACTGCAGAAACATATAGCAGTACTTATAAAGAGGCTCAGAGAATTTGGCATGCTAGGACATCTGTCCTTTCCCTATCTGAACCTCCCATTTGGACTTCTTCTTTTGGAAAGGCTTGGTTCAGTTCATTTGCTCATTTCTTCATTGGGTCATTGATTTCTTTTGGAGTTAATTTTATTTATGTATTTGTGTATTTATTTATTTTATTATTCATATGTGCATACAAGGCTTGGGTCATTTCTCCCCCCCGCCCCAACCCCCTCCCTTACCACCCACTCCACCCCCCCCCTCCCTCCCACACTCTCAATACCCAGCAGAAACTATTTTGCCCTTATTTCTAATTTTGTTGAAGAGAGAGTATAAGCAATAATAGGAAGGAACAAGAGTTTTTGCTGGTTGAGATAAGGATAGCTATACAGGGAGTTGACTCACATTAATTCCCTGTGCGTGTGTGTTACCTTCTAGGTTAATTCTTTTTGATCTCACCTTTTCTCTAGTTTCTGGTCCCCTTTTCCTATTGGTCTCAGTTGCTTTTAAGGTATCTGCTTTAGTTTCTCTGTGTTAAGGGCAACAAATGCTAGCTAATTTTTTATGTGTCTCACCTATCCTCACCCCTCCCTTGTGTGCTCTCGCTTTTATCATGTGCTCAAAGTCCAATCCCCTTGTTGTGTTTGCCTTTGATCTAATGTCCACATATGACAGAGAACATACGATTTTTGGTCTTTTGGGCCAGGCTAACCTCACTCAGAATGATGTTCTCCAATTTCATCCATTTACCAGCGAATGATAACATTTCATTCTTCTTCATGGCTGCACAAAATTCCATTGTGTATAGATACCACATTTTCTTAATCCACTCGTCAAGAGTGGGGCATCTTGGCTGTTTCCATAACTTGGCTATTGTGAATAGTGCCGCAATAAACATGGGTGTGCAGGTGCCTCTGGAGTAACCTGAGTCACAGTCTTTTGGGTATATCCCCAAGAGTGGTATTGCTGGATCAAATGGTAGATCAATGTCTAGCTTTTTAAGTAGCCTCCAAATTTTTTTTCCAGAGTGGTTGTACTAGTTTATATTCCCACCAACAGTGTAAGAGGGTTCCTTTTTCCCCACATCCTTGCCAACACCTGTTGGTGGTGTTGCTGATGATGGCTATTCTAACAGGGGTGAGGTGGAATCTTAGTGTGGTTTTAATTTGCATTTCCTTTATGGCTAGAGATGGTGAGCATTTTTTCATGTGTTTTTTGGCCATTTGAATTTGTTCTTTTGAGAAAGTTCTGTTTAGTTCACTTGCCCATTTCTTTATTGGTTCATTAGTTTTGGGAGAATTTAGTTTTTTAAGTTCCCTATATGTTCTGGTTATCAGTCCTTTGTCTGATGTATAGCTGGCAAATATTTTCTCCCACTCTGTAGGTGTTCTCTTCAGTTTAGAGACCATTTCTTTTGATGAACAGAAGCTTTTTAGCTTTATGAGGTCCCATTTATCTATGCTATCTCTTAGTTACTGTGCTGCTGGGGTTTCGTTGAGGAAGTTCTTACCTATACCTACTAACTCCAGAGTATTTCCTACTCTTTCCTGTATGAACTTTAGAGTTTGGGGTCTGATATTAAGATCCTTGATCCATTTTGAGTTAATCTTGGTATAGGGTGATATACATGGATCTAGTTTCAGTTTTTTGCAGACTGCTAACCAGTTTTCCCAGCAGTTTTTGTTGAAGATGCTGCTATTTCTCCATCATATATTTTTAGCTCCTTTGTCAAAGACAAGTTGGTTATAGTTGTGTGGCTTCATATCTGGGTCTTCTATTCTGTTCCACTGGTCTTCATGTCTGTTTTTGTGCCGGTACCATTCTGTTTTTATTGTTATTGCTTTGTAATATAGTTTGAAGTCAGGTATTGCGATACCTCCTGCATTGTTCTTTTGACTGAGTATTGCCTTGGCTTTTTGTGGCCACCTTGTGTTTCCATATAAATTTAATGGTAGATTTTTCAATCTCTTTAATGAATGTCATTGGAATTTTGATGGGAATTGCATTAAACATGTAGATTACTTTTGGGAGTATGTACATTTTTACTATGTTGATTCTACTAATCCATGAGCATGGGAGATCTCTCCACTTTCTATAGTCTTCCTCAATCTTTTTCTTCAGAAGTTTATAGTTTTCTTTGTAGAGGTCTTTCACATCTTTTGTTAGGTTTACACCTAGGTATTGATTTTTTTTGAGGCTATTGTAAATGGAATTGTTTTCATACATTTTTTTTCAGTTTGCTCATTGTTAGTCTGTAGAAATGCTAATGATTTTTCTATGTTGATTTTATATCCTGCTCCCTTGCTATAGCTATTGATGATGTCTAGAAGCTTCTGAATACAGTTTTTTGGGTCTTTAAGGTGTAGGATCATGTCATCTGCAAATAGGGATATTTTGACAGTTTCTTTACCTATTTGTATTCTTTTTATTCCTTCTTCTTGCCTAATTGCTCTGGCTCGAATTCCAGTACTATGTTGAGTAGGAGTGGAGATAGTGGGCATCCTTGTCTGGTTCCTGATTTTAGAGGGAATGGTTTCAGTTTTTCTCCATTAAGTATAATGCTGGCTGTAGGTTTGTCATATACAGCTTTTATAATGTTGAGGTGCTTTCCTTCTATTCCTAGTTTTTTTAGAGCGTTTATCATGAAATGGTGTTGGATCCTATCAAAGGCTTTTTCTGCATCTATTGAGATGATCAAGTGGTTTTTGTCTTTGCTTCTGTTAATGTGGTTTATTACATTTATTGATTTTCATATGTTGAACCACACCTGCATCCCTGGAATGAAGCCTACTTGGTCGTGGTGAATAATCTTTTTGATGTGTTGCTGAATTCGGTTTGCCATTATTTTGTTGAGGATTTTTGCATCAGTGTTCATTAAGGAGATTGGCCTATACTTGTCCTTTTTGGAGGTATCTTTGCCTGGTTTTGGCATAAGTGTAATACTGGCTTCATAAAATGTGTTTGGCAGTTTTCCTTCCCTTTCTGTTTCGTGGAACAGTTTAAGGAGTGTTGGTATCAGTTCTTCTTTAAAGGTCTGATAGAATTCAGCAGAGAATCCATCAGGTCCTGGACTTTTCTTTTTGGGGAGACTCTTGATTGCTGCTTCAATTTCATTTTGTGTTATAGGTCTATTCAGGTGATTAATTTCCTCTTGGTTCAGTTTTGGATGATTGTATGTATCTAGAAATCTGTCCATTTCTTTAAGATTTTCAAATTTATTTGAATATAGGTTCTCAAAGTAGTCTCTGATGATTTCCTGGACTTCCATGGTGTTTGTTGTTATTTCCTCTTTTGTATTCCTGATTCTACTAATTTGGGTTTTTTCTCTCCTCATTTTAGTCAGGTTTGCCAGGGGTCTATTGATCTTGTTTATTTTTTCAAAGAACCAACTTTTTGTTTCATTCATTCTTTGTATGGTTTTTTGGTTTCTATTTCGTTGATTTCAGCTCTTATTTTTATTATTTCTCTTCTTCTATTTGTTTTGGGATTTGCTTGTTCTTGTTTTTCTAGGAGTTTGAGATGTATCATTAGGTCATTGATTTGGGATCTTTCAGTCTTTTTACTATATGCACTCATGGCTATAAACTTTCCTCTCAGGACTGCCTTAGCTGTGTCCCATAGGTTCCGGTAGGTTGTGTTTTCATTTTCATTGATTTCCAGGAACTTTTTAATTTCCTCTTTTATTTCATTGATGATCCGTTCTTCATTAAGTAATGAGTTATTTAGTTTCCAGCTGTTTGCATGTTTTTTGTCTTTACTTTTGTTGTTGAGTTCTACTTTTACTGCATTGTGATCAGATAGTATGCACGGTATAATTTCTATTTTCTTATATTTGCTGAGGCTCACTTTGTGCTCTAGGATATGATCTATTTTGGAGAAGGTTCCATGGGCTGCTGAGAAGAATGTATATTGTGTAGAGGTTGGATGAAATGTTCTGTAGACATCAACTAGGTCCATTTGATCTATTGCATATTTTAGATCTTGGATTTCTTTATTGATTTTTTGTTTGGATGACCTATCTATTGATGATAATGGGGTGTTAAAGTCTCCCACAACCACTGTGTTGACGTTAATATATGCTTTTAGGTCTTTCAGGGTAGCTGAAAGTAAGGCTAAATATGCCGGTGCCTGCCTATAATTACAGCTACTCAAGAGGCAGAATTGGGAAGATCATTTCTAAAGCAAATAGAATTGGGCCATGGCTCAAGTGGTAGAGCACCTTCCTGGCAAGTGTGTAACCCTGGATTTAAACCACACCAAAAAAAATGAAACTAGCTCATATATATAGATAGATAGACAGATCTATCTATTTATATAGATAAATAAGAAAAGCTTATTATAAAATTGCACATGCAATATAATAACACTTCTGTCTTTATTTTATTTCATTACTTTTTCAGTGCATTTATCTTTCATTAGCATATATTAATTGTATAAATAATGTGTTCCATTGGAACGTTTTTATACATGTATGTAACATGCTTTGATCATATTTGTCCCCTCTCCATTACTCTCTGTTAATCTCTCTCCCCCATTTTTCTTCCTTTGAAGACTCTGCTCTTCAAATCCTGCTTCCTTCTCTTTCTCCTTCCACAGTTGTCAGATTTATATAATAGAAGGAAGGCAGCTATACTGTTTCTTCCTAGTCTTTTGTAGTAACCTGTCTTACCATCCACTTCTCAGAAAGATCCAGGCTAATGAAGTGTTAGTGAGAGGGTTCTAATAAAGCAGGTGGCCAGATGACTTGGAACAGGCTAACTTACTTCCTGGTGGGTAAAGACAGCACTATTCTTAGTGGTGGGTTGGATATGGATGTCCATGGTGTAAGGTGGTGGTCTGATATGGTCTGGAACTTAAGTGACCCTCCAAGATCCACTATGAGACATAGAGGGAGGTCTGAGGTCATTGAGGGCATGCCTTTGAAGGAGACTGTGGACTCTTATCTCTTGCTCTTTCTCCACCTGGCATCCCGACCATGAGGAGAGTGACTTTTTCATTGCTACATGCTCCCTGCCATGATGTGCTGCCTCGGCACAGACCCAATAGCAGTGGGGCTGAAACTTCCAAACTGTAAGCCAAAGTAAATCTTCTCTCTTCATAAATTGATTTTTTCACTATTTGTCATAGCAACAGAAAGCTGACTAACGCATGGCTGGGTAGTAAAAGATTTCACTGATGAGACTTTGGGAAATCTTCTGATGGAGGGGAATGCCATTGCAAGTAAGACAATTCAGGCATTCAAAAGATAAGAAGGAATGATGCCTATGATGATACATAAGGAAAGTAACAATAAAATAAGAGATTTAGTGAGTAGAAAAAAAACATAGAAATGAAAACAAACTCAGGTTCCCCAACTACACAATCCCACGGTGTGTCTAATAATAATAGGTTATGATTAAATCGACATGTATGTATGTGTGTGCATAGCCAACTTTTTGACCTGGGATTGTAGCTAACAATGTTAAAGAAGCAAAGTAGGAATAAACATTTCATGTATAATCCACACTAGTGTCTCCTGCAGAGGAGAGACCCAATGGTGAATTGCATTTATTTCTAATTTGAAAATTCACAGATGGTGTACCTGACATTATCTATTCCTTAGATCTGCATAGTGTTTTTCTTCCAAACAAACCTGTACAGACAACATAGAAAAGCAGGAATCACTGCTTGAAAACTTCACTAGAAAATCCATTGATAAAGTAGAGTTATAATAAAATGGATGATGTGAAGTAGCAGGTTTGATATACAAGAAGCTGGACTAGAGACATTTTATTATATGTTTTTCCTCCACTATTTTGATTCCATTTTCCTTTGATGAATTGATTTCTATCCTTTTTTCTCTTCTTTCCCCCACTGAGCAAAGGGTGTTTTCTCCAAACCTGAGTGCTCATGTTACTCAATTATTTTCACAAGTGCCTAAAAACAGTTTCTCCTTTGTTGAAGCAACTTCCCTTTTGTTTCATCTTTTGTTGATATAAAAATTTTCTAAGACCTCAGTATTTTATTTAATACCCTTTGATATTTACATATTTTCCCTAAATAATTAAGAAAATTTGGAGAGAGTAAAAGAAGGAAGTTAAGAAGGTGAATATGGTTGATATTCTTCCTATACAAGAATGAAAATAAAATTTTAAAGTTTGTTGAAGTCACCATAAGAAGGGGACTAAGGCAGAAAAGAGAAAAGTAGAGGTGATGAACCAATTCAGCTTATAATATTATATACATGGAAATGTCACAATAAAACACCCTGTATAGCTATCTTATACAAACAGAAATGTCTGGGTTTTTTTGCAAAAATGGAGACCAGGAAGGCAAAACAGGTCTTATGTTTGTGGGGGGGGGAGTTGGTACCAGTGGGAGGAGGAAGGGTAGAGGAGGGCAAATACATACAAATGTATGTAAATGGAAACATGAGAACATGAGACCTGTTGAAACTATTCCAGAAATGGGGAAGGGGGATGAAGGAGAATGATGGAGGGGGTGAATTCAGCTATGATATATTGTAAGAACTTTTATAAATATCACATGTACTCCCAGCACAACAATAATAAAAAATAAGGCAAAAAAGAGAAAATCCTTATTTATCATAGGGGGATGTTTCATAATATCTTAGTGTTAATAGTGTAACTTTAAGTTACTGCTGTGAGAATGAGCTCTTAATTATTACAAGAAGTTAAAAGCTTCTGGCCTGTTTAAGAATGTTAGAAATACACTTTGGTTCACATTTGCTCTACCATTTTCAGTAAAACTGTTCAATGATCTTCGAAAATAGTCAATTTGAAATATTATAACTTTTAACAGACCCTTTTCATGATGTCAGAAGAGCCATTCAGGATAATACTGAGAATAATTTAAGGGCAGAAATAACAAGTGATGCTTGTCTCCCAAAGCACAGTTGCCTGAGGAGGAAGTAGGGAGATATGGAGTGGAGAAGAGTGATGGAAAATCTCTTTAGTACATTGTCCACATTGCTACATTTTCAATCAATGATGTAAAAGATGTATGCTGTCATGATTGTTTTAAGGGTGACAGAGTGATCAGTGTGAAAGCATGACAAGGCACATAAATAAAAGCATATAGCCAACAGAGTACCTTGTGCCTGTGCCCTTCCTCCAATGCTATATGGTCAGTCCTCATTTCTCTGCTGGCTTTCCTTATCCTATCTTCTTAGACCTTGTTAATGTGCTCATTTTGTTGTTAAGTTGTGTTGTGTCTACTAAACTCTTTAAATATACAGCAGGGATTAGTAACATCCCACATCTGGTCTGCAGCCTGATTTTTTTTTAAATAAAGTTTTATTGAAACACAGCCATTCTACTCCTTAAGTATTACCTATGGCATTTGGAGTTGCAATAGAAATGACATCCCACCAATCTTAAAATATTTTCTATCTGGCCTTTTGCTAAACTTTTATGTAGAAAATTCCCTCTATTCATTTTTTTGCCTTCATTGACTTGAAGAAATCAAGCAGTTTTGCTGAAAAATGTCCCACATTCTATTTTTCCTGATTTTTAAAATGTGTAATGTTGTTTAACTTGCTTCTCTGTCTCCTTTTTTAAAACAAACTGGAAATTAGGTTTAAAATCTTAATTAAATTAAGCAAAGTTTTTTTTTTTAGTCTATAAATTTCCCTGTTATCCCAAGGGCCTCCCCTTCTTTAATTAGTCCTGGATTGCTTAGAAGACAAATAAAAATAAAAGAACCTAGTGTTTATTGCAGGCTTACCATTTACCAAATGTACTTACCCATGTGGTATAGAAACAAAGAAGAAAAGTAAATCTATTATGTAGCTGAACGGAGGTATCAGGCTTATTTATGCAATAAGAAATAGAGGAGAGGGCTGGTGGTGAGGCTCAAGTGGTAGAGCACCTGCCTAGTAAGCACAAAGCCCTGATTTCAAGCTCTAGTACTGCTGAGGAAGAAGGAAAATGGGAAGGAGGAGGAAGAGGAGGAGAAATAATAAATTTATGAGGAAGTAGCTAGTCAGTACAACCTTCAAGAAATAAAGGGAGGTGGCAACTATAGCATGGTTATATTCTTGTCATTTCAAAGAAAAATGTACCACAGACCCAGTGGGAATTAAGCCAAGATGAGTTAGGAGCTCAATAAGATCAAAAGTGGAACTGCTTGACTCTTGGTTGCTTCAATAATGAGGCCCTATATTGGTTGTATACTGTTCAATCTCCTTGTTACTGAATCTGTCCCATACTTCTATGCCCTGCTCTTTGTTACGGAAAGTTGACTTCATAGACTGAGTTACCAGATCCCTTGTCTTCTGCTTTTGAATGGTCTAGCCTAATGTCAGCCATTGCAGGAGATCTGTGGTTGTGGGCCCATGGAAGTAATAGAGGGCAGGCTATTTATTCTTTCCATCCCTATAGGCTAGAGATTTATATTAACCAGGTGCCTGGTCGTTTTAGAGAAAGTAAAGGTGAGGGGTGGCAGAGTGGCTCAAGTGGTAGAATGCCTGCCTAGTAAGATCAAACCCTGAGTTCAAACTCCAGTATTTCCAAAAAAAAAAAAGTAGAGGTGATAGAAATGTGCCAGGGATAAAAGAAACTAAGAAAGGTTGGGGAGGTACCCTGGACAGGGGGCAGCTTGAAGCAGTCCATCCTTGAAAAGGAAAGGAGCAGGCACTAGAGATATGGAGGAATGGACTGCTAGGTGGGAGTGGGGCAGAGGTAATGGAAGGGCCAGAAAGGTGTTGAAATGTTTGATGACCGGATAAGAGGTGGTCTTCTAAGCTTTTTTCTTACAAGAGATCTTAGACATAATCAAGGGCAAGATAGCACACCATGAAGGATTTTCCCCTTTAATATTGAATTTAGCCAGACTATTTCACTGATCAGAGTCTTCGTTCTCTGTTAAATAGCTATCTTGGATAACCAGTTCTATTTAAATTTATTAGCTTCCTCTTTTCCAGAGAAACTTAGAAAACTACAGTACAAGCCCTTTCCCATTCCTAAGGCAATAGTGTCATCTTTCCAGGGTGTTAGGGAAAATTGTCATGGTAGTGAATGACTTTTTTAGTTTGCAGAAATAATTCAAGGATTTCTGATAAATCATACGAGAAGCCTGATGACCTTCAGCTAACAGCAGAATCTGCATTGAAACAAATCCAATAGCACTGCTGGTCAAAGACGAATCTGGTAATCATGACTCTTTTGATTTTATTTAATAATTATGAATGAAGTCATCACATGTGTGAAGCTGGTGCTTTGCTCTGGGAGAGAGAGGCAAACAAATGTTTACATGGCACCAAGTTCCACTTGCAAAGGAATTTTAAACGAACAAGTAATTTTGCTAAGAAAACCTATCATGGGAGGTGAGAGCTAAGGCTATTTTACAATGGGGAAGTGGCTTTTCCTTTGGACAGCATTCCAGATGTTCTTTTAGCATAAATTTCTATCAATGTTGCACTCTGGGTTGATAACTGAGTATTTGTTGATGCTTAGGAGCAGCTAGTTTAATGAATTGGTACTGCCTTTTTAAGAAATCAAAATAAAAAATAGATGTTTATTTATTTTATTCCCTCTTTAAAAATCTGAAAATTTTTTCTTTTATTGTTTATTATTTTTATTGGCATCTACTAGTAGTACAAAGGGGTTTCACTGTGATACTTCCACACATGGTTATGACATACCTCTATCAAATTCACCCCACCTATCTATCCCCTTCATCCTCCTTCCCCATTTCTTAAAACAATTTTAATGGATTTTATAGTTCTAGTTCCATAAGTGGGTATAATGTACTATGACCATATTCACCCCCCTCCTTTGCCTTCTCCTTACATTTTCCCCCTTCCAACTCATCCCCATCCCCAACAGGACATGTTTTACATTCCTGTTATTCATTTTTGAAGATTAGATTCCAGATATTAGAGAGAGCACATAATATTTGTCTTTTTCAGTCTGGCTTATTCTGCTTAACTTGATGATCTCTACTTCCATCCATTTTCCTGAAAATGACACAATTTCATCCTTCTTTATAGCTGTGTAATTCTCCATTATGTATAATACCACATTTTCTTTATCCATTCATTGGCTGAAGGGCACCTAGGGTGGTTCCGTGTTTTAGCTATTGTGAGTAGTGCTGCTATAAACATGGGTGTACAGGTATCCCGGCTCAAGGTTGACTTACATTCCTTCAGATATATGCCCAGGAGTGGGATAGCAGAATCATGTATCTATTTTTAGTTTTTTAAGGAACTTCCATACTGATTTACATTACCACCAACAGTATATAAGGGTTCCTTTTCTCCTATATCTTCACCAGCATTTGTTATTGTTCATTTTCTTGATGATTGCCATTCTGTAGGGTGAGATGGAGTCTCAGTGACTTTTTGATTTGCATTTCCTTATGGCTTGATGTTCAACATTTCTTATGCATTTATTAGCCATTTGTACTTTTTCTTTAGAAAATTGTCCAATTAATTTCCCCATTTATTAATTAGGTTATTTGTTATTTGGGTGTTTAATTTTTTGAACTCTATATATTCTGGATATTAATCTTTTATCCACTGAAAAGCTGACATTTTCTCTAATTCTGTAGGTTTTCTTTTGACTATGGCAGTTATTTCCTTTGCTGTGCAGAAGATTTTAATTTGATGCAATCCCATCTTCCAATTCCTGCTCATATTTTCTGAGAAATGGGGGTTATAGTCAGAAAAGCATTACCTATGCCTATGTCTTCAAGAGTTTTCTCTATGTTTTCCTCTAGCAATTTCAAAGTTTTAGGTATCACAGTAAGATTTGTGATCCATTTATTATTGATTTTTGTACAGGGTGAGAAATAGGAATCTAGTTTCAGTCATCCACATGTGGATATCCACTTTTCCCAACACCATTTATTGTAGAGACTTTTCCCCAACACAGGTTCTTGATGCCTTTGTCAAATATCATATGGCTGCAATTGATGGGCTTATTTCTGGATCTTCAGTTTTTTTTGATTGATCCACCTGTCTGTTTTTTGTGCTAATACCATGCTGTCTTTGTTACTATGACTCTGTAATATAATTTGAAGGCAGGTGGTTATGATACCTACAGTATTGCTCTTTTTGCTCAGAATTACTTTGAATATTTGGAGTCTTTTGTGTTTCAAAATGAACTTTAGGATTCATCTTTCTTTTTCTGGGAAGAATGCCCTTGGAATTTTCATGGAGACTGCATTGAATCTGTAGATTGCTTTTGGAAGTAGAGCCATTTTAATTCTGGTCTATAAATGTGGGAGACCTTTCTATATTCTAATGTATTCTTCAATGTCTTCCTTCATGATGAAGGAAGTTTCTTTTGCTTCCTTAGATTTATTTCTAGCAATTTAACTTTTTATGAGGCTATTGTGAATGGGATTGTTTTCCTGATGTCTTTTTCAGTCTGTCCATTACTGGTATGTTGAAAAGTTACTAATTTTTAATATTGATTTTATATCCCAATACTTTGCAGTAAGTGCTTATTGCAGCTAAGAGTTTTTTGGTAGATACTTTACAATCCTTTAAGTATACGATCATATCATCTACAAATTGGGATAATTCGACTTCTTTATTTCCTACTTGTATCCCTTTTATTTCTTTCTCTTACCCTATTGCTCTGGCTAAGAATTCTAGCACTGTATTGAATAAGTATAGAGAGAGTAGACACCCTTGTCTTGGTCTTGACTTTAGAGGAAATGATTTCAGTCTTTCCCATTTAGGAAGGTGCTGGCTATAAGTTTATCATATAGAGCCTTTACCATTTGGAGGTATGTTCCTTCTATTTCTTATAGTTTCTTCAGGGCTTTTATTATAAAGGATGTTGAATTTTATCAAAGGCTTTTTTGCATTGAGAAGATCATTTTTGTCATTTAATCTGTTTTGTGCTATATTACATTAATTGGTTTGAGTCTATTGAGCCATCTTGCATCCCTGAAAAGAAACAACTTGATCATGGTGTATTTTTTTTTAGTGTGTTGTTGAATTCAGTTTGTGAGTTTTTAATTGAGATTTTTTGTGCTTATGTTCATTAGGGAAATTGGTCTAGAATTTTCTTTGTCATATCCTTATCTGGTTTTGTATCAAGGTGGCTTCATAGAATGAGTTTGGTAGTGTTCCTTCCATTTTTATCATTTGCAATAGTTTAAGGAGCATTGGTATGAGTTCTTCTTTCAAGGTTTCATAGAATTTGTCAATGAATCCATCCAGTCCTAGGCTTTATTTCATTGGAAAACTCTTTAATACTGCTTCAATTTCATTGCTTGTCACAATTCTGTTTAGGTAGTTTATATCCTCTTGGATCACTTTTGGTATGTCAAATTAATCTAGAAATTTATCCATTTCTTCTAGACATTCCAGTTTATTACAATATAGATTTTTAAAGTATTCTCTAGTGATCCTCCAGATTTTCTTTGGTATTTGTTGTGATATTCCCTTTGTTATCTCTAATTCTATTAATTTGGGTCTTTCTCCTCTTTCTTTTGGTTAGTTTGGCTAAAGGTTTATCAATCTCATTTATCTTTTCTTAGAAACAACTTTTTGTTTTATTGATTCTTAGTATTATTTTTTAGTGTCTATTTCATTAATTTCTGCCCTGACCTTTATTATTTATTTCCACCTTCTGTTTTTAGGTTTGACCTGTTCTTATTTTTCTAAGAGATTATGATGCATCATTAGGTTATTTATTTAGGTTATTTATTTGAAACTTCTCTGATTTTTAAAATTTATTTATTTAGTTAATTAGTTATTTTGGAAGCACTGGGGTTTGAACCCAGTGCCTCATACTTTCTAGGCAGGTTCTCTATCACTTGAGCCATTCCACCAGCCCTGTTTTTTGCTGGGTATTTTTTGAGATAGGGGTTCATGAACTATCTACCTGGGGTTAGCTTCAAATCATGATCCTCCTGATCTCTGCCTCTTGAGTAGCTGGATAACAGGCTTGAGTCACAGGCACACAACATCTCTGATTTTTAAAATGTAGGCACTCAAGGTTACAAATTTTCCTCTTAGTACTGCCTTTGTTATGTCCCAAAAATGCTGGTAAGTAGTGAATTCATTTGCTTCTAGGAATTTTTTTAAAAAATTTCCCCCTTATTTATTTGATAATCCACGGATCATTCAAAAGTGAATTGTTCAGGTTTGGGTTGGTTATGTATGAGTTTCTATGTCAAATAGTGTTTCCTTTATGAAACCGGGTATATAGACATTCCCTGCATGCATGTTTATATTAGTTAATTCCTCCTGTTAATTAGTTAATTAGTTAATTCCCTTTATCGATAGAAAGTTACCTCCTTTGCTTCTTCTGGCTGATTTTGATTTGATGCCTACTTTTTCAGATTTGAATATGACTACTGTTACTTGCTTTTGGGGAGCATTTTCTTGGAATAAAATGCTTTAAACATGTGTTTGTTAGTGAGGTGCATTTCTTTTAGGTAGTAAATTGTGGGGTCTTGCTTCTTAATCTACCCACCAGTCTTTTGATTGGAGAATTGAGACCATTAACATTCACAGTCATCACTGAAAGGTATGGTGGTTCCTGCAATTTTGTTGTTTTGTTTTGTTTGATTCTTCCCTGTTCCTCACTTGCTTTTCTACTAGTCTGGTTGGATTTTTCTTCTGATTATCATGGTTGCATTTATCTTCTTCTTCTGTATGCAGGATTCTTTTAAGTATCTTCTGCAGTGCTTGTTTACTGGTCATAAATTGCTTTCGTTTTTGTTTATCATGAGAAGTTTTTATTTCTTTTTCAATTATGAATGAATAATAACTTTGCCGGGTAAGGTAATTTAAGTTGGCACTTATTTTCTTTCAGAGTCTGGAATTCATCATTCCATGTTCTCATTGCTTTTATGGTTCTGTTGAGGCCTTCTGTTATTCTGATGGTCTGCCTTTATAGGTGATTGGCTTTTCTCCGTGTAGCTTTCAATACCTTTTCTTTGTTTTCTCTATGTAGTGGTTTAACTAATGTGACATGGGGATGCGCTCTACTGGTACAGTCTGTTTCAAGTTCTAAAGGCCTCTGTCAAGGAGCTCTTTCTCAAGATTTGGGAAGTTTTCTTCTGTTATTTTTCAAACGTTTCCTATGCCTTTAGCTTGCACCTCTTCTTCTTCTTTGACCTTTTAGTGGCGTTCCAGAGTTTCTTACATATTCTATTCATCTTTATTTTTTATCTTTGTTTTTCTATTATATTCATCTTGTCTTCATGCCCTCATATTCCGTTTTCTACTTGTTCCGGTTGCCTGGAGAGACTTTCAATTGAATTTTTTTAACTTCTAGAACTTTTCATTTCCAGGATTTCAATTTATTTCAGGATTTCTCTATCTTTTATCAAATTCCTCTTTTATGTCTTACATTATCTTTTTAAATTTCACTTAGCTATTTATTTATATCTTTTGAGTTCATTTAGCTGTTCGCTTATATCCTTTTTGAGGTTTTTTGAGCTTCTTGTGTTCTCTTTGAATTCATTTAGCTGTTGTTTGTATTATCTTTGATTTCACTAAGGTGTTTATATATGTCTCTTTGATTATGTTGGTCATTCTTGTCATCATTCTTTTCAGTTCAATAGTTTGGATTTCATTGTTCAGATTTTTATCGTCATTCAGATTTTTGTTAGATGATTGATGACTTTTTGAAATGTTATGTTTGTTTTTGTTTTTCATATTTCCTGCATTTTTGCATTTAGATTTACTCCTCTGAAATCAAGTCACTGATTGGGTGTTTCAGTCACCTAAAGTCTATCAGTTGAAATTATTCTCTATGTTCTTGAAGACTGGGTAGTGGCAGGATTCATGTGCTGTTTCTCACCACTGACCTGGGTGGTGTAACTCAGCAATAAGAAATTCACTGATTTAATACCAAAGTAGATATTTACATGAAGTATTAAATCATTGGCAACATGATCTACATCACCAATTGTGTTTGTGAAAAGGTCTAGTGTTCCTATGTGGTACAGGCAAGGGTTAGTAAACAAAGATTATTTGTATAGTAGTTAAAAACTAGGTAGTAAAAACAAGGGAAGGGGTGAGGGAAGAAATAGGGAAGAAGGAAAATGAGGGAAAGGAGCTGAAGTGTATGGGCTTGAGGTAAATGAAATCACAATGTGCGGAATATAGTTCACTTATTGTTGAGAAGGATGCTATAGACAAGGATTGCAAAGGGATGAAGAAATTAAGAATAACAAGCACAGGGGGTGGAATATACCACCAATAGGAAAATTTGTGAAAATAAATTAAAAACTATAAAATATAGATTAAAGTAAAAATATAACACCCCCCCCAGAAAAGTAAAAATACAAAAAGAGAAAAAAATTTTAAATAAAGATAAAAATGAAAGTAAGAAGGAGAAAGGTCTATGCCTGCTGGGCTGTCAGTACAGTGGATGCTTTCCTTCAATTTCTGGTCCTCAGATTTCTGTCTGTAGCTCTTCTGCTGCTTTACCTGCTATGGACTGGTCTGAGGTGTGTGGGACAACTTTGGGCAGCTCACTCTGTCAAAAGTCCTTCATGGGTATTTAGATATGTTTATGGGTTCCCACTGGTTACCCCCTTTTTCCTGTCTCCCTCATCATGCCAGAGACAAAGCCACCACTGAGTTGCTTTTCCCAGCCATGGACCATCCTGGGTATTGGGGCCTTTGGTCAGCTCACTCTGCCAAATGTCCTGTGAGGGCAGATGTGTTAACATGAACCCACTGGACTTGGGCATTTGGTAGTCACAGGAAAGTGTACTATCTCTCCCTTGTGATCTCAAAGACAAGGCTGCCCAGTGGCATTTCTGCCAACTCAGCATGGATTCCAGGTATTCCTTTTTAAGCTCTTTATTTGGTTCATAGATCTAAATTTTGGTGTTTTTTTTTTTTTTTTCATTTTTCTTTTATTATTCATATGTGCATACAAGGCTTGGTTCATTTCTCCCCCCTGCCCCCACCCCCTCCCTTACCACCCACTCCACCCCCTCCCGCTCCCCCCCTCAATACCCAGCAGAAACTATTTTGCCCTTATCTCTAATTTTGTTGTAGAGAGAGTATAAGCAATAATAGGAAGGAACAAGGGGTTTTGCTGGTTGAGATAAGGATAGCTATACAGGGCATTGACTCACATTGATTTCCTGTGCGTGGGTGTTACCTTCTAGGTTAATTCTTTTTGATCTAACCTTTTCTCTAGTTCCTGGTCCCCTTTTCCTATTGGCCTCAGTTACTTTAAGGTATCTGCTTTAGTTTCTCTGCATTAAGGTCAACAAATGCTAGCTAGTTTTTTAGGTGTCTTACCTATCCTCACCCCTCCCTTGTGTGCTCTCGCTTTTATCATGTGCTCATAGTCCAATCCCCTTGTTGTGTTTGCCCTTGATCTAATGTCCACATATGAGGGAGAACATACGATTTTTGGTCTTTTGAGCCAGGCTAACCTCACTCAGAATGATGTTCTCCAATTCCATCCATTTACCAGCGAATGATAACATTTCGTTCTTCTTCATGGCTGCATAAAATTCCATTGTGTAGAGATACCACATTTTCTTAATCCATTCGTCAGTGCTGGGGCATCTTGGCTGTTTCCATAACTTGGCTATTGTGAATAGTGCCGCAATAAACATGGATGTGCAGGTGCCTCTGGAGTAACAGTCTTTTGGGTATATCCCCAAGAGTGGTATTGCTGGATCAAATGGTAGATCGATGTCCAGCTTTTTAAGTAGCCTCCAAATTTTTTTCCAGAGTGGTTGTACTAGTCTACATTCCCACCAACAGTGTAAGAGGGTTCCTTTTTCCCCGCATCCTCGCCAACACCTGTTGTTGGTGGTGTTGCTGATGATGGCTATTCTAACAGGGGTGAGGTGGAATCTTAGTGTGGTTTTAATTTGCATTTCCTTTATTGCTAGAGATGGTGAGCATTTTTTCATGTGTTTTCTGGCCATTTGAATTTGTTCTTTTGAGAAAGTTCTGTTTAGTTCACATGCCCATTTCTTTATTGGTTCATTAGTTTTGGGAGAATTTAGTTTTTTAAGTTCCCTGTATATTCTGGTTATCAGTCCTTTGTCTGATGTATAGTTGGCAAATATTTTCTCCCACTCTGTGGGTATTCTCTTCAGTTTAGAGACCATTTCTTTTGATGAACAGAAGCTTTTTAGTTTTATGAGGTCCCATTTATCTATGCTATCTCTTAGTTGCTGTGCTGCTGGGGTTTCATTGAGAAAGTTCTTACCTATACCTACTAACTCCAGAGTATTTCCTACTCTTTCTTGTATCAACTTAAGAGTTTGGGGTCTGATATTAAGATCCTTGATCCATTTTGAGTTAATCTTGGTATAGGGTGATATACATGGATCTAGTTTCAGTTTTTTGCAGACTGCTAACCAGTTTTCCCAGCAGTTTTTGTTGAAGAGGCTGCTATTTCTCCATCGTATATTTTTAGCTCCTTTGTCAAAGATAAGTTGCTCATAGTTGTGTGGCTTCATATCTGGATCCTCTATTCTGTTCCACTGGTCTTCATGTCTGTTTTTGTGCCAGTACCATGCTGTTTTTATTGTTATTGCTTTGTAATATAGTTTGAAGTCAGGTATTGTGATACCTCCTGCATTGTTCTTTTGACTGAGTATTGCCTTGGCTATTTGTGGCCTCTTGTGTTTCCATATAAATTTCACAGTAGATTTTTCAATCTCTTTAATGAATGTCATTGGAATTTTGATGGGAATTGCATTAAACATGTAGGTTACTTTGGGGAGTATCGACATTTTTACTATGTTGATTCTACCAATCCATGAGCATGGGAGATCTCTCCACTTTCTATAGTCTTCCTCAATCTCTTTCTTCAGAAGTGTATAGTTTTCCTTGTAGAGGTCTTTCACATCTTTTGTTAGGTTTACACCTAGGTATTTGATTTTTTTTGAGGCTATTGTAAATGGAATTGTTTTCATACATTCTTTTTCCGTTTGCTCATTGTTAGTGTATAGAAATGCTAATGATTTTTCTATGTTGATTTTATATCCTGCTACTTTGCTATAGCTATTGATGATGTCTAGAAGCTTCTGAGTAGAGTTTTTTGGGTCTTTAAGGTATAGGATCATGTCGTCTGCAAATAGGGATATTTTGACAGTTTCTTTACCTATTTGTGTTCCTTTTATTCCTTCTTCTTGCCTAATTGCTCTGGCTAGGAATTCCAGTACTATGTTGAATAGGAGTGGAGATAGTGGGCATCCTTGTCTGGTTCCTGATTTTAGAGGGAATGGTTTTAGTTTTTCTCCGTTAAGTGTAATGCTGGCTGTAGGTTTGTCATATATAGCTTTTATAATGTTGAGGAACTTTCCTTCTATTCCTAGTTTTCTTAGAGCTTTTATCATGAAATGATGTTGGATCTTATCAAAGGCTTTTTCTGCATCTATTGAGATGATCAAGTGGTTTTTGTCTTTGCTTCTGTTAATGTGGTTTATTACGTTTATTGATTTTCGTATGTTGAACCACCCCTGCATCCCTGGGATGAAGCCTACCTGGTCATGGTTTTTTAAAATTAAATTAGTCACTATCTGTCTAAGTCATTTACTGGTGACCTCCCTTACTTCATTAACTTCTAATCTTTCTATTTAGCTGCATATCTTAGGTTTTATTTTTGGTTTGTGGAGACACAGAAATGTGGCATGAGTCTGCAATACACCATCTTCCTTCTTCCTATTACTTCTTTTTCCTTTGTAGTATTATTTTAGCAATCATTAATAGTACCAGGGAATTTCATTGTGTAAACTTCATGGATGAATACAGTGTACTCTGAGCAAGTTAATTGCCTCCATTATATTTCCTTAACCCATAGTTTTTAAAAATGATTTTAGCAATTATTAATACTATGAGGAAATTTCATCATGCAAATTTCACAGATGAATAAAGTGTACTTTGAGCACATTTACTCCCTCTATCATATTTCCTTAACTCCCATTTTTGCAAACAGTTTTTGATGAGTTAAAGAGAAATATTTTTTCCCCATAGGCATTAGCATCTTTCATTTATTTTCTTTCTTTTTAATACTGAGTCTTACTATGTTGCCCAGACTGTTCTTTGAATTCCTAGGCTCCAGCCTCAGCCTCCTTAGTACTGGGATAATAGGCACATGCCCCAATAACAGTTTGGGCCTGGTTTTTGCAACATAGGCAGATTTTTTCTTTTAGATATTTACAACACAGTGTTTTCATAGATGAGCTATGCTGTAGACACTGGACTATTACCATAGGAATACAGGAGTACAAACTCTACACAAATTAAGTAATTTAAACATATGCAAATAATTGAAATTTTTAACAGCCAATCACAGTTCAATTCCACAAATACTTAAAGGTTACTGTTATTACTAGGTACTATGGCATTAAGAATTAAAAACCTTCTAGAACCTGTCAGCCTGTAAGATGATATAGTCAGGAAAAAAATGATAGTGCAGAGCAGCAAACACTGTGAAAGAAGCCGCCATGCAGAGTCCAGAGCCCTCTGTCCAGGGGCATCCAGAGGCCTAGGGTCAGCTTCTTGCAAAGCAGTGGGGTGACTTTGGCAATATTGAAATAATCTTAAGGATCTGTGACGTTGGAGGCAGTCTATGGTCTTGTTTTTATGGGCATAGGGTGCTGCTTCCTTTTGTAGCTTCAGGTCAGGGAGGTGTAGCTCTGAGGACAAAGAGTGGAATCAGAGCTGCTTTGTGGTCTTGGCCCCTGAGAGCTACCTGTGCAAGCAGTAGGATCTCTTTGAAGTATACCTTGAAAACTGCCTGTTTTTATTTTTGTTTTATTTGTTTATTTTTTGCCTCCAAAGGGTGGTCTTTCCCTGGAACCCAGTTTCCTTACATGACGTTCCTGCATGTTTAGTGACAGGTGACAGCAGTGTATAGCATTGCTGGTGGGAAGAACATTGTACTAGCAATGAGTAGACGTGGATCCAGCATCTGCTGGCTCCCTGACCTTGGGTAAATCCTTGGACCTCTCTACATTCACAGAGAGAGGCAGTGGGACTAGTTGCTTTTGGTTCCTTCCAGCTCTGACATTTAAAAAAAAATTTATTGTTGTGTTGGGTGGAGGTATATTGTGGTATTTACAAATGTTCTTATAACATATCACATATATCATACATAAGTTCACTCCTTCCTTCATTCTTTAATTCCTCTCCATTCCTGGAATAGTTTCAACAGGTATCATTTTCCATTTACATACATGTGTACCCAGTATTTGCACCATATTCACCTTTCCATGTCCTTTCCCCATCTCCTTCCCCCTCCCACTGGTACCAACCCCCACAGGCAGTACATGTTCTACTCTCCTGTAAAAAGAATTATCTTAAATGTACTAATTTTCTATGGCTGTTGTAACAAATTGTCATAGATTTAGTTGTTTAAACCACACAATTATGTGTTCTTTTCTTTTTGCTAGACATTGAAGAATGTTTGAGATGGATGAGACATGATTATTTGTTTTCAAGTCATGTGAACACTAGCTATATGCTGGGCAAAAACTAACACACCTAGGACAATGATTAGATGATGTGAGATGCAGTGGTCACAGTTTGGTAGTCAGTGTATGCTCTTGTGTTATACACACATTCCTTTGGTGGAGAAGTGCACCTTCCATTCCCCTTCAGCCTTCACTACTCCTTATTGTTGGCTAGCTGGACAATTTTACTCATTTATATCAGCAACTATAGCTTCAAAATTAACATAACAAATACGTTCTGTGTGTAAGAATAGTTTTGAAAAGAAAAGAACGATAAGAAGAGGCATTGTAAAACAACATCAAGCAGCTCTTTTTATTCCAAGCTATTTACTCAACATTCCTTCTCCATTAAGTCTTTGTTCTTCAAAATCAGGTGTTTGAAAATTTTCAAATCATGTAGATCCAAGAATTAGAATTATTAAAACAATAAGTTGTAAAGTTACATTTGATGTTCTATCAACTATTTTTTAGTTTTTTAGCCAATATTCTTATTATTATTATTCCTATAAAAATAATTAACTACTTACTTCAAGTTAATTTCCAAGAAATAGGCTAAAAACTAAGTCTGAATATTGATAGTTCTGAGAAGATAACCTTCTTTACATTGTTCGCAGTTTACCTTCTTGATAAGACATACTAACACCTGGGAGTGTTTTCAAAGTGTCAATTAGTCATAGGACATATAGATGACATATCCTAATAGACAGTGCTGTGGACAACAGAACAATTGCATTCCCTGTGCTCCAATAAAAGTGTTTTCAATACGCTCTGGAAGTTTTCTCCTGTGATAAAGGATTAAGCCATTAACCTTAACAATGCCAATGCATTCTCACTTTCAAATCCCACTTAATTAGTATCCAAGGTAATATTTAAGAATAAGTTTCATATGAAGGAGCATGTAAAAGCATTAGCTGCTCTTAAACATGAGAGTCTTTTGAGACAGGCAGAATATAAACTGCTATCTATATGATCAGTGAGGAAATTTGAGCCTTGAGGCTACATTGACAAGGGTTAGTTACCTACGACAGAGTGGTGCTGTCCAAAAGAACATTATATGATAAAATGAAAAATAATACAAAAAATAAGGTCATATGAGGATAGTCACGTGCTATATCTGTGCTCTCCTGTATGACAGTCACTGGTCATAAGTGGCTAGCACAACTGAGGAACTAAGTTTTTAATTTTATTTACTCTTAATTTAAATTTACTAGCCAAGGGCTACGATAATGACAGTGTAGCTGCAATAATTTCTCTCTTTGCTTGACTCTCATGCTGTCTTCATATCACAGCTCCAAACAACAACAAAGCAAAACAACAACAGCAATAGCAGCCATTCAGGCTTTGTTTGTCAAAATTCTCCAGAGAGACAGAACTAATAGGACAGACAGACAGACAGATGATTGAGATGACTGATAAATCAATAGACGTGGAAGACAAGGGATTTATTAGGGTAATTACAGAGACTGAGAAGTGCTAGGAGCTATATGAAAACTGGAGACACTGGGATCTGGAGGCATGGGTTAAACTCCCAAAAATTCAATGACTCAATGAAGAAATGGGCAAAAGAACTGAACAGAACTTTCTCAAAGGAAGAATCCAAATGGCTAAAAAACACATGAAGAAATGCTCACCACCTTGGCCATAAAGGAAATGTACATCAAAACCCTGTTAACACGCCACCTCACTCCTGTTAGAACAGTAACAAATGTTGGCAAGGATGTGGAGAAAAAGGAACTCTCATACACTGCTGGTGGGAATGTAAATTAGTACAACTACTATGGAAAACAGTATGGAGGCTACTTAAAAAACTAAAACTAGAACTGCTGTATGATCCAGCAATTCCACTCTTAGGGATGTACTCAAACGAATATAAGTCAGGTTACAACAAAGGCACCCGCACACCCATGTTTATTGTGACATTATTCACAATAGCCAAGCTATGGAAACAGCCAAGATGCCCCCTACTGACAAGTGGATAAAGAAAATGTGATACTTATATACAATGGAATTCTATTCAGCCACAAAGAAGAATGAAATTTTATTGTTTGTAGGTAAATGGATGGAACTGGAGAACATAATCCTAAGTGAAGTTAGCCAGATTCAGGCCAGAAGTCACATGTTTTCTCTCATATGCAGAATATAGACTGAATACAAATGTAGCAATATTATGAAAACCAGGACACGCCAAGGGGAGGTCACACACAAGAGGGGGAGGGTAAAAGAAGGAATTTAAGATGAATATGGTTGATGTACTCTCTATAAAAGAATGAATGCAGAATTTTTAAATTGATTGAAACAACCATAAAAAGGGATTAAGTAGAAAAAAGAAAAATAGAGGAAATGAACCAAATTGGGCTATAATACATATATACATGGAAGTGCTACAGGAAATTCCCTGTATAGCTATCTTAAACAAGCAAAAAATGTCATTTCATTTTCCTTTCTTTTACGAAATCAGAGAAAGAGGGAGGAACAGATCTTGCCTGGAGGTGGGTTGATACCAGTGGGACATATGAGGGGATGGGTGCAAGGTGTAAGAGGGTAAATATGTACAAATACTGTGTACACAGGAATGTAAGTAGAAAAAAGATACCAGTTGAAACTATTTTGTGAATGGGGGGGATAAAGGAGAATGGTGGAGGGAGTGAATTCGGTTATGATATATTTGGTATATTTTAAGGACCTTTGTAAATACCACAATGTACCCTTACCCAGCACAACAATAAAAGAAAGAAAAAAAGTCTGAAAGCCTCAATACCATGGAAGCTCTGGAATTCTCAATTCAAAGCTGAAGGCCTAGAATGCAGGGAAATGGTACTGGGTTTAAGTGCTAGACTCCCAAGGCCAGATTCCTGGAGTTCTGATGTCCAAGGGGAGGAGAAGAGTATTTCGGCTCCAGAAGTGGGGGGGCGGGGAAGATTGAAAGAGAGAGAGAGAAGGGGGAGGGAGGAAGGGAGGATGCTACTTTTGATCTGTCTGTCCCCAGATGGCTGGACATTGCACATTGAAGGCCAATCTTCATCTACTTCATCACCTCACATGCCAGTGTCCTCTGGAAACACCCTCACAAACACATCTAAAATACTTTACCAGTTCTCTAGGTGTCCCTTCATCCTATGAAGCTGAAGCCTAAAATGAACCATCACCCATTCTAAACAATGAACATGCCACTTGCCCAGAAGGGACAGCAAGAGCATGTACCTGTGTCAGGAACCAACCACTGCAAGCCTGGAGAAGACCAAGATTTGAGGTTTGATGCTGAGTGACCAGAGTGGGCGACAATGGAAGATCTATTTCTAGAGCTTGTTTCAGAAAAATGTTACAGTAGATTGCATGGCTCTCTGATCCGAAACAAAATCAACACACCTCAATCTGTTCATCTTTCTGTGTGAGGTAGAGACACCTCTACACATTGTAATAAAAACTTCCTTCTTGCTCCTTGTTTGTTTTGTTAAATATCACATTCCCAGCACTTAAGACATTTCTTCTTATGGGGTAAGTATTTCATCTCAGTTTTCCAGAGGTGAGAGAGGTAGTGTATATCTATCCCATTCAAATTGAGTAGACCTTATATTATAGTAATGACTGCTTCTTTTTTTAAATTTCTTTTATTCATATGTGCATACAATGTTTGGGTCATTTCTCCTCCCTTTCTCCCCACCTCCTCCCTCACCCCTCATCCCCTTGCTTCCAAGCAGGAAATGTTTTGTCCTCATCTCTAATTTTGTTGAAGAGAGAGTATAAACATTAATAAGGAGGAACAAGGGTTTTTGCTAGTTAAGGTAAGGATAGCTGTACAGGGAGATTCCTCGCATTGCTTTCCTGTACATATGTGTTACATTCTAAATGATTCTTCTTGAACTAACCTTTTCTCTAGTTCCTAGTCCCCTTCTCCTATTGGCCTCTGTCGCTTTAAAGTTTCTGCATTAGTTCCTTTGCATTGAGGACATCAAATGCTATCTTGTTTTCTTGGGTTTCTTACCTATCCTCATACCTCCCTTGTGTGCTCTCGCCTTATCATGTGATCAAATTCCAGTCCCTTTGTTGTGTTTGCCCTTGATCTAATGTCCGCATATGAGGGAGAACATATGATTTTTGGTCTTCTGGGCCAGGCTAACCTCGCTCAGGATGATGTTCTCCAGTTCCATCCATTTACTTGCGAATGATAACATTTCATTCTTCTTCATGGCTGTGTAAAATTCCATTGTGTATAGATACCACATTTTCTTAATCCATTCATCAGTAGTGGGGCATCTTGGTTGTTTCCATAACTTGGCTATTGTGAATAGTGCCACAATAAACATGGGTGTGCAGGTGCCTTTGGAGTAACCTGTGTCACATTCCTTTGGGTATATCCCCAAGAGTGGTATTGCTGGATCATATGGCAGAACTATGTTTAGATTTTAAAGAAGCCTCCAAATTTTTTTCCAGAGTGGTTGTACTAGTTTGCACTCCCACCAGCAGTGTATAAGTGTTCCTTTTCCCCCACATCCTCACCAACACCTGTTGTTTGTGGTGTTTCTAATGATGGCTATTCTAACAGGGGTGTGGTGGAATCTTAGTGTGGTTTTGATTTGCATTTCCTTTATGGCTAGAGATGGGTGAACATTTTTTCATGTGTTTTTTCGCTATTTGAATTTCTTCTTTTGAGAAAATTCTGTTTAGTTCACTTGCCCATTTCTTTATTGGTTCATCGATTTTGGGAGAGTTTAGTTTTTTGAGTTCCCTGTATATTCTGCTTATCAGTCTTTTGTCTGATGTGTAGCTGGCAAATATTTTCTCCCACTCTGTGGGTGTTCTCTTCAGTTTAGAGAGCATTACTTTTGTTGAGCAGAAGCTTTTTAGTTTTATGAGCTCCCATTTGTCTATACTTTTTCTTAGTTGCTGAACTGCTGGGCTTCCATTGAGGAAGTCCTTGCCTGTACCTATTACTTCCAAAGTATTTCCTACTCTTTCCTGTACCAACTTTAGTGTTTGGGGTCTGATGTTAAGGTCCTTGATCCATTTTGAGTTAATACTAGTACAGGGTGATAAACATGGATCTAGTTTCAGTTTTTTGCAGATGGATAACCAGTTTTCCCAACAGTTTCGTTGAAGAGGCTGTCTATTCTCCATTGTATATTTTTAGCACCTGTGTCAAAAATAAGTTGGGTATAGTTGTGTGGCTTCATATCCAGGTCCTCTATTCTGTTCCAGTGGTCTTCATGTCTGTTTTTTGTGCCAGTACCATGCTGTTTTTATTGTTATTGCTTTGTAATATAGTTTGAAGTCGGGTATTGTGATACCTCCAGTATTGCTCTTTTTTGCTGAGTATTGCTTTGGCTATTCGTGGTCTCTTGTGTTTCCAAATGAATTTAGGGCAGATTTTTCAATCTCTGTGACGAATGTCTTTGGGATTTTGGTGGGAATTGCATTAAACATTTAGATTGCTTTTGGCAGTATAACCATTTTTACTACATTGATTCTACCAATCCATGAGCATGGGAGATCTCTCTACCTTCTTTAGCTTTCCTCAATCTCTTTCTTCAGGGGCTTATAGTTTTCCTTGTAGAGGTCAAGTAATGACTACTTCTAACAGATAGCACTGGCAAAAATTTTTGTTTTCTCATTAATAGTTTTTTCCAGAAAGTTTTACACATATATACATATGCATATATATGTACATTTATCAATATGATTACTTTATTGTGCATATTTGAAATGAACATGTATTGTGTATATTGAAGTTGCATAAACTTTTGATTATCTTAGAGACTACTATACGAATGAATAGATAAGAGTTATCAGTCTGCTCAGAAACATATCCTCAAACAAAGTTTGCTAGAAACCTCATTTATTGACTGTGCTGATGAATTTTGTGTGGAAGAAAAGATGCTGTTATTTAATTCAAAGACTGTTTCAGTAGTGCCAAAATTAAGTGGAGAAACAAGGCCATTTAAAAAAATAAATATATGCTAAAATACTTCTGAAGAAAAACAGATTGACTTGTGCAATATAACACTATTCACTTCCTGTGTTTGAAAAAAGAAGTAGTGAACTGATATATTACTAGCATTATATTTGGAGGCTGTGACTAATTGGTCAGGAAGTTTTTTTTATGGCTCAATCTCCAGCAGGTGTTTATGGATGTATTTGCTCTCTTTACAACTCCTAGGACACAAATAACATGACTGATGGCATTGCCCAGATCAAGTTGGCTTATTATACATGAAGACATGCAGAATCATTTATAAAAGGAAGGACAAAGACCATATTCTAAATACCCAGAGGCCAATTATATTTATTGCATCTCAGTAGCACTGTATGGGTTATAGTTATTTTCCAGAAACTCATCTCACTCTAGTATCTTTACAAACAAGGAATATTGTTTCTCTCCATCTTCTTTTTCTGTCTTCCACTCCCTTCCTTTCTTTCTACAGCCTTAAAAACAACTACCATGCAGAATGGCTTTGCTAAACATTGTCCAATGTCCTAAGGCAAAGCATACTTTGTGCTCTCAAGTAGCCTATGATTTGCTAAATTCTACGGACATAGATACTGTTTTATACATGCTGGTTACCAGAGCTTGCACACTACTGGAAAGTTAATAAACCAAGTAGTTTTTATTGAGACCTTACAAGATATCTTAATAATTACCACACATATCCTCTGCTCTCAAGGGACTTGTAGTTTGGGTAGGGAGAAAAAAAAAAGAAGAAACCCACATATTATATAACTGATACTGGAGTTAAGGCAAAAAGCCTGGGCTCCAGAAAATCCCAATGGACTACACTTGGCCAATACTTCTGGAAAGCCAACCAAAGGGATGAGTTGTAGTAGGCAGGAAAGAAGCTGTATTAATGGCATGACTACACCAGGAAGGTCCAACATCTAATGACTGAAAATCGGTCTTCAATAAGCTTGGCAGTCTCACTGTTGTACAGGAAAGAGAAACCAAGGCAAGAATTGAGTTTCCACTGTGGTAATCCAGGCTGTCTGGTCAAGCCCTGTTCTGGTTGATTAGCACATTGAGCCATGATCTGAAGATCTTTCATGCAGGACTTTGCTGGCACCAAGAAGGTCTCTGTTGCTTAGGGAACAGTTTTGGCTTTGTACTATGGCTAGGGAATAAATCAAGCCAACCAAGTCTCATTTGACAAACATCATAACCATTCCTATATTAGTATTATAAGCTAAAATCATTGAGGGCTTAAGAATGAGTCTTAGAGATTTAACACAACATAATTACTGTTAAACATGAAAGCTTCCACTGTGACTGAGGAATTAGTGCTAGACAAGGCATAATTGTGATGATCATTTTAGAGAAGTCCTGGAGACCAAGGCCAAGAAATACTGAAAATATGAAATAAAGGAAAGTGTCTAAGAGCTGCAGAATCTTTGGTTCCAAGTCATCTGTGCAGGATATCTTTGGTTTGTGTGGAGGTCAGGCTGTGCCCTGCTCTAAATTTACTCCACATTATATAGTGACTCCATTTTACAAAGCAGCAGTTTGTTCCATTTTGTGAACAAATGTGAGGTAGAGAGACTCAATATATTGCTTGTGCAAGTGAACAACCATCATCTGTCCAGCAAAAAGTACAAGGCAGACTGATAACTTATTTATCCAAGTAAGAGATTGCTACCTATGAATTTATCAAATTAAATCAGAAACACATGAACAAATGGATATATCAAAACCATACCATTAAAATCAGGCATATGAAATTATGAAACACACCAGACCAAAAAATGCTGCAACCCCCTCACCAGGATCATATAAAAGGTTGGACACCTAACACTTTGGTACAGCATCATCAGACTATATGGTGTATGTATTACAGATTGACAGGCAATAAACCCCGAGCTCTGTCCATGGGATTTCAACTCAGCATGGTCACCTTGCTTGATGAATTGCCATTCATGTGACTCTGATAAGTTTGGAAACTGCTTTGCACTTGAACCATTTTGTCTTGAATCAGCTCTGTGTTATGACACCACTATGTTTCAATAGCTCTGTGACTGGCTTTTTAAGGTAAAAATCTTACTAATTACCTTCAGTGATTTTCTATATCTGTATCAGCTCTCTTCTCTTGCTTTAGCAAGGGTTCTTTAAACCACACAGCTGTTTATTAGACATTCTGTAACCTATATAATATTCTGAAGTAAAATGTGTGATCTAAGAGTTAACATTAGTAATTAATTGGAATAAAAGAACCTGGCTCCTGGCTATCAAGTGAAATCAGTAGTACTTATCAAAATAGCACTAATGATACTGATGTAGCTTTTGAATTTGTGATTATTCAATAAATTTTGACATTGTGCAAGAGTATAAGCTTATCCTCTATGTTTCTGTCATAACTCACTCACCAGAGTTTGTTCCTCTTAATTTATTCTAAGCCTTGCCCTGTGTGCAGACGTTGAGCAGCATAGATAGAGTCAAAGATATCTTTGTCTATGTCTGCCAGTTGGGTTTGGTCAATGCAGCATCTGGACAAAACACCAGAGGGAGAAAGAAGAATGAAGTCAGAATATTGATCCCTTTGGCTTTCTTCTGTGGGTTCCAATAGGGCAGCTGACTCTGTCAAGTGAAAGATCACAACTTTTGATAGGTGTTACTCTTTATATGGTTATCTCTCCAGGTTCTATTAATGAACCCATTTCCTTACTCCTCTTTGGTTCTAGAAACTGCACCCACTATTAATGGTCCCAAGGTTCATTCATCACACTATCTTCAGTTGTTCAACTTCAGCATGCTGCCAATTTCCGGCTTAATGCAGGTTCAAGGCTGGTAGAGGGGCTGGGAGTATTTACATGCACCCAGCAGACCAACCCATTTTACCATTTTTTCTGAGTTACATTGGAGTGCTAACTCAGGTGTGATGCAGAAGTTTGGGCCTGGAATAAGCCACTTGGTGGCAGGACAGTAACAGGGGTCAACCAACCAGTAATTTGCTCGACGACAAATTCACTTCAGACAGTTTGTCCACTCTGCCTCTCAAGCTGAGCTATCTAGTTGTAGGCAAATGGTGCTACTGACTGTCAGCACCTGCTCCAACATTCCCTGTAGCTGTACCCAGATCACTTCCCACTTGTGCTTGCAAAAAGCATTGAATTTTACGTACTGTGCAATTAGCTAAAGCTTTAACAGCCCAATTTGCATGTGAAAATGCTGTTTGTACGAAAAAATACAGAGTTTTGTGCACACAAACAATTTGCTTATACAAAATTGTTTCTGAAATTTTTGGTTTTCAAAAACTTATTACTTAAAGCGATGGTCTTAGAGCAGTTATTACTGACAGGAAAACAGTCTAATGATAGTCTTCCTTCTTCTACCTGCATTGTTATCTTGGGCCTGCAAATCCTATCTGCTTATCGTCACTGTTTTCCCCTGGATCTGTTTAGGAGATCTGGGGAGAGAGGGGCGGGGAGGAGGAGCAGGCTGACATCCTACTTCACTTGCCCTGACAGCTGAACCACTCATCACAGAGTGTTGCATCCAACAATGATGGGCAAATTACGATCTCTCATGGATTCGTAAGTCCCAGGTGGAGCCCATAGCAAAGGCATTTAAAAAACAAAACTGTCTTTTGACATACGAACTGATTAAGTGTGATATGTCCTTCTCTGGGAGGATAAGTTTGGAGAACTCTGAAGTACCTCCATAGGATGGCTGTACAGATGCCAGTCACTCATTCTGAGGTGGGATTTGACAATGCCAGGCATACTTGGGGCTTTCCCAGGAGTTTAGTGAAATAATGACATTGAACAGCTGTGGGACTGTCTATAGCCTGGGCAGTTTTGTTCCACCCATAAAGTCATATTTGCTATTTGAGGGAATCAATGCCAAAGCTTTAATTTCCCTCCAATCAATCAACTCCATTAGGAAAATATTGATTTCCTACTGTGAGCTTGTTACTATTTAGAATGTCAAACAAACAGGATTCTTGGCTTCAAGGAACTTAAAATCTTATGTTTAAAGAAACATACATGAGGCAGGGCATGGTGGCTCAAGTCTGAAATCCCAGCTACAACCACCCCTGGCAAAAATATGAGAACCTATCCAAAAAATAACTAAAACAATAAAGGAATGGAGGTATGGTTCAAGTTGTAGACTACCTGTCTAGCAATGGTGAAGCCCTGAGTTCAAACTCTAGTACTGCAAATAAATAAAAAGAAGAGGAAGGAAGGAAGGGAGGAAGGAAGGATGGAATTTTGAGATAAAATAAGCATGAAGGATACAACAAAGTATCACACTGAATTCAATATTTATTGAGCAGCTGCTAGGTGTCGGCCACTGTATTAGGGATAAAATGGTAGGTCTGTATTTGACTCTAAGTTTCTTACAATGCAGTTGGTGAACGATGTGGACACAGGTTTTGTGTGTTACAGAACTTAGAAGAGGGTGGGGCCATGGCAGGTCAACACAGTTGAGGAATGACATGGAATTTGAGTGGGGTCTTAAAATATAAGTAGTGGGTGAGGATGAGTGATCAGCTATAATCCAGGAGGGGAAATTCAGGCTTGGAAGCTAGAATATACATGCTAGTTTTGGTCAGAAGGGGATAATTGGCTTCTTAAGACTGGAGAGTTTATTAGGAGAGTGATGGGGATTATGTTTGTAGATCTTTGAATCCTGGAAAGTTTAAAGATAGCAACCATCAGTGTGAGGTGTGATGGCAAACATCAGTTAGGTTGTATGCCAGTCTGCCAGTAACTGTATTCACGTCCTCTTTTTTATTTTTTTTTCTATATTGCCAGGCCTCTCTCTAGCTTTTACAATAGCATGCTTTTTCTTCAGGGCAGTGCTTTGCAAGCCCTTGTTTTATATGTGGGAACATTTTAGCAGTGTCCTTAACAAACACCAAGTCATCAATCATGCTGGACAAATCCAGCAATGAGGGAGGAGAAGTTTGCTTTTCATTTAGGGAGGCCCAAAGGTCAGAGGCAGCTCTGCCTTCACGAGGGTTTTCAGTCCCAATATTTCAGTGTACACCTTTTTCTTTTTCTTTAGATTTTTTTCGTTTTCTGTCAGACTTACAGCATTTTTTGCCCTTTTCAACTTTTTCTCCTATATGAAATACATTTTACAAGTCCTTGTCAAGTTTCCCACGAAATATCCTGATGCACAAAGTCCAGAGGGCTTTAAAAATTTCCTAGTCTAGTACTGTTTAGGGAACACCGATCTTTTCTAATGTTTAAGACCTCTCCACACACTGTAAGGACAGTGCTGAGAGCGCCATGATGATGAAGGAAGGGAACAAAATGGTGACAAGTAGTAGGATAGCACTTCTTTTTTTTTTTTTTTTTTTTATGATGTTGTTTACAAGTGCCTCGGGATCAGGTCTCTGGGAAATGAATTCATCCACTGTCACAAGTTTTTGTTTGTTTATTTATTTATTCTTTTGACACAGTGTCTCACTATGTAGCTCAAGGTAGCCTGGAACTCCAGATCCTCCTGCCTTACCCTCTGAGTGCTGGAATTGCAGGTGTGCACCACCATGCCTGGCTATAAATGCTTTTTTTTTTTTTTTTTTTACAGCATCAGCTCTTTTTTTTTCTTTTATTCATATGTGCATACAATGTTTGGGTCATGTCTCCCCCGTTCTCCCCGCCCCCGCCCTTTCTCTCCACCCCTTCCCTCTCCCCCCCACCCCCTTGCTATCAGGCAGAAACTATTTTGCCCTTATCTCTAATTTTGTTGAAGAGAGAGTATAAGCAATAATAGGAAGGACCAAGGATTTTTGCTAGTTGAGATAAGGATAGCTATATAGGGAGTTTACTCACATTAGGAAAGCACTTCTGAACCAGTCAGTCAACTAGGAATCCAGTGAGATCTACCACTGATTGGTAGCATGGAAGATGCCAAAGTGGAAGGAGAGGACAGATTTAGTAAGTGAGACTGAATTTCACATTAACCAGGATGATCAGAACAAGTTAGAAAACTGGAGCTGGACTGTAGGCAAACAGGAGTCTTAGCAGATCTCAGTGACAATGAATTAGAGCCAGACATGAGTGAGAAGTCCGACTGGCAGACAAAACTGCAAAGATGGCTCAGCAGAAAGAAGAATGATGTGAGACTTACCGGGTTCAGGGGCTCAGACTGAAACCAGCAGTCTCTTAGGACCCTTAGTAGAGAGGAAGACAGGCTGTCCCCTGGGAACAGGACTCAAAATGGGGGTAATCAAATACCTACAGGGCCAGGTTGGTAATTAAAGAGTGAGGAGAGTAAGGCCCAAGAAAACATGAGAGAATGGTGGGAACTGTGGCCAGCTGGAAGCCACACATGGTCTCCTGTCTGAAGCGAGTCACTGTTTCTCAGTGCCAGTAGAGAGCTGTCCAGAGGAAAACAAGCTGGTGTTGCCAGCACTTCTGGTATTTTTTAAGAGAAAGAGTAAAAGATTGGCTTTTTAAAGGAAATCTACCTTTTTTTGTGTATTAAATAATGGAAGCAAATCAAGATTTCTTTGAAAAACACCATTAAGTGCCAAGATTGTGGGGACAAAACTAACACATCTGTAGAATGCTCATATGCAGCTTCTGAAAGTGGACAGAACTTGAACCCTGCAGGTGGAGGATGTTCTTATCATGGCTTTCTACTTTCTAAATCTGTGAACCTGTAACTTGTCCTGAGTCTCATGTTCCTTGAACACAGGAGGTACATAATAATTTATTTGTCACATAGCCTTGTCATCATTACCAATCATTTAGGTAAAGTCACTTATCTATTTTACTACTTCAGAAAAAAAAAAAGACCTTGGTACTGGAGGCAGCTTAGGTGCAGGGTGGTAGAGGTTGGAAATAACACCAGTTTAACCAAACAGGGCTGAGCAGGTAACCGGAAGTGTCAAGCCTTTACCTGATGGGACCTGAGTGCAACATTTGATTCTATAGCTAATGGGAACACAGGGAGAAAGAAAGAAAAAGAAGAGTCAACAGTGTTCGAGAAATGTTCGAGCAAACCAGAGCCACATGACAATGATCCTGTGGGTTCCAATGAGAAAACCAGAGTAGAGAGGGAGAAAGTAGCTCTCTTTCCTGAATCAAGTAGATCCCATGCTTTGCTTTTCTAAACACATTGCCCTGCATACATTTTCTCAGAACAGAGCCAGGAAAGGAAGGACTCAGTCTTTTGACTGAGTTAATTTTCTAGCCCCACAGCTAGAGGAAACATTGATTGTTCATTGTTGTGACTTCCAGATAATAATAATTTAAAATTCTTATGTGCATTGAATATGTCAGATCTTGTGCTAGAAACTAATTTAATTATAAATTTTTTCCCATCTTTATTTGGATATATTCTTTGTAGGGGGGGAGTCATTGTGACAATTCTGAATAGGCTTACATTGTACATTGATAGGTTACCCTCACTATACCCCCCACTTAAAGGGGGTCCTCTTTGCGACCACCCTCTCAGCCCCACTTAAAGCAAAAGGTTTCATTGTTCTATTTCGTATATGTATTTGAAGTTCATCAACTATATTCCTCTACCTTCATCTCTTCCATTCACCTTCCCCCCTACCACAATAACCCCCCACACTGTACCTCTTTCACAGTCCTGTGTTTCATTATTAATTCCTAAGTCAATGTTCAAAGGGGTTTCTCAATGTTTTCCCACTATGAGTATACTTTACTTTGGTCAATTCAACCCCTCTGTTACTCTCCTTTACCCCTTCCCTCCTACTCCTCCTTTATTCAACAGCTTTCAATATGTGTTATAACTTCTACCTGCACAGATGTAGTATGTTTCAAAATCATTGACTATCATTCTTTTTCCTTTCCCTTTTCCCCCTAGTTCAATAGAGCAGTTCCACTATTACAAACATATTCTATATCTAAGTTTGTATATGATTACGTTTATTTTTGTGTATATGTTTATCTTTTGGATCTGTCTTTCACATATGAGAGAAAACATGTGGCCTTTGACTTTCTGAAACTGGTTTACTTCACTTAACGTGATGTCTTTCAATTGCATCCATTTACCTTCAAACCACATGGTTTCATTCATCCTTATGGCTGAATAAAACTCCATTGTGTATGTGTGTGTATGTGTGTATGTATAATTTTCTCAATCTATTCATCAGTTGTAGAGCATCTGGTTTATTTCCATAACTTGGCTATTGTAAACAGTACTGTAACACTGTAACAGTGTTTAAGTGTCTCTATTGTCTCCTGGGATGGCAGGATGCCTTAAGTGGTAAAGCACCTTCCTAACAAGTGTGGACACCTAAGTTCAAATACCAGTGCCACCAAAAAAAAAAAAAAAGAAAGAAATTTTGTTGTATCCTGACTTACATTCCTTGAGGCTTATGCCCAGGAGCAGTGTCATTGGATCATATGGCAGTTCTATTTTTAGTTTTTAAAGGAATCTCCATACTGCTTTCCATAATGGTTGTACTAATTCCTTCCCACCAGTAGTGTATAAGGGCTCCTGTTTTGCCATGTCTGCACCAACATTTATAGTTGTTAGACATGTTCTTGATGATAGTCATTCTAACTGGGGTGAGATGAAGTCTTAGTGTAGTTTTGATTTGCATTTCTTTTATGGGCAGGGAAGTTGATCACTTCTTCATGTATTTATTAGCCATTTGTATCTCTTCCTTTGAAAATTCTCTACTCATTCATGTACCTGTTTCTTCACTGGGTTGTTGATTCTTTGGGGGTTGAGTTTTTTTGAACTCCTTATGAATTCTGGATATTAGTCCCTTATCAGGGGACAACTGTTTTCTCCCATTCTGTGGGCAGTCTCTTAAGTCTAGAGACTGTTTTTTTTGCTGTGTTGAAGCTTTTTAGTTTGATGCAGTCCCATTTCTTCATCTTTTTTCTTATTTGCTGAGCCATTAGAGTTCTATCTAGGAAGTCGTTGCCTATGCCTATATGTTCCAGTGTATTTCCTACTATTTCGTGTAGTTGTCTCAAAGTTGCAAGCCTTATTTTAAGGTCTTTAATCCACTTCCAGTTGATATTTGTACAGGTTGAGAGATAAGGATCTAGTTTCGGTTTTCAGAATACAGATATCTAGTTTTCCCAGCAACATTTGTTGAAGAAACTGTCTTCTCCATGGTATGTTTTTGGTGCCTTTGTCAAAAATCAGATGGGTGTAGCTATGTGGATTTATATCTGGGTCCTCTATACTGTTCCATTGGTCTTCATGTCTGTTTTGTGTCAGTACCATGCTGGCTTTATTGCTATGGCTCTGTAGTATAGTTTGAATTATGATACCTCAGCATTGCTCTTTTTGCTCAGTGTTGCCTTTGTTATTGTGCTTCCATATGAGCTTTGGGGTTGATTTTTCAATCTCTGTGATGAATTTCATTGGAATTTTGATGGGGAATGCATTGAACATGTAGATTGCTTTTCGTAATGTGGTCATTTTCACAATATTGATTCTGCTAATCCACAAGCATGGGAGATATTTCCATCTTCAGTAGTCTTTTTTCAATATCTTTCTTCAATCGTTTATAATTTTCATTGTAGAAGCCATTTACTTCCTTTCTTAAGTTTATTCCCAGGTATTTTATTTTTTTGAGGCTATTGTAAATGGAATTATTTTCCTATTTTTTTTATCAGTCTGTTCACTGTTGGTATACAGAAAGGTTACTGATTTTTGTGTATTGATTTTATATCCTGCTACTTTGCTGAAGCTGTTTATGGTATCTAGGAGTTTTTTTTTTTTTTTTTTTTGTCTTTTAGGTTTAAGATCATGTCATCTGCAAATAGGGATAGTTTGACTACTTCCTTTCCAGTTTGTATTCTTTTTATTTCTTCTTCCTGTCTTATTGCCCTGGTTTGGAATTCTAAGACCATATTGAATAAAAGTGGAGAGAGTGGGTACCCTTGTCTTGGTCCTACTTTTAGAAGAAATGGTTTCAGTTTTTCCCCATTTAGAATGATGTTGGGTCTAGGCTTGCTATATATAACCTTTATTATGTTGAGGTACATTCCATCTATTCCTAGTTTCATCAGAGCTTTTATCATGAAAGGATGTTGAATATTGTCAAAGGTTTTTTCTGCATCTGTTGAGATGATCATGCCATTTTTGTCTTTGCTTCTGTTAATATGCTGTCTTACATTCAATGACTTGCGTACGTTGAACCATCCTTGCATCCCTGGGATTATACTGACTTGATCATGGTGTATGATCTTTTTGATGTGTTGTTGAATTTTGTTTGTCAGTATTTTATTGACAATTTTTGCATTCAAGTTCATTAAAGAGATTTCTTATAATTTTCTTTTTTTGTTGTGTCCTTGTCCTGTTTGGAGATGAGTTTTATGGAATGATTTTGGCAGTGTTCCTTCCCTTTCTATTTAATAGAAAAGTTTGAGGGGTGTTGGTATTAGTTCTTCTTTAAATGTCTCATACCATCTCTCTTAACTGAGAAAACTGAGCCTTCGAGCAGTTCAAAGTCATGTTCTGGCTCACAAAAACCTCAGGGGTAGAACTCCAATTTGGTTCTAGGCTTTTTGAAGTTTCACACTAATCATGTTGGCTCCTATAAGTGGGAGAATTTTAGAGGGATGTTGGTGGAACTCACCTGTTTTGTTCAAGACCTTAGAAGACATGTATTCTGTAAGTTTAGAGGGGAAATTTGAACCAACTGCTTTATTTCAGTAAGGATTGAATAAGGCAACAAATTCTTCCAAAGCTGATACAACCTGAACAATTAACATTTGCAAAGACATTCAGATCCTTCAGAAAATTCTGCTTCTGGGCTGTCTTCAGTCATGTTTTCATTTGACTTTCCTCCCAGTTTCCCCTTCATTTGCAGCAGGACAGACTTTTATTCTGCAATACTGTCCCTGCATTTCACATTCATTATTTTTTTAAAGAGGGAAGAGCTTGGTGTCAAGTTAATGCTCTGCAGAGGATTAATTTGGAATTCCCAAAGTGTTTTTATTGGTTGTGTAGAAAATATGGCATAGAACAATATTTAAAAAAATGGCACTGCTAACAGCAACCACTGCAAATAAAAAACAAAAAAGGAAAACAAAAAGGCGTATCTACTAATTCTACTAATTGTCACATCTACTAATTCTGCTTGGCCCGAGAAAGGGCATCTGGGGATCAAGGATAGGCTGATGTAATGGCAAATTTGTAGAGGTGGGAGGTGGGGGAGTCTCTGGGGGAGTTAATCAACCAAGTAATTAATTAAATAATAGTTATTTTCAGAGCACCTGAAAGGAACTAGGAGCCACGCCTCAATCTCTTAGGGATATGAAAATGTGTGATGGACAGAGTTCCTGGCAGTGAACTGAAAAAGTTTACTTCACAGGTGCAGCAAGGCCTTGACAAGTAACAAAGGAAATAACCATACAACGAAAAGATAAAAGGGATGAGGGAGAGGGGATGAAGGAGAGCAGTGGAGGGGGTGAATTCAAGTATGATATATTATAAGAACCTTTGTAAATGCTACAATGTACCCCCATCCAGCACAAAAAAACAAGAAACAGAAAGATAAAAAAGGACATAAAAGTAGTAAATGATTCATTTTCAAATCTTTATTGGTGTAAGTTTTCTAGCAGCAGTACCAAATATTGAGGCTGTAATGGGCATGGCAAAACAACTCGCTATGTCAGAGACCAAAGGGGTTGTCTATCCTCATCCACCTCAGAATGGAGATGTTTTATATTCGGGACTAGCAGCCAGCTGCCCCTCTCCCTCCATCGATCCTGTTCCCTTCCTCAAACCAATGTCATTGCCTTTTCTTTATCTCAAACCTGTTTCTCTTTCTGTCTTCTATCAGCTGTCTTGTCCTCCTTTCCTCTCTCATCCAAGTGGCTATCCTCCTGTTGATTCTTCCTCCTTTGTATTTCTCCTTGAATCTCTTCCCTTTTTCTGTTCCTTATCTAACTGTGTTTCTTTTTAAACATCACCTAGTTCATCCAGAGTTATGTGCCATCTTGATGTAATTCTTTTCCCTAAAAACCCTGCTGTAACTCTATGCTGTCTATTGGATCAGGGTCACTGTCCTTGATACATCATGTCATGGCCTTTGCACATTCTCCTTGCCCTGCTTACTGACTCATTTTCTGCAACTCCTTCCATAATCCTAAAGTCTTCACATCAGATATTATTTGTTGGAAGAGACTGTAATAGATTACTTTTGTTATTAAACGCTTTCTTAATTCTGTGATTTTAAAAATGGATACCCTATATTTAACCTGATTTGAAACATGTGTTATATTTAAGAATATGCTTCCTGCCCTTAAAAATTTCTCCTATCTACCATTATGCTAATAACTTTATTCCAATAACTTAATCCATCATTAGGCAAGGCCTGTTTGGTAGTTTTTCTAAGAGCCATGCCTGTTTGATGTATTGTCCCATCCTTAGTCATGACAGTACTGTGATGCATTGTGTCACTCAATATTTTCACTCCAGAATAGTAAATTGGAGAAATGAGACATCTGCCTACAATTTATTCCTGTTATGACTTTTCCTCCCTGAAAAGGAAATAGCAACACTTCTAAAATGAGAAAGCTAGGTCAGCTTAATCCTCTGAAAAGCTACCCATGGATTCATGTGACAATAACATTATTTTTGTGAGTCTTTGGGTGTTTGGTTAGAACAATAAAATATTTATGTTTTTCCTTGGGAAGTTGTTCTATTAATTACCAAAGAGTGAGTGGAAACTTGTCATGTGTCAGGCACTATATCAGCTTCAGGGGCCGTATGGAGATGGTAGATGGAGACTTCAAAGAGATGGCTGGGTGTGATGACTGATTAAGATCATGGGTCTGGGTTCAAGTCCTGCTTCTTTGATTTACTAAGTGTGTGCTGGTGGGTATGTGACCCTACTCACATCTTAATTTCTTCAGCTGAGATACCCTATGGGGTATCTTATGGATTCCATCAAAGTGATAGGAATGACCAATAATTAGTGAGTGCTTATAATGTTCTAGGAAGAGTTTCATTTTCACAACAAGCTTTTTGAGGTAGATGCTATTGCATCTTCTGTTTCAGAAAGAATCTGAGGGCTGGGAGAGGCTAAGAATCTTGTACTGTACCCAGCTTCCTGCAAAGCTTAAATGATTTCCAAGAAGAGAGACATCTATTGGACACACAAGGAAATACCTAAACATGAAAATTAGCTGGGTAAAGCTGTTCATAGTTGTTTCCTGTGAAGGGGTCAAAGTGATGTGTTTTAGAAGTTGAACTCCATGAAGGGAGAAAGAGCTCTACATTCATAAAATAAGGGGAGAAGAGAAGAATCTTTGACCAGAAACTTTTAAAGCAGAGACCTGCTTCATGCTTCTTTCTGACACCAGGGTTGTCAGAATGCTTTGTGTAGAGTATCTACCAATGAGTTAATAAGCCTTGCAAAATAATCAGTAAACTATTTCTTGTTATAACCCGTAGATTCAGAGGGAAGGACAAGAGGAGAATTGTGAACATCGCTATGAGAACTTGGATTATACAGTCACAGGTATCTCTGTGGGAGATGCTGACTGCCTCAGGGGACTACTGTTTGTAGAGAAGAAACCAAGAAGACAACCTAAAATTACCTAAAGATGATTTTTTTAATGGAAGGAGACTGGAAAACGGAGAAAGGAGTAGAGTGACCTCAGTTTAAAAGATAGAAAACAAACAAGAAAAACACGTAGTGGTGTCTCATGTTGAATACATTTACCACTGTGCTGTGAAAAACGAATGAGCAGGGTTGCCAAACGATGGGAAAACAGCAACAGGATCTGAGTAACGTCTCAGAAGTTTTCCAACTCCAGGAAGATTTCATCTCCTCCATTGTCTGAAACTAACGGCAGAGTCCTGTATCACTGTACAGTGTTTTCAGACTTTTAGCAGCTTTTATTTGGTGCGCATACACACTGTCTTGCTGACTGATTGCCTGAGTGAATACAATCTGAAAAGGATACCATCACCTGAGACACACGGACAGCCATGATCACAGCATGTGGGAGGCCTCTCTCCTGGAGGCAGGTGGGACAACAGCTTCCAGCTCATGTTTACAGCATCAAGCTTTTAGGTAAAACCACATGGTCTACAAAGCACTTCATACACATTTTACCCTGTAATCCTCACAGATCCTTGATGGAACAGGTGTTGTCATCCCTATTCTTACTTTGGAGAGATGGAGTCTTGGAGTATCTCAGCAAGTAGTGTGCATAGCTAGTAGTCTGACTGAACGTTCAGAGCTTCTTCTCTCCATCAAGTTCATCTGTGCAGATTGGTCCAGGGGGTCATTTTCAAAAGCCAACATCTCTTCCCAGTTATGCCCAGAGAACCCACAGAAATAAGAATGATGTGTGCTACACGGAAATTAAATGATCTTAGTTATGATTCCATAATTACTACTATTTAACCAGCCCAGTAGAGTCCACTCATTTCCAGGATCCACACATACTAATTACACAGTGTTCTTTTTAAATAAAAATACACTAAGAATGCCTGACTCTGTCATACATCATGATCCCCATATGCATGTGGTCCTCAGTATCCATGGAGCATTGGATTTAGGTTCCCTTCACCCTGCTGACAGCTGCCAAAGTCTACAGATGCTCAAGTCTCTCATAGCATATAGAGCAGTGCTTGCACATAGCCTACGCACATCCTTCCATGAACCTTAAGTCATCTAGATTGTTCATAATACCTAATTTAATGTAAATGCTATGTAAGTAGCTGTTATCCTGTATTGTTTTAAGGAACAATGAGAAGAAAAAATGCCCCTCTTCAGTACAGTACAACTTAAAAATGTATGTGCAGATTTGATCCATAATTGATGGAATCTGTGGTTGCCGAACCCATGGATATCCATATCCATATGGTTTACTACACACATTTGTAAGCCAGAGCTATACATTACTGTGGTTAGGCTGCTATAACAAAATACCACAGACTGAGTTGGTTTAACCAGAATAAATTTATTTGAGCATTGTCTGGAGGCTGAAAGTCCAAGATCAAGGTGTTGGTAAGGTTGGTTGCTTCCAGGGCAGGTCTCTTTGTCCTTGGAATGGTCACTTGCTCACTATGTCCTCGCATGGCCTTTCCTTGATATTTCACACTGTGCTCTAATGTCCTCTTCTGGTAAGTATACCAGTCATACTGGATGAGGACCCATGCTTATGATCTTGTTTCACCTTAACGATCATTTTGAAGAACCTATCTCCACATTTCAGTCACATTTGGAAGTATTGTGTGTTAGGACTGCTACACTGAATTTTGGGGAAACACAAGTCAACTCATAACAGCTATATGTGGTGAATTTTTATAGCGGTCTCTGTTTTCTCTTCTCTAAGGAATTTTTGACAAGTACTAAGGATTCTGGAAATGTTTATGGTTACCTCTAAAATAATGTTGTTGGCTGTGGTGGTACACTTCTGTAATCCCAGCTAGTTGGGAGGCTTAGATTGGGAGGATTATGGTTCAAGGCCAGTCCAGAAAAAAGTTGGCAAGACTCCATCTCAATTGATAAGCCAAGTGTGGTGGTTCACACACACTATGTGGGAGGTATAAGTAGGAGGATCATGGTTCCAGGCTAGCTTAGGCCAGCCTAAAAGTAAAAAAGGGCTGAAGGCATGGCTCAAGTGATAGAGCACTTCCTTAGAAAATATGAGGCCCTGAGTTCAAACTCCAGTATCACCAAAAAAACCTCCCCAAGACAAAAAGTCAAAACAAAACAATGTTTTCCATAGAAATAGAGTATCACTCACAAAGTAACTTCAACTTGTAGTAGTCTCATTAAACATAAAAATAACTGAAATAATTACATTTAGCTCATTATACACTAAACATTATTGTTTTAACATGTAATCAACTCATAAGATGGTTTATATTTTTTAACAAAATCTTCAAGACCTGGTGTGTATTTTTTTTTTTTTTGCTACAGCACACTAAGTGGCTACTGTTTTGAAGGTCCTCACTCTTGTCTGTGGATTTCACATACTTCTTGCTTCAAGCTTACAAAACTGGGTATTGAGGCTAGAAGTTTTATTTTGTTTCTTTTTTTCTTTCAGTGCTGGAGTTCAAATCCAGGGCCTCACGCCTGCTGGGTGAGGGCTTTCCCACTCAGCTGCACCTCCACGCCCAGAACCAATTCTTAACCTTCCTCACGTGCTTGCATAAAGCAACATCTAATCCCAGTCCTTCCACAAGTGGTTTTTCACAGAAGGCACAGATCCTCCAAAATGTGCTCTGAAATGTACCCAGGACAAACTGCCTTTCCCAGTGTCTCAAAGTTAAATTCTTAAGGAAGAGACAAGAGATACAAATGTGTAAACCTAGCCAAGTGATGATAGAAGAAATGTTTGAACCTGTGAAGAGTTTGAAGAACATGGGCCCTACTTAAATTTAAAATTAACAACAGAAGCAAAAATTAAAAACTCAGTGATATGGAATTGGCCTTGGTGCTCATCAGCAGATGGGTGGATGAAGAACATGTGGCATATCCTGAGCATGGTGGCATACTTCTGTAATGCCAGCACTCAGGAGTTAGAGGACTATACAGCAAGACCCTGTCTCAAAAACAAACAAACAAACAAAACAACAGGAAAAAGAAAAAGTGGCATATATGTACAATGAAGTCTTATTTGCCACAAAGAAGAATGAAATCCTGTCACTTGCAACGAAATGAATGCAACAGACAGATATTACTTAAGTAAAATAAGCCAGACACAGAAGTCAAGTGCCATACTGTGTCTTTTATATGTAGAAGCTAAAGAAATTGATCTGAAAGTAGACTAGTGATACTAGTAATTATACAGGCTGGTAAGTGTGCATTGGGGTCGGGAGGGGTGAAAAAGGGTGGTTGGATTTGGTCAGTGTGTGTTGTATGCATTTATGGAAATGTAATACCAAACCCCATTTAATATGCACAATTAATGCATATTAATAGCAATTATACCTCTGTGCTGGTCTAAAATATTTCCTGGGGCGGTATTTAGTCCTAAGAAAATCCAAGGGAAATGCTTGTGTTCTTTTTGGACTTAAATTGCTTAATAGAAACAATATTTTATTTGAAAAAACCAAATAGATATTTTATATTAAAACCACCTTCCTGATGGGAAATATCACTTCTAACTGCAATTAAATCTATTGATGCATCCCCCATTCACTGATAATGGCGTCCTCATGTTCTTGTGCTATACCTGTCTGGCAACTCTACCTTCTGGTGTCAGTAGCAGAGCATATTACTGAAATTCATCATCAAAATGTTCCTTTTCTACCATATGCTATAATGCGTAGTGTGGAGCTCACTCTGTGATGATGCTCTGATAGTTTCCTTCTTTGGTTATGGTGAGTTTTGTCATGGGGGCAAGCAAGAGTAGGAAAGTTTTTTTTTTTTAATCTTTGGATGAAGAGGTTTTTATTGACCATATCTGATGGAGGAGTTCTTCCTTAGCCATTATCTGTGGAAGGCTGGTATATGCCTGCCCTAGGTATGCACTGCCACTTATGTTGTTGTGACTTAGTGTCAGTGTGACAGTAAACTAGTGAGAAAAACCTGTGCTTGGGTTGTTATTATATTTTCTTATCAGGGAAACAGTTCCCTGTAGCCCTTAAGACAGGGATGTATTTTTATTTCTCTCTCTCTCTCAAGCTTGTTTCTCTTGCTTTCTCTGCTGTAATGAACACACAACTCCTTAAACTAAATTAGGTTTAAATTACTACATTTTCAGGGAAATTCTCAAAATTTAAAGAGTTAAAAAAACCCCTGCCTTTCCCTTCTTGTGTATTAAATAAAAACTGGTTATGCCAAATTTGCTTTCTGGGCCTGTTAAGAGTCTCCTCATTATCCAAAGCACAGTCTCAATGACTAATCAATACTTCCATGGGAAGCAGTTGTGCATTGTACAGAAGGGGAACATTCAGTCCAATGAGGAAGAAGATTTAGCCTCTTTAGGCAAATTCTTCCATTAACTTTTAAAAAACACCCTGTGTTTATGGGTGTGTGTGTGTGTGTGTGTGTGTGTGTGTGTGTGTGTGTGTTGGGGAGGGTGGTTGCTCAAATAAAAGCTCAGATTGCTTAAATCTATTTCCTGCTAATCCAAGTTTGGGCCTTCTAGTTATTGAAATAGATCATGAAAATGGAAAAAAAAATGAGAGAAGAAAACAGAAAAGCTTCATATTATAAATCTGTTCCTTATTGCTTACAGCTCCAGGCAGCTTTAAGAATCAACTTTTATTAGCTTCCTATTAGAGGACCATTTCCCTTATAATTTGATTATTAGAATGGATATATTTTAAATCTACATTTCCATATAGATAGAACCACTCTGTTTTTATGACCCTGATGTACTCTTAAAGACTCACAAAGAGACTCTATTTAAATTTCTTCCGTTGGTTGTTTTCAAGAAAGAAATATGAACAAAATCCACTAAACTCAAAGACAGAGAAGGCCAAGGCTAGGGGTGATCAATGGCTATTGTTGGCTATTTTGAGACTCATTAGAAATAAGTATTTTTTTCTTTGTCCTGTGGAACACATCAATTAAGGGCAAATTACCCTTGGATTTTTCTCTCTTTGCCACGTCCAAGGAAATATTTTCTTTTTCCTTCTTCTTTTTCTTTCCTTTTTGCCACTTAAGATACATGCTAAAGATATACAGATAACTACAGAATCCTGCTGGCTTGTCTAGACTTAAATACTCCCTGCCCAATCACATGCTGGCATAACTAATAGCTAACACTGACCTTTTACTGTATGGCATTGTCACTTAATCTTCATAACTACCTGTATGATAGATGTCATTATTATTCTCATGATGAGATAAGATAGAAACTTGTGGAGTAGAGAATTCAAGAGAATTGCCTAAGCTGGCATACAGCTTTATAAAGGGTGACTTGGGCCTCAAACTTCAGAAACCTGAATCACAGGAATCCAGGCCATTAACCATCCTGCCTTATTGCAAAATATATCCATAAATATGGCCTCATTTGATTCCCATACCAATCCTGTGACATCAGTCTTATTATTGTCACTTTCATTCTAATGACTCAGAATAGGATATCACTTGGATAAGTACAATACCTGCTACTTGTGTTGAAAGGGTGTCTGGAAAATAGGTGTAGGTCCCAAACTCCAGTAAACTGTGAGGATATTCCCAAGGGTACTCCAGGCCTCTTAGGTAACTTGGAGATGTGAGACTCAGAATGTACTTGACATTTAGAGTAATGTGTGAGGTGGACGTCCTTGTACCCCATTTTCTCCCCTATACTCCAACCAATTTAACTTTTACTTGATTTTGGTTAGGAGATGCTACCTTTCTTGAGACATTGAGAATGACAAGTGGAAAATCATTCCATTTAGTAAAACAAGGGGAAATTAATCCTTTGTAGCATGCTTCCCCTTTCATCCACAAAAACTTTGAATTGAATATGCAAAAATGAGTACAGAAAGTTGATTAAGTACAATCATATAAAAACAGAATTGCTCCAAATTGATTCCCTCCTCCTGGTTATTTTTTTTATTACATTGTATGTTCCTGGAGAGCAGTCATTCAAGACCAAAGTAATTTTCTTAAAGCATAATGATAATGTTTGTTTTTAAAATTCAGGTGAAAAAGAAAAAGTGATCTTGTTGTGTTAAATATAAGTTCTTTACTTTGGCATTTCACTTTCACTATGTGCTTCATTTGTAGGCAAGCATTTATACTTCAGTAGATACTGCTGTCCTCACTAGGAGCTAGGGGATAGGGCTGAAGCATAAAATTCTTTTCTTCAGTGAAGGGAAGAGTTCTCTGGTAAGAATTCTAGTGATCATTTTATTAATGATAAGTTGTAGGAGCTCAAAGGTGCATTAAAGATAATCTAGTTCAAAACCCTTATCCAGTAGATGGGGTTAACTGACACTTAGAGAAATGGACTTGTCCAATCTCTTCTCAGGATAGGACTGTGAGACATGCAGGAAACCGGGACTGGCTGGAAGTAGAGATATGGATTTAGCATCAGATTGAAACAGAATGACATGCCTAATTGGCACTCCAACCACAGAAAGACTAAGACTAGTGAGGAACCAAAGAAGATGAGAGCAGAGACATCAAGACTGTAAGAGTAGTCTCTGTGAAGTGTCAGATGTAGTGGTGTCCCCAAGTGTTTCCCTGGCATGTGCAAGACCAGATATACAAAGCTTTTCCAAGGTCATGCAGAAAGTCCTAAACAGAACAAAGGCAAGGTCCTAGATCTCCTTACTTCCCATTACCTTGTGGTGCTAATACTGCAAAGGTGTGTTGTGAGTGAACCACATGGCTCTGGAATCTCAAATCAATTCTCAGTTCTGTTACTGTGAGAAATTAAGTTGGGCAAATTACTAAGCTGGGAGAATAAACCATGGAGTTGGGAAGATGAAGAGCATTTAGTACAGAGTAAATCTGATACAACGTGACTCTTCTTTGAGAAGTATGATTGTTGATTGAGATGACACAACTGGGCTTTCTGTGTTATTAGGGAGTCTTGCTTCCCTGCAACAACTAATCTCCTTCCTGATTCTGAGGCAGGAATTTGAAAGGGCTGGCTGGAGGCAGGACGTTACCTATGACTGTGTAAAGGGGTCTGTCTGGGTAAAACATTCTGGTTACTATAGGCAGTGACCTTTGGCTCACCGTCAGCATGTTCAAACAAATTGAACATGTGGCCCAAGTAAAAGTCTGATTGTCCACTGAAGTCACAGCCCAGAGTTAAGAAACCGAGTCCCAAGTAGATGTGACTAGGTTGATAGAGGATACTAGGATTTCTAGGCTAGGATTGGGGTAACATAAAGGTAATGATGGGAAAATCCTATGCCTTTTGTTTTAAGCGTAGCTTTTGTTTTGTCTTTCCCGATATATCAATAATAAAAAACTGCATTACCAAAGGGCAAGTCATTCATGTGAAAGACAGTTGATAATCCCCATTTAGAAATAGATCAGAGAGAAGAAAATTGATATACAATTGCTGTTGATTGCTGGGCACCGGTGGTTCACACTTTTAATCCTAGCGGCTCAGGAGACACAGATCAGGAGAATCACAGTTCGAAGCCAGCTGGAACAAATAGTTAGAGAGATCCTATCTTGAAAAAACCCATCACAAAAAAGGGCTGATGGAGTGGCTCAAGGTGTAGGCCCTGAGTTCAAGCCGTAGCATCGCAAAAAAAAATATATATGTTAATTTAACAATTCAAGAAACATTTATGTAGGAATCATAAAGTAATAGAATTTCCCAGAGGGTAGAAGGGAAGGGACTTTGTCTGCTTACTTTTTTTCATGCTTAGGTTATATTGAATGGATATTGGAATATGTCTGAAAGACCATTGTGTATATTGAAAACATCTTTTGAAGTTTCAGTGGATATTCTAAAACATAGCTTTGTGGACTTATTTTTGCAATTAGAGTCTGTGTTCAGAGTTCATGTTTAATATTATTTCTCCATTTTTTGTTTTCTTTTTCAGTGGAGTTCTTGGCATGTAGTGCTCAAGAAATATCTTTTGAATGAATGGATACAATGATACTATAAGAACTTTATAATACTAATACTACTAGCCAATTTACTGGATAGCTTCAATGTATCAGGTACTATATTGTATATTTTATATATGCTAATTCATGCAGTTCTTTTAATAGCCTTCAAAGATAAGCATTATTATTATCCTCATTTTATAGGACAATTAAATAAGCTGTCCAAAGTCACATTGCCAGGACATAGGACAGCCATGTTGCAAACTCCAAAAGCTGCTCCAGAGCTTGCTGTCTATATGCTGTTAATTTGCCTTGGGGTCCTATGGCTACAATAATGAATGAGGCAAAATCACTGTTTTTAAGATACATCTAGTAATAGAGAAAGATAAAAAGCACTTGCATAGCATGGTCAAAAGCAGTGTAATTTATTAAATAAGAGCTTAAGAGCTGGAGTCAGAGAACCTATTTCACAAAAGAATCAGAGGATTAATTTCACATCAAAAAAGTGAGAGGATAACATAGGGCTATCCTACGATTCCTCGTAGGAAAATCAAAAAACGCTATGGGCTAAGTATATGATACTTGTCTGGTTGATAATAGAGTATGGTGGGAACTGTGTACAACTGAGTGTAAGTATAAGTCATCATTATGGAGTGAATTTTTTCTACCCCTAAATTCATATGTTTCATAGACACCACCACAACTGGCTGAGATAAGACATTGAAAGAGGTGATTAAGTTAAAATGAGGCTTTTAGGAAAGACACTAATTCAGTCTGACTGGAGTTCTTGTAAGAAGGGAAAATCTGGACACAGAGATACCCAGGGGCATAGATACAGAGGAAAGACCATGTGAGGACACAGTGGGGTGAAAGCCAAATGCAAGCCAACAGGAGAAACCTCAGAAGAAGCAAAATTGCTGATACCTTGATCTTGGAGTGCCAGACTCTGGAACTGTAAGAAAATAAATTTCCGTTGTTTAAGACACCCAGATTCTGGTATTTGTTTTGGAAGCCTTCACAAATTTATACTCAGTTAAAGAGAGTAGTCACAAATTCAGATTTGTCTCATTTTTTTTAAAAATTAGGACTTACTTGAACACCTCTTTGTGGGGGGGGCACTCTTCAATCCACTATACCTTGGCTATAAGATATCAGGTTTGTCTTATCGTTGGTATGTTCAGAAATGTGCATTCAGTAACTGTCAGACTTAATAATTTTTCAAAAGAAGCCATTATCAGATTTTTTAAACTTAAAATATCCTAATTTAAAAAATATTCACATTTAATTAATAAAATATTAAACTATTTATGTTACACAAAATAGTTACATATTAAACTTGATTCCTAAGCCTTTAGTTTCTAACCTCTGATGAAATCCATCACCCATAATGAAGCTTCTATAAATTAGCATTAGACAGTGACAAACATTGTGATGCCATAGGTCTGTCACTGTGAGGAGATCTGGACTACTAGCTTTGAAGGTGAGGGAGACAGGAAAAATGTGGTTCAGGTGTGCCTCTTTAGAAGGCACTGCCTGAGCTGACACCTAAGGGAGGGTTTGTATTTACCTAAATCATATGATAGCAAGTGAATGTTTTTCAGGTAAAGACAGCAGCTGTCTATGGGCTTTGGGAAATGAGAACAGGATCTGTTGGCACAGTATGCTTGGAGTGTAGAGTTAAAGATGGAGAGCAGTGATGCTTGAGGCAGAGAAGGGAAGAGGGGCCAAACTGTTATAGAACTTTATCCTGAGAACATTGGGAGTACTAGAAGAATGTGAGGCATGATGAGGTAGATCTACTTGGTAAAGAGATTGTCCTAGCTATACTGTGAATCCTTAATTGGAGGTGGTCAGGGTAAAGTAAGAGAAACCAGTTAGCAGTCAGTACAAGAGATGAGGGTTCTTTGAATTTAAAAAGTACAAACAGAGAGGGAAAGTATGAGAAATATCAGAGGGGATTTGTCAGACTTGTGATTGGTTGGATGTGGGGTTAGGGTGAAGAACAAGTCAAAGGTGACTCTTAAACTTCTGCTTTGGATAACTGACTGGATTCATGTGTCATTCACCGAGCTTTGCAACACAGCAACTTTGAAGTAAAGTGGAGATGAGTTTGGTTTTACATATGCTGAGTTTGAAGTATTTTTTGGTTATCCAGCTGAGATGGGGAAGCTTGTACTGTACATAAAAGCAAGAGATCCTGGGCTTGGGATATGCGTTTGGTACTTATGGGTATAGTGATAATAACTGAGGCCCTGGGAACGTGAGGAGTTGGAAGAGAAAAGGGCTGAAAGAGGAAGAAAAATTGGAGGAGACACTCAATGAATTACATTGGACTCTTCCTTTAACTTTATCTCAAAACTTCTCTTCTTCTGCCTATATCTGTAGCTAAGACTTAAAATTATACATTCAAATAAAGATAGTTATGACATGTAGTGGTGAGGAACACATTATTTTGAATACAAATAAATTATTAAGTTGTTGAATATCCAACATGTTAATATCATAAATATTATTTAGACATGTTAATAATATGACCTTTGAAATAATGCTTGGGATAACCATGGAAAAAGTGAAAAGCTATTTCTCAGGATAACAGGAAAATAATAATTATAACCAGATGTATAATTTTAGAATGTAAGAAATAAATAAAAGTTTCATAAGCATGCAAACAAATAATCACTGTTCTCCAGATCCCAAGCACTAGGTTAGTAACTCATTTCTCATAGGCATTACAAAATGTAATTACTCGAGCTTTGTAATTATGTCAGGCTCTGCTCAAATGCAGTGGAAGGATCTAATGTCATCTACCATATGACAAGCTTATATTTTAATTTGTTTGTCCTTATTTCAGCAATATCTGAACATCAGAGAAAGTCCATCAAGAAATGGAATAAGAGCTAAAAATGAAAAGATAAATGCCTGACAAACTGAAGAAGGAAATCCAGCTTCTAACAGAACTATTTATCTAAATGAGTTTACATCTTTGCTTAGGTGTTAATTTCCTGCCTCAGTAAAATTGGCTGTAAGGACAGGTAACTCCAAGGATTTTCAAATACAAAATCATCAAGATGCATCATGTTCTAACATATCATACATATAGATCTCCTTTCAAGTAAATCCAGCTTTAGAATCCTAAGGGCTAATGTTAGAAGGATGAAGCGGAGATGTTTTAGAAACACTAATGCTGTGGATGCCAGTTTTACTCTTTATTGATGAAATGATTTCAGTGGCACTTGGTGAATTCTTTTTAGACATTACTGGAGTTCTGACAGAGGTGGCTTTCCTCAAGCTGGTCCATAAAGCCCATTTTGGTGCTAGAACAAAACTCAGGTGATTTGAAAAGTTCTGCATCACTTTCATCTTCATCATGAATAAACCGTGCAAGGTCTGGAAGGGTCCTTTACCTCTCTGCTTCCTTATGTTTTTTTTCTTTCAAAAAGCTCTTGGGTCCAAGAGCCATTATCTGCTAATTTTTTTCCCCTCTCACAGAAATGAAGAGAAAGAAATACATTACCTCATCTCAGCCAAGCCCTTTAGATAACAAAACTCTGTGTTTCAGGGAGCTCATATAAGCAAAAATGAAAGACAATCTCCCTCTTTCTTGCTAGCACATGTGCGGCAAAGCTTTTATGGCTGGAGGAGATAGAATAAAATAGGGCACTGTTCAGTGGTGTGATCTCTTAGTTAGGCAGCTTGGTTCTCAGCTCGTGGTGAAAGCTAAGGTTACCTCATCCCCAAGGCTACCAGAATATGAATTGTATGGCCTTGAAAATGCCTAATGGTGCTATCTGTCCATTTTAAGTTCAAAAGTATATCATCGTTACAACTTGGCTTTGGCTTGCAGTGTTGAGTACAGGAAGGGCAGAAACTGAGGTGTTCTCACAGTGTGTAATGATGAGTGAACTGCTCAAGGTAGAATATCATTGTTACGGGTGTGGGGTGGAAATCTGTAGTCTAATGGGCACTTCATGGATTTGTTTAGATTGTTTTTTTTCCCTTCTGAGTATTGTTGTCATAGTCAGAGTTTGCTTCTCAACTTTAGTATCCTTAAATACTGGGTTTAACTTAGGACATGCCATTAGTACAAAAAGCTCAGAACAGGAAGGTTTGAGTTAGGAACATCATCAATAGCTTCTGTGGTTAACAATACAAAATCTAAGTGCCATCAGTTAAGTTTTTTTTTCCTTTCAAAATTTTATTTTTAATTGTTTAATTGTATTTATGAGTTAATGTTTTCATGTATGTATATATCAAGGAATGATAAAATCAGGCTAATTAACATTCCCATCAACCATGATCTTATTACTTTTTGGAGAGAACATTTAAAATACACTCTTTTTAGTAATTTTTAAATATATAATACATTATTATGTACTATGATAACTATAGTCACATGTTGTGCAATAGACCCCCATAATCTACTCCTCCTGCCTAACTGAAACTTTGTACCTCTTAACCAACATCCCTCTTTCCCCCGTTCCTCTCTCCCTTGGGTTCTGGTAACCACTGTTTTACTCTCCACTCTTAGGAGTTCAACTCTTTCAAATTCCAGGTTAAGTGAAATCATGGTATTTGTCTTTCTGTGCCTGGTGTATTTCACATTACACAAGGTCCTTTAGAATCATTTGTGTCACCATTTCACAACCTTCTGCAAAGACTGTTATGTAAGTTATCGATATACATATCTTATAGTCAGTATTATTGAAATGGATATAATTCTTACTTTAAAAATTAACAGTAACTATAGTGCTGCTGTGCAATACAAACAGCAAATACTGAAATCTTAGTGTCTTTATCTATAAGGGTTTATTTCTACTCAGCAGAGTCATGAATGGGCTCAGATGCTCCATGAAATCTTCTTTCCAAGCAGGGACATAGATATATCTTATAACTCTGCCATCCATGCATGTTCCTTTCAAGGTTGCTGTCACGTGACAAGTTATTTTTTGTTTATTTATTCATTTATTCATATGTGCATACATTGTTTGGGCCATCTCTCCCTGCTGCCCCAGCCCTCTCCCTCCCCAACCCCCTCGTATTCAGAAGAGCCTTTTCTGCCCTCTTCTCCAATTTTGTTGAAGAGAAGACATAAGTGATAATAAGAAAGACAAAGCATTTTTGCTAGTTGAGATAAGGGTAGCTATACAGAGAGATTCCAGCATTGCTTCCATGCACATGTGTATTACGACCTGAATTGATTCATCTCTACCAGACCTCTTCTTCACTACTTCCTGGTCACCTTCCCATAGTGACTTCTGTCAGTTTAAAATTACTATATTAGCTTCTCTACAGTAAGCACATCAAACACTTTCAAGTTTTGGGTTTCCTACCTATCCCCATTTCTCTCCCCTTAGCGTGTGACCCATGTCCACAATATTACTGCATTTGTTTTAGGTCTAAAACTCGCATATGAGGGAGAACATGATTTTTGGCCTTCTGAGCCTGGCTGACTTTGCTTAAGATGATGTTCTCCAGTTCCATCCATTTACTTGTGAATGATAAGATTTCATTCTTCTTCATGGCTGAGTAAAACTCCATTGTGTATAAATACCACATTTTCTTAATCCATTTGTCAGTAGTGGGGCATCCTGGCTGTTTCTATAACTTGGCTATTGTGAATAGTGCTGCAATAAACATGGGTGTGCAGGTGCCTCTGGAATAACCTGAGTCACATTCCTTTGGGTATATCCCTAGGAATGGTATTGCTGGATCATATGGCAGATCTATGTTTAGTTTTTTTAAGAAGCCTCCATATTGTTTTCCAGAATGATTGTACTAGCTTACATTCCCACCAGCAGTGTGTGGGGTTCCTTTTTCCACACATCCTTGCCAACATTTGTTGTTGGTGGTGTTTTTTATAATAACTATTCTAACAGGGGTGAGGTGGAATCTTAGTGTGGTTTTGATTTGCATTTTCATTATGGCCAAGGATGGTGAGCATTTTTTCATGTGTTTTTTGGCGCTTTGGATTTCTTCCTTTGAAAAAGTTCTATTTAGTTCACTTGCTCATTTCTTTATTGGTAAATTGATTTTGGGGGAGTTTAGTTTTTTGAGTTCTCTGTATATTCTGGTTATCAGTCCTTTGTCTGATGTGTAGCTGGCAAATATTTTCACCCACTCTGTGGGTGGTCTCTTCAGTTTAGAGACCATTTCTTTTGTTGTGAAGAAGCTTTTTAATTTCATGTAGTCCCATTTGTCCATCCTTTCCCTTAGTTGTTGAGCTGCTGGGATTCTATTGAGGAAGTCCTTGCCTATTCCTATTGCTTCCAGAGTATTCCCTGTTCTTTCCTGTACTAACATCAACATTTTGGACCTGATATTAAGGTCCTTGATCCATTTTGAGATGATACTAGTATAGGGTGATAGGCATGGATCTAGTTTCGGTTTTCTGCAGGCAGATAACCACTTTTTTTTTTCCTAGCAACATTTGTTGAAGAGGCTGTCTATTCTCCATCATATGTTTTTTGGCGCCTTTGTCAAAAATAAGGTGGGCATAGCTGTGTTGGTTCATATCTGGGTCCTCTATTCTGTTACACTGGTCTTCATGTCTGTTTTTGTGCCAGTACCATGCTGTTTTTATTGCTGTTGCTTTGTAATATAGTTTGAAGTTGGGTTTTGTGATACCTCCAGCACTGCTCTTTTTGCTAAGTATTATCTTGGCTATTTGTGGACTCTTGTGTTTTCATATGAACTTTAGGGTAGAATTTTCTATCTCTGTGATGAATGTCATTGGAATTTTGATGGGAATTGCATTAAACACGTAGATTGCTTTTGGTAGTACAGCCATCTTTACTATGTTGATTCTACCAATCCATGAGCATGGGAGATCTTTCCACCTTCTATAGTCTTCCTCAATCTCTTTCTTCAGAGGTTTGTAGTTCTCCTTGTAGAGGTCGTTCACATCCTTTGTTAAGTTTACTCCCAGGTGTTTGATTTTTTTTTTGAGGCTATTGTAAATGGAATTGTTTTCATATGTTCTTTCTCAGTTTGTTCATTGTTGGTGTATAGAAAAGCTAATGATTTTTGTAAGTTGATTTTATATCCTGCCACATTACTGAAGTTGTTTTTAGAAGTTTTTGGGTAGAGTTTTTTGGGTCGTTGAGGTATAGGATCATGTCGTCTGGAAATAGGGATTTTTGTGACAGTTTTTTTTACCTATTTGTATTCCTTTTATTTCTTCTTCTTGCCTTATTATCTGGCTAGGAATTCTAGGAATATGTTGAACACAAGTGGGAAAAGTGGGCACTCTTGTCTCATTCCTGATTGTAGGGGAAATGGTTTCAGTTTTTCTCCATTAAATATGATGTTGGCTATAGGTTTGTCATATATAGTCTTTATAATGTTGAAGTACATCCTTCTATTCCTAGTTTTCTTAGAGCTTTTATCTTGAAGTGGTAATGATCTTATCAAAGGCTTTTTCTGCATCTATTGAGATGATGAAGTAGATTTTGTCTTTGTTTCTATTAATGTGCTATATAACATTTATACTTTTGTGTATGTTGAATCACCCTTGCATCCCTGGAATGAAGCCAACTTGATCATGGTGAATGATCTTTCTGATATATTGTTGGATTTGGTTTGCCATTATTTTATTGAGGATTTTTGCATCAATGTTCATTAAGGAGATTAGTCTATAGTTCTCCTTTTTGAATGTGTCCTTGTTTGGTTTTGGGATGAGTATAATACTGGCTTTATAGAATGAGTTAGGCAGTTTTCTTTCCCTTTTTATTTCATGAAAAATTTAAGGACAGTTGGTATTAGTTCTTCTTTAAAGGTCTGATAGAATTCAGCAGAGAATTCATCAGGATTTTTCTTTTTGGGGAGATTCTTTATTGCTGCTTCAGTTTCATTTCATGTTATAGATCTGTTTAGGTGGTTAATATCCTCTTGGTTCAATTTTGGATGGTTATTAGTATCTAGAAATTCATCCATTTCTTCAAGGTTTTCAAATTAATGGAATATAGGTTCTTAAAGTAGCCTCTGATGATTCCCTGGATTTCCATGGTGTATGTTGTTATCTCCCCTTTTGCATTTCTGATTTTACTTATTTTGGTTTTTTTCTCTCCTCATTTTAGTCAGAGTTGCAGGGGTCTGTCAATCTTGTTTATTTTTTCCAAGAACCAGCTTTTGTTTCATTGATTCTTTGTATTTTTTTTTGTTTCTATTTCATTAATTTTGGCCCTTATTTTTATTATTTCTCTCCTTCTGCTTAGTTTGGGATTTTCTAGATCTTGTTTTTCTAGGAGTTTGAGATGTATCATTAGGTCATTGATTTGAGATCTTTCAGTGTTTTTAATATATGCACTCATGGCTATAAACTTTCCTCTTAGGACTGCCTTCGCTGTGTCCCATAGGTTCCAGTAGGTTGTGTTTTCATTTTCATTGACTTCCAGGAACCTTTTAATTTCCTCTTTTATTTCATCAATGACCCACTGATCTTTGAGCAATGTGTTGTTCAGCTTCCAATTGTTTTCTACTGTTGTTTTTGTTGTTGAGTTCTAGTTTTAATGCATTGTGATCAGATAGAATGCAGGGTCTTATTTCTATTTTCTTGTATTTCCTGAGGCTTGCTTTGTGCCCTAAGATATGATCAGTTTGGGAGAAGGTTCCATGGGCTGCTGAGAAGAATGTGTATTGTGCAGAAGTTGGATAAAATATTCTGTAGACATCAGCTAGGTCCATTTGATCTATGGTGTGATTTAGTTCTAGAATTTCTTTATTGATTTTTTGTTTGGATGACCTATGTATTGGTGATGGGGGGTATTGAAGTCTCCCACTACCACTGTGTTGGAGTCTATATGTGCTTTTAAGTCCTTTAAAGTATGTTTGATGAAATTGGGTGCATATAAATTGATAATTGTTATTTCCTTTTGGTGTATTTCCCCTTTTATTAGTATGAAGTGTCCTTCTTTATCTCATTTGATCAACATAAGTTTGAAGTCAACTTTGTCTGAGACAGTGTTGCTACTGCTGCCTGCTTTCGGGGGCCATTGGCTTGGTAAATCTTCTTCCAGCCTTTCACGCTAAGCCAGTGTTTGTTTTTGTCAATGAGATGGGTCTCTTGTAAACAACAGATTGTTGTTTTTAAATTAAATTAAAAAGATCTTGCTTTTTAATCCAGTTTGCCAAATGCTGTCTTTTGATGGGGGAGTTGATATTAACATAACATAACAATATTAACATTCAGTGTTAATATTGACACTATGTCAATAGTATGTGGTGATTCCTGTCATTTAGTTGTTTTTTTGTTTGTTTGTTTAAGGGTTTGATTGTGTGCAGCTGAATCAATGCTACTCTCTGATTTCTTATCTTTTCCTCTCCTGTGGTTTGATACTGCCTGTCCTCTTGTGGGTTTGTTTGCTTTCATTTTCTGTGTGCAGAATTCCTTGGAGAATCTTTTGTAGTGGTGGTTTGGTCATCTTATATTATTTTAGTTACTGTTTATCATGGAAGACTTTTATTGCTCCATCTATTTTGAATGATAGTTTTGCTGGATAGTGTATCCTAGTGTTGAAGTTATTTTCATTTAGTGCCCGGAATACCTTGCTTTATGCATTTCTTGCTTTTAAGGTTTCCATTGAGAAATCTGCTGTGATTTTGATGGGTTTACCTTTATTTGTTATTCATTTTTTCTCTCTTACAGACTGCAGTATTTTTTTTCTATTCTCTGTGCTTGTCATTTTAATGATAATATGTTGTGGAGAAGCTCTATTTTGGTCAAGACTGCTTGACCAAGACTGCTTGGTGTCCTGGAGGCCTCCTGTACCTGAATGGGCATAACTTTCTCAAGATTTGGGAAATGTTCTGTCATTATTTTATTGAATATATCACAAATCCCTTTTGCTTGGATGTCTTCTTCTTCAATGTGCATGATTCTCAGGTTTGGTCTTTTGATGGAGTTGGTAAGTTCTTGCATATTCCTTTTGCAGGTCTTGAGTTGTTTGATTAGCAGTTCTTCAGTTTTTTCTTTAATTTCTACTTCATTTTCAAGTTCTGAGATTCTGTCTTCCACTTGTTCTAGTCTACTGGAGAGGCTTTCCACTTGTTTTATGTTTCTGTTTGATTCTTTTATCTGAGGTGTTCCATATCATGGGTCACTTCATCTTTAATGTCTTCTATTTTCATTTTTAATTCGTTTATCTCTCTATTTATAGTGTTCTCTGTTTCACTTTGGTGTTTATTTAGGGCTCCTATGAGTTCATTTATTTGTTACTGTGTCTCTTGTTTTTTTTTATTTTTGGTGTCTTAAAATTTCTTGAGTGTATCTTGTACACTTTGGTTAACTATGTCTAGTATCTTCTTCATGAAATTCTCCGTGATTACTTGCAGGATTTCTTCTTTGAGATTGTTTTTGTGTGCATCGCTGGGTTCCTTGGTGTTGGTTATTTTTGTTTTGTGGGAGTCAGGAACTAGGTATCCATTTCTTCATTTCCCTCTGAATCCTGAATTAAATTATTTTTTTGAGGAGAGTGGTTTCCATCCCTTTTTCTTCTTCCCATTGCTCCACTTGGTACTGTGCAACTATGTTCTTGATAGGCTAGTTGGTGGTTTTAGTCACCTGTTTTCTTTCCCTTGATTTAATTTTTTTGTTTTGTGGCTGTCTTGGTTTTTAGTTAGCTTTGTGTGCTGTTTCTGTCCCTGGTCTGGTGTAATTTAACAATAAGTAATTCACAGTTTCACCACCTGACCAGTAGTTTATATGTTATATAGAAGTCCCTTTAGTGGTTACATCCTTTTAGATGTTACATCTATAAACACTGGGAGTTAGGGGAGGGTTAACGTTTGTTAGGCTAGCTATAGAAATTTGGGGAGTTGGATAGGGTGGCACTAAAGGGAGAGGCAGGAGGTGGCATGGGTGAGTGAGGGAAGCAGTGTGGAGTCTGATGGTTTTTGTGGTCCTTGTGTGTGTTTGGGTATATTTCTGTTGTTGTAGTAGAGGGTGCTGTGTCAGGGATTGCAGGGGTTTGGGGTTATTTAACGTTGGTGTAGTTTTTTGGTCAGCAGGTGATGAGTGTGTAGGAGGGAGGGGTAGTCTGTTGACAGATTAGGGAAAATGGGAGGGGAAGGTGAGAGCAGGGGAGAGAGTGGGTGAGAAGGGGCAGAATGAGTTGTTGGAAAAGAAAGCAATGGATTTGAGCACAGGAGAAGGAGGGAGAGTGAAGGGGGTGAGAGTAGGAATGAGAAGATTGTGATGGTAAAGTTGCTAGTGTAGAAACAAAAAGATAATAGGAATAACAATAAAAATAGAAAACCCACAATAACAAAGCAAACAAAGGAAACAACAACTACAGAAAAAGGGAAAAAACAAACAAACAAAAAAACACACCAGGTTCAGGAACAATAGAACTTCAGTCTTAGTTTAAGCTCTGGAGTTACTCCTCAGGCATCCAGTCCTGGTATTGGCATATAAGCAGAAGCACTGACATGGTTTCACCAGGTGATTGGCTTGTGAGTAGTGTTTTGTTCTTCTGTCCACCAGTTAATTTGAAATTATGAGGTGAAGTAGCTTTGCCAGATCATGCAGCATGGTCAGAGTTATTGATTTCCCCAGCTGATAGCTGTGTTACCATTCAGCTGCAGCTGTTTTGTCTGCTTCTCCCCCAGCATGGTAGGGGCAGTTCAAGTTTGAATGCTGCCCTCTGTTTCAGGAGCTCAGCTTTGTAGTCCACTAATTGCCCTGCTTTGGAGGTGTCTTTTTGCTGTACTTGTTTACTGGGATTTCCACACTGGAGCTTATTTCTTTGCCCTGCCCCCTTTCTCTGGGGCAGGTTCAGTGTTCCATCAGCCCCCTCTGCTGTTCTGTGTGTTAGGACAGTTTGCTGTTTGTTTTTCAATTTTTGAGGGGCAGTTTGACTTTGGGTTCTGTTTATTGGCTCAGGAGATGAGCTCTGTGATCTGCTACCTGCCCTGCTTCGAGAGTGGCTTATTACCTGCTTCATGGCTGTCTTCCTGCCTTTCCAGTGTTTGTTTATTGATTGTTCTGCACTGAGATTAGCTCCCTGCCCCTCTCCCTTTCTCTGGTGCATTGTCAGTGTTCCTGCCCCTCTGCTGTTGTGTTAGATTACAGTTTGTTGTTTGTTATTTTTTTTTTGGGGGGGGGGTCAGTCTGCACAGGGGCTGTGCTGATTTATCCCCAGGGTGGATGGGGGAGTTCTGCATGGCATGTGTTGCTCACCTGTTTGTTCTGTCAAATGACTCACAGGCATGTTTGGAGCTGGTGGCAGCAGCAGTGGTGGTGGTGGTGGTGGTGGTGGCAGCAGTGAGAAATGGCTCCAGATTTTTGCAGAGTAATGTGTTAGGGGGAAGCTTTCCCTGGGCTAGGAATTCGGGGTATCAAAGATTTGATTCTGGTTGGTGCTTTATTTCCCCTTGATGGAGGAGGATAAGAGAAGGAAAGAAAAAAGAAAAGAGGAAAGGATAAAGGAAAAAAATTGCAATGGAAAAGTAGGCTTTCCCTGGGCCTGGACCTGCCTTCCTGGTTGTGCAGTTGGTCGCAGCTGTTAGGTGCAATTAAAAGCTGATTTGTGGGTCAGTCTTTGAATTTTTTCCTGCACATACTGTGATGGTGGTTATTATTTTGGCAAGAGGCAGTCAGAGTTAACTAGGTGTGGCTCCAACTTCTCAGGGAGGTTTTGGAGTCACAGAGGTTAGACTTTCTGCTTCTGTACCCTAGTCACCATCTTTACTTAAGATTTATTTAAGGCAAAACATCTCAAGATTATCATGGACAGAGAAGTCTTAGGACTTTCCATCAAGATATATTGAAAGCAATCTGCTAACAGGTTCCTTTTAAACATTTGGCAAAATGAAGGTCATATGACAACTATTTATACAGAGAAGCAAATAGCTTTGGTGAGGTTAGTGGGAGACTCTGGATGAATTTCCATTGTGTATATGCCTTGTGTCATGTACAAAGCCATTTTATCTGTTTTGTGCCTCTGTTTCCTCAAATCAAAAACATTGGTGGTAGAACTAGTTAACATCTAAAACCTCTTTTGATTGTGTCTGTAATTATAGGAGCTCAGAATGCTCCACTCTTCTTGGTTTATGGCAACAAGCTTTATATTCTGGGATTTCATAGAGGTGAAGTCAGAGAATGTAAAACAGCACCATGTGATGATTGATTAACATTTGCTGATTCATTTATTTTTATTAATTCCACCAATATTTATGAGCATCTGTTATGTGATGAACACTATTAGAAGCATTGGGGTTCACTGATGAGGTAAAGATAATTTCTGACAACAAAGAAATAATTTTCAGTCATGAGAATCATCAAATAAACTACAATTCCAGTAGAGTGATGGAATGATGTCTATAGAGTACACAGAAGTGGTTCTCAACCAGGAACTACTTTGCCCTCTAGGGGACATTTGGGATTATCTGGAGACATGTTTTGGTTTTTACAACTAGGTAGGATGCTGCTTGCATCTACTGGCTAGTGGCCAGAGGTGTGGCTAAACATCCTACAGTGCTCAGGACACTACTCCACAGAAAAGAATTATCCAGCCCCAAATGTTAATACTACTAAGGTTGGAAACCCTAGATTATGGAAATAAATAATCAAAAGAAGCCAAATTAAAACTATAGGTCTTTAGGGACTCATCTGCTTTCAAGTTAATTCTACCTGAGTGTGGAGGGAAAGTAGAAACAGCATCCTAATGATTTGACATTCAGTTGAGTCATGAAGGATGCATAGATATTAACCAAATGAATTAGTGGAAAGTGGAGGAGGTTTGCAAGGAGATAAACCATGCAGACTTGGAGGGCAATGAGTTTTGGCACTATGACTGATTGGCAGGCAGTTCTGTATAGCCTAATCACATATAGGATCTGTATGGCAGAGGTGGGACAGAATTATGTGGAGAAAGCTTTTGGGTAAACTACTGACAAACTTGGATTTCTTCTTGAATAGAATGGTGAGTCAGGGAATGACTGACTTAATCTGATCTATGTTTTCTGATGATCATTTGTTGTGGGAAAGTTCTAGAGAGGTGAGACTTATGGGTTGGAAAACTGGTGAGGAGACTTGCATTTAGCCCAGGTGAGGGATGCTGGGAGCCTTAACAAGCAGTGACCCTGAAAGTGTAGATATGGTCACAGATTAGAGCTCCTTAGAAAGTTCTGTTGCTAGGAGAGGTGGCTAATCATTTGTGGGTGCTTTAGAAGAGGGATTATTAAAGAATGATTCACAGGTTCCAGCACCATCAGATAAACAGTAGTAGCTTTTAGCAAGACAGAGAACACAGAAGGAGCATATGTTTTAGTGAGAGTTGTAGAGGAGACTAGATTCCTACCTGATGAGAGGAAAACATGAAGCCAGCCTAATTAAAGCTGTAGGGACTTGAGGGCTTATCTAGCTTTTAAACTTGGCTTTGAATGCAATATATGAAATGGTTTCCTGCAAAATAACCTGACTTGTTAGGTTGGTTCAAAGATGGAAATACAAGGAGGCATCTATTCTGACAGGTTTACAAGTAGCTCAAACTCATAAGGACATACCTGTCAGAATTGTACATTTGGCCTTTATTTGAAGCAATTATTCTGGACAACTAAAGCATATTTGTAAGGGCACCAGCTAGAAAAGGCTCAGTCTGTGTTATCTTGATGGCTGTCCACTCTTTCTTGTCACCCAGACAGGAGTGGTGGTCACAGGTAGAAATAATCCTGCAGTCACATTGTCTCTGGGATCGCTTAATTGGTTAGTACAACTGGGAAGAACACTTGATCTCCAATAGAGAAGGCCCTGGGATAATCAGTTTGAATCACTCTTTTCTCAGAACCCTAGAAGTGTCCTGATCACTTGAAATTGTAAGTTTCTTTAGGTTCTAAGAATGGGTGGGAGTTTATGGTTGAGGCTGGAAAATTTGTTTTGTCCCACTCTCTTAAAGGGTATCCTAAATAATAGAAATCAGATACATGTGATTTTATTTTTGCCTGAACAATTCTAGTAAAAGCAGCTAATATTATTGAACACTAACTATGTCTTGTTTTTACATAAACTAACACATTTAATTTCCAAAGTCCCCATTGAAATGTTCATTGTCCCTTTTAGAGATGATGAAACTGAAGCTCAGAAAGATTAATTAGCCCACTAATGATAGGGTCTAACCCTTCCCTATGATGACTATGATGCAAAGTTCCACTCTATAGAAGGCAACATTCTCCTCTGTGAAGTAACAGGTCACACTTCTCTCCATTTGAATGTTGTTCTGTTTGACTTTTAGTTACATGAGTGCTTGTCATTCCCTATTAGACTGACAGCTTAAACATGTGAAGTCATCATAGGGCTATTTTTTCTTTTTCTGGTTTTGTTCATCTGTAAGCCTTGCTTTCTTTTTAAAAATTTATTGTTGTTCTGGGGGTACATTGTGGCATTTATAAAAGTTCTAACAATATACCAAATATCTCATTTTTGAATTTACCTCTGCCGTCATTCTCTTTTACTTCCCCCCCATTCCTGGAATAGTTTCAGTAGGTCCATTTTTCCATTTACATACATGTGTACACAGTATTTGCACCATATTCTCCTTCTTACACCCTTTCCCTACATCCTCCCCCCCTCACTAGTACCAACTCCCCCACACCCCCCAGACAGGACCTGTTTCACCCTCATGTTCAATGATTTTTTTAAAAGAAAAAAATGACATTTTTGTTTGTTTAAGATGGCTATACAGGGAGTTTCCTTGTTACATTTCCATGGATAGATGTATTCTAACCCAAATAGGTCCATCTCCTTTATTTTTCTTCTTTCTGTCTTAGTCCTCTTCTTATGGTAACTTCAACAGGTTTAGAAATTCTACATTCTATATTCATTTTTTAAGAGAATATATCAACCATAATTACCTCCTTAACTTCTTTTTTAATACATTTTTATTAGGATACATTCAATATGTAGGGGGACACTTGAAGTGACAATTCTGATAAGATTTATATTGTACATTATTTACATTTCCCCCACTGTTTCTCCCCCTCAACCCCTCCTCACCCCACTTAAAGCAATTGCAAGAGGTTTCTTAGTTCATTGGGAGGACGGACAAGGGAATTAGGTCACAGCTGAAACCAGTGATTAGGTCTAAAACTGAGATGTCCTGAACTCAAGGTACCTCCTCAAAAGCTATATTAAAAATTAAAAAGGACTGGGTGAAGTGGAGCATGCCTGAAATTCCAGGTATTTTGGCAGGTGGAGATTGGGAGGATTGAGGTTTGAGCCCAGCCTGGGCAAGAAGCTAGTGAGATCTCATCTCAATCAATAAATGTGCATGGTAGTACATGCCTGTAATGCCAGCTATGTGGGATGAATAAGTTAGGTGGATTGTGGTCCTAAGGACCACCAAGGGCCAAGACACAAGGCCCTAACTGAAAAAATAACTAAAGCAGAAAAGGACTGTAGGCATGGTTCAAGTGGTAGAATACTTGCCAAGCAAGTGTGAGGTCCCAAGTTTAAATCAAGGTAACTAAAATAAATACAATTGAAAAATAAAAGGGCTAAGGTGTGGATTGAAAGTGAAAGAACTTTGGGGAACATGGAAGGCAAAGAAATGTCTTTGGAAGGGGCTAGAATTTGACCCACCCTATACATCTAAAATAATATGAGAATTTTTAATTGCACTGCATCATGTTGTTTGCAAAGTGCTTTTAAATACTCTCCATTTAATTCCAACAATGTCCTTAAGAGGAAGGTCATCACGATCAACATTTTACAGGAAATATCACAGAGAGTCAGCTACTTGCCTTACAGCATATAGTAAGTGGCAGCTTTGACAAGACAGGAAGTTCCATATTTCCCTACCACATCCATAGTCCATCTATACCTGGAGGACAGGGGCTTCTTGTGTTCTAAACTGTTGGTCAAATGTGATGTAAATGATGAATTTATACCTCAGAAGGGACAGAGAATACAATTAAGGAGAAGGATTCTGCTGTTAGGGGATAGTTGTCACAGTAACAAAAAGGGATTCTTATAGATCATGAGAGTTTAATAGGAAAGTTATCCTAAAGCACAGTTCTGATGTCATGGCTTCTTTTCTCTAAATTTAAATGACTGAACTGTGATTGAATCATCCCATGCTGCTGCTGCCTGCAATTTCAACCTTTTCATTTCCACTCATGTACATGGGTCATGAGCCATTACCAGATTACCAGACAGATTCTATATCCTTTGCCTTCTCCTACTTTGTCCCACTGCCAATAAAGTTCTCCCCTTTAGGAGTGCCTCTCTCTTCCATTTCTACCTGTAAGATCTGCCTATTTGTCAATGTCTGGCTCATGGGGTCCTATTCCATGAGGTGGTCTGTTTGTGACTGTCCACCAACCACCTGCCCACTGTGTGCCTTCCCACTGCATTTTGTTTTCTCTTTACAGCACAGGTTGCAAATTCAAATGTGACTGAACCAGCCTGGTAACCTAAATAAGGAAAGGTGTTGGGTGTAAAGAAATGGGAACTATGAAGACCGTGGTTCTGCCCAAGATCCTTATCCAACAGGCAGCTACAACTCAGTTCTAAGCAAGCCTGTAGGACAGAACTTGAGCTCAATGTAGTGTGTGTGTGTGTGTGTGTGTGTGTGTGTGTGTGTGTGTGTGTGTGTGTGATAGCTCTTGGTTTAAAACATATTGGTAAATAATTCCAATGTTTTGAAACATTGGTTGCACTAAACAAACAACAAACATAGTTTTCTGCCTGAAAACTATGTTTGGTACATGTCTCCAGTTTATAACCATACCCTACAGAATTTGGGGACAAATAGTACAAAGCCAAAATATCTTTATTAATAATTATAAATGCACTGAGAATGAAAGATACATCATTTTTTTAACCTTGCAATACCTTTTGTGGAGTAGTGGTCAACTTATTTTTATTGAACCATACAAAACTTGTGGAGGGTGAAGAGTAAAAGGGGTTGAGAAAATGAGCTGACTGGGTGGAATGTGCTATTTTACATTAGACATGTTGAGACCACTTTTTGTAAACTGTTTTATTTTGATGTTTTATTAATCACTGCTACTGGTGAATTTAAATATTTTAATGATTGGTAATATTTTACTCTGTGCGTGCCCTGGGGCTTTTTAAAAAAGGAATGGAAGTTTAAAACATTAAAATAGAATCCTCATTCAATCAGCATTCAAACTGCCTGGTGACACTTGGGCTCACTCCACTTTGAATCTGGGTCAGCTTGGCATTTGGCACTGGGAGGCCTGAATCTACCTCCCTGGTAGGTTTTACCTGTGCTGAAATCAGACTAAGTAATTCTGTCTCTCTTGAAATGGCCTCTGAAAATTAGCTCATGGAGCCTTCTCTGTTTTGAATGTGAGTCTCCATACTTCCAACAAAGCTTGGAGAGAAGAAAAAGAAACTCCATTATTGCCATCACATTTAAATCTTGCCCTTTTAGCTATAAAATGTCTTTTCTTAGAAAACTATGTAAATTATAGATTGTGTATCTATGGGGAGTCTCTACTATATATAAATTCAGAGCTGCTTAAGGCTAGGAAAGCATGCTTAAAAACAGAAGTTGGGGAAAGTGAGTTTATTTATCAGACATTATAATAATACCAATGTACTATTTACATTCTCCTACATAGTTTTTTGGGTTTTTTTGCAGTACTGGGGTTTGAACTCAGGGCCTTGCACTTGCTAGGCAGGTGCTCTACCACTTGAGCCACTCTGCCAGCCCTTTTGCCTTAGTTAATTTTGAGATAGGGTTTGGCTTTATGCTTGGACAGACCAGGACCACCATCCTTTTTTGTGCTTCCCTAAGTAGCAGGGATGACAGATATGTAGCCATTGGTTGAGATGGGGGCCTCAAACTGCTGTCCTCCTGATCTCCACCTCTCAAGTAGCTAGGATTACTGGCTTGAGCCACTGCACCTTGCCTCTCATACACTTTAAATCATCTCTATATTACTTATAATTCCTAATACAATATAAATCCTATAATATTGTATCATTGGAGGAATGATGACAAAGAAAAAAGTCTGCACATGTTCAGTAGAAATGTATTTTTTTCCAAATATTTTTCATCTGTGATTAGTTGAATTCATGGATACTGGACCTTCAGATGCTGAGGACTGATTATCCTGGTGGGGTGTTATTTTAGTTAGTTACTTATTTATTTATTTTTTTAACAGCAAGGATGCTTGTTCTTTTGCCAGGATGTCAACAACAAAGTCACTTTCAAGAGGAGATTTTGCTTCAGTGCCTCCCAAATTGTGGAAATGACCCTTGAAAGTATAGTTCTGCCTTGGTGCCTTTCCTTTGTCCCTAACGCATCATTTTTAGGTCGACGCAGTCTTTGCTTGCTCTTGGGCTGGGAGTTTCTTGTCTGGTATAGGGCTCTAACTTGTCTTTTTCCAGTAGACTTGGAAAGGAGACTAACTTGTCCCCTTCCTTCCTGTAGTTCATCCAGGACCTGCACTGTGACCACACATGTGGGGTTCTGATCTGTAGCTGCCCTTGCAAATCCTTCTACCTGACTGGTCCTGTCATTTCCCATCACTGCTGCAATCTTGCTATCCTTAGTACCAGCATTTCTAATTTCTCCCTTTCTGAGTTGCTACCTAAGTCTGTAAACCATTGACAGGCAGGGTCTGGAGCCTGAGTTATGTCACAGAATTGTGATTTTCCATTCCCTCCCACTGAAGCATTCTGAATTGTCACTTTTCAGCCAATTCTTAGACATGAAGTTTAAAAAATACATAAATAGCTTTTGTGACTCACTGGAGGGATTCTTTGACCTTTTCTTTCCATTGTTTTCATTCCCCTCCTCAGTTGGAAATCAACAGTCTGCATTTTAAAACAAAACTCATTGCTCCACTCTACTAAAGGTGAAGTGGATAGGAAGGATTTTAAAAGACTCCACAGGGGAGAGTTTGGGAAGGATTATGAATAGGGAGAAAAAATGTAGACCAAGATATTTTAAAGGATATGAAAATATTCCTTACAAACAGATCAAGAATAAAGGACCTTTACCCCTACCACCCAGAGATAAATATCCACATTATTGAGGGTTGGGGTTGTGTCTTTAGTGGTAGAGATTCTGCCAAAGAAGCATGACACCCTTAGTTCAACCCCCCTCCCTCAAAAAAAGTTATCTTTAACTCTTATCTCCAGATAGACAGACCATGTAGAAATGTAGAAATGATGCCTGAAAGTATAGTTCTGATAAAGCTCAAGTTTTAGTTCCTACTAAGCTCTGGGATAGTCTTAGCAAAATGTTCACCCAGTTACATCTCTGTAAAATTTGAAAAGTAAGACATTTCTAAGTGCAACTGTTCATTTTCTATTTCACCTTTCCTGATGACTCACTGTGCCCAATGACCTTTAGGCATTTTTGGGGGTGCTGGGAATTGAGCCCAGGGGGCCTTGTATATTCCTAATCATGCACTGGATCTCCCAGAAGAGAAGTTGAGTTGATGACATTCTTCCTTGAAGTTTGGGAGCTGTTTATTATCTGTCCTTTCCATGTATGGTCACCGCTAGCCAGCCTACTTTAGGGATGGCTTCAAGGAAAATTCCTACCACTGATTATTCTACCTCCAGGGCAAACTAGTTAATTAGAGAGTTATCACTTTGAAAGGAGATTTAAAGTAGTATACAAAAACTTAAAATGCTCTGAAATCTTGTGGCTTCAATGGGAAAGAAGCTTAAAAGAGGTTTGGCAATTCTAAAAATACACATGCCATCAACTGACGTATGAATGGTGATGCTGGAATAGTCTAAACTTTTGATAATGAAAAGAAATTCTGAAGCAGCCAAAGCAGAATAAAAGACTCATTTTTCTGTTTTCTAATAGGAAGCTTTTAAAAATAAAATTGTCGTATGAAAAGATATCCAAAGTATAAGCCATCAAAATGTGGGGAGAAATATTACAAATGTGTCATAAGGTTAATGCAAATATCATATCAATTTTTGGATTTTTATGATGTTTGTGGCATCTGCCATGTTAAAAAAATTGTGATTATTTGTTATGATTTCTTTTCTTATTTGCCTTTGTATCTTCAGTTTTCATTCTAAATTTTGTATTCATTTTTTTTTTATCAAGGGTCTTCAAAGCAGTGAAAGCTTCAGGTCTCACAAAACCTAGATCCATCCTTAAACTGACTTCTCTGTAGCCAGCTAACCCTCCCATTACCACCTGTTTCTGTCCACCAGCAGAATATACAGTATTTGTACAAGATTAAAAGCTCTAAACAGATTCATAGTCTTTTTTCTTGATCGTAAATTTAGGTACTAGCTGTTTGGTCCCAATTTTATAGTTGTGCTGGGTGTGAAAGATTTCACAAAGGTCAGAATTAAAAGAAAGATAAAGTTTTATTCATTACACAATGGAGGAAAGGAGCCAGACACCATAGGCAGTATTTGGTGTGAGGCTTTAAGCGCTTTTTTTTGTAAGGTGGAGTTGTAGGAACATAGATGGGGAAATGGAACAGGAGGTCCTTGATCCCTTTGACAGATGGTAGGGTGGGTATCCTAATTAGATTGGAAGGTTAACCAGCATGTGATTTGGATCAAAGCTGTATCTTCCAAGTTTCTTGGCGCTGTGGTTTCTCAGAATACAACAGAGAAAATATAGGCTGGGTCTGGTCTGAAAAAGAAAAGCAAGATTACTTGGAGTTACTTAGGGCCCATTTGTTAACTTAACACTTACTGGATAGGAGAAGGACCAAAATGCTTTAGAAAATTTCTGGAAGTCATAATCCTGTCTGATCTGGAAATTGAATCATGCAGTATATTGAGGAGTCAGAACATATTGTTATGTGCTGGTGTCAAGGGTCCTTGCTTCACAGGCCAGAGAACTGGCTCATGAGGCAGCTGAATGATGAGCCAAAGCCGGTATATAAAGTAGGATTTATTAGAGAGAAGGAAAAGGCTACAGCTAGAGAAGAGCAGTGGAGCCTGGAAGTTGGTAGCTTGCTGCATAGGTAAAGACTGGGGATTTTATGGACATCCCAGCTCAGAGTTAGGTGGGTTTTTTTCTGTTGGCCATGTATTTGCATGTGGGCTCTCTTACATGAGTTGGTCTGTTTGCCCCTTATTGGGGGCAAACAATATGTTCAAGGTGGGGAACAACCTTGAGAGCATTTTGTTTAGCAGCCCCATGGCAGATTTATGAGACCCTGTATCTCCTCCTCAGGGTGCAGGAATGCAGGCCTCTCACTCCTCAGGATGCAGGAATCACAGTGCTCTCCAAGGGGGATGGGATACTCACTCCTCTGCCTTAGGTCTCCAGACCCAACAATATCCTCTAGATCTGTGTCTTAGAACTCAAAATCTAAAGAATACTTTTAGGTAAGCAGAGGAAAAAATTCTGTTAGGACAATATGGGATTATATGAACAATTTTAACATGAAATCCAGTGGATTTTTTTTATTTTAAGATTCAAGTCCTCAATTTTTTTCCATCTAGGAAGGTCTATAACATAATCTTACAGAAGCATATGCTCATATCATACTTCTTCTTAAGTTAGTACATTTCTATAAGCTCTTTTAATTAGTGTTAACATAATATATTTTTTCTATACCCTACTTTTTATTGTATTAAATGATGGGTTTTATTATGACATTTGCACACATGCATATAATGTTCTTTTTTAAAAATTTCTTTTATTCATATGTGCATACAGTGTTTGGGTCTTTTTTCCCCCCTGCCCCCCCCACCCCCTCGCTTTCCTCCACCCTTTCCCTACCCCCTTCCTACCAGGCAGAAACTATTTTGCCCTTATCTCTAATTTTGTTGAAGAGAGAGTATAAGCAATAACAGGAAGGACCAAGGGTTTTTGCAAGTTAAGAGAAGGATAGCTATACAGGGAGTTTACTTGCATTGCTTTCCTGTACAACATATAATGTTCTTTATGTACTTTGATCTTATTTATCCCCATCACTGTCCCTTGTGGGTCCCATCCTCCCCAAATAGTCCTCTGTTTAGATTCATGACTTTTTGTTTGATTGTATGCATATGAGAGAAAATGTGGTATTTGTCTTTCTGAGTATGGCTTATTTTGCTCAATATGATGATCTCCAATTCCATTCATCTTCCTACAAATGACATCTTCTTTATGGCTGATGGGAAACTACCTAGGCTGATCACATTACTTGGCTGTTATGCATTGTGCCAAAATATATATGGATGTACATGTATTTCTATTGTATGCTATCTTACATTCCTTTGGGTATATGCCCAGGAGTGGTATAGCAGGGTCATAAAGTAGCTCTATTTTCAGTTTTTGATGAACTTCCAAACTGATTTTAATAGTGGTTGTACTAATTTACTTTCCCACCAATAGTATATAAGAGTTCCTCCCCTGTTTCCTTTATGATAGCTAGTTTGACTGGGATGAAGTAGAATCTCAATTTTTTTTGATTTACATTTCCTTTATGGCTAAGGATGAATATTTCTTCATGTGTTTATTGACCATTTGTACTTCTTCTTTTGAAAACTGTTTAATTCATTTGCCCATTTATTAATTGGATTATTTATTCTTTTGGTGTTTAATTTTCTGAGCTCTTTATATATTCTGGATATTAATACCTTGTTGGTTGAATAGCTTTCAAAGGTTTTTCTCCCATTCTGTAGGCTGTTTCATCACTCTGATAGTTGTTTCCTTTGATGTACAGAAGCTTTTTTAATTTGATGCAATCCATTTCTGAATTCTTGCTCTTAGTTCCTGCACTGTTGGAGTTCCATTTAGGAAATAGTTCCCTGTGCTTATATCTTGAAGTGATTTCCCTAGCTTTTCCTCTAGTAGTTTCAAAGTTTCAGGTATTATATTAAGGTCTTTGAACCACTTTGAATTGATATTTGTACAGAGAGAGATATGGATCTAGTTTTAGTCTTCTACATGAAGATATCCAACTTTCCCAGTACCATTTGTTAAAGAGACTGTCTTTTCTCTAATGTATGTTTTTGTCATCTTTGTCAAGAATCATGTGGTTGTAGCTTCATGGCCTTATTTCTGGGTCTTCCATTCTGTTTCATTGGTTAATGTGTCTGTTTTTAGACCAGCACCATGTGGTCTTTGTTACTATGGCTTTGTAATTATAATAGGGGATCAGGTATTATGATAAGTCCAACATCAATCTTTTTGCTCAGGATTGCTTGGCTATTGGTGTTTTTGTGCTTTCATATGAATATTGGGATTTTTTTCTATTTTTTCAAAGAATGTCATTGGAATTTTGATGAGTATTGCATTGAATGTATAGACTGCTTTTGGTTGAATAGCCATTTTTATAATATTAATTCTGCTGATCCATGAACATGGAAGGTCTTCCCATCTTCTAATAGCTTACTAAATTTCATTAGCATTTTATAGTATTATAGAGGTCTTTCAACTCCTTGGTTAGGTATATTCCTAAGTATTTCATTTTTTTTTTTTGAGGGAATGGGATTGTTTTCTCTGATTCCTTTCTCAGGAAGTTCATTGTTGGTGTATAGGAAAGTTAATGATTTTTGTATGTTGATTATGTATTCTGCTACTTTGCTAAAAGAAGTTATCAATTTAAAAGTTTTCTGGTGGAATCTTTGGGGTCTTTTAAATATAGGATCTTTTCATTTGCAAACAGGAATAGTTTGATGTTTTCCTTTTCTATTTGTATACCTTTTTACTTTCTTGTGTTTTATTCTTTGGCTAAAATTTTAAGTGCTATATTGGATCAGGGGGAGAAAGTGTATGCCCTTGTCTTGCTCTTTAGGGAAAATGCTTTAAGCATGTCCCCCCCCCCAATTCCTTCATTTTTTTTGTAGTAAAACTAATAGTAAAGTTTATTAGAAAAGGAATTTACCATAACAGGATGAAAGGGGGGGAAAATGGGGATAAAAAAGGGAGAAACATTTCCTGTTCCTTATGCAGGAATGGGAGTAAAGATTTATCCTTCATTTTTAATCTATCTGTGACTATATTTAACATATGTATATATTTTTGTGGGACTGGGGTTTGAACTCAGGGCTTCACGCTTACAAAGCAGACACTCTACCACTTGAGCCACACCTCCAACAGATTTTAGTCTGTTATTTTGGAAATTGGGTCTTGTGAACTATTTGCTCAGGCTGACCTTGAACCATGATCTTCCCAGTCTCAGCCACTCAAATAGCTAAAATTACAGGTGCGAGCCACCAATGCCCAGCTTAAAATGGGTTTCTTAAAAGTAACATATAGTTGTTTTTAAGCATAACTACTCAGAAAATCTTTGTTTTTAACTGGCATATTTACATCATTCACATTTAAAGTGATTATTGATACCATTCAATTAAGAGCTATTATATTTATAAGTATTATCTATTTGCTACCCTTGTTCTGATTTTGTTCTTGTACTCTTTTTTTCTGTCTGCTTGATCTTAATTAAGCATTTATATTATTCTATTTTTCTCCTTTTTCAGTGTATCAATTATACTAATTTTGAAAATAGTTTTTCTTTTTTTCCCCTGTTTTCTTCTTTGCTGGTGTTAGGGATTGAGTCCTGGGTCCTATGCATGCTAGGCAAGAGTTCTACCACTGAGCTATATCTCCAACCCTTAAACATCTTATTTAAATAGTTGCTCTAGAGTTTATAGTATACATGTATGAATAATCCAAGTTCATTTTCAAATAACACTATACTGCTTCACAGGTGGGACAAGTACCTTACACTAGAGAATTCCTCATTCTTCCTCCTACCACTTACACTTACACTTCCTCCTGTCTATTTCACTTATTTGTAAACTATCACCAATGAATATATGATAGAACTCTTGGATCTAAAGCTTGCAGAAAATATCAGTGACTCCTTAGATTGGAGCCACCTCATAGTTTTTAACATTCAGGTCAGTTCATACTAAACTTTCATTAATTTGTCAGTTTAAAGTGTTCTTACCAATATCATCTTCTGTTGTGGGCTTCTGCACTGATCATTTAAGCTGTGATTCTCCATATTCACTTATCTGTCTTTTGTTTTGGGGGTTGGGTTGCAGTTTTTTCCTGCACCCACAATTCTCTGATAGAGCTAAGAAACGTACTTGATTTTCAGTTTGTTCAGAATTTTTCCTGTTGTAGGGTATAGGATTAATGACTTCTAAGTTCTTAAAATTCCAACTTCCAGAATTGCAAGAAAAAAATTTCTGTTGTTTAAGTCCCCAAGCCTGTGGCATTCTGTTATGTCTGAGAAGACTGATGCACAGTTGGTCCTCCATATTCATTTGTTCCACATCTGTGAATTTAACCAACTGAAGATCAAAAATACTTGAAAAAATTGCATCTGTGCTAAACATGTACAGACTTTTAAAAAACTGTCATTGTTCTCTAACAATCTAGTGCAATTATTTACAAAGCAGTGACACTGCACTAAGTATTACAAATAATTTAGAGATGATTTAGGGCATATGGGGCAATGTAGGTAGGTTATGCGAATATACTCTGGTACTTTATATAAGGGACTTGGGCATCTGAAAACTGTTGTATGTGTATGTGGGGCTGTCCTGGAACCAATGTCTCATGAATAGCAGAAGACAACTCTGCTGTTTCAGATAATATACTGGAAAATGCAAGAATGAAGAGTTTCCTAGCTCAAAAGTGAATGACAGATCCTAGAATTGAAATGATTACTTTGTAAGAATTTGCATTGTATTAGCTGCCTACTTCTTCTGAAAGGAGTCCTTTGAAAGAATTAATATGCAAACATGAGTTGGAAAGAAATGTAAGGAAGCACTTCTAATAACCAAGCAAAGAGAAAATATAGTCTCCAAACTTCTTTTTATCACATTACTTTGCAGATGTGGACCAGAACTTCTGCATTAATGCTGTTTAAGTAGGCCATGAAGAAAAATAAAAGCAGAATCTTACAATGCAGAGTTATCAAGGTAGTATGAAACAAATGTAGTTAGTTGTAAATAGACATTACAATGATTACTTGCAAAAAGACACGTGAAGTGGCAAATGTCAGAGTTGAATGTGCTTGCTATATTGGACTGTGCCCAGGAGACAGAAGAAAGACTGTGGTCTTTGGTAAGCTGCTTAATACCTTAGCTGTTTTTGGAGAAAGATGGAGACAATAACCCCTCTCTGACTACAGCACAGACTTTTTTGAGGGAATTAAGTAAAATGAAGAACATGAAAGGGCCTTGGCCTCTTACATCATTGGACAGTGAGTGTTGCTATGAGGATAAAGAACATTATTTAGGCCAAAGCTTCTAAAATGGTGCTTAGCCCAAATTAGGCACCCAGTGAGTAGTTACTGAAGAAATGGTGGCTATTGAATGGCCTAAGTTGGAGCTGTGATGTTCTGGGTTCTAATCTACTAGGAGCTTCAAAGATATGTTCCAGGGCTTTTGCAAATGTAACTGGTGTGGTGAACATGGAATTCCTTAGATACAATAAAAGTGCAATCCTACTTTTTAACCAACCCTGGTCCATTAACATTTTTTCCATAGATGAGTTATTTTTCTTCATCCTTTAGTGGGAAATTTGACATATACAATGTTTCTATTCATTCTTAGTTAAGTGACAATAATTCGATCATGAGTCATAAAACACTACCTCTGCTTTTTTGGTAACTGGAGTGCATCCTGTCCAAGGTATTAATTAATCTTCTTCAATTTTCCATTTGAAGTCCTCCTTTCCTTTCCTTTTGGGTATAGTTGGTTGTAGTCTACCTTTAAGGTTGGCTTCTTTTTTCTCCCAACCACTTCCTTCTCAAGCTATGAAAATTTTCTGTTTTGATCCCTGGTTGGGACAAGAGGGACTATAGTGAAGGAATGAGGCAAGATCTTACTTGGCTGGGCTAACTCAAGATCTCTGACCTAGACAAGGGTTAGAGTTGACTCTCTTGGTGCTTCAATGGAGTCAAAGCTTCTGCTTATTGACACTCCTGAAGCATAAGTTACATACTCATTTCTCAGGCTGCCATATGATTCTCAACATCCAATTCCCTGGCAGTTTATCGCTGTTCTCATGTGTTTTTATTAAAGATACTTGGAAAGGACTTTAAAGAGCCATGGCCCAGATCTCTTAAGAGTAGCTCATATTTGGATAAAGAACACAGTGTTAGTCAGGCATAATGGTACACACCTATAATATCAGCACTAGGGAGGCAAGAGGATTGCAAGTTTGAAGCCAGCCTGAGCTACCTAGAAAGACTGTCTCAAAACACAAAAACAGAAAAGAACACGCTCTTGTAAACTTTTTGGGTTTTTTTTTGCCCTTGATAGACAAACATTTTAGGAGTGTTGGAATAAAGTTACCTTATCCTGGTGTCATAGGATGGTTACATTGTCTATGCACTTATTTGGATTGCATGATCACACAGAAAGCTTTTTTGAAGAACCATCTAAGTCTTTTTTATTTAACTGTTAATATCTCCCTCACCAGCACTTCACTTCCCCTACCCTTTGTAGGAAAAGACCTAGCAACATCTCTCTCTAAAAACAAACAAACAAACAAACAATGCAAAACAAAACAGCAAAAACCAGCAACAACAACCAAAATAATTTTTTTCTTTCTCTACTTTCTGATCATATTTGTATCCTTGATTCTTTTCAAGGGTCCAAGATTTATGGAACCACATCTGAATTATTCCTCACAAATTTTGTACAAGGGAATCATCCCACATTTAAATTGGCTCCAATCTCTCATGTTGAGCTTTATTTAAAACTTCAGTATCTATATCCTATTACATAAGCAGTGAGTTATTTTCCATCAAAGTTTGATGATTTAATCCCTCTGAAGGAACCATTTATTATTTGCAACTTTTTATGTAATTGGGATCAACAGAGATTTCATTAGTAAAAAATTCCAGTGCTAAAAAGATTGAGAGTATATTGTATTAGTGAAACCACTTTTTTCTGGAGATTTTTCCAGATTTCTAATTTAATGAGTATTTGTCATTTGACAAAGTATGATTTTTTATGTGAATGTATTCACCTAGTTTCTGGGAAGGTGCTGTTATCATCATGGGCAGTATTAAAATCAGCAGTGAATTATCCAAAGAATCATGCAGGGGTCACTTGTCCTTCATATCTTGGCAAATATTCGATAACTTTGCATTCTGCAATGCACCAAACATTTTACCTTCCTAATCATTTCATTTATATGTGGGGCCTGATAAAGGGGAAAAGAGATAACAAGGAGAGATCACATCAAGACATATGCAATTTTATGTTGTCTCTCACAAAATCTATCTCTTCCTCTTTTCCCCTTTTCTGAGTAACTAGAAATTTCTTTTCCTATTTTACTCAGATTCATTCTATTCTTAGGCCTGTTGTAGCTGTACTTTGCACATTCAATAATTTTTAGGCACAGTTTACTTCGTAGGGGAAATTTTGGTTTATGTATCTAATTCAGAACACTTTGAAGTTTACAAAGCACACTTATCTACATGATCTCTTGATCCTTATTATTTTCTAAGGTTTCTAGATAAGACATTATCTATACATTATAGACATAGAGACTAGCTACTATTTGCAAAATTGGCACTTATAATCTTGAAAGGATAGACATGGAAATTATAAACTATGAGAAAAAGATAAGTTTTTAGAATATGCATACAATAGTATTGTGTAGTATAGATAAGAAAACAATAACTTTAAATTTTATAAATCAGAGAAGATTTTGAGAAAGAAAAAGTAATTAGGTTGACTATTAAAGAAGAACAGCTTATCTAGCTAATTAAGAAGAGAAGTCTAAGCAGACAGACTGGTAGTTTTGCAGATGGTATTGTTCTGGCTTTAGACTCTTTCTAAATTTGTTCTGAATAGATGAAAACCTATCTTGTCACATTACTGGGTGTCAAAGTGGGGCTGTTATAGTCCCTTTACAGGTAGGACAAGTCTTTGTGACTCCTAGCTTAATGCAGGTAGCATGACTTTGAGTCCTTCTACTCTTAAGGACAGTGGTCCAGACTCCTCTCTGCAGGGGTCAGACACTATGCTATTCTGTAGACTTCAAAGTCCCTCTTAGTTTCTAAAATACTGTGAAGTGTTTTGTTTTCAGTTCACACATACTATTGTGATTTCATGCAAGAAAGCATGAAACGTGTTTAGGGACATAAATGATCTGTAGGAGCTGAAAGGAAGGAGATTTTGTGGGGCAGTCAAGGAGGGAGTAGTTGGAAGGAAATGTAAAATGACTGTAGAATTTTTCTTTGTTTTATATTTAGTTTGTTTTTTAATTTTCAATTTAGATAAACACTGCTACTATATGTATATAACCTGAATCATGTGTAGATTGGAGTGGGCAAGGAAGATTAGGCACAGTTTCCTTTTGTCTAAAAATTAAACCTGCAATGCCTAGCTAGTTTCTTGTGTGACATTTTGATTTCCATAGGTGCATTACTCTTACAATACTGACGACAATATTTTCTATGAAAAGTTTATATATGCAGCTTTTTGAGAATTTCTTACAAAGATATTCTTTTATATTTAAACACAGTTTTAACAATTTTTTATAATTTTTCTATACTTGCTTTGTATAGAATTTTTCTTTATCTTTTTAAGCTTTTTACATATTAATTTTAAAGCTTTCTCATATTGTTCCACTAATTCTAGTTTTAAGCTCTAGTTTCTTTCATTTATTTATATTTCCTAATTGTTTCTTATTGTACTTCATTTCATGTTGTTTATAATGTTTGGCTATGAACCCATATTGAGTCATGACCATTTTCCTTGGAAGCCTTTGCTGCAAATCTTGTCTGTTGAAACAACCTTACAATGTAGTTTTGCACTTATCTCTGATACATTTTGAATCAGTTGTTAATGAGAATTCCTTGGCTTTTGTGTTAGACTTTTTGTTGCTGTACAAAAAAATACCTGATGGAACAACTTCAAAGGAGGAAAAATTTACTAGGACTCACAGTTTCAGAGGCTTCTGTCTATCATTGGTTGGCTCTACTGTTTCTGGTCCATGGTGGGGCAGAGCATCAATGGTGTAGAGGAATAAAGGTGGTCACCTCATCAAGGCCAAGAGGCAGATGGAGAGACAGAGAGGAGGCCCAGGACAAGGAAGATACATCTCCGAAGAACATGCCCTCAGTAATCTACTTCCTCCAGATATGGTTTGAAAATGAAATGTCCCCATGGGCCCATGTGTTGAAGCCTTGGTCCCCAGTTGTTTGGAAGGTTCTGGAAACTTTAGGAGGTGGGCCTAGCTGAAGGAAGTGTGGAACTGGGACCATATACCTGGGGGCTATATCTTGCCCTGTTCACTTTCTGGCTATGATGAAGTGACCATCTTTGCTCTTCCCTGATCTCCTTTCTATGATGCTCTGCCTTACCATTGTCCAGAAATAATGGATCTGACTCATCTCCTTTTAAGTTCTTCTGTGAGGTATTTTGTCATAGCAATGAAAAGTTGGTTAACACAACTTAGAATTCATGTGTCCTCTAAGTATATGAATTCAGGTCCAAGTTTTGCAAATGGTGTTGTTCTGGCTTCAGACTCTTTCGAAATTTGTTCTGAATAGATGAAAACCTATCTTGTCACATTACTGGGTGTCAAATGGGGCTGTTATAGTCCCTTTACAGGTAGGACAAGTCTTTGTGACTCCTAGCTTAATGCAGGTAGCATGACTTTGAGTCCTTCTGCTCTTAAGGACAGTGGTCCAGACTCTCCTCTCTGCAGGGGTCAGACACTATGCTATTCTCTAGACTTCAAAGTCCCACTTAGATTCTAAAATACTGTGAAGTGTTTTGTTTTTAGTTCACACTTACTATTGTGATTTTCAGCTTCCTTTCATTTATGGTACTTGGGGAGTTTCCTTTCTTGATGCCACAGTCAGTTATTTTCAACCAAACTCAAATGTTCTATTTTACTGAACTTTTCATTTTGTTTGAAGTGATTGATGTGTGTGTACCTTCATATCAGCTCAGTGCATTGTTCCAGAAGCATCTTTGTTGATGATATTTACTATCTTTTTATCAGTCACAGTGAAGTTGTATGGTTAATAATAAAAATTGAAAGTAGATAAACAATTTATACTCATTACTATGTAATTATTATTTACTTCAGAGCCATTTGGTAAGCTAAGATAGTATTTATTTATTTTTGGATCTAGTGTCATTACCTTTATGTTGCTGAAAAGATAAATATTCTATCATGAAATTTAAATACAGATGGGTATGGCCAAAGGTCCTTTTCTTGGCTTTTAATACTTTGCTCAGGGACAATTCTTCATGAGTTTCTCATGTGTCTCCATGTTTTAAGAGAAGTGACACTGATTACCCTTTCCTTTGGACTATCTTTTCAAGGTTGTATAGTCTTGGAACATAGAGATAGCATCTCCTTCTGGAGTAGAAGGCAGATGTTTCTACAGCCCTTTATAAAAGATTTGGTATCCGTAAGCTCAGGTTACTCGTGTGTAATGTTACTCACTCTTGTTCATACATTTATCTGGGTCCGTTGCTGTCACCCCTGTTGTACATGGGGATTTGTGAGTCTGACACAAATTCACTGATACTCATACCACTTGCTTTGTCATAAGTAACATCTTTTATCTATGACATAGTAGTCTCATATTTTCTGTTTACAGAAAATATGTATTTTCTGCTTATAGAAAATAAGCTGATGTATTAACTGTCAAGGAGTATAATAATTTTTGACACTTCTCAGTTCTCATTGTATATTTACAAAAATTATGCTAGAAAGCTTCTAAAAACTAACTCTTAAGAGAACAATTTTCGAGAGAACTTCTCACTTTTCTATCTGCCTTGAACATGAATATGAAGTTTGAAACCATGGTAGCTACTTTGAGATCATTAGGTAAAGAGGAATTCTGATGTCAGTCAACCATTTAACAAATGTCAGAAGCTGACCACCTTCATAATTCTTATAAATAAGAAAAAAGAAAAATAAATAAATGATCAAAAGCCAACACAAGGGAGCTCCAAAATGGCGACTGAGACACAGACACAGGTAGCATGAACTCTGTAAATCAGGGACCTGGCTGAGATTCTGGAGACATGCTTGGCTGAGGTGAAGCACCAGGGAGAGCTGAAATTGGCACCCTGCACCCCTAGCCCATGGAAGGATTCTCCACGCCACAATACACTGAAAGAACAGGCAGGCCACCGCTGCCCGCCTGCCAGCCAGGCCACTGCCACACCCATCCACAGGCCCACAGGCCACCAGCTCCAAATGTGCTTGGGAGACCTTCAGCAGACCAAACAGGTGAGCCCCAAGCATCATGTGGTATCCCTCAGCCACCCCTTGTATAAACCAGCATAAACCCCTGGACAGACTGATTCCCCACCCCCCAAAAAACAAAACTGAATAAACAGTGGAACTGAGTGGAATCCAAAATGGTGACTGGAACACTGAAACAGACAGTGTGAGCTCCATGAATCAGGGACCTGGCTGAGACACTGGATCTATGCTTGGCAGAGGTGAAGCACTAGGGAGAGTTGAAACTTTGACACTCTTAGCCCCTAGGCCATGGAAGACTTCTCCATGCCACAGTATACTGTGAGAGCAGGTGGGCTGCCACCACCATGCTGCCACCATGGGCAGCAACTTCACACAGGCTGCTGCCTGCCACTGAAAGCTGCCTGCCGCTGGCTGCCAGTGCCAGCCACTGGCTCCAAACATGCTGGGAGACCTTCAGCAGACCAAACAGAATACTTTCTTGCTGGAGCCACACTTGCAGAAAAAAAAACCCAAAAAGAAGAAACAAAACTCCAAAACCCTGAGCCCCCAGCCTGTAAAAAAGCTTCTCCATGCCACATTACACTAAGAAAACAGGACAGATCCCGAACTGCCAGACACAGGCTCCAAACCTGCCTAGGATATGCACACAAAAAGGACTGAAAGCTGAAGAAGTAACACCATAACTACTAAGACTGAAATTTTACTGCTCCTGAACTGGGAATTTTTTTTTTCTTCTTTTCTTTAAGTGTTTGTTTGTCTTGTATGCTGTTTGATTGTCAAGCATCTCTCCCTATTGATTTCTTTGGTTCTCCATTTTTTTCTTTCTTTTCCTTTTTTTCTTTCTTTCTTGGTTTTGTTAGTTTTACTATTGTAAGTTAGCAAATACTAAATTACACACAGACAGAGACAGAAACAGCACCAAGTGGAATAATGGGAAGACTAAAAAGGGATGGAAACCATTCTCCCTGCAGAAATAAATTAGTCAGGACTCAGAGGGAAATGAAGAAAATGGATACCTAGATCTAGACTCCAACAAAACAAAGATAAACTATACCAAGGAACCCAACTAAGGACACAAGAACACCCTGAAAGGATAAATCCTACATGTAATCAATGAGAATTTTGTAGAGCTGTTACTAGACATGGCGAACCAAAACATACTGGAGGCACTCAAGAAATTCTAAGACAACAGAAATAAAGAATATGAGAAAACACAAAAACAAATAAATGGACTCATAGGAGCCGTAAATAAACACCAAACTGAAACAGAGAACACCATAAATAGAGAAATAAATGAATTAAGGGCAAAAATTGACAATATTAACGAGGAAGTGGCCCATGATATGGAAAACCTCAGAAAAAAAGAAGGAAACAGAAATACAAAATAAAATGGAAGGCCACTCCAGCAGACTACAATAAGCAGCAGACAGAATCTCAGAACTTGAAGGTGAAATGGAAATTAAAGGAAAAACTGAAGAACTATTAGTCAGACAATTCAATACCTGTGAAAGGAATATGCAAGAACTCACTGACTCCATCAAAAGACCAAACCTGAGAATCATGGGCATTGAAGAAGGAGAAGAGGTGCAAGCAAAAGGAAATTGTAATATATTCAAAAAAAGTAATAACAGAACATTTCCCAAATCTGGAGAAAGTTATGCCCATTCAGGTACAGGAAGCCTCCAGGAAACCAAACAGACTTGACCAAAATAAATGATCCCACTACATATTATCATTAAAACAAGCACAGAGAATAGAGAAAGAATAGTGAAGGCTGTAGAAGAGAAAATACAAGTAACATATAAAGGTAAACCCATCAAAATCACAGCAGATTTCGCAAAAGAAACCTTAAAGGCAAAAAGAGCATGGAATGAGGTCTTCCAGACATTGAATGAAAATAACTTCAACCCCAGGATACTCTACCCAGCAAAAGTATCATTTAAAATAGTTGGAGCAATAAAAGTCTTCCATGATAAGTAGAAATTAAAACAATATATGACCATCAAGCCACCACTACAAAAGATTCTTCAAGGAATTCTGCACACAAGAAAGTGAAAGCAAACAAAACCATGAAAGGACAGTCAGTACCAAACCACAGGAGAAGAAAAGGCAAGAAAGTAGAGAGTAACACTGATTCAGCTGCACACAATCAAACCCTTAATCAACAAAGACAACTAAATGACAGGAATCATCACATATCTATCAATAATAACACTGAATGTTAATGGACTAAATTCCCCCATCAAAAGACACCAATTGTCAAACTGGATTAAAAAGGAAGATCCAACAATCTGCTGCCTACAGGAGACCCATCTCATTGACAGAAATAAGCACTAGCTGAAGGTGAAAGGCTGGAAGAAGATTTACCAAGCCAGTGGCCCCCCAAAACAGGCAGGGATAGCAATATCTATCTTGGATAAAGTAGACTTCAAACTTACATTGATCAAACAAAATAAAGAAGGACACTCCATACTAATAAAAGGGGAAATACACCAAAAGGAAATAACAATTATCAGCCTATTTGCACCCAATGTCAATGCACCCAATTTCATCAAACATACTCTGAGGGACCTAAAAACATATATAGACTCCAACACAGTGGTAGTGGGAGACTTAATACCCCCCATCACCAATAGATAGGTCATCCAAACAAAAAATCAATAAAGAAATTCTAGTTCTAAAATCAAATGGACCTAGATGATGTGTACAGAATATTTCATCCAACTTATGCACAATATACATTCTTCTAAGCAGCCCATGGAACTTTCTCCAAAACTGATCATGTTTTAGGGCACAAAGCAAGCCTCAGGAAATACAAGAAAATAGTAATAATCTCAAACATTTTATCTGATCACAAGGCATTAAAACTAGAATGCAACAACAAAAACAACAGTAAAAAACATGCAAACAATTGGAAGCTGAACAACACATTGCTCAGTGTTCAGTGGATCATTGATGAGATAAAAGAAGAAATTTAAAAGTTCCTGGAAGTTAATGAAAATGAAAACACGACCTACTGGAATAAATGGGACACAGCAAAGGCAGTCCTAAGAGCAAAGTTTATAGCCATGAGTGCATATATTAAAAGGTCAGAAAGATTTCAAATCAATGATCTAATGATACATCTCAAACTCCTAGAAAAACAAGAACAAGCAGATCCCAAAGCAAGCAGAAGGAGAGAAATAATAAAAATAAGGGCTGAAATCCATGAAATAGAAACAAAATAAAAACCATACAAAGAATCAATGAAACAAAAAGCTGATTCTTTGAAAAACTAACTAAGATTTACAGACCCCTGGCAAACCTGACTAAAATGAGGAGAGAAAAAACCCAAATCAGTAAAATCAGAAATGCAAAAGGGGAGATAACAACAAACACCACAGAAATTCAGGAAATCATCACAGACTACTTTGAGAAATTATGTTCTAATAAATTTGACACTCTTGAAGAAATGGACAGATTTCTAGATACTTATAACCATCCACAACTGAACCAAGAGGATATTAATCACCTGAATAGTTCTATAACACAAAATGAAATTGAAGCAGCAATCAAGAGTCTCCCAGAAAAGGCCAGGACCTGATGGATTCTCTGCTGAATTCTATCAGATGTTTAAAGAAGAACTAATGCCAACTCTCCTTAAACTGTTCCAGAAAATAGAAAGGGAGGGAACACTGCCTAACTCATTTTATGAAGCCAATAGTACTCTCATCCCAAAACCAGACAAAGACACCTCCAAAAAGGAGAACTATAGGCCAATCTCCTTAATGAACATCGATGCAAAAATGCTCAATAAAATAATGGCAAACCAAATCCAACAACACATCACAAAGATCATCCACCATGACCAAGTCAGTTTCATCTCAGGGATGCAGGGATGGTTCAACATACACAAATCTATAAATGTAAATCAAAACCATACTAAGATTCCACCTCACCCCTGTTAGAATAGCCATCATCAAAAACACCACCAATAATAGGTGTTGGTGAGGCTGTGGGGAAAAAGGAACCCTCATACACTGCTGGTGGGAATGCAGGCTAGTGCATCCACTCTGGAAAAAAATTTGGAGGCTTCTTTAAAATCTGAACATAGATCTGCCATATGGTTCAGCAATCCCACTCCTGGGGATATACCCAAAGGAATGCGACATAGGTTACTCCAAAGGCACCTGCACACCCATGTTTATTACGGCACTATTCACAATAGCCAAGTTATGGAAACAGCCAAGATGCCTCACTACTGACGAATGGATTAAGAAAATGTGGTACGCACAGGAAATCAATGTGAGTCAATGCCCTGTATAACTATCCTTATCTCAACCAGCAAAAACCCTTGTTCCTTCCTATTATTGCTTATACTCTCTCTACAACAAAATTAGAAATAAGGGCAAAATAGTTTCTGCTGGGTATTGGGGGGGGAGAGGGAGGGGGCGGAGTGGGTGGTAAGGGAGGGGGTGGGGGCAGGGGGGAGAAATGAACCAAGCCTTGTATGCACATATGAATAATAAAAGAAAAATGAAAAAAAAAAAAGAAAATGTGGTATCTATACACAATGGAATTTTATGCAGCCATGAAGAAGAATGAAATCTTATCATTTGCAAGTAAATGGATGGAACTGGAGAACATCATCTTGAGCGACGTTAGCCAGCCTCAGAAGACCAAAAATTGTATTGTGGACTTCAGATCTAGGGCAAATACAGCAATGTTGTTGGACTTGGGTCACATGACAAGGGGAGAGCACGTATGAGAGTTGTGGGGATAGGTGGAAAACCCAAAACATGGAAGTGTTTGATGTCCCCACTGCAGAGGAACTAATACAGAAACCTTAAAGCGACAGAGGTCAACATGAGAAGGGGATCAGGAACCAGTGTAAAGATCATTTAGAGATGAATCAACTTGGGTTGTAACACATTTGTACATGGAAGCAATACTAGGAATCTCTCTGTATAGGTATCCTTAACTAGCAAAAACACTTTGTCTTTCTTATTTTGCTTATATCTTTTCTTCAACAAAATTAGAGACAAGGGCAGAACAGGTTTTACCTGGAAGCAAGGGGGGGGGAAGGGGGAAGAAATGACACAAATAATGTATGCACATGTGAATAAATGAATAATAATAAAAAAGTCAACACAAATTCCCAAACCAACAAAAATAAAGTAAAACAAAAACAAAACTGTTTAAGACATTGTTAGCTTGATCTTATATATTTCTTTGACTAAAGCCTCCAGCACTGTTCACATTGCTCATTTCCTCAAGAAATCAGTATCTACCCTGTATAAGACAGGGTGCCAGGCAATGAAGATAATAAGAAATGTTCCCTGTTTGTCTACTCCTCAGGAGCATATAGCTTTATTGAGAAAATGGCAATTAACAAAACAAGATGGTGATACACATCTTCAAGAATGTGCAACTGGTAAGAAAAGTTGCTGGAACTGAGGGGAACACCTCATGACTGAACTCTGTGTGTTTGGAGAGCTGTCAAAACCATGGAGTACAAAAAAAGTCATTTTTTTCATCTCTCAAGCTAACTAAAGTGATGTGGTTTTGTACTGTAATTTTAGCAGCACAACTATTTTTTAATGAATATTTACAGATATTCCAACTACTAAATAAGTAAAGCATACGTTCTTTGAGGTATAAACCCAGTATTAACTCTCTTAATTCTTCCACCCCAGTCTGTCTCCATGCACCCCTACCTGCCCCCACCCCCAAATCCTTACATACTCCTCTGAAATTCCAAAGATCACAGAATCTAGTTTGAAAATGATCAGGCATGATGATTGCGGAGAATTACGGAGTTAAAAGAAATGCATCTTACAAAGATCAGGCATGCATATTTTTTGGGTACCTCTACCACTTCATGAGCTCAGTGCCACAGCCTGGCTGATCACTTAGTCACGGATAGAAGCCTAAGCAGAACTGGTCACCCATAGACACGTGCTGTAAAGTTAATCATAGGACCAGGGAAGCAGAAGGTCAGAGCATGTGAATGAACCAGTATAAAATCCATCATCACTAACTAGAAAAACAACTTAGAGCTCATTCCTCACTGATTGTGAGTTGGTGACATATCTCTTCTTATTAAGGGAGGCCAGCATTTCAAACATCATGAAAGGAAAAATGCTCTTTAGATTAGCTCCCCCTCTTATCACTCCTCCTTGTACCCAGAGGGGGAGGCTATTGTGCTCATTAGCTTTTCTTGTATTAAATCTGCCTGGTCTGACTAGGCCATTTGATTTCAGGTTTATCCTAAAGCCACAGAAATCGAGTTGCTGGGTATTTGCTTGGGATTAATGACCAGTTAGGAGCAGCTGTACTTTATACCATTAACCCAACCCAGGTGCTAATTCCTGGAACATGCCCTGCAAACAGAGGTCATTATTGCTATTTGAAACTGCAGATGCTGCCTTAGAGACTACAAGCTTTATTTAAAGAGGAAGACATTTTGATTGGTCAACATGACATATTTCTGGAGAATTAATGCCCTGTGTATAAGCCAAACTGATGTCTGGAAACATCTTCCTGCACCGGTGCTGTTCAGCTGATAATCTACTTCAAGACATGGGGCAGCTGCTGGAAACTGCAGCAGGTTCTATTTTTGGCACCTAAAATCAATGCCCCACTCTGGCAGCCTGGTCTGCTGCCTCATTATCCCTCTCCCCCCAACACTCCACCGAGCGCACTAAGCCCAGCTTCCCTTTGTGGGAGATTAAAGCAAGTCAGGGAGTATGATAAATGCTTTCAGTCATATCTGCTGTCATTTGAATAATACTAGGTGTCAGGAAGAAATACGTCCCTAGCCAGTTTTAACCAACCAAACTCTTTTGATATTCTCTTTCCCCTTAGTGCAATAAGAAATGATGACTTAGGAAACTGCAACCCCCTCCAGCCCTCTCCACTACAACCATCAAAAAAAAAAAAAAAGCAGAAAGCAAATCCTGCTTATATTTTCAGGCCGAGCTGGAAAGACTTTTAAATTTAGACACATCTAGGAAGTGTCTACTTGGTTGGGGAGGGGCATTTCCTCTACCAGAAGAGAATGTGATTCCATTTTGCCAGAACATCTTAACCTTTTGCTACTAGCTCACATTTTCTGACTAGACCTTGATCTTTATGCATTTAAGTTAGCCTCGTTGAGTATGCTTTTTCATGCTTCAGTGTTACTGTGATAAAATGGAAAGAAAATGGAGGTATTATTAAAGGCACAAGAAGATGAAGAAGTAGCAAGTCATGAGTCCTGACCCTCCCCTTCTGGTCACACCAACCTATGATACCTACGCTGGCCATGATATAGCATTGAGGCAGATGAAATAGGTCTTTAGTGGCCCCAGGTTCCCTCTTTTGAGCCTATTTGACACACAGGTGGGTTTCTCTCCATTTATCTTGTCACTAAGCAAGAATCTTAGATTGTTTCTCTCCCCCTCCCATGGAACCAGCTCTATGGAAGGAATCTGATGGATTTGTTCTTAATATGGTACTGATGGCAGGAATCAGTGATTCTTGGTGACAGGAGGGTGGCACACCTTGAGCGACAATTTAGATTGATGTGTCTGGTCATTTAAAATCTCTTAATGGCCTCCAGAGATATTAGTATCAGGCATTCTTGGAGTCCAGGAGTAAGTACCTAAGGGCTCTATGTTGTGCTGGAATACTGACTTTTGAGGAAAGAAAGCCCCAAGCTTTTGCTTTTGCTGATTTCAGTGGTATAACTGTTTCCATGATGCCTGATTTCAAATCTCCAGTGCAAAGGCAGTGACCAGGAAGTTGGAAAGAGATGTACACATTTAGGTTCTGTGAACCATGTGAGACTTTCTCTGGCCCCCTTTAGGGGATTGGTCAATGTGGGTTTTTTTTGTTGTTGTTGTTGTTGTTGCTATTTGTTTGCGTCTGTTTTTTCACAGCTCTCAGATTTTACTGGATGTAAGATAGAGTGTTGCTCAGGTTTAGACTGAGAAACTTAGCTTTGGTTCCAGGAGCTGAACATTAATTATTAACTTTATGATTTGGGACAATTAATTAATCATCAATAAGCTTTTGTTTCCTTGACTGTAAGACAAGGATAACACATATCTCTTAGAGATGTTCTGAGAGTAAATTGTATAAAATATAAAGAAATGAGCCAATGTTAATGGCTCATTTTGAGCCTTTTGGGCTGGGGCATGGCCAGAGAGGTAGAGAGCTTGTCTAGCATGTTATAGGTTCAATCCCGAGTACCACATACAAAAAAAAACTGCCTTTTTAATAATGTGAGTCTATTGTCATTTACTTCTATTTATTATTTGTTTAAGAAAAATAAGTAGGAAATACAACCTTGAGGATACATATGAAGATGCCTAGAGAGGGGAGTTGTATTATTCCTTTCTATGATTTATTTTCCTATACCTTCGTGAATCCTTCAGTAGAGAATTTAGTTAAGAACACCCTCATTTTGTGGATGATGATAAGTATGATAAGCATGGTTATTTCTCCTTGTTCTTGTCAAAAAGTAACTCTGTACCATGGTGTCATCAATTGCTCCATTTGATTTTCAAATATTCTCAGTACCTCCATAAAAAGATTTTGCATTTTAATAAGGATAAGGATTTTGAGTCAAGAGAATGGATGAAAATAGCTAACATTCATTCATGTTTACTACATGCTAGAGATGGCACTAAGCCTTTTTAAAAGGATTAACTGATTTAGTCCTCAGAACAACTTGTGAGATGGGCACTATTATCCCAATTTACAAATAAGCAGTTGGAGACTTAGAGGTGTTAAACACTCTGCTCAAGGTCACAGAGTGCAGAGTGCTTAATCTTTAATTATGGAGTTTCAAGCATCACTGAACTTGTATGTGAGGTAGACTGGGGAAAAAGAAACCTCTTCAGGACTCCAGTAGTCATACTTCCAGGCAGTCTTTGCTTGGATGACTCCATTAATACTTGGCTACAATAAGTTCTTTGAGGGCAGGGATCTTGTTCTGTTCATTCCAACATCATCAGTGCTTGGCTCAGTGCTTTGCATAAAGTCCTCAGTCAAGGATGTGGACTGACTCTTTAATTTACTCAACAAACTTTTAGAAAATGCCTACTATGTGATAGATACTTTTCTGGACACTGGAGATAGGATATTAAAAAAACAATAATCAGAAGATATGATTTGTTTTCATGTAATTTATATTCTGTTGGAGACCAATAGGAAATATAATTAATAAGTCAATTATTGCTGGGTGCCAGTGGCTCACACCTGTAATCCTAGCAACCTGGGAGGCTGAGATCAGGAGAATCACCATTCCAGGTCAGCCCAGGCAATGACAAAAAAGTTTGTAAACTTCTATCTCAACGGAAATAAAGTTGATGTGGTGGTGCACACCTGTCTTCCCAGAGACAGTGGGGCAAGTAAAATAGGATCTTGGTCCAGGCTGGCCTGGGCAAAAAGCAAGACCCTATCTTCAAAATAAGCACAGCAAAAAGGACTGGAAGTGTGGCTCAAGCTGTAAGGTGGCAAGTATGAAGCCCTGAGTTCAATCCCCACTACACTAATTTTTTCATGTTAAATCTTAAGTTTTACAAAAAAAGAATAAAAGAAAGGAGAAATTTAATGAAAGCGGTTCAATGAAATGATAGTATTTGAGTAAAGACTTGAAAGAGAGGGGGAATTGGCCATGTGGCTATATGGGCAGAGGGGTAGGTCATGACTGACCTGCTTTGTAATAGCAGGAAGGTCACTGTAGCTGGGGCAGAATCAACAAGTGGGAGTGTAGGAAAAGACAAGGACAGAGACTTCAGGGATATACATTTCATAGACTGTCTAAGGAATGGCATTTACCCTGATGAAATGAAAAGCCACTGGAAGGTTTTGAGCGAAGCATCAATGATCTGACTTACATTTAAAAAGGATAATTGTAACTGCTGTGATAGGCTCATGCTGTAGAGGGAAAAAGGCTGGAAAACAAATTAGGAAGCCTTTGTAATAATCTAGGCACTTAATGATGGTGCCTGGGACCAAGAAGACAGCAGTGGAGTCAATGGAATGTAAGAGAGGTCCAAGATGATTCCAAGCAACTGAAAGGTCGGGGGCACATAACCCAAGCTGGGAAAGACTGCTGGCAGAGCAGGCTTTGGGAGGAAGATCGAGATTTCAGTGCCAGACCTGTTAAATTGGAGATGCGTGTTAGGCATTTGTCCAGTAGGCAGATGGATGTGGAATTCTGAGCAGAAGATTAAGCTGGAAATTTTTTAAGTGTTTGGGAGTGATCAGCTTCTGGATGGAACTTCAAACCAGGAGACTGGAGGAAAATGCCAAGGAGACAGTATTCAAGGATTAAATCTTTATGACCTAAAATTAGGAGGTAAAAAATAGGAGTTAAAAAATATTAAGAAAGTGTGGTCAGAGTTTGGAAGACATCAGAGCTATATGATGTCCTAGAGGAAAAATTAAAATAGGAATATTTAAGAGAAAGTAATGAACAATGGGGTTAATTGTTGCTGGTAGCTCAAGTATAATGGGAACCAATATTGACTTATGATTCAGCAATTTGACCTTGACAAAGGCACTTTCAGTGGTTTGGGTGGCAAAAGCCTAAGTGGAATTTCTTTAGGAAAGTTTGGGGTGAAAGAACTTCAAGATAGTAAATAGAGGCAACTCCTTCAAGGAGTTTTAATATATAGAGGAACAGAGAAATGGGACAGAAGCTGGAAGAAGAGGGACTGAGAAGAGACATGTTACTGTAATTATTTCCTCTTAAGTTAGAAAAGTCATAACAGTAGTTATGAAAAATAGATGGCATAAGTGTGGTACAGTTTAGATGTCCTTATATAGGAGATGGAAGATGAGATTTTGTGCAAGTATGCAGGGTTTGGTTCTAGGCAGGTGAGTGAGCAGGGCATTTAAGTTTTGGAAGGAAGTCAAAGAGTATGTGCACTAATTTTTTGGTCAAAATTGCCCAGAGATTTTTGTTTTTGTTTTTTTGGGAAGTACACACACACACACACACACACACACACACACACACACACTATATATATATATATATATATATATATATATGCGTATATAAATATATAGGTTTTTGGTGAGTTGTGTGTATATGTGTTAGTGTGGTTATAGGTACATGTGTATAAATAATACCTGTAAGGGATATATGTATGTAGAAATGTTTGAATGTGTGTATATGTCTATTATGAATATATACATATAATAAAATTCAAAGATTGTTCATTTATATACACATGTGCATACCCATACATATACGTATATAGTGAAATGTATGCATATGTATACACACATGCATAGTGATTTTCTCTATAAGGTAGAAAACAATAACAAAAAAATGAGCACTCATTCCATGAGGTTTCCAAATTCTATAGCACTATAAAGCCACTTAAATTCTCCCAACCTTACAAAGGCATATTGTTAAAGCTCAATTAGTCTTCTTTTTTTTGTACCTCCCAATATTAAATTAAAATGAAAGAGCAGTTAAGTATATTTAGGACATTTTATTTAAAGTGTTTTCCAATCAGGAAACAATAAATTTTTTAAAAAGAGTGAATCTTTGAAGTAGTCAGCTGCTGCTTCTCCCTCCCATAATTGAAGAGAGAGGGAATTATGTAGAAAGAGTCCTGGTGCTGTGATGATTAGGAGAATGAATTGCAAATGAGGAAGACAATAGGGAAGAAGGTTCTTTTATAGAGGGAGAGAGGGTGGGTGTTGCAGAAAGGACACTTAATAATGACAAGCTAAGCTCAGAAAGCACTTGAAGATGTGAATAATTCAGCAGCCATTAGAGAAAGGTACCCTTGGAGAATGTCAATCTGTGAGCACCAAATTGTACACTATGGGTGCAACATCTGTGCCTTCCCAGAATGGGCCTTGCTGTTGATGGGTAAAAACAACAAATGCAGCCAGTTTATTGAGTGTGCTCAATTAAGAGAAATACCAACATAAAATGATTTTATTTTTCTATAGCCACTGCTCCCACCTGATGATGCCTAATCTCTCAATGGAGAGCAGCTCTTACCCATTTGGGGCAGATCCTATAATTCACCCAAAGCTTTAAGTTATTAAAAGACTTTCCAGTTTAAACTTTAATTTTATATCTCATTCTAAGCTTTTCTTGTCATAATAATATGGAAGGATGGTAAATACAGAGACAGGAAGCATGGTGGCCAGTCATTGCACAGTTATGTCAAGCTGGCTGCTTCTCATGACGCCATGTATTCCTTTAGCAATGTCCATGGTGATGGGCAAACTCCAGAACTCCCACTGAAGTGGACTGTTTGGTTAAATGCTATGTTGGTATGGGATTCTATGCCTGTAAGTCAGCCCCTCATTGGCCCTGAATCATGGTACTGCTTGAGGTTCTGTCAGGAGGAAATGCAAAACCATACCTAAAAGACTATTTTTGTCAGAATGTATCATGTAGTCTCCCAGGTTGAAAGAAACCCATTATAGCCAATACACCATGATGTGGCCAGCTGGACTTGTTAAGGAATGATGCCAGTCTCAACTTTGATCTTAGTTGCTTGCAGGTTAGACATTCAGAGATGACAATAGCTAGATCAACTTTGCTATGTGTTGTGAATCCCTTGCTAGTTCAGAGTCTATGCTGTTGGTTTCATGCAAAGTCTTACTTCTGCCACTTTGTTCATGTGCCTATTTTTCCAGCAATTGCACTTGGCAGCTGACAGGGCTGGCTAATATCAACTGACTGATTCAATTTATCTAATTGGAAATTTACTGCCTTTTCTGTGATAGATGCTTTCTTCTAGGTGCTAATGGGTAATGTAAATATCACCAAACTTTATACTTATACTTATATTGCCTTGTACATGGTTTTGTGTGATTATAATGGAGCTGAAAAAATCCTATCACCTACTGACAGAGAGTGTCATAATGTTCAAGCATGCTGCTTGTGTTTTTAGGGATGTTGGTATGAATGAAACTCTTGCACTGTCAGTCATTAGAGTACAGCACAAACAATTATGTACAGTACATAATACTTGCTAATAAGTGAGAAGGTTACTGGCTTGTGTATTTACTTAATACAATTTTTAATCATATGTTAGACTGTGCTCTTTCTATTTGTAAAAAAAAAGTTAGCTGTAAAACAGTATGTTGGATTATGCTGTCAGCTAACTCATACATCTTATACTTCAAGAGACATCATTCTGAGTGAGGTTAGCCTGGCCCAAAAGACCAAAAATCGTATGTTCTCCCTCATATGTGGACATTAGATCAAGGGTAAACACAACAAGGGGATTGGACTATGAGCACATGATAAAAGCGAGAGCACACAAGGGAGGGGTGAGGATAGGTAAGACACCTAAAAAACTAGCTAGCATTTGTTGCCCTTAATGCAGAGAAACTAAAGCAGATACCTTAAAGCAACTGAGGCCAATAGGAAAAGGGGACCAGGAACTAGAGAAAAGGTTAGATCAAAAAGAATTAACCTAGAAGGTAACACCCACGCACAGGAAATCAATGTGAGTCAATGCCCTGTATAGCTATCCTTATCTCAACCAGCAAAACCCCTTGTTCCTTCCTATTATTGCTTATACTCTCTCTACAACAAAATTAGAGATAAGGGCAAAATACTTTCTGCTGGGTATTGAGGGGGGGGGAGCGGGAGGGGGTGGAGTGGGTGGTAAGGGAGGGGGTGGGGGCAGGGGGGAGAAATGAACCAAGCCTTGTATGCACATATGAATAATAAAAGAAAAATGAAAAAAAAAAAAAAGAATGAGACTAGAAAAAAAAAAAAGAGGCTATGTTGAGTGATGGATCTATATTATTCAGATTTGTGTAAATACTTTCTGATGTTCACATGTGTCCTCTTTAAGTGACACACAACTGTATATGTATTAACCCCAAGTCTTTTATTTTCCCATACAAAGTAGATGATCAGTGTATTACCAAAACTACCCACTGAAAGGCTTTCTTTCTTCTCTCTTTCAAGGCTACCCTGGAGTAAGACTGTAAGGAAGCTCACCCCCATCAAACCACCCATAAAGTAGACTTGGACTTATTCTTTTGCTCCAGCTCATCTTACAAGGCATCCCATCTGACTATCTGTGTGAACTGTGAGAAATGTGATGGTGTAAATGTGATGAGTGATCCCCACTCATGTTCTGCCTTTCTTCCAATGCTCCATCTCTTTGAATTGCCTTTGGGACAGCCTGATTTTATTACTTTGCAGGTCAGTTGGGACCCAGTTTGGACTGCACATTTGCTTGGTATTTCATGAATAAGTATTCCATCTCTCTCTGAGATTGGAAACCGTCAAGGGCTTGTAAGTTTTTATGTTTGTTTGCTTTTTTAAGGCATGCAATTCTCCACTGTAAAAGTTGAGGCTTTTTTCTAGAACTCCAGATTCTGCATTGTCCTTCTTCTCCTAGGTTTGCCATGAAACTATGTCTTTTACCATCACTAGCGCCTCAAACACCACAAGGTTTGCAAGAACGTTGCAGAGATACCTGCCCTGCAGTCTGGACAAAAGGCTGGTTGTGTTCCTGCTTCAGGCTCCACTTGCAGTTACTGTCTTCCACATCTTGGGCTGGTGCTGTATTCCTAGCTGTGCAACACGTTTTTTCTACAACTCACAGGAAGCTGAAACTGCTAGGTGTGTGCTTCATTTTTTATGGTAGAGGATGGAAGCAGTGCAATTTGTTTTTTACACTTTTCCTTTCAAAGCCTCTTTATGGAAGTGTGATTGACGTAACAGAACTGTACATACTTAATTTATACAATTTGACAAATTGGGGTATAATTATACACTTGTGAAACCATAACCACAGTCTATGTCATCAACCTATCCAGCACCTCCAAAAGTTTCCCCTGCCTTCTTATTTGTAATAAAAAATCATTATTATGATTTTCTGAGATCCACTGTCTCAGCAAATTTTTAAGTGTACAATAACAGCATTATGACTGTAGGCATGATACCATACGGTAGATGTCTATGACTTACTCATCTTATATAACTGAAACTTTGTATTCTGTGACTCTGCCCATAGTCCCAGGCATCTACCATTCCATTTTCTGCATCTATGAATGTGATTATTTTTGATTCATCATATAAATGTCTTATGGTTTTGATTTCAAATGTCCCCCAAGCCCATATGCTAAAAACCTGGTCTCCAGCTGATGGCATTGCTAGGATGTTGTGGAAACTGGAGGAGGTAAGGTCTACTTGGAGGAAGCAGGTCACTGGCCCCTTCCTCTCTTGTTTTGGTTCCTGGCTGCTATGAAGTGAGCAGTTTCATTTGACTTGTGCTCCCAGAAAGACTGTTCTGCCATGCCACAGGGCCAAGTGACCATGAACTGAAACTTCTGGAAAGTGAGCCAAAATAAACCTTTCCTTCTTATAAGTTAATTAGCTCAGGTATTTTTTTTTCATAGTGATAGAAATTTGGCCAACACAAATTTTATCTTGAAGTATCTGGCTTATGTCATTTACATTAATAAACTTCAGGACTTTCTTCTTTTTTAAGGGTGGGTAATAATTCATTGTATGCACATGCCCCATTTCCTTTATTCATTTATCTGCCGATGAACATTTAGGTTGTTTTCACGGCTTAGCTATTGTGAATAATGTTGCAATGAGCTTGAGTAAGATAATATCTCTTTGAGGTCCTGATTTCGATTCTCTTGGGCATATGCCCAGAGGTGAGGTTGCTGGATTATATGGGAGTTCTGTTTAACTTTTTAGGAGCCTGCAATAGGGGTTTTCCTAGTAGCTGCACCAGTTTGAATTCCCACCACAGTAGGCAAGGGCTCCCTTTTATTCATACTCTCACCAATGTTTGTTATCCTTTTTAAACAGCCATCCTAACAGATGTGAGGTGATTTCTCATTGTGATTTTGATTTTAATTTTGATTTCCCTAATGATTAGTGATGTTCAGCACTGCATCAGTCAGTTCTTTGTTACTAAAATGAAATACTGAGGTTGGGAACTTATAAAGAAAAGAGATTTATTTAGCTTACAGTTTTGGAGGCTGAAAATACAAATAGCATGTTACCAGCTCTGACAAGGGCCCCTCTGAGTGCATATCCTCATAGTGGATGGAATCCCAATGACAGGAACACATGAAAGAGGAAGAGATCATATCATCAAACAGGAAGCCAAAGAGGTGAGGGACCCAGCTTACTTCTTTTATAACAACTCTATTACGAGAAATAACCAGGAGTCCCATGAGGACTACATGCTCCCTTCTGAGGCAGTGCCTGTCATGACTTCTAAGCCCCACTTCTTAAAGGTCCCACCACTTCCTAACATCACACTGGGAACCAAACTTCCAACACTTGAACTCCTGGGAACAAACCACATCAGGTCATAGCAAACATCTTTTTATTTAACTATTGACCATTTGTATGTCTTCTTTAGTGAAATGTCTATTCAGTTCCTTTGACATTTTTAAAGATGAGTTATTTATTTGCTTACTGCCATTGAATTGTAGTAGTTTCTTGTATATAGAAAGAACATTTTATCAGATACATGGTTTGCAAATTTTTTTCCCATCCCATAGTTTGCCTTTTCATTCTGTTGATTATTTTCTTTGCTTTGTAAAAGTCTTTTAGTTTGATGTAGTCCCAGTTATCCATTTTTGCTTTTATGACTTGTACTTTTTATGTCATATCCAAGAAATCATTGCCAAGTCTGGTGTCAAGGAGTATTTCTTTATGTTTTCTTTGAGAAGTTTTATGGCTATAGTTCTAAGGTTTAAGTCTTTAATTCATTTTGAGTTTATTGTAGTGTACAGTTTAAGATAATCCAAGCTTATTCTTTCACATGTTCTGTCCTTTCCTTTAGAGGGGTTGTCTCAATATGCTCCCAACACTGGACCTCTAACAACTTTACTCAAGTGACAGATACATGAGATCTCTGCATTATACTTGTTTCTTGAGGGTACCTCTTGCTTAATTAGTTGGGTCTGCATCATGTTCTCAATATAAACTATCACTGTGAAAAAATATCTATTTTGAATGGATTCTGAGGCAAGAAGAGTTAATAGAGTTCTAGGGTAAAACTGAAGATATGTATCATTATGTATACCATATGAACTGTTTTCACTTCTCTTTCCTGACTGGGATAGAAAGAAGGCTTTCCTCAAATCCTTGCCCACATACCACTTATTTGAAAGTATATTAGTCTGCTGTAGCTGTATACAAGCGTGTGGTGGCTGTGACATTGTTGCAGCGTGCAGTCCTTCTCCAGCAGCTCTCTGGTGTCTACAACGTCTGAGTAGTGAATTAAATGGGGATATAAGGACTGCCATTTCTGCATCCTTTAGGTACTTAAGTGGTCTCTCATTTCCTCATTACGCAATATTGTTTTCAACCTGCTATCTAGTGTAGAATGAAGTGCAGAAGCTTACACTTAGCCTTCCACACTCAATAGATTTCACTTCAAAGACCAAGGATCCAATGTGAAGTTTACTCTAGCTCAACTAAGAGGCCACAGGTCACTTTAAGGACAGATTACAGAATCATTACAGTAAATATTTGCATGGTGTTACAGTAAATGTTTGCATATTGTATGGGCAATAATTTCCATTTCTGAACTCTAGCTTAGGGATAGGATCCAGCCAAGAGACAGTTACTTTTTATTGTAATGACCTCAGCTTCCTGTTCATTCATTCTTCCTTTCTTTCTTCCTTCCTTCCTTTCTTCCTTCCTTCCTTCCTTCTTTCCTTCCTTCCTTCCGACTCAGGGCCTTATGCTTGCTAGACAAGCACTCTATCACTTGAACCATTCCCCTAGCCCTTTTTGCTTTATTTATTAGCTAGAGTTTTGTATTTTTATCCAGGGCCAGACTGAGACCATGATACTTCTGAGTAGCTGGAATTACAGTCATGCATTACTGTGCCTGTCCCAATTATTGTATTAATTATTGTGGTACTTTTATCAGATTGGCAGTGCATGGTTTTGTCTATACCAGTATCACCATGAACATAGTTACCAGTGTGTTAGTTGAGTCCTCTAGAAGTTGATGTTGCAATAGATTTAGGCATGCAAGCATTTTTTAATAGAGTAATGCCTGTGAGAGAAAAAGGAAGGAAATAAGATTCATTTGATGTGGCTGTTAGATTGCTATGCAGATCTAAAAAAACATCTTTGATAGCTCAACAGGAAAAGCACAGATGGCTGTTCAAAGTGTCCACGTAGATGGAAATGGTTGGGTTCTTATGCCAGTTTTCCTTGGTCACTGCTATTGTCAACCAAAGAAGTTGTGGTAAACCCAAAGGAATTCACAGCTGGAGACAATTAGATAATCATATCCTTGGAAGTTATCAATGAATCCATTTTAAAGTGTGATCTGAGCAGCACATGTCTGTGACTGTCATGGATTCTGGCTCAGGGAGGAGGGAGAGACAAAAGGACATGCAACTCCTACCAAACTTTCCTCTTGTGCACACCTCTGTTCATTGTTGATGCTCTTACTGAGGCAATCACCTAATTCTTTGTTTTCTCATAGAACATGTGTATGGAATCTTTAGGGTTTCCAGTGGTGACCTTACTGTACAGTTTTTGGTAGCTGGATTCTTATGATGGCTTTGTGGGTGTTTAGCTGGGTCAAACTAAGCTCTTTTCCCTATATCCCCTTTCTAGTATGTTTCTAAATGAAGTTGGCTACATGGGATAATCTCTCTTAGAGCTGGAGGATGGAAAGGAAGCAACGGCCAGCATCTAGCAAGTACACATCTTCTCTCAGTCCATCAAACACTCATTGATCATATTTAAAGTTTGACTTTAAATTAGGGTTGACTTTGAATTAGGAAAATTATCCTGACTTGGTTTGAGGTTTTTTCAAAAAAGACAGGGAGGGGGAGAAAGAGAGAGAGAGAGAGAGAGAGAGAGAGAGAGAGAGAGAGAGAGAGAGAGAGAGACTGGTTTGGATCATAAGATTCAGTCTATGCTTTTGGGATTCTAACTAGTTTATAATCCCCTCCCTGACTGCTTGCCATATGGAATTTGATCTTGTTTAGTGAGCTCCCATAATGAAGCCAGCTTCTTGCTCTTTCTCTATTCGATTCTACTCTACTGGCTTTGCTGATTATTCACTCTTATCTTTTAGTCCATAGCACTTTGCAATCTTTTGAGTCCTTTTAGCTAAAGTCTAGTTAATGACTAGTCTATCTAGTCATAGCTAAAGTCTGTGGAGAAGGCACAACCCACATAATACAAACCAGGCTATCATTTTGGCTTTCTATTTGCTTCCCAGGAAAAGCCCTCTTATTCTTGTGTGTCAAATAGAGCTTTTGGGCATGCAGTTGCTGTATATCAACACCTTCTCTTTGCCCTAATGTCTATCTCCATATAGCTTCCCATGATTAGTAGGAGTAAAGGGGAAGAAAAACCCTCTAAATTAGATGAGCAAATGGAGATACACTGCCATTTTCCTTTACTTGCAGTCACCTCTTATCTTTAGTAGGGCACTTGGCTCTGGAGAGTAGAGAGTACACCCATTCCTTTCCTTACAGGAGCTTCCTGGCCCCATCACTGAAGAATCTCAATTTCCTCTTTGTCCTCAACTCTGGTCTTCAGTCACCAATTGAGGCAGGGAAGAAATGCTGATTTCTTCTAGAGAACAAACAGGCAGGAAAGCTTAAGGATTCTGTGCCTTGTAATGCAAGTACACAGGAGTCTGCTCAACTTGTCTTCTTGGGTGGAGATCTTAGAGAGCAGGGTCTCATTCTGAGTGAGAGCTGCTTCCCTAGTGGCTTGGGGAAGAGTGTGCTGTAGTCACAGGAAGAATCCATATGGGGGTCACTAGGAAACCTGGACTAAAATTTAACTCTACCACTACTTACTGCTCAACATTGGGAAAGTCACTTATTCTTTGTGAGCTATTTTCATCATTTACTTTCACATTTTTCTTATGTGATATAAAAGGCTGTTTTGAGGATTAAGTAGGATTGTGGGTGTGCACATACATAGTGTAATAACAATTTTTTCAAAGGTAAGGTCATTTTTAAGGGTGTTGGTTCTGAGGGTGAAGGTTGATTGAAAAAATGTTTTTTTATAGGCTATGATTTTCACCTCCCATCCATCTATTCATTCATCTATCCACCCACCCATCTGTTGGCTCATTCCTTCATTTATTTACTCATTCATTCAGTATGGAGCACCTATAATGTGCTGGATGACAGAGATCCAAAGATAAGGAAACATGTCTTCTTTCACAATCTAGTAAAGAGGAATACATGAAAACATAAATATAACTCAGTTGATTAGAGATTTTGATAGAGGTAAGTGGCAGAACATTGGGAGCACACAGGAGGGGCATCTTATTTCTGAAAGGGTCAGAGGAGGTGACAATCTCTTCACTTGTGAAGTCTAGGAGAGTAAACACATTCTGAATTAGTCCGTACATCTTTTGAGAATTGTCCCATGATGAAAATTATTTCCTGGTTTGTGTTCTCAGATGCTGCCAATTTTCCTGCCAGGTAACATCTGCTGTAGCACCTGTAAGCTTTACGCTAATGATTATTAATGACCCTCTCTCTGTGCACTATAGTAGATTGCAGGGAAGCCTTTCCACATACCAAGTGCTGCAGCCACTGCTGAAGGGACCCATATTACCTCTAGTGCTGCTGGAGAGCGGCCCACCCATCATGGATCCTGCCTGCCGACAGCATCCTGTCTTTGTCCTTTTCATATCTTTGGATATTAAGCTTTCTTAGGAAAAGGGACTCTTTTTCACTGTTTATGATTTTTTTCCACATTATCCATTACAAAACAACAACAGCAGCCACAAGAGCAGATTCCCACATGTACTTACCCATTCAATAATTTTGGTCAACTGTGGGTATGAAAAAGGTGTTTCTCACTCACTCCCGAGATCAGTCCTGACTTGGCCTCTTTCATGTGAGAAATAAGGACATTCCTAACTTGGATATAACATATGGATCTAAGGTGCTTTTCCAGGAGTTGGTTAAAATTGGGTTTGGATCCTCAATTCAATACTTTCTAGCTGTATGCCCTTGGACAAATTGCTTAGTTCTCTAGAACTTAGTTTCCTTCTATAGTCCTTTTTCCAAAGGGCATTTAGTAGAATTAAACAAGATAATGCATATAAAATATTTAGCACTGTGCTGACACATTGTAGGAGTGCAATCAATGAAAATATTACTGCTACTGTGATGCCACTGTCCTGATCCCCTGCAGACTATGCTGTTCCTTCAGGGTTGGGGTTAATATTAAGTGGAAAATCTTAAACCATAGAAGAGGAATTGATGGAGAAATGACCCCTTCAGCATTATTTGTCAATAGTCTGATAAAGTTAAACTCTTCATCCTCTAATTCAAATGCTGTTGTGTTTATAGGTTTAGTGTTTATTGGACAAATAACATGAGGACATTTGTATTTATGTTATCTTCACTCTTGTAAATAGCGTCTTTGGTGGGAAGGTTGCTAACTCCTCCTTTCCCTCCCTTACCAGACTTTGTGGCCTCATCATCTCTCCCTGAGTGTCATATGGTCCTTCATCCTCCCAGTGACCCCAAGGTAATTCTCTGAGTGGGTGTTGGGATGTACTACCAGGAAAAAAGACACTGAATAACTGGTTTGTGAAGGAACACAGCTCTGTTCTGACTGGAGAGTGCTTCCTTCCTCCCCTTTTGCAGAGCAGTTTATAAATAATTGAGATTTACCTTTAAATTCTGAGTCTGTAGGATTATGTGCATGCACTGTTTTACTTCCTTTCTTAAGAGAGACTTTACTTTGCTCATTACCATCATTTTCTTCCTATTACTTAACTCCTTCATTTACTTTCACCACTGTTATTATTACAACTCAATGCAAACATCAATAGCAGTTACATGATAGTAGCTGGCATTTAAGATGCCCTTGCAGTGTGCTCGGCAATATTCAGAATACTCAAGTAACATCACAACATCAAAAGAATCTGCATGTTACACAAGGGAAATGGAGGCTCCAAGAAGTTAAGTGTCCCTAAATCACACAGCTAATAAGTAGTGGGGCCATGTTTTAAACCCAGGCAGCCCATTTCAGGAGTTCCCAGTCTTTTATCACCATGAATCATTGTCTTTCAAGGACAGTGTTTTATAGCAGTATATATATGCATATATACTGACTATATATTCAGTTAGCCCTTACAGGCAGCTTGCAATGTAGCTGTTAATAGTTTTTTGTTTTATAAATGAGAAAACAGGGTTTCAGAAACTTTTTAAGATTTACCCAAGTTTCACAGCTAGTAGCCATCCATCTGGATCTGGGAAGTAAGTTTTGTAACCATAAATAATCTTTCCATGGAGTACATGTCTTCAAACAAGGAATTCATATAGAAACTGCTAATTTAAGGAGCCCATCCATTGTCTTAACAATTTTGACCTGGTAAAAAGCCCATGTGCAAAGCACTGAAAATGCCCCCCCAATAATTCTATTCTCTAAGGTCTGTTTTTTCTCTTTTTTCTTTTGTTTTTCCTTCACATAGCAAGAAGAGCTAATTGAAATTCTGTGGTTTTATGAACTATGACTCAGAAGGAAAGAAGCACTTAATCACTTAATGCAATGATTGTCTTTTCAAGCAAGCAAAAGGGAATAGGGTGAAAGTGGGGTGCAGAGAGGAAACAAGTGTTCATGATATCTTATGAGAAAGTCTTTGAAAACATGACCCCTTGATCTTTGCGGGGTTTCTTTTCTCTCTCTCTTTCTTTCTTTCTCCCTCCCTCCCTCTTTCTTTCTCCCTCCCTCCCTCTTTCTTTCTTTCCTTCCCTCCTTCTTTCTTTCTTTCTTTCTTTCTTTCTCTTTCTCCCTTCCTTCCTTTCTTTCTTTCTTTCATCTTTCTTCTTTCTTTCATTCTTTTCTTTCCTCACTTGGGTCAGTATGTTCCTTATACTCTACTCAATAAAAATGAAGCTGGTTGATTACAGTTATGCATCTACATTAATGTCAGAAGACACAGCCATGTGTGTCTGTGACCCAGCATTCATGAGTCATTGTCAGGTCTTTATAAACATACACACAACTAAGGTGAGGGACAGTATTACCATCTGGGTACTCAAGCTTCCTCTGTTGTTTATGCAGCTGAATTGGACTTGTTTCTTAGAGTCAAGTGTAGCTCCCAGGAGGATCGATACTGTCCTATGGGACTTTTAGCCTATCACTTTCCCCACCACTTGTTTTCTTGTTAGGCTCCAAAGTACTGGTAGATGACAAAACTTGCAAGTAGTCATAATTTCTCTAGAATTATTTCTTCAGTTCTACATAAAAAATACATTATATGAGTTTATGCATACTGCACTGTCCTAGTGAACCAATGCAAGCCAGTTTTTTCTCTCTGGCATTGAAAAAATTTCATTTCTTTGACTTTTGTGCCAGATAAAGTGCTTAGTTTGTGCTTAGAATGAGGTTGTCTAAACATGTTTTTTTAAAAAATTACCTTTATCTAACTTTGCGTTTGAATTTGCACAATTTAAATGTTCTCAAATTCTACTTAGTGCCAGTGCCATATGTTGAAGATAACTGATATTATCACTCTGAATTATTCTGATTGAGGCAGAGAGTTAGGCCACTATGTACATCAAGGACGTCATACCATGCAGCAGGGAGTGCTTAGAGTTGGGCAACATTTTAGACCTTGGACAGTTCTTATGTTAGATTTCTCTGAATGTCCTTTGCTGTGTATGTGATAAAATAATGTTCCCTGTACTTATGGAGGATTGTGTTTGTGTATGTACTATAATTACCATATACCTAGCATTCTGGAGAGGAATTAAAATATAGAAAGTTGCATATTCAGAGATGGGTCTAGAATACAAACTCTCCCCCCATTTTAAACGCCAGAGAACGTAACTTTGGAGACATTAGAGACTTTTTGAGCTTCAATTTCTTTATTTGTAAAATGGGGACAAATTAGTTGCCTCATTGGCTTTGGATTTGTGGGAAGGATTAAATATATAGGAAAGCAGTTTTGTGTGTGTGTGTGTGCGTGTGAAATGAGTGGGGCTTCTAAAATGCATAATTTCTATTTTAAGTATCTGAAATTTTATTTATGGTTTTAGGGTACTATTAGAACTATTTGATACTTTATGTGAGAAAGTTAGTTTTTTAAACAGAGAGAACAAATCACCTTATTTTTAGAATAATCATTTAATGGAAAAAATTCAACTAGCCATATTAGATAGTATTAACTTAGATTTTATAAGCACAAAGGAGAAGGAAAATCAACATGGAAGAGGAAAGTTAAAATAATTACAGCATTAGGGCTGGTGGTGTTATTAAATAATGATTACGACTCCTGGGTACAGCAGAGGGAGTTTGACCAAGGAGTTGAGTTGGTAAGTATGACCTATCCGTTTATAACATGTGATATGGAAAATGAGTAATGGATAAAAGGGACTGCATATTGTGTATCTTTTATAGCCTTCAGGATTTAGATACCAAAATTTCTAGCACATGTAACTAGAAATTTCACACATCACATGAACTCTTTGTTTTAAAAAATGGACTGCTTTTTTGAGTGATGTGTCACCAGCACTGCATGTTTTTGTGATTATTACTCATCAGGTAATATCAGATTCTCTCTCTGGCCTTGCATTACCCTTATGGAGAGACTGGAATATTATACTAAGTCATTTATGAGTGGACAAATGCTTCATCCTTCAAGAATAAGCAAGAGAAAGTGAGACAGGCTTGGTCCATTCTCCCTTGAGGTCTGGCAAATTTCCTGATGATTGAGATAATCTTTCAATAATCTGAAAGGAACTTTTAGACAAATTATTTATTTTATGTGTATATAAAGTACCCAGAAAAGATACTTGCCTAAAGTCACATAGTAACTGTATTAAAGTTTGGTTTCCAGGTTCTACTCAGCTATGATTTAATGGAAAAATAAAATAAAATTTAAAATAAGATGTATTTCGGACTGCCATTTTCTAGTATCACTGACCACTTTGACCTAGTTAATTGTGAACTTGCCAAGTTTCTACCTTATCCTCAGCTATGAAGGAAAGTTATTGATATTTACTTTAGAAATATGAGTTTTCTTTGAGCAAAATAGCATTGAAGTTTATTCTATTTTATTAAAGCAACAAGAATATAGTTTCTGAAGTCAGAAAGGTCAGCTGTATTGCAGCTACCAAAAGAAAAGTTGAGAGGAGATTTTTTTTTTTAACTTGAAATTATTTTAGTTTAGCAGACAGAACTAGCTATTAAATCAGTTTCCAGGAAGGTTTTGAATTTGAAGAAAACATTGGGAGCTATAAGTAGTTTTAAATATATCCACGAATTCTTTGAGGCTCCTCCTTTCCATATATAGAGCTTAAGTTTTCTTCACCTGTGGATTAGACTTAGAAATTGTCTTCTAACAAATAGATGACAGCAGAAGTAATGATGTACGATTTTGGAGACTAGGTCATAAAAAGATACCAGAGCCTCCTTCTGGATTCCTCTTTTGTATTGCTTAGTGTGGATGAAGTTTGCTTCCATTATTGTAAGAACACTCAAGCAGCCTATGGAGTAGACCATGCACTTCAAAAATCTCCTGCCAATAGCTACCAAGGAACTGAGGTATCTGGCAAATAGTCATGTAGGTGCACCATCTTGGAATCACATACTCTAGCTTAAGTGAAGCCATTGATGAAAAAAGACCCTCTCATCTAACGGACCCAGTTGGTTCCCAGTCGACCCAGTAGACATATTGCATACTGGCTTCCAACTGAGACATCCTGAGTCCAAACCACCCAGCTGAGCCCCAGCTGATTGACTCATTCTGACTTGACTGGAACTTTCCTGATTTTTATCACTGAATGCCCAAGTTCCTTGATTCCTCTTAATTCCAGGCAAATCAAAATGGGTTTCCATCTTAATCTTTTCTGAATTCTTGACCTGTAGAAACTCTAAAATAATGACTGTTACATTAAACCACTAAATTTTGGGTTAACTTTTTACATAGCAATAAATGCAACATGGTTAATTGTTGGCAATGGTTAAAACAAAGGAATACAGAAATTGTCTTAGACATTTACTTATGCCATTTTGAATTTTACATTCTGACTCTAGACTTCACGATCTAACAAGTAGCTAAAAATCCAATCATTTAGCCCATTATTTTATCATTTGAATGAAATTTTGCCTAAATTTTTTGATGTTTTGACTTGGTACCTTGGAGATATTTGTCATACTTCTTTTCTTTTTTTGCTGCTAGGGATTGAATCCATGGCCTCACACATGGCAAGACAAATGTTCTACTACTGAGTTTGCCAACCCCCTTATCATACTTGTAAATGATGTTACTTAACATATTTTCTACAAACTACCTGCTTTAGAATCACCTAGAGAGTTTTTTAAAAATGCTGATTTCTGCTCCCATTCCAGGTACACAGAATTATATGTTTTTGGGAATGGGGATCAGAATTTTGTTTATTAAGCTTTTGGGGGTGAGTCTTAGATTCTGATTTAAAAGAAATGAAAAAAATATTACTATTAATAACAACTTTCAAGCTGGTAGAAATAATACTTTGAGTATAATACATTATGAAAGAGTTGTTATTGATAACAGGATTACAATTACCCTTGGTTTCAATCTTCTTAACTTCACTGGGGAAAGGAGAAGAATATGAACTGACAGAGCAGATGGATGAGATCAATGATTGCTTTCAGAAGATGGGTAATAGGTCAGCAAATATACTGTGTACTCATCTTGGGAAGTGCCTGGTGTTATCTGGTATTGGGAGCAGAGGAAAACAATTGAAAGTCCACTGGCTGTGAGGTCTCAGTGCATATTTTTCCCTTTCTTATAAAGTTATACAGACATCAGAAAGTCCAACTAATCTGACACAAATCCAAACAATTATATCTGGAGTCAGCCTGGTTTTGAAGAGAGATGAAAAAAGAAGACAAATGGAGGAGACACAGAAAAGCCAAAATGAGAAAAGTGATTTCAGTTCCAGCATAATGACAAATACCAATAATAACACACCCCTTTCCCAGTGCACAATTGTTGCTAATGAAACTCTGTACAGATTGTACAAATAGCATATCCATCACAAAGAGGAGGTACACCAAAGTGAAATAATCAAGGAAGGCAACACTTCCCAGAAAGAATGTAATCTAGCAAAAGCAATAGATGAAAGCTAATGGAGGAAAAGGAAAGGGAGGCTATGAAATCCTTCTTGTGTTAATATGAACAGAGCAGCAAGTCAAGGGGATAGGATAGAGTGAAAAGAAGTGAATCTTAAATAGCATATATTTTTCTCTGATGCACACATTTGTTTGGTATAAGTTTGATTAATTTCAATTCAGTTACATTTAATTAAACTCAATTCAACATTGCTAACTCTGTAATACACTCCACATAGGCACCAAGGTTATCTGGGAATAAGTAAAAGCAGATTCATCTCCTACTAGATTGTAAAGTTACAATTTAGAGGACTGAAGTGGGGATAAGTAAGCAGACATATAAACAAGTATACAGAGTGATGAGTATTCCAGTCTCCACTAGATGTCTAAAATGCAGTCCTCTGTATCCTAAAAGACATTCCATGTGTCCTTCTGAGTGTGTGGAACTCATTCAACTCATTTGAAAAACTAAAACAATTTTGGTTTTGCTAATGAATTGTCTCATTTTTTCTAACTTGCTATTTTGTTTCTATAGAGAGACAATATCAGAAGAGTTTATTTAATTAAAGCCACCTAGAGTAAATATTTCTTTCTAACATCAATTACTTAAATTATAGCAGATATTTATAAGCATAAAGATTTCTCTACTCCTCATAATAATTACATGAAGTAGCTATTATTGTTCACATTTTAGAGATAATGAAAAGAGATTGACACAGTTTAAACTAAATGTGTTGTCCAAGGTCATACAGCTAGTATGGGGTAGGGCTGCAATTGTAACCCATGTCTTTCTAATGTCATTAGCATACTCTCTTAAAATTCCTTATGTTGCCTTTTGAGCTAGCATAGAAGGAGAGAGAAATAAGGGCTAAGTATATGTACAAATAAACTGTAGGCATCCAAATGAACAGGCAATTTTTTTCTGACATGGCGTTAGACAATCCAAAGGCACAGCGGCAAGTGAAATGGGTCTTGAAGGATGAGAAGAATTTTAATAAAGAGCTTGAGAGAATAGCAGGAGCGAAATCATCAAGACACACAAGCAAAGGGTGTATTTTGAAATTGATTTGAGTGTAGGGCATATTGTGTTATGTAGAGAGGACTAAGGATAGAATGATAATTTGCAAGTGGATGTTTTAAAAATCTGTGATAAAAATTTGGGATTATATTCTGGACACAGTAAGGAAGCACAATAGTTAGTGAAGAGAAAAATGAAATAACCTGACCAATATGTTTGGTTAATAAAGTATGAGAATATGATATTCAAGAAAAGCAAATATTGCAAGACTGATCAGGAGTATTATCAAATTAGTCTATGTTAAAACAAAAACAACAAAACACAAGAAGCATATTCAATGGCAGAAATATTGCAAAAAAAAAAAGACTTATTAGGATTTGTTGAGTATATGGGTGCAATGGACAAAGAAAGTAAGCTGTTGTCCACTGTGTAATTTGTGCTTATGCATAAGATATAATTGCCTCATTAAACAGAACAGAAAATCTGAGCAGAGTAGACATTTTTAGGAAGGAGAAGATGAACAGTTTAACATCATTAAAACCGAGGTTTTTATTTATTTGCAAAGGTATGGAAAGCACTTGGAAATCTTGTTCTAGAGCTCAAGAAAGACTGTGGGCAGTGATATGAGTGGGGGCATTTATGCTCATTGGGCAAGTTCGAAGATTATCTCTATTTTAACTATGGGTAACTGGAGGAAAAAGCAGGCATACTCACTTCCCTTTGGTTATATATTACCTGAATAAAAAAATTAATCTCTAACAATATTTATGGAGAAAAATCAGTCTGTGGTCCTTGCAAGCCTTTAGTCCAAGAAAGATAAAAGAAGTAACTCAAATTCCAGAAATATTCTACAAATTCCATGGATATCTCAACAGAATTAGAGACTGTTAATGCCTTTAAAAATTATTATTACATATGAATTATACAAAGAGGTTTCAACAGAGTATTTCATATATATGTGCATTGTACATTAATTACATTACTTAATTAAGCCCCCTATTGTTCTGTCTTTTCCCCACTCCCTCTATCATTCTATTTTCCAAAAGCTTTAAGTAGGTTGCCTTGTGCCATTTTCATACATAGATACAATGTATTTCAGCATTGTTCACCCTCCTTCATCACCCTCTCCTGGTCCCCAAGATAGCTCCTTGACTACAGTTTGTGTGTGTGTGTGTGTGTGTGTGTGTGTGTGTGTCTATATATATTTTAGGTCTAGATTCCACAAAAGAGAGAAAATATGCAGTCTTTGTCCTGAGTCTGGCTTGCTTCACTTAACGTGCCCTGCAAACATCGTAATTTCATTCTTTTTATGGCTGAATAGTATCCCATTACATAAATATACCACAGTTTCTTTTTTTAAAATTTCTTTTATTCACATGTGCATACAATGTTTGGGTCATTTTTCCTCCCTTCCCCCTGCAACCTCCCTTCCCCCCCCACCCCCTTGCTACCAGGCAGAAACTATTTTGCCCTTATCTCTAACTTTGTTGAAGAGAGAGTATAAGTAATAATAGGAAGGACCAAGGGTTTTTGCTAGTTGAGATAAGGATAGCTATACAGGGAGTTTACTAGCATTGCTTTCCCATACATATGTGCTACATTCTAAATTAATTCTTCTCGAACTAACCTTTTCTCTAGTTCCTAGTCCCCTTCTCCTATTGGTCTGTGTAGCTTTAAAGTTTCTGCATTAGTTCCTTTGCATTGAGGACATCAAATGCTATCTTGTTTTTTTGGGGGGTTTCTTGCCTATCCTCATACCTCCCTTGTGTGCTCTCGCCTTAGCATGTGATCAAAGTCCAATCCCCTTGTTGTGTTTGACCTTGATCTAAAGTCCACATATGAGGGAGAACATACAATTTTTGGTCTTCTGGGCCTGGCTAACCTCGCTCAGGATGGTGTTCTCCTGTTCCATCCATTTATCTGCAAATGATAAGATTTCATTCTTTTTCATGGCTGAGTAAAATTCCATTGTGTATAAATACCACATTTTCCTAATCCATTCATCAATAGTGGGCATCTTGGCTGTTTCCATAACTTGGCTATTGTAAATAGTGCCGCAATAAACATGGGTGTGCAGGTGCCTTTGGAGTAACCTGTGTCACATTACTTTAGATATATCCCCAAGAGTGGTATTGCTGGATCATATGGCAGATCTATGTTTAGATTTTTAAGAAGCCTCCAAATTTTTTTCCAGAGTGGTTGTACTAGTTTGCATTCCCACTAGCAGTATATAAGTGTTCCTTTTCCCCCACATCCTCACCAACACCTGTTATTGGTGGTGTTTCTAATGATGGCTATTCTAACAGGGGTGAAGTCAGTCTTAGTGTGGTTTTGATTTGCATTTCCTTTATGGCTAGAGATGGTGTGCATTTTTTCATGTTTTTTTTTTGGCAATTTGAATTTCTTCTTTTGAGAAAGTTCTGTTTAGTTCACTTGCCCATTTCTTTATTGGTTCATTAATTTTGGGAGAGTTTAGTTTTTTGAGTTCCCTGTATATTCTGGTTATCAGTCCTTTGTCTGATGTGTAGCTGGCAAATATTTTCTGCTATTCTGTGGATGGTCTCTTCAGTTTACAGACCATTTCTTTTGTTGAGCAGAAGCTTTTTAGTTTTATGAAGTCCCATATGTCTATGCTATCTCTTAGTTGCTGAGTTGGTGGGGTTCCATTGAGAAAGTCCTTGCCTATACCTATTAATTCCAAAGTATTTCCTACTCTTTCCTGTACCAACTTTAGAGTTTGGGGTCTGATATTAAGATCCTCGATCCATTTTGAGTTAATATTGGTATAAGGTGATATACATGGGTCTAGTTTCAGTTTTTTGCAGACCGCTAACTAGTTTTCCCAGCAGTTTTTGTTGAATAGGCTGCTATTTCTCCATAGTATATTTTTAGTGCCTTTGTCAAAGACAAGTTGGTTATAGTTCTGTGGCTTCATATCTGTGTCCTCTATTCTGTTCCACTGGTCTTCATGTCTGTTTTTGTGCCAGTACCATGCTGTTTTTATTGCTATTGTTTTGTAATATAGTTTGAAGTTGGGTATTGTGATACCTCCAGTGTTGCTCTTTTTGCTGAGTATTGCCTTGGCTATTCAATATCACAGTTTCTTTATCCATTTATCTGTTAAAGGGCATCTATGTTGATTCCATAGGTTTGCTGTTATGAATGGTGCTACAATAAACATGGGTGTGCAGGTGTCTCTATTATATCCTGACTTACATTCCTTTGGATTTAAGGCCAAGAGTGGCATCACAAGATCAAATGGTAGTTTTATATGTACCTTCTTGAGGAACTTCCATACTGCTTTCCATAGTAGTTGTACCAACAGTGTATGAGGGTTCCTTTTTCCCCTCATCCTTGCCAGGATTTGTTGTTTGTGTTCTTGATGGTAGCCATTCTGACTGGGGTGAGAAGAAATCTCAATGTTGTTTTGATTTGCATTTCTTGGATGTACATTTCTTCATTTATTTGTTGAACATTTCTTCATGTATTTGTTTGCTCTTTGTACTTAATTTGAGAATTGTCTGTTCAATTCATTTGCCCATCTTTTAATTGGATTGTTAGTTCTTTTAGAGTTTAGCTTTTTGAGTTCCCTGTAAATTCTGGTTATTAATCCCTTGTCAGATGTATAGCTGGTGAAGAATTTTTTTCCCATTCTGAAGGCTATCTCTTCATTCTAGTGGCGGTTTCCTTTGTTGTGCAGAGGCTTTTAGTTTGAGGAAATCCCATTTGTCAATCTTTGCTCTATTTGCTGAGCTATTGGAGTCCTATTCAGAAAATTGTTGCCTATGTCTGTGTGTTACAACTTTTTCCTGTAGTAGCTTCAAAGTTTCAGAACTGTGGACTTAATGAAAATGCAACATTATGTAGACAGGGAGGAGAATGGGAGAGACACATTGGCTTACCTAGGATGACTGCGTTTTCAGTATATATTCCAATAGGAAACAAGCCTTGGGATAGGATGCTATCGACACTTTTATAGCTCAGTATTCATGCCCTAAAATTTTTGCTGACTCTTGTCATTGTTTGATTCTTTCACTGAAGAATGGTTTTGGCAAATATATTGTTTCATGCTCTGCCTTTTTGAAATCTGGATGTTATTCTCCCCATAGCCTCTGAAAAAATTTACAAGTAGGAACTGCATGTATCATAATTGAGAAACACATCTTTTCTCTCCAATGTTTAAAGGAAGATTTTTGCAGCTGTCATTTTGAAAATTAATTATCTTTTATGCTACATGTGTGACATATTATCACATTATTTAGAAACACTGAGTATTATTTTAACTATTATGCCGTGAGTATAATTATTTAATTTTTTCTGATGAAGTTTAAATGGATATATGCTATTTTATAGTGAAAGAAAGTATTCTGTTTATAGCAAGTTTCTTTTAGTGTGACTTTTAGACTTTAATTTCTGACATTTACGAATAGGAAAAGTCTTTCATTAGTTTATAGATACTCAATAGATTTCAGCATTCCTACAACTTAGTCTCCAAAATTGTGGTCAGTCAAATAAATATCTCCCCAATTCAGGTTATCTGACTAGTATCTTCTAAGAACTCTTTTTCTGACTTTTTTGAATAGTCTTCTGGGTCTATAAGCAACCAGTGATTAAAAATGTAAGAGATATTTGTGGTTTCTTTCTTCTCAGGCATTGATCTGCCCTCTCATGAAGTATGGTGGCATTTCAGTGTTGGTGCCCTGGAACAGAAGTGGCACGAGAATGTCCACTAGGTTTCCTACATATGATTGAGCATATTTCCCATGAGCAGGCAGCTGTTCCAGTTTTTTAAGTTTCATTGTCCTTAATACTCACAGGATCTTGCAACTACACATCTTTAGCTCCTGACAGTATTTGTCCTCAAGTGATTAGTGACTATGATTAGCCCAATCTCTGCTTCATTCACAAGGCAACTGATATTTCATTTGGCTTTAATACTGTGCCTCTATGATAGGAAGTGCACACTATCTTACTATCTCATGACAGTTCTAATTGTTGAATTAGTGGTTTTTCTTTTGGTAGTAGTGGAGTTTGAACTCATGGCCTCACATCTCTTAGGCAGGCTCTCTCCACCTGAGCCACACTCCCAGCCTTTTTTGCTTTGGGTATTTTTTGAATAGGGCATAGTTTTATGCTTATGCCAGTCTGGATTGTGATCTTCCTATTTTCGCCTCCCATGTAGTGGTACACAGGTGTGTACCACTGTGCCTAGCCATTGGTTAAGATGGTGTCTCATGAACTTTTTGCCTCAGCTGGCCTTGAATCTTGATCTTCCTGATCTCTGCCTCCTGAGTTGCTAGAATTAGAGGCTTGAGCCACCACACCTTCTTTTTCTGTCAGTCTCTTCACACCTCTTCCTTCTCAACATATAAACTCCCACTTTCCTGCCTTTCTTGGAATACTGACTCAGGGATACCTGCATCCATGTCTCCCAAAATGCAATTCCTAACACTCCAAATTAGTCTTTATTTTCTTTTTCCATTTATGACTTTACATTGATTGTCATTCTGTGTCTCATTGCTTCCCTAGCCACATATTTTATTATTTATTGATGAAACAAATATTTTGGGGGTATGATGTGTGCGCCAGAAACTATTCTAGATGCTGGGAAAATATAAATAAACAAGTCAACGTTCTTGCTCTCATGGCACTAATATTTGGGGCTAAACAAAATGCAATATAATTATACTTAGATATAAGCACACTTTGACAAAAATTAAAAAGGGTAAGAAAGATGTTAATGAGCAACTGAAAAGAGGTGAATGAGGAGAAAGGAGACAAGTTGCAGCTAAGCTAAGGAGGTTAGGAAGGTTTTTTTTTTTTTGAGATGTGATAGCTACTGTTTATGCAGATACTGTCAGGGAAGGGAAGAAGTAGAAGGGAGAAAGTGAGACCATTTATGCAAGAGGCAAGAGTGACAATTCCAGGGGCCATGTCATTGTATGGAAAAACTGGAGAAAAGTGACAGTGAGTTACAAAGGAAAGACAGAGAGGATCTTAGGTCCTCAAATATGTGCAGCTGTGTTTTGGTCTTAGTGTTTTTCTTCTAGCTCATAACAAGTAAAAGTCAGAAGAATTTAGTAGCATATTTCCTTTGTCTCAATATATCCCTTCTTCTGCTCTTCCTTCATTTCCTCCCAGGAGAGTGTATTGTTGAGAAGAAGCTAACTTAACTAGAAAAGCTGAAACCAACAGTGTGGAACTTTGATTCTCCTGTAAATGCAGCCCTGATTATTATAAAACTTGCCTATGACAGACCTAATGTCTCTCTTTACCAGTAAATTGTCATTCATCCTGAAAAATAAGAGAACTTAATCCTTTGTATTTAAGGAGCTCAAAACCCGAGCACTGCAATTATCAACCCATTTCTTAGTTTTCTTGAGAGACTCCAAAGTGCTTAAAATGTGCCCTGTCCCCTTCCTTGGTGTCAGTTCAGGCTCAACTCTGCTGACTGAGACTTAATCTACTTATGCTGTGCCTTCTCTCTGATCCTCTTCCTGTTGTTAATGTCTTGGCTAGACCTTTGTCTGCTTAGTATCTCAATAGAGGAAAACAAAAATTCACTTTATTTTCTTTCCACAAGTTCAAATATGTCAAGTGTTGACATGAAAAAAATAGAAAGAATGTGGATTTGTGCTCTAACTATACCACACCATCATTTACTAGCTGTTTGACTTTTGCAAGCCTTTTCAGCTATCTGAGATTTAGCTTGCTCTTATACAAATAGTGCTAATAAGATCTATCTTCTCTGGTTGTGTGAAGGGAGATAGAAATATGGTACCTGGATGTGAGACTCTAGGGGACAGCTAAGTCATTCAGTTGCTATTAACCCACCCTTTAAATTTAACATTGATAAAGATTAATCAGGTCACCCATCCATCACATATCAAATAGCTGAGCATCACTCTCCTATCTTCTAGTATTTGGGATTTCTATGTTTTCCCTAGGTGTTCTGGCTTTAACCCTGGTTCTACTTCATCATCAGCTTCATCTTTGCCTACTACACTATTCTCCATTTTTTTCATTCTACCTGGAGGAATATTTTTAATTTAATTTCATTATATAGATCAACTTTCTTTCTTTGCTTTTGTTGAATAATATATATTTTCCCAAAAGTGCAATCATGACTATATAAATAGACAGGAGCTCTACCACTTGAGCCATTCCACCAGCCCTTATGACTACATAAATAAATGAATAAAATTAGCACATGGCAAACATGGTATACCTACCCATGTGTATGAATGTGTATCATAAATATGTATGATGACAAAATTGGTCCATGTTCCCAATAAGAAACTATATGTCTTCTATAGATTTGTATATCTTTGGACAAGAATCATCTGCATGTATGATAGTTTACTGTATAAGATAGTACAGTTTACTGAGTTGTAAGAGAACTGAAAGGCAATGAAAAGAAGTAGTGTGGAAGGGTGAGCTAGGTAGGACACCATGATTTTTTTTTCCCCCATTTCAAAGTCTTTCAAAATTATTTCTAATAGTTCTTCCTTACCTTATCCTGGCTATGCACAGATGGACTATTTTGACACTGTCTGCATTGTCCACCAGTTATAGACTATAACTAGACAAAAGTCTATCCTTTCTTTCTAGGACATATTGCTGACATATTTGCTTCCCTTTTTTTCTGCTATCTAACATTGCACACATTCGATATATACTACCTACTTATCCTTCACCCTTTCTGACTTGTTCTTCAGTTTTTGGCTTATACGCTATGGTTGTTATATACTTTGTGTGACTTTTTTGAATGAAAGCACTCTTCTCACTTTGAGTTTTCACGTATTTGTACTGTTAGTGCTTCATTACAAAGTTAAGAGTGTTAATTGAAAGAAAGTAGATATTAAGTGTACTCACCACAACAAAGATAACTATGTGAGGTTTTGCATTTGTTAATTAGCTAGATTTAGCCATTCCAATATATACATTTAAAAGTATATATAATGTTATAAAATGTACAATTATATCTCAATTTACTCAAAAAAGGTGTGTTAAAGGTCTTATTTCCCTACTTCTTGAACATATTCACAGGACTGCTTTGATGTCTCTAAGCAATCCTCACAGAATCTGCTATATAGTCTTGAGTTTATTGTTTGTATGCAAAGCTGAATTAGCCCAAGGAAGTGAAATACAGAGTGATAAAGTGAAATTGTGGCTTCAGGTATATTGGTATTTTGATCATCCCTAAGTCTTATTTTAGCATCAGAATATGTTCTTCAAAAAAATTAGGCATGAGTAAATGACATGGAATCTGGAAGAAGGCAGAGGAAATAGGACTGAAAGTCCTTTGAAATCTTTCTCATTACAGGTTTCATTCAAAAGACAAAAATTACTTTTACTCAATTAGTGAGGTAAAAACAGGGAGAGGTTCCATAAAATGGAAAAAAGAATCGTATTGTTTTTCAACTTGCTCATCAATGTTATGGTAAGTCATGGAGCACTGTGTTTCTCAAAGTGTGTTCCATGGTTGAAATGCATTAGACTTACTCATGGGATTGATAAAAACAGATTTGAAACTAGACTTTTTTGGCAATACCCTCCAAATTAGAATATCTTGGGGTGAGTCTCAAGAGTGAATTTTTATTTAAAACACTAGATGATTTTTTTTTTCTTTTTAGAAGGTGGTGTTTGTTTCTGCCAACCTTATTTCCATTTTGCTTAAAAAACTATAGAAGAGCTGCCAAAAACACACAGTGGCTATTCCTACCGTTCAGTGGCTGAGTGGTGAGCATTGCAGGCCAGTCTTCCAGGTACTCCAGGCTTTAGTGGGAACTTGTTGACTAGGCATAGAAGGCACTTGCCCACTTTCAGGCTGGTCTGAAACCTCAGGGGGAGTATCTCTGAACTCAGGATTCACCCTGACATTCCTTCTTGGTCACAGCTTTTTCAGCTACAGTCTGCTTTTCCTTCTACATCTCTGCATGATCTCTGTGGAAGTCAAGGTCAGGCAAGACCTCCCATGAGTGTTTCTGGAGTTTCTTTACAGAACTTTGGCTGACATCCACCAGGTTTGCCCCACCAAGGGAGCACTGTTTGTTTTGCTTAGGATAGTAATATCCACACAGTACAGAGAAAACCTGAGTTACACAGAGCAATGGCACACAGGTTGACATAAGACAACTCTGTGAAAGGCTGGTGATCAGCCCTGGGATCAGTTACCACAAGAACCTGCAGCTCCTAAAAGGCTGCCTAGACCTGGTTGGTAAAGGTTTCAGGAGTAAAGTGGCCAGCTATAAGAGTAGCTGTGGTAGAGGCAACAACCTTTGGTACACTCCTCTGGAGGATTCCTAGAGGTTATGACACTGACCACAGCAAGGTTTTGCATGGCTGTAACGACACAAGCTTCTGGGGGAAGCTTCTCCCAGTCCCTTCTCAGATGTGTGATATAGATGCCACTACTTTCCTTTGATAGATGTACTGTTTCATTTGAAAATCAAGGTTGGTGCCACCTAAGTGGATTTACTGAAAGGAATCTGAAGGAAGACATCCTCCTTCATTTGCAGGATATCAAGGGTCTCAAATTTTGTGAAAGATTCTCTTTAAGTTATGATGGGAATAGCAGTAAATGGACCCCTCACTGGTTAGTGTGGAAAGATATAGGTGATTCTTGTGTCTACTGAAGTATGGGAACTCAGATGAAGAAAATATATTACTTTTGTATTCAAGGGAATGACAAAGAATTTCTATTAATATGGCCAGTAGTTGTGTAGTCCAGCAATAAGAGCAGCACCCACTTCTAGAAGATCTGAGGATATGACCAGTGCTCTGTCACATCCAGGCAAACTAGCAGGTCACCTGTGTGAATCTCTAAACCTCATTGGCCCCAATTTTTTTCAGAGAAAGTATTGTAATAAATAATCTCCATGTTTCTTCTAATCCTAGATTCAGTTTACTCCTTTCATAATTAAGATGAAGATAACTCTGTTCTTCTGATACAATATATTTGTAAAGCACCATGGGTTTTCTTTGGTTCTCATAAATAATTCAATCAAGGCACCGTGTAAGGTTCATTATTATTGTTTCATGACCCATTAATTATATTAGTACTATTCATAAGATTTATGTGTGTGTGCGTTTGCTTTCTTTTGTTTAGGTTCATATAGCACATTTTTCTTTTGAAAGAACTAAAGCAGAAACCCACTTCTGAATTTTCTCTCCCAGGGTACAGCACACCTGATGCCTAAGAAAACATTAAATGAATATGAGACACTTGGCATTATGAGCAATAAAAGTCTCATTGTTCTCTGAAATAGACTGAATGGCAATGCTCATCCTCCCTTGTATTAGAACTCAATTAATTTAGTTAGACTATTTTTTCCCTTACTAACTGTCCTCTGTGCTTAATTGGACCAAATATGAGATGGAAAGATGGAGTGTTGGAATGTCAATAGGACTAATTTTAGCACCAGGGATGATTGTGTGAGGCTCAGAGCCAGGTGCATTTCAGTCTTAATGAGGTGGTACCTTCTCACTGCTTTTGACCTTGTCCATTGTAGGTGGAATTTGTGGAAACCATTTAGACAGCTTAAATTATAGTTGACAGACTGTACCAGTCACCCTATCCTATTTGAGCACCACCAGCACAGGCCAAGTTCCATTTCCTATAAATAGAGAATAACATACATTTATCCTGTCACGGAACAGACATGAACTTGAGCTGGCTCCTCCTCTTTGTTCTTTGGTCCAACCAGAAATCAGCATTAATAAATCTCAAACTCTGGAAATTTTGCTTAGGAGACCTATCCTAAATTGACAGATTTCTTATAGCACCACCAAACTTGGGGCCAGCACCTGAAAGTAGAAAGTGTAAAGTACAACTCATCAAAAGGATGTGTATGTCTAGGGTATTTCTTCCAGTGTAGGTCCATGACTACCCTCATCCTAAATGTGATAAATCGGAAAAACTGATGGAGTCATTCCTGCCTACAAATCCTTGTGTAATGATTTCTGATATACTCTAAGGCTTATTTCCACCTTTCCACAAAAGGAAAGATGACTACCTTTGATTTTTGTTAGTACTTAATCATTGCTCCTCTTGAGTGCTACTGAGAAACAAACTAAAATGGACACAGCTTCTAAGAGCCTCATGCTAGTCATTTATGTAATAAACCTACCCCTCCTCAGTCTGTGCTTCCCACATCTTTTTAGTGAATGTTATCATTTAAAAAATTTTTTTTATTTTTCTGTGGTACTAGGATTTCAACTCAGGGCTTCACACTTGTTAGGCAAGTACTCTATCATTCAAGCCATGCTTCTAGTCCATTTTGCTCTGATTGCTTTGTATATGGGGAGGTCTCATGAACTATTTGCCTGGGCTGGCCTCAAACCATGATCCTTCTGATCTCAGCCTCCAAAGTAGCTTGGATTACAGGCATGATCCACTGGTGCTCTACAACAGCTATCATTTTAATGATTCAAAAATAAACAACAAGCAAACTGAAACTTTTCCCTATCACCATTCTCTTTCCTTTACTGAGAAATTGTCTGGAAAGCAGAAGTTACCATCTACTTCAGCAGAAAAGCTCTTTAAGGACACTGGCTTTGATGTGGTAATTCTCAAGATGAACAGAACATAGGTTGAATAATTTTATTGTTTCATGGCTGTTGGGGTTAGGAGTAAGTCACTGATAGAATGGTGATGTTAGAGACTTGGTAGCTTTGCTCAAAACATTTTCTTAATGTCTACATTTCCCAAGAAGGAAAATATCTTTAAATTTCCTGGGATAGGTGTTATAAACAAACATAAGATGTTACAATGGAATGACAAATATCTAGTAAAAGAGTAAGGACTGAAACTCAGGAAAGTCATACACTGACTCACTGTGCATTGCAGCTTCATCAGTTCTCAAAATGTCAACCAACCCCATCTGGAAAGTGATTGTGCCATTGGAATCTGTGTGTACACTATGCATATGTGGAAGGGGGTATAGCAAAATCACACTCTTTTTTTTGAGGCTCTAAGTTCATTTCCCCAATTCTAAATACCTGTTCAAATTTCTAGACCACCATCCTTCCATTCATGTCTCTTATGTTTTTATTTTTACTTCACTATTTCCTTCTCATAATTTCTCTTCCACCCTATGTATACCCAGCTACATCCTCAAAGCCTAAGAAACACTGGCATAGAAGAACATTAAGGAAATCATTTTATTTCTAGCACAAGTGATTGAAAAAGGGAACCAGAGCTTACAATCACAATGAGTTGTATTTTCTCATTCTTTTGACTAGCTATATGACTATATCTATCTAATCCAATCTATCTATCCTTCTATCTATCTGTCTATCATCATCATCTATCTATCACTATATATAATCAATCAATCTGTCTGTCTAGCTTTCTATCCATAATCTTGATTTTTGCCTAGACTAACCTAGACTGTGATGCTTGTATACTTCCTGCTGTTGCTGGGATGATGTGTGCCTGACACCATGGCCAAGTTTTTTTTCTGTGTAGGGTGGTGTCTAATGAACTTTTTGCCTGGAACCATGATCCTCCTTATCTCAGCCTCCCAAGTAGCTAGGATTATAGGTGTGAGCCACCAGCCCCTGGATTGGCCATCAATACTTTAAATGTTTTGAGTTCAGTATCTTTATTTCAAAAAGACTATAATAGTACTAACCTTACTTAAAATGTAGGATGGAAATAAATATTAAATATGTTAATTTAGTTGAAAATGTAAATTACAAATCATTTCGGGGAAGGAGTTAAAAATTTTTAAAAGCTATTAAGTACTTTTTATGCCATGAAATCCACAATGTGAACTTGATTCTGTTTTTGCATACAAAAGGTAAAGTATGGGTTTTATTTCTGAGAAAACAGTAGTCTTCAAGACCACATACCTTTCCAATACATTGTTCCTTCCTATCCTGAATTAGAGGAGATCAGGAGTGTTCAGGGTGGTATGGCCATAGACTCCACCTTGAATTAGATCATATAAATCTTCAGTACTAATGGTCACCTAAATTGGAAGAAACCTGAGTGTATGAAGACCAGAGACAGTGACAATGTGAAGTTGGGACAGAGGGTACAACCATAGTTTCTAGACATTCAGCCTTGGTGACCAACAAGACTGAAGAGAACCATCTGTGTCTTAAGTCTATGGTGGTGACTATGGAAAAAACAGGGTAGGTAGGACAGCTCACAGTTACTTCACCACCCAGAAGATGTACCTAGCATAGAATATGGCTGATGGCCAAGTGCACACATCAAATAAACATTGGTGGGGTGGTTTTCCAGTTTGGACAAAATGACTACTCTTTTTTGCAACAATGTAATATGATGCATGAGTGTTCAAATGCAAAGAGAGATAGAAATTAATGAAAAGGGAAAGAGTAATGTCAGCGAGCAATAGCTGCTACAGTTAAAGCAAGAAGACTTAAATAGTACTAAGTGGACTTAGTGGAGTTTGCACTGACCTTTTAGATAGGGTTCTGGAAATATTAGAGCTATATAAAAAATAAGCTAGAAGTAGGTAATTATAGGGTTTTAGTATATATAGATACCACATAATACTACCACCAATAGTAAGATTTAGCTGTCCCTGAATGAGGTGAGCCTGGGAATTACAACAGAACCAAACCTATATTTTATGTTAATGTAAAACATATACACAAGCCTGCCTTTATTTTTAATTAAATCATTTGTGTTCACAGTTTCAAAATTTAATTTTTGAGTCTCAATAGAACAAAAGGGACCAAATTTAAATGGATCCAACCAACAGGCAGACAAGATTTTAGAGCCTAATGGATATTAACCTTGGAAGTATTTACAAAACTTATTGCAGAAACATTGAAAACTCAGCTGGAACTGACTCAATAAGTGGACCAGAAAGGTCATAGAAAAACTTGTAAAATCTAAAATTACACAAATGCAAGATTCTGTTACCAAGGTAACTGTATGTCATAGACACAAGATCTCTTGAATGGGTAAGTCGTTGTCCACACCCACTCCATATATTTCTCCTCTTAATGGGACCCCAGTAAAATAATGGTGGTTAAATTTTTTGGGAACTCAGGTTGGCCATCCCAACACTTGGAGGGATGAGGTAGGAAGATCATGAATTCAAGGCCAGCCTGGGCTATAATAGTGAGACCTTGTTTCAAAAAAAAATTTGTTGAGAAGTATATAAGGATAAACACGTAGCTAAGATTATTATTAAAGCTATCACCTGAAATAATTTTTGCCTATTAATTCTTTCTTGCTAATATAATTTCCTTCATTGCTTCTCACTTGAGTGTTCATCTTTCTTCACTCAGCAATCCACAGCTCACACTCAAATGTGCCATGCGCTGTGCTTTCACAGAGTTCTGATCATTAGCAAAGGAGACAAATTCCCTGCACCTCATGAAGCTGATGCTGCGACAAGGAGGCAGAAATCACACCCATGATTGTGTGCCTGTGCATGAAGGACACATGTCACTGTAAACTATGATGAGTATAAGAATGTGCAGATTATGGAAGGCAGGGAGCTTGTTGAGGTGGGGTCTGTGGTGTGTGTTGGGGAAGGCCTCAACTATCCATCACAGTCTCACAGATGAAGTGACTCTTAATCTGAGACCTGAAATGTGAGTGGAAATGAGACAATGTATGTGTGGGCAAGGTCATTTCAAGCACAGAGAGCAATATGTACAAAGACACAGAGGTGGCTAACAGTTGGCATATTTGAAAAACCAAGAGAAAGCCAATGTGGCTTGAGTCTAGTAAATAGGAGGTATATCAAAACAAGGGGTGCAGAATGGCTGGGGAGAGACACTAGCTGCATTGTGTTCTAAGAAACTGACTTAAGCATATGAGATTCCCAGGCTTCTTGCTAGTCACTCTTTTCTCCATGTCAGCTCTCACTTCAGGGTTCTGCTTCTGTGGATTCAACCAATCATGTGTGCAATGAAAATATTTCTTCAATATTGCATTTGTACTGAACATGTACGAGCTTTATTTTTCTTGTCATTTTCCCCTAAACAGTACAGTATAATAACTATTTACATAGTGTTATGGTTTGAACATGAAGTGTCTCCCACAGGTTCATGTGTTGAATTCTTGGTCAGTAGCTGGTGGTACTATTTGGGAGGCTGTGGAAACTTTTGGAGGTCGAGTATAGCTGGAGGAAGAAGGTCACTGGGGCAAGCCTTTGAAGATTATACCTGGTCCCTAGGCCCTGTATCACTTTCTGCTTTCTTTCTGCCATGAGGCAAAGCAGCTTTCTTCCACCACACACTCTTGCCACCATGATGTTCAGCACAAGTGTGTGGGGCCAAGTGACATTGTGCTGAACCCTCTGAAACTGAGAGGCAACATAAATCCTCCTCCCTTGGTTTATTTCTGTTAGACATTTTCTCACAGCAAGGAAAAAATAACCAATATACATAGTATATAGTAAATAACCAATATACATAGTATTTATATTCTATTAGATTTTTTTGGTGGTACTGGGTTTGAACTCAGGGCTTCACACTTGCTAGGCAGGTGCTCTACCACTTGAGCCATACATGCAGTGCTCATATTAGGTATTATAAGAATTTTAAAGATGATTTTAGGCATGCAGGAGGTTGTGCATAGGTTATATGGAAACAGTAGGCCACCTTATGTTATATAGGAGACTTCAACTTTCACAGATGGGTGTCTGAGGCAGGTACTGGAACCAACTCCCCATGGATACCAGGGAATGAGTGTATTTCTGAATTTCCTGCTTTCCAAACAACTCTGTCCTTTGTTTGCTGACAGTTTCTTTAGTATTGTATCCGAAGATATACAAGTAAAAGCAACCATCGCCAAAACAATACTATGATAAAAACATGATAATTAAGGCAGCAAACAACCAGGGCCAACCCTGCCCATACTCTGTGACTTTTGTATGTTCAGAAAGGAGCACTTCCCAGGCAGTTCCCATGTGCAGGAGAGAGGAGGGTGGGTAATAAGGCAGTGTTTCCTCTATCACATGGAATTCATCCTCAGTGCCTTGCCCTCACTTGCCAAGTACTCAAAGGCAAAATGGACCAGGGAGAGAGACACAAGCTTTATTTTGCTTCTCTTAGCAATAATGTAAGTATGTCCCCAATTGATCATCTAAACAATAGATGGTCATGCAAGCAAATAATAAAGAATTCTAAAGTTCAATGTGCCACTAGTAGCACTTAATGTTGTGTACCCCTTATACAACGTTAGAATCCCTGCTTCTATGATCACTTAGCATGTGCAGTCCCAGCAACAGCATTTCCTGAGGACACCATCAGCTGCCTTCATGGAGATTCTGGGAAGTTCCCATCCCAGAGGAACTAGTCAAACTTAGTATCTATGGTAAAGAGGGGTTTCCAGAATATTTTTGGTTTTGGTTTTAATCTTTTAAATTCATTCTCTCCCCCAACATATTCCCTTATCACCTTCCCCATGCCAAGATAGAGGGTACTCCTTGAGAAGAATCTAGAAGGTGGAGAAGTATTGAGGGAGGAGGAGCTAGGTAGAAAAACAAAACTCTTTCTTAAAAACAATTTCAGTGGAGACTTCTGTTGAAAATCTATACTCTTCCCTGTATCCAAGATGGCAACTAGGGCACAGAAGCAGACAGCGTGAGCTCCATCAATCAAAAATCTTGCTGAGATACTGGAGCCATGCTTGGTGGAAATAAAGCACCAAGGAGAATCAAAACTTTGACACTCTGAACTCCTAGTCTGTAGTAACCTCCATGCCACGTTACACTGAGAAAACAGGTGGGCTGCCACTGCTGCCAGACACCAATTCCAAACCTGCTTGGGAGACATACAACAGACTAAACAGGTGAGTGCCAAGCATCGCATGGTATTCCCCCAGCCACCCCTGCGATCAATCAGCATAGCCCTCTGGTCAAATTGACTCCCCTCCCTGGCCAAAAAAACCCAAAAAAACAAAAAGCTGAACAATAAACAAGGAACTGAAAACTAACACATGGCAGAGGGGGTGGGAACTCTGAAAGTGCACTGGAAATGGGGGAAGGAGCACGGAGCTGATCTCCAGGCTGACTTTCAGTAAACAAAGGCTGGAAATGCAGAAAGGCCAACAATGGGCCAGTGATAAGCTGCTGCCTGCAACAGGGCAGGTAATGGCCCACAAAACTCATCTCCTGAGCCAGTGAGCAAAACCTAAAGTCAGACGGCTCTGCAAAATTGAAAAACAAGCAGTGAACCATCACAACACACTGACAGCAGGGGGATGGCTGACAGATCACTGACCTTGCCACAGAGAAAGGGGGCGGGGCAAAGAAACAAGCCCCCAGTAAACAAGTACAGGGAAAACCCAATTTCAAAGCAGAAAAGCTGGTGGGCTACAGAGCTGATCTCCTGAACTTGAGGACAGCATGCAAACTTAAACTGGCACACCTCACGAGGGAGGAGCTGACCAAGCAGCTGCCACTGAAAGACAGAAGAGAAAAACACTACCCATAAGCCAACCACCTGGCGAGACTACAACAGAGCTTCTGCTTAAATACCAACACCAAGACTGGATGCTGGAGGAGTAACAACAGAACTTAAATTAAGACTGAAATTCTATTGTTCCTGAACCTGTAGTTTTTGTTTATTTGTTGTGTTTCTTGTTTGTTTATTCATCTCTCCCCATTGATTTCTTTGGGGTTTTTTTTTGGTTGTTATTAATTTTATTATTGTGAATTAGTTAATACTAAATTATACCCAGACCAGGGAAAGAAATAGCACACACACACTTAGCTAAAAATCCAGTAGAGCCACAAAACAAAATTAAACCAAGGGAAAGAAAGCAGGTGACTGAAAGCACCAACTAGCCTATTAAGAACATAGCTGCACAGTACCAAGTGGAGTGATGGGAAGAAGAAAAAGGGATGGAAACCATTCTCCCCCCAAAAATAATTTAATGCAGGATTCGGAGGGAAATGAAGAAAGCAGATACCCAGTTCTGGACTCCAACAAAACAAAGATAAATGACAGTCTCTTCAACAAATGTTGCTGGAAAAAGTGGTTATCTGTCTGAAAAAAACTGCCATGTTTATCACCCTGCACTAGTATCACTCAAAATGGATCAAGGAGCTTAATATCAGACCCAAAACTCTGAAGTTAGTACATGAAAGAGCAGGGAATACTCTGGAAGCAATAGGTATAGGTAAGGACTTCCTCAATAGAATCCCAGCATCCCAGAAACTAAGAGAAAGGATGGACAAATGGGAGTACATAAAATTTAAAAGTTTCTATACAACAAAAGAAATGGTCTCTAAACTGAAGAGTCCACCCACAGAGTGGGAGAAAATATTTGTCAGCTACACATCAAAGACTGATAACAAGAATACACAGGCAGCTCAAAAAACTAAACTCTCCTAAAATCAATGAACCAATAAAGAAGTAGGCAACTGAAGTAAACAGAATTTCTTTGAAAGAAGAAATTCAAATGGCCAAAAAACATGAAAAAATGCTCACCATCTCTAGCCATAAAGGAAATGCAAATCAAAACCACACTAAAACTCTACCTCACCCCTATTAGCTATTAGCTAATAGCTATCAAAAACACCACCAACAACAGGTGTTGGTGAGGATGTGGGGAAAAAGGAACACTCATACACTGCTGGTGGAAATGCAAGTGAGTACAGCCACTCTGGAAAACAATATGGAGGCTTCTTAAAAAACTAAATATAGGTCTGCCATATGATCCAGCAATCTCACTCCTGGGGATATACCCAAAGGAATGCAGCACAGGTTACTCCAGAAGCACCTGCACACCCATGTTTATTGCAGCACTATTCACAATAGTCATGTTATGGAAACAGCCAAGATGCCCCACTACTGATGAATGGATTAAGAAAATGTGGTATTTATACACAATGGAATTTGACTCAGCCATAAAGAAGAATGGAATCTTATCATTTACAAGTAAATGGATGGAACTGGAGAACATCATCCTGAGCAAGGTTAGCCAGGCTCAGAAGACCAAAATTTGTATGTTCTCCCTCATATGCAGACTTTAGATCTAGGGCAAATGCAGTAATATTGTTGGACTTGGGGAAGTAGTGAAGAGGTCAGGTTGTAATACATATGTGCATGGAAGCAATGTTAGGAATCTCTCTGTATAGCTATCCTTATCTCAACTAGAAAAAATGCTTTGTCTTTCTTAGTATTGCTTATGTCTTCTCGTCAACAAAATTGGAGAAAAGGGCAGAACGGTTTATGCCTGGAAGTGAGGGGGGTGGAGGGGAGAGGGAGGGAGCAGGGGACAAGGGGGAGAAATAGCCCCAACAATGTATGCACATATAAATAAATGAATAAAGAAAAAAATAAAATCTATACTCTTAAACATATTCTTCCTGAAAAAAATTTATAAAATTGCAATAGCTAGCAATTTTGCAAATTGTTTAAAATGGCTAGATAAGTACTAAAAATTAGATTACACTTAACATGTCTAAGTGACTAATTATTAATGTTATTTTATTATTTTTTTTCTTTAGGAAAACCTAATCTTAGTTTTCCTTTCTCTTGTCTGTCACTTGGTTATTTATATCTTAATGGAAAAATAGTCAGGAAATCCTGGAGGGCACTAAGCATTAAAAATTATCCTCTAGATTTAAATATGTGAATTTAAATACAATTCTAGGTGAGATCCCCTTGGGGCTTGGCAGCTGAGGAGAAAGTACAGGTATCACTCACATTCTTCTTTTTTTTTTTTTTTGTATATTCTATGTTACTGTCTTCTAAATATAACATGGGCTTCCCTAGAGAGACTCTTTAGGAATAAAAGGAAAACTAATAAAAGTAATGCTTAGTAATATTATTTTTTGGCAGTACTTTCCTCTGAATTCACAGGTCCACACGGAAAATGAATGGCAAACAGCAGGAGTCAGTCCCTGTGTGAAAAGAAATTAGCTGCTAACCAGAATCCCTAGGAAGTCATTTTGTTGGGCCATAAATGTGCAGAATTGGTCTAGTCAAATAGTCATTCTCTGTATCCTATATAAAATTTTTTGAAACTCAAGGATAACAACATTAACTTTGTTGCTCTCACATGGAGTGGTTAACAACAATGATGGAAGAGTGGTGAGAAAAATAGAGTAGCTTTGTTCTGGTTGGGTCTAGGGATTGGTTTTTAGATTTACTTGGGAAAATAAGATTGGCATAAATTCTAGATACTGGAAGAGCTGGCAAAGCAGGTAAGTTTTTATTCTGTCATCTCCTTCTGCTTTTCTTTGGACTGTGCTCCCAACGCTCAATCCCTCTCTTGAAGGAGATGCACAGTTGGCTCTTTGTATTCATGGGTTCTACATGTATGGATTCAACCAACTATGGATTGGAAATATTAAGAAAATATAGCCTCTGCACTGAAACTTGCATGGACTTTTTTGCTGTTATTATTCCTTAAACAATATAACTATGCTACTTGTATAGCATTTACATTGTATTAGGTATAAATAATCTTTGGATGATCTAAAGTATACTGGATATGTGTAGGTTAGAGGCAAACACTACACCATTTAGCGTAACGGACTTGAGCATACATGGATTTTGATTTATGTGGGGAGTACTGGAGCCAATGCCTAATGGGTATTGATGTGCAATTGTACTAGGGAAGGACAGTTCTACTTCATAAACTTTGATTTCTAAGATGGCTGTGGCTTAGTCACAAAGTTTGATGTTCCCAAAGACTTAATTGTTTAACCTAGTGACAGTATTCTTTTTCTTTTCTTTTTTTAAAAAAAACTATATATGAATTATCAGGGGACAGAAGAGAAGTAAGCAGACCTAATTTTCATTTTGAAATGCTCTGGCAGTCATATGAAAGACATATATATATATATGTAGTGTTAGAGCTAGGAGACACAAAAATGCATTAAGAATTTTTGTAAAAAGCTAGGTGTGATGGCACAAACCTCTAACTCCAGTATTTGGAAAGATGAGGCTGAAGGATCATGAGTTTGAGGCCATCATGGTCTACATGGCAAGACCCAGTCTCCAAAAAATTAAAAATAAAAAGTTTTGTAAAAACATAATTATATAAGGTATAGAAGCAGTTAGACTAGAAAGGAGAAAACTGATTTCAGAAGTATACGAAGAGCTATTGGGACATATTGACCACTTAAATATATAAAATCACGGAGAGAAAGACATTGATGATGTTCGATTCCTTAGGAACATGGGTTTCATGAATGAGACAAGGCATAACAATCAGGCTAGGTTATGATGTGCTAACAAAGCAAGTTCCAACTCACAGAAGCTTAACACAGCAAATATTTATTCCTTATTCAGGCAATGAGACAGAGAGAATCTATGCATCACAGTCACTAAGGGATGGGATTGGGAGAGGTTACTAGGGTACCACTATTTCAATGTTTCCCTCCACGTTCTAAGCACATGCAGAATTATGCTTTAACTTGTCAGTCTCTTTACATGGAGTAAAACACACATAAATCTGCTCATATTTCATTTTTGGCCAGACTTGTTACAAGGCCATGCTTATCATCATGAGTAGAGAAGTATAACTTTCTATGCACATGAAACTACAAAAGAACAAGATATTGATGACTGCCAGTGATGTCCATTGCCATTGGAGGAACAGGAGGAGAAGCAAACAGATGTAATGGTGACAGCCCTGATGGGAAAGGTCTTAGAGGTTGGTGTGGAGAATGTTGCAGCAATGTGCAAAGATGAGAAGTGCATTGCATGCGGTGTTAGGGTTCACTTGAAAAACAATAAATATTCAGCTTCCAGGTGAAAAGGTAGGTTGCTCATATCTAATGAGAGAATCTGATTTTAAGGTACTGAGTACCATGAACTTAAAATTATGGGAGTATATGGAAGCTTACAGGGAAGCTATGTCATGGTAGAAAAGACGTGTTAACAGGATCATGACCTTGGGAACTTAGGTACTTAAGATATAGCTAAAGAGAAAGAAACGGAAAATGAATAAGGTAAATGATTACCAGTAGTATGGAATGTATAAAATAGGTGATAACAAACTGAAAAAAAAATAACCCGTAAGTGTGTATAATTTTGTATTTTTCTGGTTAAAAATGAAGACTTAAACCATAATTCTGTTGCTAAGATTTCTGGCAAACATGCTGCACACAGGTACATAGAGTCTCCCGGAAATAACCTTGAAACAATTCCTCCTGCCAATCAGTCAGCTAAAAGGAATTAAATGGCTCACACAGTGAGGCAGGCAATCTTGTTAAGCTGGGTTTCTAAGTGACCCCTGACTGACATACCTCAAACTTGGGAAGTCTTTGACTTTCACAGTGTGGAGAATGAGATTTAAAGAGCAGCTTGTCTTTTTGGAGTAATGATTAAAAAAACCTACAACAAAAGTGAACTTTCAAAGTGAAGTCTGAAAATACACCCAAAGTGATGCTTGCTGCTCTCAAGAGGCAGTTACTCTGATGGGCTGAGGGTCGGTACTAGAATAGGTCATATGCTCTACTAGGTGGAGTCAAAAGGTTTCAGATTCAAGAGAAGGTGGAGGCTGTTGGAGCTAGGACGCTTAGAAAAATCAGGTAATAAAAAAATTATTGTGTTTGCAATTCCTGGACTGAGACTGTTATTTTGAGGATGTCATTAATTGTGCTACAGGAGAACCTGAAGGATTCTAAAAAGATCAGTCCAAGGCATAATAGTTTTATGTCTCCTCTAACAGCTTCCTCTCTTGGACCTCTGAGAGAATAACCTTCAAGTCCTCTTGTTGGAAATAGCTTGTTAATTGTGTATATGTAACTGTAATATATGCTGAATGGTGTCAGAAGGAAGGCGAGATAAACCTACGTGTGGTGAGTGCTTACAGAGGGTGGTAATCAGAGCTGTGGTAAAGTCCTGAATTTATTGTTGGGATCATTGACCACCAGTCATTTCTGTTCTAAGAAGCTTTTCCTCACAAGGGGAAGAGAAACTCAGGGGGCGAGCAAAATAGATGGACTATTTTGAAATACCATAGGATAGAAAAGTTTTCCCAAGGGAGCCACAAAGGCATTAGTGAGATTCACTCTAGAAGGCAAACTTCAAAGAAAGAACAGATCTTAAGAACAGACTGGTGACTGAGTTCAGTGAAAGAAAGTATAAGCCGCTACTTTATTGCCCTTATTTTCTGACTGCTTTCCCCAGGTCCTCATAGCTGAGTCTATGATTTGCCCCTATCTGTTGGTTAAAACCCTACCCTGATTTCATAGCCAAGTTAGTCAGAAACACTGAGTGTAGCAGGGAACTCTCACCCATACACAGACATGTTAAAATAAGGTCTGGACCTCAGTGGCTCATTAATGATTGATGCCCTTAACGCAGAGAAACTAAAGCAGATACCTTAAAAGCAACTGAGGCCAATAGGAAAAGGGGACCAGGTACTAGAGAAAAGGTTAGATCAAAAAGAATTAACCTAGAAGGTAACACACACTCACAGGAAATCAATGTGAGTCAATGCCCTATATAGCTATCCTTATCTCAACCAGCAAAACCCCTTGTTCCTTCCTATTATTGCTTATACTCTCTCTACAACAAAATTAGAAATAAGGGCAAAATAGTTTCTGCTGGGTATTGAGGGGGGTGAGCGGGAGGGGGTGGAGTGGGTGGTAAGGGAGGGGGTGGGGGCAGGGGGGAGAAATGAACCAAGCTTTGTATGCACATATGAATAATAAAAGAAAAATGAAAAAAAAAATGATTGATGGCTCCTCATCTTTGAGATTTGTTCCTACCAAGAAAATGAGTCATCTGGTGTTCCCTTGTATAAATTCTGGAGAACAGTTTCCCTTAATTTACTCCACTCCTCTTTCCTGGACTGTTGGTCCTACATTTATTCACTATTTCTCATGACGAGGATATGTTCAAGTAACAAACTACCCTAAAATATTAGGGGTTTAATGAAACAAATGTCTATGTATTGCTGCCATTGAGCTCCCATTTCAGCTTGGGAGCTCTGCTCCCTGTCTTCCTCATTCAATGATGAATACTATAGAAGCCTGTACCATCTGGAATGTCATCAGTCACCATGACTGAGGGAAAGAAATACATTGAATGGAGCACTGGAATTTGTAGGTTTCTCCTGGAAGTCACATGTGTTTGTTTTCGAATTGCTTTCCTTGGTCAAAACAAGGCACATGACCAGCAAAACTCCAAGGCCAGTGGATTACGAGAATTTTAGCATGAACTGAGAAGAAGTGAACTGGAAAAATTGGGGCCACAGAAACTTTTATCTCAGTTGCTGCTCCATATTTCAACCAGAATATTTCCCAGTGTGCTGTCTTATTTCAGGAAGAATCTGCATCGTGAGATCTGTTGAACATTATTGCCTCTTAACTTTCTTACTGCCACTTCTGGACATATTAGCTAGAACAGGATGAAATGTCCACTAAGGGTTATCTCACTACAGCAAACGTTTCTGAACTCCTGGCAAAAAAAATACCATCTTCCATGAATAGTGCTTGATCAACCTGGCCAAACCTCTAGAGGAAACCTTTCTATAGAGATGGTTTTGTCCTGCTGAGTAAGTCTTCAATCAGTTTCCATCTTCTCTCTCTTTTCTTCAATTCCTCTTAGGCTTCAATGACCCACAATACTTAGTGTCTTTGCTATGAATTGATTGTGAAAAAGTAAGGGAGATACAAGTGAAAAACTGAGGCAGAAATCCCATTACATCTAGAAGAGTGTACAAGCAGGCAGGGTGACTCATCTCAGTACTAGAGGGAAAGCCTTAGTGCTGTTAGGAGGAACTCTCTTAGAACACCAGTTTGATGGTGGCTGCCATTTGCATTTGCAGCAATGCCAACACAACTATACTTCCCTATGAGTTTTAGTAGCTTGTCTACTGTTCCTAGGGAAGGAGTTTTCAAACTAAAGCAAAGAAAAGGGATTGGAGGCATGGTTAAAGTGGTAGAGCACTTGCTAGTCAAGCACAACGTCCTGAGTTCAAACACAAGTATGGCCCAAATGGCTAAGGGTGCTGTCAGTTTTCTGCCTGAAAACTTCTCTCACAAACTCCTTTGCAAACTTCTCTCACAAACTCCTGGCTCTTTACACCCCTTTAATAGTCCCAAAGAGCTATTCTAACTGGAACATTAAGGTTGGCATGCTGGATGTTTTTGTCCTCTGTTTATTGGCCTGCTTCCTTACAGGGGACATTGTGGCAGGAACCAGTGGCTGCAAAAGTAGACTGTTGGCATCTCAGGTCCTGTCTCCCTTTGCGTTTTGCCCAGGGGACTCTTTATCAACACCAGGTATAACACTTGCGGGACTCCATATTAGACATGGAAACATGGGAACATTAGTACACTGCTGGTAGCACTTCACAAAGACTGGGTAGGAAAATACTCTCTTGATTTTTAATTTTGGATTATTTACATGTTTCTCAAACCCTTGTTGGAATCAAAGCTCCATTGCTAAAGCAGTTATCATAACAATGCATTGGTAATACTTCTGTTTCTCCTTATCTGGTTTACTCTCTCCAGGCCCTAGCTCCTGCACCAAAGGATTACCTCACAAGTTCTCCTTTTGTGGCAATCCAAATTAAAGCAGAAATGTAGTTTTGTAGTGGTCTAAGGGAGAAGAAGAATTTTACAAGCAGAAGAGTTTGACATTACAATGAAAAATCTCACTGTATCTCAGGCACTGGTTTCTAAATTTTTTTCTCAAATTCTGTAGTTTAAGTTCCTCTCTTCCTTTGTCTTCCTCTCCTCAATAAGTTTTCATTAAGTCCTAATCAGAAGTCAAGCACAATATACCTTTAAGTCTGTGGTCTTAAAGAGCATATGAGATCTTAGTACAATGAAGAAATCTATTCTACATTCTGTGCATGAGTGCACACATGCACATATGGGCGTGTACCCACATGCATTGAGAACTGGTGAAGGAGGTGAGAAATAAAGGGAATCATACTATAAATGACTTTTGGATTTTCTCCCATCTGATCTTGGGTTCATGAAAGGGCTGTGTCTGAGCACAGGATACCTGTATGACAGCAAGAATTTCCTGACTGTTACTAAATTGCTCTCAGCAGAGAGATTGAGCCAGTGACACACATATGAGTTGAGGTATTCCCCATGATCCCTGATGAGACACCTGAGGCCTAACAATTCTGCCTTCCAAGCAGACTTGTGCAATCCACTGCCCTTGCCTACATCACTTAAGCTCGTTAGGCTCCAAAATGTGACCAAAGTGCACAACCATCAGTTGCTTTGAAGTGCGCTAACAAGGAAATTATTCCTACACTTCTCTGTGTTTTTCAGAGTCAGCAACTGACTTGTAATCAATCAATAGCATTAAGAACTAGGGTCAGATGCACTGACATTTACCACGTGAGAAGAACATTTGATTGTCTGAAGGCAATTCCCTGTGGCACTGTTCCCATATGGAGGCAAGTGAATATGAAGATCCATGCACATGTGTGGCATCCATGCTGTGCACACACACTCACTGCTTTCAGTTGTAATGGGAGAGAATATGGTGATGTGGAGAAATCCTGAGCCCCAGGGCTAAGTGCCTGCCTCTGAATAGCTGTGTGGCTCCCTCAGTAGGTGACATGGGGAACATACTAAATTATTCATTGTGTGTTATGAGAATTACATGAAATGGGGCTATAAAAGACACACAATAGATGTTCATAAATGATAAATGTTATAGTAATGGAACTAAAACCAACTTCATGTGTCACATGAGAGTGTACAAAGGCAGATACAAGCAGAAAGATGGGGTCTTATTAATTTTATTTTTATAAGCATATTTTTGATGCACTGAGGCTACATTGTGATGTTTACAAAGGGATTACAATATATCTAGGTTAGATTCACCCCTTCCATCATTCTCTTTTATCTCCCCTCCCCCCTTCTTAGAATAGTTTCAACAGGTGTCATTATTCCATTTTCACACATGAGTACATAGTGTTTCCACCACATTCACCTGTCACCGCCTATGTCTTCTTTTTTTCCTTTTCCTTTCTTTCTCTTGTATGGTGAAGTGGATCTTATTTTCCTTAAAGGGCTAGTTAGAGCATTCCATTCTCCAAAACTTATTTCTGAGCTTGCAGTTCTCAGGGTCACTCTCCCTCCATCCTCTGGTGGCATCTGTGGCCAGCACCACCATCCATGGAGCGCTCATCCAATGTGCGTAATTCAGACACATCTCTCCAAAGAGGCTGTAAGCATATGGAGACCTAGATCTTACTCATTTTTGGATCTCTTGTGTTCAGTATAATACTTCATATACCATAGGTGCTTCATAAATGATCTGTTTCACTATTGATTACAATGACCTCTCTGTGAGACATTGGGCTGCTCATAATCACTTTTGGAACCTTCTCAGTAAACATCTCCATGGAGACGAGTGGAGGGCACACATCTACATGATTGTCTTCAATTGCTGTAATAACATTTCTTGGTTTCATATGCTACTTAATATGATTTCTCTCTTCTCACATGGTATGTATAACAAAAGATTAATAATAAGCTCCTCAAACATCTCTGTGAGGTAGAAAAAAGCTATGCGGATTGGAAAGATGCTAATGACTAACATTTAATGAGGTTTCACTGTATTCCAGGCACTGTTTAAAATATTTTCATATAAAAACTCATTTAATCTTTCTAACAACCTTATGAAGTGAGTACTATTATTATGAGCTTTATTTCACAGATGGAGAAAATGAGATGCAGAGGGAGAGTATATTTTATGCAGAAGTTATTTACTTCCTTCCATGAAAGAGACCAAGGATGGCTGCCATTTGCTGTTTGATTTGCTTACCATATTTTCCCTATGGGAGGAAGATTTTTCTTTGCACACTGGTGAGAAATAAACCTTTATTGTGAAAAGCCATTGAGATTTTTGTTGTTATACAGCATAATCAAGTATAAGCTGCCTAATACAGAAACTTTAAATAAATTTCCCAAGGTGACATGGCTAATAGGTGGCAAAGCTTGGATTCAAAATGAAGAAATCTTGCTTGCAAAGTCATGTATTTAACCACCACACAATACTGCTCCATACCAGATAGAGTTGCTGAGGCAGAGAGAGGTAATCATCTTAGATCCAAATCATACACCAAACACTTTTTCAGTTTTGGACTGTCTTTAGACCCTGAGCTCTTTTGATAACCTAGTCAGGATTTTGATGGCAAGACTTATTGTTGCCTAGTGTGGCAGGTAAAGCCCTGCTCCTATTGCACTAGAAAAGTTTGGAAATCACTCCTATGCTTGTGGCCTGGCTGCGAAATTATTCTCTGAGGAAGAGCTGGAGTCTGCTATGCTGCTCTCTTCAGCATCCAGGCCATGTCTCTGTGGCCGTCCTTCTTGGGGATTATTTATGAGGGATGAAGGAAGAGGGGGGCTGCTCACAGTTATTTGTTTTCTGTGAAGCTAGGGGATTGGAAATGTTTTAGAAACATAACTGGTTGACATAAAGGATAAAAAGTTAAACATACAGAACCCAACATGTCCTCTCTCGGGACCCCTGTCTAGCTAACAGCAGGATTCACTTCGACAGTGTACTGCAGGCTGAATGAGGAAAAGACAACCCATTCAAACAAAGGCTTGAATACAATGATTCTGAAGGGCTCATACTGAGTTCTGAAAGGATGTTCAAGAGAAAATGCAGCTTGAGTGCTAGTTTGGACCTAATGCTGAGATGGTGTGTACTGGTGTGGGTCAGGATGCTTGAGGAATGAATTCAAGGGTTTCTTGCTTGGGTGCCTGTGTGCATGGACATGACCAGGAAACAGAGGACTCTGCATTGAGAAATACCTGCCTCCCTTCATGCCCAGCATCGCCACCATACACACACACACACACACACACACACACACATATTTCAAGGCAATACAATATAGAAAAGAACTTTGTACCAATTTGCTTCAAAGTGTTTCCATTTTTACTCTTTTGAGATGCATAACACAATGACAAGGTCTTGATAGGATTAGATGATTTATTGACTATTGCCCAGTAAGTTGCAGAGTCAGAGAGCAGAATGGTTCCTTCTATATCTTGTCTCTAACAGGAGAGATTTTGATCAGTCAGTATTTGTGGACCAGAAATGTTCAGCAGACTTGTTTGAGGATGTCTTATAAGGACACAGCAAATCTGGATGGGTGTGAAGATGTCCAGAGCAAGGAAATTTTTATCTATACCTCTGAGAAAGCAAAGCTTATGCTTTGCCCTATTGGATAAGGAACAACTGCATCACAAAACACAGATAGAAAGGAAAATCATTTGCATCCTAAAATAAAGAGATTAACTCAATCAAAAGCACCCTGTCTGGAACTGATTGTTCAAATAAATGAAGCCCTGTGTGTTAGTAGCTATTGTCTAATGAAAACAATTCTATTCCTGACTTTTGTGAGATGACTACTATAGTTATGTGGTGAACCCTGCAGCTAGGATAATGTTGTTGAAAGTATATATTTTCCCTTGAGTAACAGACTTACTGTGCCAATGTGTTAGATCAGGTCTACCAAGAAGAAGACATGAAAACAGGTTTTGAGGTACAAGTGCTATTTAGGAAGAGATAGCTTATAAACAACCAAGGGAGTTAGAGAAAGTCAAGAGTGTAGGAAGAGTCAAGGAAAGCCCTGAGAATACTGCACAGACTAAACACCTGTGTTAGTCAGCTTACTGTAACTATACAAAATACTGAGATAATTAACAGGAAAAGAGGTTTATTTTGGCTCATGGTTTTAGAGGACTCAGTCCGTGATTTGACAGACCCATTGCTTTTAAGTCCATAAGTGGGGGTACAGACTGGCAATGGTGGAGAACACATGGCAGACAAAGTTGCTCACTTCCTAGCCAGAAAGTGAATAGACAGGAAGAGGAAGGGTTTGGGTCTCTTATCCCTTTGGCAGACAAGCTCTCAATGACCTAAAGACTTCCTACAAGGCTCCACCTCCTAAAAGTTCCACAACCTCCCAATAGCACCCCTTTGAGGACCAAAATTTTAAAACATGGGCTTTAGAGGGCATTCAATATCCAAACTATACAACTCTTGTGAAAATAGGGAAGAAGGGTGTGGTAGAAAGAGACTCATACTGGTGTGTGGTTCTGTGAAAGTCTTGGCCACACTGGTGGGGAGGCCTCTGAGGTTAACAGAGGAATCTTGTGGAAATGAACTGCACACTTCTTGTACCTCATTATGCTCAGTGTTTGGTGGAGCAGCCCAGGATCCAGGGCTTCACATGAACAGAATGATTGAAATAAAGATGTGGCAATTGGCTACTGTCAGTAGGTTCTTTGGAAGGGAGATTGGGCCTCCAACTTTGTCAAAGTAATTATTTTTGTCATTTAAAATCTACCATATATGAGAGAAATTTCATTCTTCTTTATGGCTGAATAAAATTCAATTGTATATAAATACCACATTTCCTTAATCTATTCATCAGTTGTGGGAGATTTTGATTGTTTCCATAGCTAAGCTATTGTGAATAATGCTACAATAAACATGAGTATGCAGGTGTCTTTATTGTAATGTGATGTACATTCCTTTGTGTATATCCCCAGGAGTGGTATTGTTAGATCACATGGCAGTTCTATTTTTAGTTGTTTGAGAAGCCTCCATACTGTTTTCCATAGTGGTTGTACTAATTTACATTCCCACCAGCAGTATATGAGGGTTCCTTTTTCCCCACATCCTCACCAACATTTGTTGTTTGTGTTCTTGATGATGGCTATTCTAACAGGAGTAAGGTGGAATCTTAATGTGGTTTTGATTTGCATTTCCTTTATGGCCATGAATATTAAGCCTTTCTTTATGTCGTTTTTGGCCTTTTGACTTCTTCCTTTGAAAAAGCTCTGTTTAATTCATTTGCCCATTTGTTTATTGAGTCATTGATTTTTGGGAGTTTAGTTTTTTGAGCTCCCTATATATTTTGGTTATTAATCCCTTGTCAGATGTATAACTGTCAAAGATATTCTCCCATTCTGTGGGCTGCCTCTTCAATCTGGTGACCATTTCCTTTGCTGTGCAGAAGCCTTTTAGTTTCATGCAGTCCCATTTGTTACAATTTGAGTTCTATTTAGGAAGTCATTGCCTATGCCTATTAGTTCCAACGTATTCCCTGCTCTTTCCTGTACTAGCTCCAAAGTTTTAGCTCTTATAGACCAATACAAATACAAGCAATATTTTAAAAAACAGGTCATGCTAAAGGGAGGTCACTAATGGGAAAGGGAGGATAAAAGAAGAAAGTAAATAAGGTGAATATGGTTGATGTACTTTCTACACAAGAATGAATGTAGAATTTTTAATCCTGTTGAAATCACTATAAGAAGGGGAATAAATTCCATAATACTTTAGTCCTTGAGTAGTATTTAAAAATAATTTATTAATTATTCAATAGATGTCAGTGGTTGTTGACAGAATTTGTGCCCTCGTGGCAGGTCATAAATATGTATGTGTTTTGAAGTAGTTTACTGGTGCTCTGAATGAAAAAATAGATGGGTGGAGTATGGAAAGAGGGTATTGTAAGAATAAATAGAGTGTTTGAGTCAGGTCTTTCTGAGAAGTTGAAATTTGGTAAAAATTTAGGAAAAGGAAAGGCAGGTGTTTGGAAGAAATTCTATATGGTGTGCCACACATGTCAGACCATCTTTTTGAGGATGTTTACCGGCAAATAGCCTTGCAAGCTAGAGATAGTATATCTTCCTAGGCCAGGTGGATTAATTTCAGTATAAGCATAATAAAGATGAAGAATCTCTCCCTGCCCAGAGACATTCTAGGATAGCAAAGCCTGCTCTCCAGAGAAGATTTGCTTACATTTCCACTAGTTTGATAATATATCTCTCTGGAGAAGAGAGATGGGAAGAGTTTATAGTAGGCCCCTTATAAGATTAGTGTCTCCTCAACTTAGTGTCTCTTAGCTGTGACACAGTCATGTGCAAAGCATCAATTCAGGCTGCCCTTATCATCCAAGTGGCACTTGGGTGAGCAAGTGAACTGATGCACCATCAAGTGTGTGCTGCCTGCTATGCAATCAGTAATAACAACAGCCTGTATAAATTCATTTGAGATTGTTTCCTTATTGACCAAGTTTATGGGGGTATGATGAGTCAACCTAACATCTATACTGCTTGACCAGTTGGTGTTTAGTGGATATTTAAGGGAAAAGCATTCCAGGAAGAGGACAGTGCTAGTGCAAAGCCTTTGAGAAAGAAGATGCCCAGTTTACTTGATGAATAGAAAGTAGACTAATGGGCTGGAGTAAAATGAATTGGGGAAAATCAGAAGAGGTGAGACCAGAGAGAAATGGGGACTGGAAAGATCTGATAACACCTTATAAGATGTCATAAGAACTTTGAAACTCTTCAAGCTTGTTGATATAGAAATGTATTGAAAATGGTTTAAACAGAGGAATAGAAACATCTGCTACCTTATAAAAAGTTCACTTCTGCAATGATAACAAAATACAGGAATGCAAGGACTAAGGAAATGAAGTCAGGAAAGTTGCAATGGAAATAGGGATGGTGGCTTTGATCACAGTGATATCAGAGGGAGTAGACATAACTGAGCAGACTCTGGGTCTTCTTTGAAAGTAGTGCAAACAGATTTACTGATGGCTTGAATATGGTTGTGAGAGAAAGAGCAGAAAAAATAATGATTTGTCCAAAAATTGGAAAATGGAGTTGCCAGCCCTTAAAATAGGATGATTACTATGAGTGGAATATATTTGAGGAAAAGGGATATTAGCTGTTCAGTTTGAATAGTTTACACTTAAGGTGTCAACAAGATATCCACATGCAGAGAGTGAGTAAACAGATGGGTGAGTATATTGCCTTGTTATTCACACAACAGATGAGTCTGAGTTATAAATTTGTGAAACATCATAATAATGATAATATATAAGGTAGCATGATTTTTTATTAACAGTGCTGTTGAAGTACAATTGATATATAATTGTTAGAAATACCTTTAAGATGTTGAGGTGTAACAAGAGAGATGACTCAACTCAGAAGTCAACAGGCAAGGAGAAATTTATTTTTGCAGAAGGGTGTGCCACAGACAAAGAGCAAGCACTCCCAGCAGGAAGTCCACTGGGCTTTTATTTCTAATGCAATCTTGCTCCTCCCTGAATTGGGCAGGTTTTGGGTTCACAGTCTATGTGGTTGGCTAATTGGAAAAGGGGACATCGGGAGGGGGCATTGAAGACAAAGATGTTTAAAAGCTCAGGAAAGCAGTAACTGTTTTAGGTTATCAGCTCTGGAACCAGGGCATCTAGTGAAATTTTGTCCTGCTGAGGATAACAACCCTTTGTTCTAATAGAAACTTTTATCACGTTAAGCAGAGTCCATGAAGCCAGCATATGGGAAGCGAGTTAGTGAGACTAACATTTGTAACAGTGGTGGTTACCGATTTAATCCTTTGACAGAAAAGACCCAACCTAAATTGATTCTCACATAATCAGTCATACATATTTAAACGTAGAATCTGATGAGTTTTGAAATACATATCCCTTTATGAAGTCATCATCATAATTAGTATAAGGGAGATCCCTTCACCCCAAAATTTCCTCATTTCCCTTTGCATTTCTTTCACTCACCTGTCATGGTCCTATGCCAGTCACTACACAACCACTAATGTGTTTTCTCTAAGTTTAGATACACAAATTAATTTGTGAAGTACATTCTCTTTGTTTTTGGCTTCTTTCACTCAACCTAATTATTTTAGGGTGCATACATGTTGTCTTGTGTCAATAGTTCACTCCATTTTTATTGAATGAAGGTCATTTGTTAATCTTTTGGTAAATATTTGAGTTGCTCCCTATTTAGGAATACTATAAATAAAACTGATATGAAGATTTATGTACAAGTCTTTTGCCCATTTTCTAACTGGGTTGCTCACTTTTTATGGTGGATACTTTAGATACATCATTGTCAGATATGTGGTTTGTGAATATTTCTTCCAAATCTGTTACTTGCCCTTTTGTTCTCTTAACAGGGTCTTTCTCAGCATTTGGGTTTCAGTTTTGATAAGATTTTTCTTCTCAACTTTTTTTCTTTCATGGATCATGATTTTTGTTGTAGTGACTAAAATCTCTGCCCGACCCAGGTCTTAAAGATTTTTTCTCTTACATTATCTTCCAAAAGATTTATAGTTCTACATTTTACCTTGAAGTTCATGATCTGCTTTAAGTTAATTTTTTATGTGGTGTGAGATCTAGGTTGAGGTTGATCTTTTTTGCCTGGGGATGTCAATTATTCTAGCACACTTTGTTGGAAAGATTATCTTCCACTGAAGTGCTTTTATGACATTTGTCAAAAATCAGCTGGGCATATTTGTGCTTTGTCTGATTACTGCAACTATAAAGTCTTCACATTGGGTAGAGTGATCCTTCCATTCTAGTCTTCTTTTACAAAATTGTTTTAGCTGTTAATGTTACTTTCCCTTGCCATATAAACTTTAAAATGACTTATCTATATCTATTATAGTCTTGATAAGGTTTTTCTTTATTACTGGTTTTAAGCAATTTGATTATCAATGTTTCTTATTCTTGGATTTTTGTCTAACATCTTGGATCTGTGGGCTTATAGTTTTCATCATATTTAGAAAAAATTTTAATCATTCTTTTAAAAATATTCTTTGTCTCCTCTGATGTCTCTGAGCATCCATTTATTAAGCAGTTTAACATGGACTCAGCTCACTGACACTGTTTTGATTTTTTTTTTTTTTTTTAGTTTCTTTATTTTATTTTTTTTTTTGACCTTACAAAACCTTTAATGCAATTCTTAGATTTTACTTAACTAAATCACTTGCATAAACATTTGTAAACTCCATTTTTTATGACAACCTATTTTGTACTTTTATGACAATTTACTCTGCACCCCTGGGGGAACTTGTCTTTATTCTCTTTTTAATTTTTAAGAACAAACCTTTTTATATAATCCTTTTTCATCCAAAAGTGTTTTTTCTTTTTTCTTTTTCTTTTTTTTTTTTTTTCATTTTTCTTTTATTATTCATATGTGCATACAAGGCTTGGTTTATTTCTCCCCCCTGACCCCACCCCCTCCCTTACCACCCACTCCACCCCCTCCCGCTCCCCCCCTCAATACCCAGCAGAAACTATTTTGCCCTTATCTCTAATTTTGTTGTAGAGAGAGTATAAGCAATAATAGGAAGGAACAAGGGGTTTTGCTGGTTGAGATAAGGATAGCTATACAGGGCATTGACTCACATTGATTTTTTTTTAATGGTTTTTCTTAGGCTTGAGTTTGTCTCAGAGGTAGTGTGGTTGCCTTGTAAGAATGAAGCCCTGAGTTCCAACCCCAGTACTGAAAAAAAAAAGTTTTTCTTTGTAAATCTCTGAATTTTGGTTAATTTCTGTTTCTGTGTCTTCTATTTCCCCAGTTTTTTCTTCTGCAGTATCTAATGGGCTGTGAAGCCCATCCAGTGTCTTTTCTTAATCTCACAGTTTGTAGTTTTTACATTGACAGTTTTATTTTGGTCTTTTAAAATATTCTATGGCTTTACTTAATGTTTGAACATGTGAATCTCAATTGTAACGGCTCTTTATGTCCTTGCCTGCTAGCTCAAACCCATTTTGGGTTTGTTCTAATAAGTTCCCTCTTCATCCTGGGTCATATTTTCTTGCTTCTTGCATGTCCAAAATTATGAATTTTACTTTCTTAGGTATGGGGTATTTTTGTATTTTTACATATATTTTTGAGTTTTGTTCTGGATGCAGGGAATTTACTTGGAAATAACTAGATTCCTTCCATTCTACTTTTAAGATTTCTTAGGTGGGAAATGAGCAGTGTTTCTCCTGTGGATAACTACCCCCGCTATGGGTGTGAGACCTTTCTGACTCCTGTACTTAGTGTCCTATGAATCATGTTGTTCTTCATTCTGAGTACTGGCAGTTGGTGCTAACTTGGACCCACTCAAGCCCAGCCATGGAACTCAAGTTCTTCTGGATGGTTCTTTTCTCCACTCTGGATAGCTTCCTCATTACCCTCTTCAGATCTCTTGTGCTCTCCTTATAGTTCTCTTGTCTTCTAGCTGCCTGGATGCCTGAGGTGTTCAGCTTTGAGTCCTCAAAACTTCAAGCTGCTGCCAAACTTCCCTTGGGTTTCTCCTACCTATGTTGTAGCGTAGATGAGCTGGGGCACACATAGGTCTTCCTGTCTCTCAGAGATCATTGTTCTAATTGCCTGATGTCTAGAGCTTGAAAACTGTAATTGCACTGTGTTCATTTTTTGTACTTTCAAGTAGAAAAATGTTATTCCATTTTTGCCAGAAGACATCTAGTTAAAATTTTCTCTGCCCCATGCCACCCCCTCCCAACATTTTGTAATTTTGGAAGGATAGGACAGAGAAAGTCTGAAAATGAGATAACTACTTTTAATAATGATATTATATTATGTTCTCTGTCCTTAGGGTTTTCTAGGCTAGCTACATGAATAAAAGAAGATTTGAACTGGATAGCCAAATAGGCATGATTATGCAGCTCCTTCTTATGTCACAGTTGAGCAAGCTTAAGATTATGCAACTCAAGCAGTATTAGGAAGGCAGGCAGTATTCCATCTTCTTGGGGTTTTCACAGCCATTACCGATAATTTTACAAGATATTTTCTTATTTTGCCTACAAAGCTTGTCCATTGGACATATATATTTGCATATTCAACAACACCATTAGCCAATGAAAAACTGTATCTCATTCTTTATGCATTGTCTTTAGAATTTTCCCATTTCATTCAGAGTCAGCTTTCCCCAGTTTATAATTTATATCTATCCATTCACCATGTTTTCTTGTCTTTTCTTAAACTAGTCACCGAATTCTCCCATTACCATGTTTTCATTATTCCAGACTGCGTTCTCTTCCTCTAATTCTTAGCCAAGAGTCCTGGCTAATCTCTGTTTCTCAGATCCTCATTCAGGACCCACTGTAGGTACCAGTGATACATCAGACATCTCTACTTCCCACTTTCATTATGCCATGACCTTTTCTTAACATTGAATTCCCACTGAAATGTAACTCTCACCTCCATTATTTTTCATGCAAACTCTCACTTATTTTTTATTAATGTACCATTGTATTTATTTATTAGTCCAACAAATATCTACCAAGTGCCTACTTTGATCATATCACTGGCTTTGAATACAAATGATATTCCCTGTATTCGTAGGGTTTATATTCTATTTAGGAAGCCAAAATAGCAGCATTCATTTAATATGAGTTAAAAGAATATGTGACAAATATATGTTTAAATTCAAAGGCAGGTATAAAAAATAAATACAAGGTGATCCCGTAATTTGATGGGAGAGCTCATGTTGGGTTGTGGTGGGCATGAGAACGTCATTGAAGGTGTCAGTGAGATAAACAGTAACTTGAAGAATAAGCAAAACTGTTCTAGTGGAAAGGAATGTGAGGGGAAATAATGTCATTTATGGTAAATGATGCAATTAAAATATGAAGGTATATATGCTTGGTTTATGTACTGAAGCAGTATAAGAAATAGAGAAACTACTTCACCTTGTAACAATAACAATATAGTTATTGTAAGAATTTCTAGTTATTAAGTTTTTATTTTGTGCTGTTTTTTAAAAATATGTTACCTAATTTAAATAGTCACAATATTGCTAAATTCATAGTATTATATTCAATTTAGAGACAAGAACAGAGAAATTTCAGAGATTTTATAAGATAAGCACTGATGTTGGGACTGATGTGTGAGTGGAGTTTTGCCTGGGTTTAAGGCCAAAGCACATATTTTTCTAGCCTCTCTCACTTGCCTTCCTCTGTGTGCATCACAGATAAGCTTATTGTGAAAGCTGGAGGATAGGGAAAGGCCTGGCAGGGAGAGGCAAAAGATCAGAGTAGAAAAACTGGTTAAAGTACATATTTTGGTGAACAATTTCTTAATGAGTAAAGACTATAGATAGACAAAACAATAGGAGGGAAATGAAATGTCTAAAAATATGGGGATACAGGTTATATGGACAATAGTGAGTTCTATCTGACTGATAGACATATCAAGGAAAGGAAGGGGAAACTCTTGTATAGACAAAGTGTTGAGACTCATTGTACAGGTGTTAATTTGAAATTAATTCTTGAAAAAGTGAAAATGTCCAGAAGGCATTTGGAAAGTGTGACTGGGACTTGTGAAAGAGGTTAGATTGGCAACAGGAAAGCAATAATTTGGCACAAAATTCATATACTGTGGTTGAAATAGTTCCCTAACAGAGGGGAGAGTATTAAAAATGTGACTACAGTTCTGGAAACTAAGCTTTGGGAATACCTTCATTTTGGAGACTGGAGGAGGAAGAAACTTCACTAAGAAAAACCAACAAACAGATGCTGAGTTAGAGATTCGGTTTAGTTTGCTGTCAAAGAGGCCTCTTTGCTAGGAAACTTCAGCCCAAGAATAGGTTGCTTTCCTGTGTGTTCATGGGCTACAATAGTGACAATATATTTCCCCCTTGAAGTACTGCAGTGTAACCATCTGTTCTAAACAACTGAGTGCTTCATTACATTCTGCTTTTCAATGTTTTCTATTTTTAACTCTCTTTCTATGCAACTCCTGTACCTCTGGTCAAAAACACAGAGACCACATCTTCAACTTTTCATGTTTGCCACAGTATTTCACAATGTTGAGCATATTGTATCTTTTAGTAAATACAGTAAGCCTGACTTATCCACAGGTTTCTTACATGCAGTTTTGACCCAACACAGCCAAAAATCATATAGAAAAAATGAAAAAAAATATTTTGGGGGAGAGGTCTTTTTTTCTTCTTTTTTGTCCTTTCTTTTTTGGTGCTGGGATCGAACCCAGGGCCTTACACATGCTAGGTAAACATTGTACCACTGAGCTACATTCCAGCCCTAAAAAAATATTTTGAATTCCCATGCTCACATTGCATAGCTCAATTGATGTGGAGAAACTCTGTCAGTTCCTGTGTTATTGTCAGTTTTGTTTAAATCTTTGCGTGATCTGTTTCCCTGCCCTTAATTTTGTGAAAATGCCTCTAGAAAGCAAACAGTACCTAAAAAGCAAGGTAAAAGTTAATGTGCTTAACTTAAGTGATAAAGTGACAACTGTTGGAAGGTGACATGTCTTTATTAGAAGTTGGATGTGTTATGGGAAAAATAAATGAAGCATCCAAAGTGTAGCACTATACATACATGGTTTTCCCTCTATGGCAGTCTTCTTGGAATCACAGCCCTGAAGATACCACGGGTCTACTGTACTCCCATTTGTATGTGGCATGAAGTGCAGTACAAAGCACTGTGCTGATGGAGCTCTTAATTTTTCTTAGGTCCGGAAATTAGAAATTTAGTCTAAATCATATTATTTCTTACTTGTAGGCAATACAGTTTTTTTGCTAAAAATTTTTTCAAAATTGAAAATCCGTGGCAGAACCAGTATGATAATTTGTGTTATTTAATCAAACCATGTATCTATGAAGCTTCTTTTTCGCCAAGCACTGTGGAAACCTAAAAGATACCTCTCCAAACTACTCTTGTAGGGAGGAAGATGTTAAGACTGATTTTAGACATGTACATTTAGAAATATTTCATGGAAAAGTTAATTAAAATGCATAGAAGACATTTGTAAAATATGACAGGTGCTTTGGAAAGAGGTTAGATTGGCGATTTAAGCAATCTGTGGATAGGATTATGACATCCAGGGCATGTATAGGATAATTCTTTTTACTGCCGCTGTTTTTTTCTTATCCCTATAATATTATGGTGATGCAGATAATTATTTGAAGATACTGCTTTATAAGTGTGAGCTTATGGTGATTTGAAACATTAAGGGATTTATTTATTTTGAAACATTTGAGAATGCTTTTAGAATTTCTGACACCTTCAAGAAAGCCTGTCCTACTTAATATAGGCTTATAAGCTTGAGTTAAAATGCTACCATAAAGCTGGGGATGTAGCTAAATGGTAGAGTGCTTGCCTAGCATATGCTAGACCTTGAGTTAATCCCAAACACTGCAAAAACAAACATGCAAACAAACAAATAAATATGCCACTATGGAAAGGTATATTATTATAGGGAATCATAATACTGTGTACTAAATATAATATTCAGATGTGATAGTTAATCTTGATTGCCAACTTGATTGGATAAAGAAATGCCCAAGAGATTAATAAAGCACACCTTTGGATGTGTTTGTTAGGGCATTTCCAGAGATGGTTAGGTCATGAAAGCTCTGACCTAATGAATCTTTTTTAATGTTTTTATTAGTATGTGTTACTAATAAAATAGTTGTACAGGGGAATTTGTTTTGACATTTACATATATATGCATACAATGTACCCTGGGTTTTTTTTCCCTTCCATTATTCCCCTTTGTCCCTGTCACTTGAAATGACTTCGTTAGGTTTCAATGATCCATATTCATACATGTATAGAAAAAACATCAACCTGTTTCACTTTCCTTTAACTTCTTCATTTATCCTCCCCTTATCATGACCTGTTTAACGTTGTTTTAATTATTCATTTATTCACATGTTCATACATTGTTTGGGTCATTTCTCCCCCCTGCTCCCTCCCCTCCCCTCACTTCCCCTTTCCCCTCAGTTCCAGGCAAGTCCTGTTCTGCCTTTATTACTAATTTTGTTGAAGAAAAGACACGAGCCTAATAAGTAAGACAAAGCATTTTTGTTAGTTGAGTTGAGGATAGCTATACAGAAATATTCCTAGCATTGCCTTTATGTACACATGTGTTATAACCCATGTTAATTCATCTTTAATTGATCTTTACACTGGTTACTGATGCCCTTCTCATGATAACCTCTGTCACTTTGAGGTTTCTGTATTAGCTCCTCTGGAGTGGGGACATCAAATGCTTTCATGTTTTGGGTTTTCTACCTATTCCTATATCTCCTGTGTGTGCTCTCCCCTTGTCATGTGATCCAAGTCCAACCACATTGCTGCATATGAGGGAGAACATACGATTTTTGGTCTTCTGAGCCTGGCTGACTTTGCTCAGAATGATGTTCTCTAGTTCCATACATTTACCTGCAAATGATAAGATTTCATTCTTCTTCATGGCCATTGTGTACAAATCCCACATTTTCTTTTTTTTTTTATTATTCATATGTGCATACAAGGCTTGGGTCATTTCTCCCCCCTGCCCCCACCCCCTCCCTTACCACCCACTCTGCCCCCTCCCTGTCCCCCCCACCCCCTCAATACCCAGCATAAACTATTTTGCCCTTATCTCTAATTTTGTTGTAGAGAGAGTATAAGCCATAATAGGAAGGAACAAGGGTTTTTGCTGGTTGAGATAAGGATAGCTATACAGGGAGTTGACTCACATTAATTTCCTGTGTGTGTGTGTTACCTTCTAGGTTAATTCTTTTTGATCTAACCTTTTCTCTAGTTCCTGGTCCCCTTTTCCTATTGGCCTCAGTTGCTTTTAAGGTATCTGCTTTAGTTTCTCTGTGTTAAGGGCAACAAATGCTAACTAATTTTTTAGGTGTCTTACCTATCCTCACCCTTCCCTTGTGTGCTAAAGCTTTTATCATGTGCTCAAAGTCCAATCCCATTGTTGTGTTTGCCCTTGATCTAATGTCCACATATGAGGGAGAACATAGGATTTTTGGTCTTTTGTGCCAGGCTAACCTCACTCAGAATGATGTTCTCCAATTCCATCCATTTACCAGCGAATGCTAACATTTCATTCTTCCTCATGGCTGCATAAAATTCCATTGTGTATAGATACCACATTTTCTTAATCCATTCTACCACATTTTCTTGATCCATTCATCAGTAGTGGGGCATCTTGGTTGTTTCCATAACTTGGCTATTGTGAATAGCACTGCAGTAAACATGGGTGTGCAGGTGTCTCTGGAATAACCTGTGTTGCATTCCTTTGGGTATATCCCCAGGAGTGGGATTGCTGGATCATATGGCAGGTCTATTTTTAGATTTTTAAGAAGTCTCCAAATTGTTTTCCAGAGTGGTTGCACCTGCTTGCATTCCCACCAGCAGTGTACAAGAGTTCCTTTTCCCCCACATCCTCGCCAACACCTATTATTGGTGGTGTTTTTGGTGATGGCTATTTTAACAGGAGTGAAGTGGAATCTTAGTGTTGTTTTGATTTGCATTTCCTTTATACTAGAGATGGTGAGCATTTTTTGTCCTTTATTGTTTAAGTGTCTGTTTGTGAATGTTTTATTTCATTGATAGATTCAAAATTTGAACAGACTCTTAGGAGGTGGTGGAACTGTGGAAGGTACAGTCTGTTTGGAGTAAATAGGTCACTGGGGGTGTGTTCTTGGGGTCTATGTCTTGCTGTGGCCCCTTCTTATTATGTTCAACTTTGCTTCCTGTTCACCATGATGTAAGGAGCTATATTATACCTTCCTGCCAGGATGAACTGAAATCTCTGAAACTGAGCAAAATAAATATTTTGCCCCTTGAGTTGTTTTTGTCAGGTATTTGGTCACAGAAATGATAAAATTATCATTTGTCTGGTATAATCTACTAGGAACACAAAAATTACAAGTATTCTGAAATACCATGGAGTTGATAATCAAAAAGGGAGACAAATTAATAGTTAAATTATATAGTACAAAGATTTTGGTGGGGGTCATGAAGTATTGTGGCTTAGTGAGAAACAGGACTTACAATTAGATGTGCATGTGATGTCTGATTTTACCACACCCGAGTTTTGTGAAATATGGAGAGTTAAACCTGTTATATGGATTTCTTGAAAGAACTAATGGTATTACATTACTTTTTATAATTACAGTTCATGATTTAGAGTGGGTAGATTTTCAGTAATGATTGCTATAGTGTAACAGGTAAGATTGATGACAGCGATATTGGTGATGAAGGAGCACAAAGAGCTATAGGAACAATGATGAGGAAGAGCTAAACTAGAATTAGAGATGGGAGAATGCCTTACAGAAGAAGTGGGGGACAGTAGCTATGGCTACACAGGCCCAAAGAAACCTAACTAGATGACTACAAATAGATTTAAGTGGCTGCCATAAAGTTAACTCTAAGGTAAGAATTATTTTAAAAACAGGTATTTAAAGGATGTCTATCTACCTACCTATCTACTTATTTATCTATCATCTATGTATGTGTCTATCTATGTATGTACCTATCAATCATCTGTCTATCTATATATCTATCTATATGCTATGAATAGAAATTTATTTTGAGCTCAGAATGACTTAGGCATCCTCTATTTCCACCTTTTCACTTTTACCTTACTGATGAGAAGATTAAGGTATGGAGCAGGCGAGGCACTTGCTGAAGGTTGTACCCATTAGGTAGTGACAGAGCCGGAATTTGAACATAAGATCACTGATTCAATTTAGCATTGTTTCCACCACACCATTCTGCCTCAATAATGAGACTGCAATGCCTATTAGCATGCTTAAATTGTCATTATTGTAATAGCATGTCAGATAACTTTACATTTCTATAACATTCTGAACTTTTCAAAACACTTTCACATCTGCTCTCTAATTTGATTTTCACAATAGCCTGTGAGGTATTTATAAAGTGATTTCATTTGAAAAATAAAATGGAGATGATACTACTAATCAGGGCAGACCCCAAACTTTGAAATGAATATTTTCTGTCAAACATATGGAGAAAAGTTCATCATTCCCCAATATTGACTTGTAGGTCATGGGGAAAATCTGATAGCTAGCTTTGTGAATGAGGTCCTCCAATATTTTAAACTTCTTGACACAATCTCAGTTGTTGGTAATGAATACATTAAGGGTTGCAAATTTGTACTTGTGTGGCTCTGATGTGCAGAGAAATTGTGCCTTCTTTATTTTACCTATCCAGGTCTTATCTGACACTACACTTATAGTTATTTGGGACAAAAATTAATTTTAGCTCAATATCATATGATACTTGGTCCACACTAATAATTTGAAACTTCTCCTTAGGTAATGCTAGGTCTGTCTGTCCGTTTCTTGTACCCCGCACAGTGGGGTATGGAGGACAACTGTGGCCTTTTGATCTTAGGGTTGAATGAAAGCCTTGGTGGTCCATGGATGAAGCATTTCCTGGCTTTAGTGAATCCAAGGCTCATGATCTTTGTCTGCTGAACGGTGTTTGTTCTGCTGGGATTCATGCTTGGAGTCTGTGGTTGGTATAAATCAGTCTGGTTGGTTAATCTTGGATTGGTTAGGTCATGGTGGATAGGGAAGAGAATTTCTGGGTGTTCTGGGCTCATGTTTGTCTCTCACTTATATTGTAGTTTCCTTGGGGCCTGTCTAGTTTTCATTCAGTTCTAGCCTGTGATAGATTGCAATGATAGCCCCAATTCTTCTCCCTCTGTTTTCCCATGCCCTTTACCATAGATTTTGTAGTTTCTCTCACTAAATATGTGAAATCCCCACCCTGCCTTTCCTTTGTTCTGGTTCTCCTTGCTTTGAATACTTGCTGAAATTTAAGTTCTTCTCCCATTTCCAAATGAGGCAGTAGTGCTCCTGTTGCAGTTCTGAGCCTAGATCCTCCAGAGGCCACACATATTTCTTCTTGCTCTATTTTACATCTACCATCACCATGAAAATATGTTGGCTTTGTCAGACACCTTCCCACTACTTTGACAAGTACCTGAGACAATTAACTTAGAAGAGAAAAGATTTATTTTGGCTCACAATTTCAGAAGTTCCAGTCCATGTTTGATTGACTCTTGCTTTGAGGCTTATAGTGAGGTACCAAGTCATTGAAGAGTGCATTGTGGAGCTAGCTGCTTGACTTGTGGCAAGGAAGCAATGAGAGAGAAAGAGGTTGTGGTCCCATAAATTTGACAGCACACACCCAATGACTTAAGACCTCACATCAGACCCTACTTCTTAAAGCTTCTACCACCTCACAATAGTGCCAAACTTTCAACACATGGGTCTTTGAGCTAGCACCAGACTGGCTCATGAGAAGATGAGAGACAAATGAAGTAAAATGGAGACATCTTAGCCCAATCTAGGAGATCCTGGGAAGTTAGTCTCAGGTGCTTTTTTTCTTCTCAATTTGATTTTACCTAGTGTTGGTCATTGTGATGAAAGCTCTCCTGGATTGATGTGTGTGGAAGCCTTGGACGTGATGTCCACAGCAAACGGTTTCCTCTTTGCTACTCTTCTCCTCCTGGTCAATGTCCCTCTCCTGTTTCAGGTCAGAGACAAGAAAAGCTGAGCACTCTGCACTGGACTCTTACCTACTTCTTTCTCATTCTGCCTCAACTTGGGGTGAAAGGTCACTTGTTCTATGTGTACTTTAGAAAGGCAGAAGAGTGGATAGGAGCTCCCAAGAATTTCTAGCTCTACCACATACTGATTAGATCTTTTTGTTCCTCTCGAGACAGGGTCTCACTTTGTAGCCAAAGTTAGCTGGAACTTGCTATGTAGCTCACAATGGCCTTGAACTGGCAGTCCTCCTTCCTCAGCCTCCTGAATGGTAATACTACAAACATTGGTCACCATGCTCTGCACCAACTAGATGCTGGACAAAAAAGAAGTTGCTTTTCAAAATATAATACCCATGGTTAATTTCAGTGACTTTTCTCCTCCTCGCAATGACTGTATTCAATCTTCCTGTCAGCTATTTCCCTGAGATATGCAAGGGATGAGGCAGAATGGGAAATTAGATCTGGTTTCACAAATGTAGCAGCAGATTACACACTCAAAATGTCTGTTTCTCTAAGCTATTGTTAGTTTTCACTAGACTCTGTAAACTCCATCACATCTCAGACACATGCCTGTAATCAGGAGGCTGAGACAAGAGGATTGTGAATTAAAGGCCAGCCCTATATAGTGAGACCATATCGTCAAAGAAAGAGCAAAACTATACGCAGCTCAGTGGTAGAGAACTTGCCTAGCATGTACAAGGCCTCAGGTTCCTTCCCCAATACCATAAAAGAAAGAAAGAAGGAAGGAAGGAAGAAAGGAAGGAAGAGAGGGAGAGAGAAGGGAGGGAAGGAGGGAGGGAGGGAGGAAGAAAGGAAGGAAATAGATTTGGAGTAAATGCAAAATAGAGTGAGAGATCAATCTGGAGTCTGTTGGGATGATCCAAATAAGAAATGAGGAGTGGACTGGAGATATGGCTCAGTGGTAGAGCACTTGTTTAGCAGAGAAAGAAAGAAAAAAAGAAAGAAAGAAAGAAAGAAAGAAAGAAAGAAAGAAAGAAAGAAAGAAAGAAAGAAAGAAAGAAAGAAAGAAAGAAAAGAAAGAAAGAAAGAAAGAAAGAAAAGTTTCTCATTCTTTCTGGTCTACAGGAAAAATAATATTATCAGGTCTTTGACGATGTTTAGCTCAAATAAACCTAGAATGGGGGCAGGGTGCTGTGGTCATTATGGTGCCAAGTGCAAGCGCTGGAGACCAGCCACCTGGGGCTCCATTGGCGAAGGAAGTGAGCATGGGATAGTAATAACCTCTCTGTCCCTCAGTGTCATGAATACAATGCGATTGTTAGTAAAATCTGCCTTGAATATTCATTATGATGAACACATTAATGATCCAGCAGAAGCCCTTAAAATGAGGTCTCACTTTTAGTTAATAAAATAACTAGGCACCCAGAGAAATGACTGTCAGGTAGTTTTATAATATAGATATTTAACATGGATATTACTAATATTTTTACTTATAAACTAAGACTCTGATTTTATTAGGCCAAAGAAATACTTCCTGTTACTGTCCTGAGTTGTATAAATATTCCTTGGACCCAAAGCCCTTGCTTTAGGGTAGAGAATGGAGGATGAATGGATCTTTTTTTCCTTATTTCCTACAATTTTGTTCTCTGTATTGCCTTCAGTACTTGTAACTTGCATGCGACTGATGCTTCATGATTGTTTATTGAATGAGAAAACAGTTCTTTCTACTTTTCTTCTCTTTATTCAAGAGCTTAGACTAATTAGCTTGTAAAATATTGCCTAGACCTACTGTTTCAACATGTAGAATACTATCAGAGAATGACTTACAAATTTCTGAAAGGCAGTGGCAGGAAGGTGGCTGTAACAAGTTTATTGTACAAGCTCTGTCCTTTGCAGAGCACACGAGAAATGTCAAGTGAATTTGGATTTACTTAAAGTGCAAGAATATTTGTCTTGTCCTTGGTTTTAATTTTATTTTTTAAATATTTTTATTAAGATACATTCATGAGACAGGGGGTGGTTCATAGTGACAATTCCAATTAGACTTATGTTGTACATTAGTTACATTGCCCCCACTGTCTCTCTCCCTCAGTCCCCTCCCCACCCTACTTAAAGCAATTGCATATAGGTATATGAAGTCCATCAACCATATACTGTCACCTTAATCTCCTTAGTTCACCCTCCCCCACACACAATTACCTACCCTCTGCACACACTGTGCCTATTTTACAGTCCTAGTTTTCATAATATTTGACTTGATGTTTAGAGGGGTGTCTCATTGTGTGCCCTCTGTGGGTGTGCTTTACTTTGGTCTGTTCAAACAATACTCTCCCTTACCCCTTTACCTCCCACCCCTCATTTTTTAACATCTTTCAATACACATTCTTTTATCCTCTATGTTCACATCTTGTGGTATGTGATATTACCATTGCTCTATCATTCTCTTTTCCTTTATCTCTTTCCCTGAGTTCCATAGAGCAGTTAGACTGTTACACTGAAGTTCATCGCAGCACTGTTCATAATAACCAACCTCTGGAAACACCCAGATGCCTTACAACTGATGAATGGATCAAGAAAATGTGGTATATATACACAATGGAGTATTACTCAGCCACAAGGAATAATGACATGGGGTTTGAAGATAAATGGATGTAATTGGAGGACATCATGTTAAGTGAAGTTAGCCAGGATCAGAAACACAAAGGATGCATGTTTTCTATCATACATGGAGGATAGATCCAAAGATAAAAATATACACAAAACAAGCATGATCATATACAAACTCAGTTGTTTTGTCCATTTTTGCCTCCTTTTTCCTTGCCTGGAATGTCTAAGTATTTCTTCATATGCAGCCATAGCAGAGAAACTCACTGATAAATAGTTTTTATATCTAAGTGAGATTTGATCTAATTGCTCATTTCACAAAAAGTTAATGTTGGAGGTTCAGGATGATAAGATTGTGCAAGGAGGCAGGGAATTATGGGAAATCAGAAGGGAAAAAGATACTTGGGCAGCCCCAGAGCTATCTCATGCATCTGGAGTGGAGGGTTCGGGGGGAACAGAAGCTTCATCTGTTTCTCTTAATAACAGCCCTGTTTTTGTGGCTACAGAGCAGGATACATTCTTCAGAGTGCTCTGATGTTCCTGGATTGTCAGAAGATAGGAAGAATGATATAAATATGAAAAGAAGGATGAATTTCTAGTTTGATTTAACAGCAGAGCCTCCTAAGTCATTCTCCTTTATTTTTTACTTTTTTAACTTGTTGTGTTGGGTGGAGGTACATTGTGGCATTTACAAAAGTTCTTACAATCCCCCTCCACCATTCTCCTTGATCTTTCCCCCCAATTCCTGGAATGGTTTCAGCAGGTATCATTTTTGCATTTGCATATATGTGTACACATATTTTCTAATTACACTAATAACAATCAGAGATTGAACATACATCACCCTGGGCTCAAGGGGGATGTAAGTGGTAGTCTGCTGGTCACAGTAGTTTGTGACCAACCCCTAGGATCCCTCCAGGTCTATGTGGATGTGCACTGATGCTTTATAAAGTGGATGCACAGCTCAGCAGAATCCAACATCTCATGGAATGTGAGGAGCATCCATATAGCAGCAAAACTGCCCTGAGGAGCTATGTATCCCAGCCTGAAAGCCAGGTGGGAATGGAAGCCAATAGCAGCTGTGCTATATTGTGGGATGGCTGCAGTACTATATTGAGTGATCACGGTGCCATTGTGGGAACACAGACAGTCTCAAGTCATCTATGGCAGTGGAGGATAGATGAGAACTTCTGATTATAGCTAAGTTTTAAATCATTAAAATTTTTGCCATTTACATAATGTGTACATAGTACTTCCAGCCCACTCACCCCCGAGACATTTTGAAGCTATTCTAGGAATGAGGGAGGGGCGAAAGAAGAACGATGGTGGGGGTGAATTCAAGTATGATATATTATAAGAACTTTTATAAATGCCACAATGTACCCCCAGCACAACAATAACAAAACAAAAAACCATTAAACATTTATAAAGACATAAGGACACACATATTAGTGGTACTTGCTTAAAAAGTGATTTTTTAAATAAATTTTTTATTATGGTATATTCATTATACAGGAGGGATTCATAGTGACAATTCTGATTAGACTTATATTGTACATTATTTACATTGCCCCCATTGTGTCTCCCCCCAACTCCCCCCCACCCCACTTAAAGCAATTGCAAGAGGTTGCTTAGTTCTGTTTCATATAGGTATATGAAGTCCATCTGCCATTGTCACCTTAATCTCCTCCCTTCACTCCCCCCCAGTAACACCCCCTACCCACATACACTGTACCTATTCTTACAAATCATTTTTTTAGGATTGGAAAGGCCTGTCGGGTTCATCTTTTTCCATGCTGTTCAGCCTGGGATCTGGCTGTATACTAAGACTTCCCAAAACTCAGTTGATGAATACAAAAAGTATTTATTTTTGTACAGGAGTCTATGGGTACATAAGTTCTATTGATCTAGACACACCTGTGCTGGTCTCAGTGGGGCTTGTTGATGTGTCAACATCAACCCACCTGGTGGGTCTAGGATGGTCTTGTTCACATGTCTTATGTTTGGATGACTACAAGCTGGAGTGATTATCACTCATCACTCAGCACACTGGTCCAGGCTTTTTATTTATTTTCTTCTTTTTGTGTGTTATTGAGGTTGAGTTCAAGGCCTTATGCTTGCTAAGCAGGCACTCTACCAATTGAGTCACTTCCCCAGCCATTTTTGCTTTAATTGTTTTTCACGTAGGGTCTCATGTTTTTCCTCAGTCTGGCCTGAACCCTGATCCTCCCATGTAACTGGGATGATAAGCACATACCACCATGCCCATCTTTTCTTGCTTGAAGTGGGGTCTTCCTAACTTTTTGCCTGGCTGTCCCAAACCATGATTCTCTTGATCTCTTCCTCTCAAGTATCTAGGATTGCAGGCATGAGCCACTGTGTCTAGCTCACTGACCTAGGTTTTTCCTCATGGTAGTTGATCAGGGTTGTAAGAGAACAAGGCCTCTGAAAACTGAGGCTACGAACAATATTTTCCAAGCATATTCTAGTCTATTCCTTGCCCAAATCAGTACCAAGAGCAGTCCAGATTCAAGGGCATGGAGAAGGAGAAGACTTTACTCTTTGATGAGAAAAGATGCACAACCATAGGCCAGGAGGTGTGAATACAGCAAGGGCACAATTGAACCATCTTTGCAACTGGCATGAGGAGGTGCTAAATATATCTTTGTCAAATGAATCAGTGACTTTAAATGACACCTAGTCTCTCATAATTTCATGCTTCCATGTTCTTTCCAACTTTACCAAATGGTTACCAATCCTTTGCTTGAACGCCATCAACAACAGGAAAACTACATTAATTGCAATCCACCTCTTCTGAAGCCAATAAACTGAATTAAATTGTACAAGTTACTTTACATCTTTGGAACTATGTTTTTTGTGTGTGACATATTGAAGAGATCTTCAATTTCTATAATAAATTGAACAATATAAGTGTTCTGACATTCTATGTAGTTTCTGAAATAAGAACGACCTCTCCTCATCTTTCCATACTTGTTCTCTTTTAGTATAAAGGAATCATATATTTTTGGGGATGGGGGTACTATAAAAACATCTACCTAGGTTTTTGTAAGGACCCAGAGATCAGAAGTTGATAATATACAGACAGCATATTTTCTATGTCATTTTTATGATGGTGTCTGCTATAGAGTATTTCTTGCTAATAGAAAGAGACACTTCCAAAGGGGTCACCTGGCCTTTCCAAAGGGCTTTACAAACATTCTGAGTTCTTCTTGTAGCAATTCTGTGAGGTCATTGAGTGTTTTCATTCTTCTCGATTTATAAAGGTTTAGATGCAAGTGGTATGCCCTAGTTCACAGGACATGTCAATGGTTGAACATGTATAAAACCTCATAGCCCAAGGCTCCATCAGCTTTCTGACCTGTATTTTTACTGGTTGGTGAAAGCAGATTGAGTCTTTGGGCTTGGATTCTACCCTGAAACTCTCACCCAGCTGAGAGTTATAACTTCACACTGTACAATAAAAAAAAGAGATTTCCATTTTTTTTTTTTTGGTTTAGGGTTGAATTCTAATTTGGTTGTGAAATTGATTTAGTGGGTGTAGATAAGCATTTAAAATAGAATTTTAAAAGAGTAGGACAGAAAATAGATTGCATTCATATAATAAATGTTTATTAAAAGGTTTCTTCTCTGTATATTAATGCATGTTTACACATGCATGTAGATGCATGAATAGCTATATGTAAAAATAGGGTTGCAATTTATTTTTTGGTGATACTGAGGTTTGTTTGCTGGGCACACACTATATTACTTGAGCTATATCTTCAGTCCTTTTTGCTCTGTTTTTTTTTTGCAGCTCTGGGGTTTGAATTCATGGCCTAACACTTTCCAGGCAGGTGCTCTACCACTTGAGCCACTCCGCCAGCTGCTCTGGTTATGTTGGAGGTAGAGTCTTGCTTTTTGCTCAGACCATCCTGGACTATGGTCCCCCATTTTCTGCTTCCCACCATTGCTGGGATGACAGGCACATGTAATCTTTTTTCTGTTGAGATGGAGGTCTCACACATATTTTTGCCTTGGCTGGCATCGAACCTTAATCCCGATCTTAACCTCCCACATACTTTGAAGTGACAGGCATGCACCACTGCACCCAGTTATTGGATGAGATGGGGTCTCCCTAAATTTTTTGCCCAGGCTGGCTTCAAACAGCAATTTTCCTGATCTCAGCTTCCCAAGAAGCTAGGATTATAGGTGTGAGCCACTGGTGCCCAAACTAAAGTATTGTTTCTTAGGTGGGGTAGGTTCAAAGACATTTTAATGCCATCAGTTTAGTTTTGTCTCCATTATTTTAGAACTCAGGAAACTGAAGTCCATGGACATGAAGTATCTTCACTGAAGCTGCCCAGAAGGTTGGTGGGTGAAGGTAGGTTTTGAATTTATATTTCCCAATTCTCATAGGAAATCTATTCATGGTGGAAAAAATAAAGACTTTTCAGTCAAACAAAAGTTGGCTCAGGTCCTTGCCCCATGATTTACTGGCTGTGATAACAGATGTATTGCTTATCTTCATTTTGTAGATAAGAAACTGAGGCTTGGAGAGGTTAATGCATCATAGGATTCAAAGTGGGAGCTAAGTTAGATAAATAATGTACACATAAAACAAGTAAAAATTTACTCATTTTGCAAATAATTTTTCAGGGTAGTCCTTTTTTTGTGGGACCAGGCATTTTCCTCCTAATTCCCAAGATCACTATTATTCCACTTTTAAATATAACATTATATATAAAGGTTTTATATATCTTGGTATATATCTATGTATACTGGGTATATCTATCTATCTATACACACACACACACATATATGGTTAAACTTTGCATAGTACATGATAAACAAATGAATAATACTAAATTTAGTCTTTAGTCTTATGCAATAAATATGTTCTAGAAATTATATAGAAACATGTAATATTGTTAATATCATGGATTAAAATAAAATGTATAATAATGAACAGTTGCTTTAAAAACCAAGCAAAATTTATTAATTTTGTGATTTGTATGATCTAAAAAAAAAGTGTAACAAATGTGAAGAGGGAGAAATCACTGTGTGTTAAAGAATTCAAGATGGGCTGCCTGGAGGATATTTGAGTTAGTGATAGTGAAAGAACTGGTAGAATTTAAGAATCCATGGAGAGAAGAAAGCATGAGATGGAAGAAAAGTACAGAGAGAGGCATAGAGGCAGAGGGTCTAATGAGACAGGACATGTTTGGGTTAGGTAATGTGGAATGTGCACAAAAATGACAGAGGAGCTATAGGACCTGAATTGTCAGATCAGGATTTGAGATGTGATTCTACAGGAAATGGACTCATCTGAGGAATAGCATGGAAAGAGAGTATTTAAAGAAATCTAATTCTCAGTTCAGTAGAAGCACAGGTTCTTGGAGGCAACACATTTTGCAAAAAGTTTTAATCAGGGTAGGTTAATTTATTTCCAGACTTTATTGTCATATATCATCAAAAAGAAGGCAAAGGTAAAGAAGGAGGAGGAGGAGAGGTAGGAGAAGAAATAGAGAAAGAGAAAGAAGAGAAAGAAAAAAGAAAGGAAGGAAGAAAGAAAAGAAGGAAGGAAGAAAGAAAAAGCAAGCAACCAAGTAAATTGGTTTAATTTGAACATTCAAATTTGAGGTCAGACAGCCTAACTTCAAACCTCATGGATTCTGAATAAAAGCAATGTGGAGACATTTCTCCCAAAATATTATACAACAAATGGATAAGAGATGCTAAACTCTGGAGAGAGTCAAGGAAAAGAGAAACGACCCAGTCCTGACAAGTCCCAGAAAAATGATTGTGATGGACAGATGACTAGTACCTGAATGAAAATACACAAAGAGGATTATAGGAATTGTCCCATCAGGACTATCCTTGAGAAAATGATAATTAGAATCAGCATGCATGTTAAGTCAATGGCCTGTAAGGATGATATAGGAAATGATGATTTGAGGGCCTCACACCTAATCCATGAATAAAGACCTCATATCTATAAACTCAACATAAAACAAGCAATTACTGTAGTTTTTACATTCGTGAGGCCTCAGTCCTTCTGAGTATCCCTGTATTGCAGAGTCATTCTTCATCTTTTTGTGTGACTCTAAGTTTTGTCTCTTCTGCTTAGGACAGTACTGTTATGATAACCAAAATCTACAGAGCATACTTTGTACCTCTAGTACATTGTACATATGTGAAATAATCATATTATTTCATTATTGTTGTTGCTACTATTAGTAATGTTTTTATTATTACCATTTTAATCTTCATTCTGGAAACATTATAAATTAGAGGTAACTGATATCAAGCAAAGTCATGATACAAATTTTTCTTATTTGAAGCATGCTACATTGGTCCTATTTGTATCTAATTAGCCAGTCTTTAGATTCTATGGTTTCACATTCTCAGTTGAATAACGGAATAATTTTGTAATATAATGACTGATAGAGAATTTTCAGATCATTCATAATTCTCCTCTTCCTTCCCTTCTTCTTCATATTCTTGACACATAATTATAGTGTCTTCAACATTTCCTCAAACAGTAGACTCCTATTTTGTGATTTTCTTTTACTTCTTATTTTTTGTGTGTGCTGTGGTTTGGTTGTATTGGGACAGCTGTAACTGCATACAAACCTCCACATATGGTTAGACTTTAGAGAGCCATGGGAGGATAATTATATGATTTGTTAGGGTATAAAATTTCTACTGGTGCAGTAAAATATATCAGATTATTATATCAAAATATTGACACAAAATAAGTGAGACCCAAATTATAGAACTTACCAGTTTTGCATGGCTCCACCTGCCTCCAGGCCTCTCTCTACCTTTTGTTCTATGGAGTTTGGAACTTGTATATACATTCTATACCATCTCTAGCTATCTATTTCTGCCACCCAGATAAGAGTGGTCTCTAACCCTGGCTCTCTGGTTTCCAATGTGTCAGAACTGTCAATGGTCAGCCTGAACCCAATAGGACCAAGAGAGAATCTGACCCAACTCACTCTTAGAAGACTCTGATGCACTGACATGGGATAAGAGATCTGGCTTCTTCAGAAACTGCTTGACAGACCAGGTGATACAGAGAGATGTGTGAAGACATTAATACCCAAAGTGAAAAAATTTGATCAATGATAGGAAAGAGACAGAAGACAGCCAAGAGAATTTTTTCCTTTCTCTTTCCAAAGGCTTGTTCAAATGTGTAGTTGGTCCCAAATATAGAGACTTTCTGTGTGAATGAACAATTAGCCATGTTTACCCATGAAGTTATGGGCATCAAGGTAATACACATCTTTTATTTACTCTCTTCTTTCCCTGACTAATGTTTCCATTTTCTTCAGTTTTGTTCCTCTATTATTTCTGTAGAAGCAATAGTATCTAAACTTTTTCTTGGACTCTGTCTCCTAAGAGCATGGGCTAAGCTACATATTGAATATGTAAGTGTTTGTGCCACAAACACTAAGTGCTTCCCATGTAGTTGAGAAAATGTGCTGAAAAGTTGTGGCACTTACTTGGAAGATTATTCAAGTCTATTAGAGGGAATAAATTATTTATGGTTTATGTATAAGTTTTCATTAACTCATAGCTTTTCTATGTGATATTAGTAAAATTAATGTTTAATAGAGGTTAATGTAAAATTTGGCACTAAAATTTAAGGAAGACTTAATCAGTATTTTCTCATGTCATTTAATATATTTGAAAGCACTGAATTTATGGTAATTTATAAAGCTGTATTTAGTGAATGTCTAATAATTGATTAATGGTTCTTTTAAATTCGGATATGCTGTTGTTTTCTTCTTCTCTGCCATCTTCTCTCTCTTCTCTCTCTTCCCACTGCTCACCCATTTCCTCTGTCTTCATATCCTTCTCCTCTCAATCCTCTTTATCTTTGTTTGCACACACGCTGCTGAGGTGGGCATTTTGGTCTGCAAAAGTGACCTGAATTTGTATACCTTAGGTAAGAATCTTAGAAGTAGAAAATGTGTCAAAGAATAAGAATACCTTAAGGCTACTGATAGGGATTGATACATTTCTTGATAAGTTCATCAAATCGATCTTCACCAAAATGAAACATCACAACCTTGACTTTTGGTACTTTAACAAGCTCCAAAAGGTTACTGCCATTTTCACTAATTGGTATATTTGAATATATATCTTTCTTTAACTGGTTTAGTAATCTTTTGATTATTATTTTATTTATTGTTATTATTTTAGATGAATTAACAGATTACTTTTTAAAATTTACCTTGATTAGGTTCACCCCTACATCATTCTCCCTCACTCCCTGCCCCCTCTTAAGCAATTTCAATTTTCTATTTTCATATGAGTATATATTCACTCTCCTTCACATCCCCATTTACCCTCCCTGCTCCCATCTCTAAACAGGTCCTGTTTTATCTTCTTGTTCTTCATTTTTTAGAGTGTGTATTCATTGTTCAAAGGGGTCATATTTTTCTTTTGTGATACATACACACACACACATGCACACATACTGGAGTCTTAGTATTTTTCTTATGAAAAAACTTTATATATAATGAATATCATCTATTTTTCTGTGTACTTCTCATAAACGTTTTTCTTAGCTTGATGTTTGTCTTTCAATTCATGGTTTTGCTTCACAAAAATACCAAACATTTTTGAATACTACTTCTTAGTACTTTATATTTGATTGACTTTCAACTTTGCCTTTTCTGCAAATTACACAAAATTTACCTTTCAGAATTAATTTAGAATGTAACACATATGTACAGGAAAGCAATGTGAGTAAACTCCCTGTGTAGCTATCCTTATCTCAACTAGCAAAAACCCTTGTTCCTTCCTATTATTGCTTATACTCTCCAACAAAATTAGAGATAAGGGCAAAATAGTTTCTGCCAGGTATCAAGGGAGTTAGGGGGAGAGGGAGGGGGCGGAGTGGGTGGTAAGGGAGGGGGTGGGGGCAGGGGGGAGAACTGACCCAAGCATTGTATGCACATATGAATAATAAAAAGATAAAAAAAGAAAGAAATACAGAGAAAAAAAATAAATAAAAAATAAACATTGTACAGTTAAAAAAAAAGAAATATAAGACAGAGAGAAATTGTAATAAGATACTCACCCAGAAAAATTAAGCTATAAATAATGTTATTCTTAAGCAGAGAAAAGAAAGAAATCTTACAGTAATTAAAATCAGCACCAAAATAGAAAAAACAAACAAACAAAAGAAAGATAGAATTAAACTTCATTGAGTGAAGCTCAAAATTTAGAAGTAAAATGATCACATTTTTACTAAGAAAACTTCCTATCAAAGATTATTTATTCACATAAAAATAACTTTTGAAGACAACATAAAAGTTTTCATCATTCTCTTCTACAATGTAGAAGATATTTCTTTTTCAAACATTTGCCTGGAAATTATTTTAATGGATTGAAAAATGGATTCTTCAATTCTTCTTTCTGTAAGAGATGATTCCATGATCTTTTTAAAGTACTAATCCTATCATATGTCTAATATTATCTTTCCTGTCTTAATTACACTACTTTATTCATCGTTATATTGTAGATTTGCCTAATGCTTAGGACAATCATGGTAAATAGTTTAAAATAAGTAAAGGATTTAATTAATGGTGAAGCAATCAGTCTCAGATTTTTCAGGTGAAACAAACAACTATAACAAAAAAGAATTGGAATAAAATTTGTTTTACTAATCAGGCAGCATAGGAGAGATACTGGGCTTCACGGATCACAAAATTAACCAAGAATGTTCTGTGATCTCATCTCAACCCTAGCAAATTTCTCAGGGACAGGAAATCAATTTCCATCATGTGATCAAGCAGTATTCTAGTTTGGGGTGTGTCTTTCCCCAGATTTTATAGAATTTTAAATAATTAATCTTCATAGAATAGGTCGGAACCAATTAGGGTAGTTCTGTCTTCTCTCCCGCACCCTTAGGGCATATAGTAGTGTGTTGAATGATGGAAATTATGGTTCCAGTTGTAGCTATTATGGTTTCTTTCTCATTCATGCCTTTCTTTAAGGTCTACAAGGATAAAATCAACCAGCGTGAAACCAGTATTCACAACATGTGGGGGTAAACGAGGTCCAGGGCTGTCTGAGCTTTATGGTCTGACCATCATTGATGCTGAGTACACACAGAGAACTCTCCTGCTATAACTCACTCTTGACCTTGCAGAAGGCCTCTTGCTGACCATGCTATCAATCACCTAGCACTTTGAGCTGTGGACTAACATTTTCATTTTGCATGGAAGAGCTAGGACCTCCAGACCCACATTTATTTATGCAGCGTAAATCTGATTGTGTGTGATATCTGTCAAAAATTAATTTCACCTTGTTTCTTAGCTTCTTTCTTCAATAAGGGAAAGGGACTATCCAAACTATGCAACTGCATTTCTGTCTAGGGATCCTTTTCCTCTTTTCAAAGGAAGGTTCCTGAAAAAAATACCTTCATCTTGCTTGGTGCAGTTTCCTTGATTATTACTACAAGTCCAAAGAAAGAATACAAAAGAATCTGCTTGGATAAGAATGTCTCCTGTGCTATTTAACTTTTGGACCAATAAATGTCCCTGGAGTCTGGCTGGAGGGATGGATAACACATACATTTATCTTTAACCTGCAAGCTGTTAGGGGCAAAGAGCAGAGGAAATTCAATTTCAAGAACCAGTTGTTCTGATCAGACTTGGCATGTGTGCCTGGACAATATGATTTGTGACCTAAGCAGAATTCATGTAAACCTAATACCAATTAGCATGTATAAGTAGTTTTCTCCAAGCACTGCCTTTCAATTTTGGACTTTGAAAGCACATGGGAAGTGAGAGTGCAAGCCTAGGGCCTTATAGATTCGAATTCTGGGTCTGTCCTCCCTCTAGGTATGTTAAAGTTGGCTAAATTTCAGCTTCTTTATCTAAAAAAAAGAAGAAAATTAGTCCCTATTGCATAACTTTGTTACATTAAATGAGGACCTGGTATAGGGTCTGGTAAATAGTGTTTAATAATAAAATGATGCTAATAGTAATACAGCAGTATAATAATTTTATGACCACCAATGATTACATAATGATGTATTTTATCTATTTCTTATTTCCTTAGTAATAGGAATATTAACAATGAACATTTTTTATCATTGTCATTATTATCAGGAACCAAGAAGATGGACAAGATGCATTGTTCCACACATAACACTATTTACCCAAGGATCTATAAACAATTCACAAACGTCTTTCTGACCCTCATGGTGGTATTTTTCTTCTGCTTTTTTTCAGGACAAAGGAATATATTCTGAGTCATATCTCATTTGTGTGATAACATGAAATTTTTTCTCTTTCTTACTAATATCTGGTCCTAGACCAGATTATAAGCTACTCTACACCAGAGTGCCTAACGTATGGTTATTGTAGGTAGAGAAACACACAGAGAAAATGAAGTCTTATTCAGAAATCAGAGTGGATACTATTATTGCTATATTGAAAAAGATTGCAGGGATTTCCCTTCCCTTTTTCCTTTCCCTCCCTTTCCCTTGCCTTGTTTTCTATTCTTTCTAACTCAGGATTGGCCTCATAGTTTCTAGGCCAGCAATCTATCACTTGCTCAGGGATTTTCTAGGAGATGAGACCAGTTGGAAAATGACTCAATTTTGTTTCAGACCTTGAAATAAATCCTTAAGTCTTAAAACATGTGTGTTTCTCAGTTTTCTTCCTCAAAATGTTCTCCTGTAGTGAAGCAGACAGACCATCTTTTATTCTGATGAAGGAAGTAGCTTTGAAATTTCCCTGTATGTAGGGATCTGTGTGTGTTAGGGGATAATCACAAGTTACAAATCTTCGAGTTCATCTCTAGGACTGGTAGAGTGGCTCAAGTGGTAGAGAACATGCCTAGCAAGCACGAGGACCTGAGTTCTATAACTACCAGTAATGAATCAATAATGGTTACTAGTAAGAGCTGTAATAACAGTAATAGAAATGTAAATATTGATGATAAAATTTCTTACAGATTTTATATGGTATACATTATGCACAATACTTTACATTCTTTAATGTATTTTAGCTTTATATGAAATCTAGGATATAGGCAACTATTTATATGAAAATAGAGTCAGAAGTTAAGTAAATACCCAATTTTTAATTCTTAGAAAAATATTTATGGAACGCCTACTGTGCCAGATGGAATTGAGGATATAGCAGTAAACATCACAGTCAAAACTTGGCTTTTTGGTGCTTATTTTCCAGCAGGAGGGCAAAAGATGATTTTAAAAAAATAAGATGTATGGTTAGATAGATATAATAAGGACTAAGGAGAAAAATAGCAGGAAAGAATATTAGAAAGTGTCAGAGGGAGGAAGCAATTTTAGATGGGTGGTCAGAGAAGACCCAATTAAGAAGGTAACATTTGAGTAGCGACCTAAAGAAACTAAATGCATTCATTTGGAGGAGCTTTTATGGATGTCAATAAAGCAAGTGCACAATGCTTAAGTTGGGAATAAGTGAAGAACATTTAGAGGGTCAGTGTGATGGCAGAGAACTGAGGTCAGAGATTCTACTGTGGGCTGGAGCATAAAGTCAGTGAGAGGGGAAGCATTTGAGGGCTAGAGTGGAGGAAGGAAAGAATCTTACTTTTCTTTGTATTTATTTTTTTAAATTTTGGAATAATTTTTGATTTATAGAAATGTTGTTAGATAGGATGGCATTATTATATATGTCATGTAGTTTCCCATAATGTTAGAATCTTACATAATCATAGTATATTTGCTAAAACTGACATTACTATTGTTATGTTACAATTACCAAAATTATAGCAGTTCTCACTTATCAATAGGGGATGTGTTTTGAGATGCTTACAACCATGGATAATACAGAAACCTGTAATTTAATGTCTTTTTCATCATAACTACACACTTATCATGCATTGTAGCCATAACTTTTTCAGTTTGAGGTGTGCTGTCATTTGCATCTGAACTGTAACCCAAAGGCCCATGTGTTCAAAGGTTGGCCCCCAGCCTTTGTTGGCACTGAAAAAGGGTATAAAGCTTAAGAGGTGGGGTCTAGTGGGAGGTTTTAGGTCATTAGGATTGTGTCTTTGAAGGCAATTGTGAGATGATGATTTTTTTTCTCTTTTACTTCTCTGCCACCATGAAGTGGCACCTTTGCTCTACATGTGCTCCTACCATGATGTTCTGCCTTGCCAAAGGTCCAAAATGACAGGTCAATGTATGGGCTAATACCTCTGAATCTGTGAACCAAAATAAATCTTTTCTCTTTTAAAGTTGATTATCTCAGATATTTTGTTACAGTAACAGAAGACTAGCACAAATTTCTTTCTCCTTCACGATCTCATGGATAGAAGATTCTTTCTTAATGTAGAGCTCAGCATAAGACCTTTGTCTTTACTTAGTAAGTCAATAATTTCTATCTTTTCAGTTAAGAAAAGTACTTAACAAATTCTCTTTGATATATCTGAATTATCAATCTCACTATTCTTGCATGTTTGGGTCATAATTAAGTAAAATATAGATTACTTGAACACAAGCATTGTGATACCACATCAGTCATTCTAATAACCTAAGTGGCTGATGGACAGGTGGCATACACAGCATAGTTACCCTGGACAACAGAATCATTCTCATCCCAGGCAGGATGGAGTAGAATGGTTTAAGATTTCATCACTTACTCAGAACAGTGCAAATTTAAACTTATGTATTATATGTTTGTGAAATATCCCATTCAATATTTTTGGGTCAAGGTTGGCCATGGGTAACATGATACTGTAGAAAGTGAAAGAGGACACTACTGTATCGATGTTATCAAGACTTCACCAACGTTTACACTAATGCTCTTTTGCATGTTGTTTTAGTTATCATGCTTCCTTGATCTTTTTGGGTTTTTCCTCCGTCTTTTTTTTAAGGCTTTGAAAGTTTTGAAGAAATGTTATCATTCGCTGGTAAATGGATGGAATTGGAGAATATCATTCTGAGTGAGGTTAGCCTGGCCCAAAAGACCAAAAATCGTATGTTCTCCCTCATATGTGGACATTAGATCAAGGGCAAACACAGCAAGGGGATTGGACTATGAGCACATGATAAAAGCTTTAGCACACAAGGGAGGGGTGAGGATAGGTAAGACACCTAAAAAATTAGTTAGCATTTGTTGCCCTTAACACAAACTAAAGCAGATACCTTAAAAGCAACTGAGGCCAATAGGAAAAGGGGACCAGGAACTAGAGAAAAGGTGAGAGCAAAAAGAATTAACCAGAAGGTAACACACACACACAGGAAATTAATGTGAGTCAACTCCCTATATAGCTATCCTTATCTTAACCAGCAAAACCCCTTGTTCCTTCCTATTATTGCTTATACTCTCTCTACAACAAAATTAGAAATAAGGGCAAAATAGTTTCTGCTGGGTATTGAGGGGGTGGGGGGGACAGGGAGGGGGCAGAGTGGGTGGTAAGGGAGGGGGTGGGGGCAGGGGCGAGAAATGACCCAAGCCTTGTATGCACATATGAATAATAAAAAAAAAAAAAGAAAGTTTTGAAGAGCACTGGTTATGTTGTAGGCTATCTCTCAATTTTGGTTTGTCTAATGGTTTCTCATGATTAGACTGGGCTTATGATTTGGGGACAAATACCACAGATGTGAGTCTCCTTTCTTGTCACATTGAATATAGTATCACATTTCTTATCACATGTGATGTGAGCCTTGATCACTTGATTAGGTTGGTATCTGATTGTTTCTCCACTATAAACTTAAAACCCAGCTCTTTCCTTACTCTACCTTTCGGAAACGAGTTCCTAAATCTAGCTTACACTCAAAGGGATGTGAATTAACTAACTCCTTCCTGACCTACTTTGTGATAGATTGTCCAGGCTACTGTGCTGAGAAAAAGAGTGGGAGGGAGATCAGTTAAAAAAATATTGTGCAAATCTGGCAAGAAAGGGCTAGCACTGCAGCACTGGAGGAAAGGGAAATAGCTGGGTTCTTGATCTATGTTAAACCTAAAGGACTTTAGTGACAGATTGGTTGTGGGATGTAAAGAGAGGGGTCAAGGATAACTCCAACCACATGGGAAAATGGAGATGCCATTTGCTGAAAGAGGAACAGTGCACATTGTTAGCAAGTGTGGGGGCAGTGAGAGGTGAACCAGGTTCTGTCTTTAATGTCCAGCCTCTATTTTTTTGTGCTCCTAAGTTTCTGTGACTCATTCTTGTTGTCTTGGAAGTATTTTCTGGCAGAGAGGGTAGTAAAGTTTCCATACTGTTTGTTCTGCTCCTTCCTCTTCTGCAGTTGGTCTTCACCAGCAAGACTTTTCTTCAGGTGTTCAACAGGTATGTCTTTCCTCTTGCTCAGCAGGTATCCAGCAGCCTGCCAATAGCAATACTTAAATTGGGGAGCATTTGAGGACAATCATCTATTATAACCATGGTGGCTTTTAATTGGATTTCTTTATTATCTCACTGCAAATGCTGGTCTCTTCCCTTCAAATTAAGCAGCAACTTTTTATTGTCATTGAGAAAATCATGTAATAACACATGTCCTAAAGCATTCCAAATTGGTCAAGGTGAAGGAGATGTTCTATGACATTCAGAACTAAAAATGATGCTCAGTTAGAGTTTGACCATGTTGGCAGATCTAATTCTACAGGCTAAATGGAAAACAATGAAGAGACATACGTTCACTCGCACAGCTCTGTAGTAGTGAACTTTCTTTTACTGTGACAATATACCTGAGGTTATCAGCTTAAAAGGAAAATGTTTTATTTTGGCTATGATTTTAAAGGTAGTCCATGGCTGCTTAGTTCTGTGGTTGGAACACTTGATAGATGAGTTTTGCTGGAAAGCAAAGAGTTATAGGAAGAGGCTGTGGTTCCAATATCCCCTTAAAGGGCATGCCTGCCCATATTTTCACTTGTTCCCACTAGGCCCCACCTCCTAAAGACTCCACCTTTTCTCCATATTGATATGGGGTGGGGACTAAGTCCTCAATACATGGTCCTTTGGGGACATTCAAGATCCAAATTATTAACAATCTCACATCCCATATCTTTTTCTTTTCTTCTTTGTCTGCTTCAGTGGAAACTCTGCTGTAAGAAGGCAGCTCTCCTGAGCCTACACATAGGAAGATACATTTGAGATATTTTCCACTATCCATGGGCATGCACTGATGGTTATCTATCTGCTAAAGTATTTTTTCACTATAGTTACATCCAAAGTCCTCATTATAGCAAAGTGATATAGGATCTAGATCCTGTTTACTCTTCCTTTCTCATAGCTCAAAGAATTCCAGAACCTACTTTCTGCCCTAATCCTTGCCATCTTTCTTACCTCAGTGCCTTTGCACTGGTACCATTTGCCACTTCCTTTTACCTTTGCAGGCAGAGCTAATTGCTGTTTATCTTTTATATTCCAGTAAAAGTATGGTTTTTCTAGAGGGAATTTCCTCATCACAAGCTCTAAAATTGGAATGTGCTCACATTATGTCATACAGCAATCACATCTCTTCACCAAACACTCCTCAGTATAGAACTCTGTTCATGGTAGCTACAGAACTTTGAATAATCTGACATCATCACTGCTCATTTCCTTGCTTCCTTGATTATTTTTGGATTCCCTCTGCTAGAATATGCATCCTTTACTGACAGAGGCATTATTTGCTTTTAAATTGTTGTATCCTCAACAACTGGACTAATGCCTCAAAATGACTGATCAACAAATATTTGTTAAGTGAATGAGTGAGTGTCCTGTGGACTTCCTGGAATCAGATTGTGAACAGCTCACTTCATGAACTTAAAAAAGAACACATTTGATAATGCATCTTTGGATAAGCAAATGACAGGAAAGTCTTTTGATTTGAGGGTTCAAAGTACATGTTTTGAGCCATGGAAGAACAAACAGCCACAGAGGACTAGAACAGGATGTGGGTGAAGGCAAACCAGCAGAATGAGGTCAGAACGGACAGCTGAGCAGAGCTAGTAAGTGTCTACCCACATGTAGCAGCATATTCCAATTTCCAAGAGATCAGCTTCCATGGTCTGACTCTGTGTTTCACAATATACCTAAAGAATTTCAAGTTGGTTTGCCACATTATTCCAGAGGGGTGGGTGGGGGGTATTTTGGAAGTCAATTATCTTGAAAAGTTCATTTATTCACTTCCATTCTAGTCTTTTGTGGAAAGTGGCAGAATAATCTAGTGGTTACCTGATGTTTAAAGTTGGAAGCCAAATAGGAATCTGGGCATCTCATATTGAGTTTTAGAAGAGACTGACCCATAAAATAATAGTGGGAAAGTAAGTTTATAAAGACCAGGGTATTCTGGGGAAGTGTGCTCACTTTATAAATTGAGAAAACAAAGCCAATATTATCTTGTCCATTTATAGGATACAATTTTTTGGTAAGAAAGTCTTTGACACTGTCCTTTTCCTTGAATCCTTAGCATTTGGATGCCTATCAAAATAGATAAGTGTGACCCATGGAGTTTATATCCAGGTGTAATTCTTGGATACAATATCTGATCTCAACTCTATTAACTTTGGCAAGAAGCAAAGCCACTCCAAATCCAGAGGCACAAGGGCACTGAAAAGGGTTCTCAATGAGCCATACTGCACCTTCGGCTAGAAGGAGCAGCAAGGGAGAGAAAGACAGGGAGCTGCAGCCCTGGCCCAATTCAGGTTCCGGGATAGCTAAGATGTTGTAAGATTTTAGAAGGAAACTTATGTCAAGGACAAAAACAAATATCTTCGTAGCAGAGATCATCTCATTTTTAAAAATCCCTGCTACTTTTTGCTTATTTTGCTCATTTCCTTCTTTTGTTCCTCCCTCTCTTCCTCCTTTCTTCCTTTTCTTCTCCCTCCCTCCTTTCCTTCCTTCTTTCTAAAAATTCTGTTGTGTTTGATATTCAGTCCCTCCTTGAGGAAAAAAAAACCCAATAATATGTAGATAGATAGATAGATAAAGATAGATAAATAGATAGACTGGTAGATAGATAGATTAATAGATAGAGGCATGTGACAAGGATTTAGTAGGGGAATTGGCCCACACAGTTATGGAGGCTCAGAAGTCTAACGATAGACCATCTGCAAGCTGGAGACACTGGGATGTCAGTAGCATGGTTCAGTGCAAGTCTGAAGGCTTCATAACCAGGGAACCAGTATAGTTCTTAGGCCTGTGGCCTGAGAACACAGGGGACCTGCTGGTACATATACTGGAATCTTAAGGCCAGAGAGCCTGGAGGTCTGTTTCTAAGGAGGAAGAGAGTGTCCTGGCTCCAAAGAGAGACACCAGCTTATCTTGCAGTTTCTGTTCTATCCAGGCCCTGAGGAGTTTGGATGGTGCCCTCTCAATGGAGTGTGGATCTTCATTTCTTGGTTCACTCAGACTCACACAAATCTCTGGAAACACCCTCACAGACATTCACCCAAATAATGTTTTACTAGTTCACTAGCTGTTCCTTAATTCAGTCAAGTTGTCCCCTAAATTAATCATTACATATCTTGGGTTTGGTTTTTAAATTTATTTTTAAAATTAGCTTTATTTCATACTATGCCATCTCCTACCCCTTTCCCCCACTGCAGTACCTGACACAGAATAAACAACAACATAACTGTTCTCTCTCTTTCTATTCCAGTTGTGTTATTGTTTTACTATGTTCCACATTCTGCTATCTTCCAACCTAAAAGAAAGTTTTATGACACTTCACACTAAGGTATTTATGAAAACATAATTATTGTCAAGGAAAACATGATAAGAATGGAGAGTAAAAAAGGTCTTTTAGAACGATGCCACTGAGCACAGTTGCTGTTGTGTCTACTCCTAAGATACATGGGTCTCAGGAGTCTAGGATGATAGAGCAAGAGAAAAAAATTAACATTGGGTTGAAACCCTTAAATGCTTCGTCTAGAATCTTCTTCCTCCCAAAGTTATCCCACTGATTCTTTCCCAGTGTTTTCTTCAAGGATGTACCTTACTTATTATGAGTGATGTTGAAAGAACTGACAAGTCAGCAGGCTGGGTCTGACCCGACTCAGAAACTCTGTCTCCTATTCCTGCAGTCAATAAAACTCCCCAGTTCTTCTGAGGACAGTAGGTTAGCTGTGGAAGGCTGGGCACCATGTCAAGGGTTGGGACACCTGCAGAAAAATAAATCTAATCGCCAGCCACAGTTGTTCTTTCTTCAATCTTCAGTCCCACACCTACCCGTGAAATCAGATCTGGCAGCTCAAGTTCCTGAGACTAGTACACTGTGTACTTTCTGGCTTCCCACAAATCAGAGAGAGAGAGAGAGAGAGAGAGAGAGAGAGAGAGAGAGAGAGAGAGAGAGAGAGAGAGAGAAGAGGAGAAATGTAAGAGGAGAAAGTCAAGTAAGAGTGGTTTGGAAAGGGACCAGAAAGCAGATAGATGAGTAGATGAGTTTTCCCTTTTCCCATCCTTTTGATGTCTGGACAGGCAAGGGAATAGTTTAGGCACATTAACAATTTTCCGTCAACAGTTGAACTGAGCTGAGAGCTGATGCTAGAAGAAACCTGCATTGTTGCCAGGTTCTGCTGCCTTTTTGCTTCTGAAATGAGGGAATTAACACAGGAAGAAATGTGGCTTGCATATATTATAAGACCTCCTGTTCCCAGCAGGGTTAGGGGACAAGAGACTTTGTGTGCATGTGCCTTTTGTGGAATAAAGTGTATCTTTTAAGGGATACTTTTAGTTCTCAGGTTGCTGTTAGGAGAGAAGAGCTTTACTCTGGCATGCAAATTCCTGTCACAAAGTGAACCTGAGACCTGGACCGCTGGGACAAGTCACCAGCCGGAGCAAGAGGAACTGAAGTTACCAAAAGTTACCAAATGATGTAGACTTGTATTGGGAGATGGCTTACAAATTACTCAAAGTCAAATCAAGCCAAGTAGATTTGTAGTAGTGAGCAAAATTCTAAGAAAGGCTTGGTGTTCAGGTGTTGGGAGCATTGCATTCCTAACCAGCTTTGTCTTCAGTGAAGTGACCTTTCAGGTCTAGAAGCAGGTGTGGCAATGACCCCAGCAGAGGCTTCTCTTTTGGCTGTGAATCTGGCTGCACACTGCATGCATTTATCCCCTTGCCCTCCCCAAGAGCTAGTGGCATTCTTACAAGAAGGCAGATTTCACATTCCAGCCTGGCTAGGTCCTTTGCAGAAGTGCCACATCTGCCCCAAATCTGGAGGGGACTGGGTTGCAGTGGCGGGTACCAAACCTGCATTCTCTTCTGAGATCTCACACTTATTCTTCTGAGGAAGTTTTAATGCAGTAGTTTTAAAAATAAAAATTAATGCCAGAAAATCCATATAGAACCAATTATCAAAATTTTCAACAAGGACAGGTTCAGTGATACTTATTTTTCCTTGGTTTTAGGCTTCACTGTAGCTCAGCTGGGTACTGACCCTGTCACCAACATTCTGAGGATAGAGACCTTCCTTCTCTCATGTCCCTTCCTCAACAAAGCAGAAAAGTTCATAATAATGTAGAAGCTGAGCCAGAGCTGGAGGTGAAAGCTTGTGCCCCAAAGATCAATTGTGCTGACTATGCCTGGTGCTGAGAACACCCTAATAATTAATTGAACCTCCTCACTCCACCCCATACCTGCAGAGCTCCCGGCTGGCTGTCAAAGGGGCTCGCCAATCAAGAGTGTTCTGATCCTACCAGGCACTCTCATTGTTAGGTCATATTTGGGGAGTTTTCTCAGCTAGTTCTCTCAGGAGACAGGGCCACTTCCTTTTGGGAGGACAAGATCTCTTGTGCCTGGCAGATTTTTAGTAGTCAGGGATAAGGTTTTTGAGTCCCTGAGGAAGACATTTCATGGGACATGGTGAATCCTTTTTCTTTCTATTCACTGCACTTTAAGTGGGAGAGTCTGGCCCTTAACATCCCATTTGCTTCAGAGACACTTTCTTCTGGGATAGGAACTGAAACTCACTCAAGTGACAGTGCAAATCATGAATAATCTGCAAGTCCCCTGGGCAAGAGCATTAGCTTAAGGCTTTGATCTCTGCCAACAGTAACAGGGGAACTACAGGTAACAGCCATGAAGCAGAGGAAACAAAAAATGGGGTTCTTCTCACCAGTGAATAACTAGCAATGACATTCTGATTAACTTATTTATTTGTTTATTTATTTTGGAGGAGAGCTACAGTGTCATTTGGGAATTCGTAGGCTTTCTTCGCTTCTCTAAACTAAGAAATAGCTTTAGCAGGGAAAAAAGCATAGATTTTCTCAAGTGTTTTTGTTATTGTTGATAACAATAAGGGAACACAAAGTGTTTTGCAAGTTATTTCACAGGTTCATTGCAGTCCTCAGGATAATTCTATGAGGTGGAATGTATCATTTCTATTGCATTGTGAAAACTGAGATTTGGAAAGAGAAAAATATCTGCTTAAAGTCTTGTAGCTTATATTCAAGTAGTAGAACTGGGACTCAAACCCAGGTAAGGTAACTTGATTTTCAGGGCTTGTTATTATTTGGATATGAAGTGTCTCCCTCAAAGGCTCATATGTGAAGGCTTGATACCCCGCTGGTGGCACTGCTGAGTGGTGCTAGGTTCATAAGGTCTCTGGCCTAATCAGTAAATTAATCCATTATATATGTTAATTTAACATATATAATGTTAAATTATAACATTATAATGTTATAATTTAATAATATTATTGGGAGGTGGTAGAAACTAGGATGTGGGGCTTAGTTGGATGAAGTAGACCACTAGGAGGTTTTCATTTAGGATATACCTTGTCTCTGGTCCCTCCTTCTCTCTTTTTGTTTTCTAGCTGCTTCCTCTGTCACCTGCTCTTGCTGTCGTGATGTTCTATTTCACTGCAGGTCCACAGCATTGGAGCAGCTGATCATAAAGTGAAATCTTTGAAACCATGAGCCAAAATAAATCATTTCTCCTTTAAGTTGTTTTTTTCAGGTATTTTGTCATAGTAACAAAAAGTTGGCTGACACAGGGCTCTTATTAAAAATTCAGGCTTCTTCAAAATCACTTGGACATATCTGAGTTCTCTTATCCCCACAATGCTTTTGCCCAATGCAGAAAGCTATGACGTCTGACTCCTTCTCTAAATGGCAGCCCATTGAAAGAAGAATAGTTAAATAACATCCTGTATAAATGTGGTTTGCCCATGAGCTCTCAGCTTTATTCCACGTGTTGGAAATACTTGCGTTGGTTTCTTTACTCTGGGCAGTTATGGGGAATGGTATTTCAGTTGCAAACATAGCATGTCAGACTGAGGAGAATGAGTCTGATGAGAACCTGCCCTTGACATACTTTTCTATATTTACCTTCTGAGTCTCCTGAGGCTGACCCTTGAGACCCTTGTAAATTCCTACAAAGCTGGAACCATACTGTTGCATGCTTTTTTGGATGGGAGCAAAGATACTGTGCTTACTCAGCAAATGTTGAAGCTTAAAGAAAAAAAATCTTATAGATTTGGGTTAGTGTATAAATTATCTATCATATTTTGGGAGGAATGATTTGTCCAAAAGCATTTATCTAACTGTGCATTGACAAGCTGGGTCATAACAGGACTACAGTACTCCCTCCTTATCTGTGGGAGATGCATACATTCCTAGGGCATGCTGGAAACCACGGCTTGATAGTAGTATACTGTTCTTTTCCTATACATACCTACGATAAAATTTAATTTACAAATTAGGCACAATTGGAACCAATGGGTGCTTGGAACTCATGCCTGTGTTTTGAGTATATATATACTCAAAAAGATAAATAGCAACAAGTGCTGGAAAAGATGTTGAGAAATTGTGGCCCTCATACACTACCCATGGGAATATAAAATGATACAGTTACTTTGGAGAACAGTGTATAAATTCCTTCAGTGGTTACCATATGCCCCAATAATTTCACCCCTACATATGCCTTAAGACATATGGAAACATGTCCATGCAAAAACATGTATATGAATATTCACAGAACTACTATTCAGGAGAGCGCCCAAATGGAAACAGCCTAAATGACTGCCAGCCAATGAATGGATAAATAAAATATGTTATATATTTTTTCAGATCTCATTTTTCTTTTTTTTTTTCTTTTCTCTTTTATTTTATTGTTTTTATTATTTACTTACATGTGTGGACATTGTTTGCGCCACTCCCCCTCCCACCTTAGTTTGAGATAAAGATAGCTATACAGAGAGATTGCTAGTGTTACTTCCATGCACTTGTGTATTGTTACCCACATTGGTTTGTCTCTGCCAGACGTCTTCACTTCTTCCTGGTCCCCTTCCCATAGTAGTCTCTGCCAATGTAAGATTACTTTATTCACTCCTCAGCAGGGAGCACATCAACCACATCCAAGTTTTAGGTTTTCTTTCCTTTTCCATATTTCTCCCGTGTGTTCTCCCCTTTGTGTGCGACCCACAGAATCTCATTTTTCAAAAAAATAAATGCAGCACTGATACATGTTACAAAATGAGTGGGCCTTGAAAACAGTATGTTAAGTGAAAGAAACCAGCCACAAAAGACCTTATATGATTTTATTCTTAGGAAATATCTAGAATTGGCAAATCTTTACAGATGGAAAATAGATTAGCAGTTGCCTAGGTCTAGAAGGAGGAGGTAGATAATGGCTAAGGGGGACAGAGTTCTTTGGGGAACAATGAAAATTTTTCTGAAATTGAAAAAAAAAACTTTTTGGTGGGGGGCAAGACTGGGGTTTGAACTCAAGGTCTCATGCTTGGTAGGCAGGCATTCTTACTGCTTGGGCTACTCTTCCAGCCCTTAAAATGAAAAAAAAACAAAAACAAAAACATAGGCACAGTGCAGATTAACACCAGTAACTAATAATAAAATAACACAATTTTAAGAAATACTGTAGTAAAAGTTATATGAATGTGGTCTTTCTCATTTTCTCCCAAAATACCTTATTGTACTTTCAACTTTTTACTAAAAGGGAACACCTTATGTCTTCTCTGTGGTGAATTGGAATAGCCAGCACTGCTGCTCTAGATCTTTAGTGCCATTATAAAGTAAATTAAAGGATATTTAACCACATCTCTGTGATTCTGTGACAGTCAAGCTGATCACTGAGATGGCCACCAAGTGGCTAATGGATAGGTTGTGTGTCAGCATGGATATGCAGAGCAGTGAGGGTTCATTTCCCTGCAGGAAGGCATTAAGCTTGCATCATACCCAGAACACTATGCAACTGAGTACTTAGGAATTGTTTATCTGGAAATTTTCATTTAATATTTTCGAATTGCAGTTGACTGTGGGCAACTGAAACTGTGGAAATTGCAACTGTGGATGCCAGCTCGTGTGGCTGACCAAATATGCCTTCTGGGAGAGATTATTTGCTTTGTTTGTTTTTCTTGCAATGTAAGAGAAATACGTTTAACTACTCTCTCTCCTTTAAGGAAATTAGATGCCCCAGTGTCCTTTAGAGGTTCTGATATTAGCCAGAGTAGTACAATTGGCACCAAATTATATGTTTCTTAAAAGTAAAATCAGAAAAACTTAAAGAGGGAGCTTGTAAAAACAGAGGGAAGATTGCTCAGAAGTTAACCAGCTGAGAGAGGAGGAGAACCAATGACACTGTTTTTCCTTTAAATGTGATGTCTCTTCACAAAAGAAAGCATGTGGCTGCCCTGCACCATGACCAATCCATGTTCCTCTGAAAGATGTGGTAGGAAAGAAAAGGACAATTAAAACTCAAGAAAAATGACAGAACACTGAGACATTGGAGGTTTGAATGCTCTATCTCTACAGCAGATGGAGACACTGCACCTTTAACATGCCTGATAAATAATCTTTATTTTGGAAATGTTGTGCATCTCTCCCACATAACAAAATCCTTTTAGTAGTTTTAGACTTTACCGTCGTTCTCTGCCTGTATAGAGGATAGCTATTGAATACATTATTTTTTCATATTTCAAAAGAAAACAGATATAAAAAGCAAAGGGATATTATTAGAGCTGCATCTCAGAGTAATTAAAAGTAACAGAAAACTGCTTCTTCCACATTTTTTCCATGTTTATTTGTTATGTTGAGTTCTACTTAAATCCTAATGCTGCATGAGATACTTGGATTGTTTTTTCTTTTTACTACTTAAAGAAATGAAAGAAAATCTCCTCTTTGTATTATCTTAAAGTCTACTAACTGTCACTCCAGACTGATGACATGAACTATTATGTTTTGAGTGTGCGTGTGCACCTGGGGACCCATGCACAGCCATAATAACATACAACCACATTAAGAGCTGCCTCCTTGACTATTTCAATGTCATCATTCCCTCCAATTTCTAAATCTTGATAGTGAACCTTCTGTTCTTACTCTTTCCATCCTTGCTTATCTTTCAGATTTGCCTAACTGTTAGACTTAATTCTACCCATTTTCTGCCAGCAGTGATAGGCACTGTGTGACTGCTCTTCAGAATTTTGTCCATCTGCCTGTCAGCTGCCCAGATGGAGCATCTCTGTGGCTTGGCTGAGCTTGAGAATGTACCTATTCCTATCCACTTATAGACTGCACTTCTTCAAGACTTTGGAAAGTCTCTGAATGATAAGAAAAAGAAGTAAATTGACAGTAGCAACACATATGCTGATAAATCTTGTGTATAACATTTTCATAGCTTTTACATTTTGTCTTAAAATATTTAGTCCATTTCTTAAAAAAATAAAAATTCTTATTTTTGAGCACTTGCATTCTCCATGAAAGACCTTTTTGTTATGCTTAGTAAAAGGAGGAAAAGACTGTTAAATTTGCTAAATATCTTCCACTATTTCCCATCTTTGCATTTTGTTATTATTTTTTCATTCAGTTGGAAAATTATTGCTTGTGTAAGATACAATGATTTTGCTCAGAAGAATTTTCTTGGAAACTGGGAAATAGGTTCTTTCATTAAATAAGCTGGATCAAATTTTAGCCTCAGGACAGGAATTAAATGAAACTTCTCTCTCCCATCATCCTCAGCCCTTTCTGCTATTATCTTCTTACTCATTCTTTCTGGTTATAAATTATTTCTCTGGTTTATTTCTTGCCTTCTTCTTTTTCATATGGTAATTGGTGTCTTCAAGCTACCTTCCAGAGAGAGAGAGAGAGGAATCCAGAGCCCTTCTAGACACAATAGAAAAAAAAAAAAACCCACAAACAATGATTTCAGGGCTTTTTTCTAACCAATTTGGCCACAGACCTTCTAATTCACTTCCTTTTCTAGCTCCCAATGAGGCCTTAGGAATGCAATAGGCAACAAAAGGAGCTCAGATATGGACCACCATGATTTATTCCTCTCTTGATGATGTTGCTATTAATGCCGTCACTGTAATACATCCTGTCACCTGTACAGGTGGTGAAATTCTTAACATAACTTCTAAAAAGATGGAAGGTGTTCAGGCTTAAATATACTAACAGCACAATTGACATCTGAGTAGCATCAATTTCCTTAGCATCCAGAGTTACTGATAAGGTTATTGAGATGACTAAATTTAAAAGTTATAAAGTAATAGCTTTAAATATGGTTTCTGTAAGATTTAAATAGAAAAAATGTAGCATGGAAATTCTCAAATGAGCCTTTTAAGCCAATATAATCAGTGGTACACTGGAACTGGCTCATACCAGCTAGCAAGAGTTCCTTATTACATTTGTAGGAATCTTGAGAGCTGCTTGTAAAATACAGACATTATTAAAAGTTAAATCAGAGAAACTTACAGTGAAATAAATTATATTAAAATGGTAATAAAAACTCAAACTTATTACTCACTAATTATTTTACTACATTTTACTATTATCTACGCTTCTGAGGTTTTTAAAATCTATTACTTACATAAAGTGGAAATACTATATAATGTGCTACAGCATATCTCTTCCCAACTCTGGGTTATGGTTTGAAATTGACCATCATGGGTCTATGTACATCACAGAAATTTGGCAAATATAATCAGAGCTCCTCTGATGTCAGACAGTTGATTATTAAACCTCTACTAGCACAGCATGTACAAAATTATCCCTCTCTTACACATGAGGATCAGAAGGTAAGAAGGCAAAGAAATATTGCAATGAGTGGGGAGAGTCAAGGCTGTATCACTACTGATCACTGCACAGCTAGGACAGTATGAACACATAGGTTACTTTTTTAACTATTAAGTATCAGTGGGGGAGAGAAATGTCTTTATTACTCTCCAATCTCTCCTCCTCACCAAAACTTCTGAAAATGCCTGCTCCACTTTCATTACTTTCATTCCACAGCCAGGATAGTATGCTTTGGGATATTCTGTTTTTAAGTGTCACACTCCACAAAAGAGCTGTGGTGTCTCAACTGATATCATACCTAGAAGTTCACAAATTAACTTCTACTCAAGTGTGATTCTAGCTTTCAGACAGAAGAGCCCCAGGTCGTGGTGAGATATTTGGGCACACTAGAGCTTCTGTGGGCATGATAAAAATGGTAAGTAGAACAAAACAGGAAGTGTCTGTCATGCCTGGCTATATGTAAATCCTTGTGTGTTGAGAGGGTGTTAGCAATGGCACTCTTTACCTATTTATCCTTGTTCAAGGTGTATCCTGACTTGGACATTTTAAAATAAAAACAGCATATAAGGACATCACTCAAAGGGACACTTGAACATACTTGTTGTGAATTCTGTAGACAACTCACAATTCCCAAATAAACACTAATATTAAAATTATTTTTCACAATTATTATCACCATTTTTCTCCTTCCCATTTGTAGAGTACCTTGTGTGCTAAACAATGTTTTCATCAAATATTACATTTTGAACTAAGAAATCTTGTTGTCTCAATGGAAATACTTCGGCATAAGAAAAACACTTCCCTGGGACTTGTACAGATTACTAAATTGATGTGAAACTTGATGTAGGTGTTAAATGTCAGCTCTGAAATTCATATTTGGAGAAAGAACAGTTATTATATGCCAAACATTGTGTTAAATATTTTTCCATATACTGTCATACACTATAATCAAGATAAAAGTATTATACTTATATTTTATGGATGGGGAAACTGGGGCATAAAATAAATAAGAGATTTTTTCCCAGGATTCTGTAGGAAGTTGATGAAAAAGACAGGGCTAAAGTCCAACCCTGCCTGACTTCAGCAGAGCTGTTCTGCACCATCTACTTGGAGCCAATAGGTCCAACCAAAGATCACACGCACTCTTCTAAAGTTTGTTCTATTGGTGGGAAATGCACCTCAACTTGCCTGCTGTGAACAGTGGTTAGCATGTATCAATCATTCAAAGGACGTTTTTGGAAATTTGTCTATTGTGAGGGATTTGGGGACTAAATGCCACAAGAAAATGAAAAAGGGGGAAATATCAAATAATCTCAGTTCTTTTCCCTCTGGTGTTTGGCCACCAATAGGTTTGGGTCATGGGAGAGTGATCTAAAATTGTAAAGTTGCAAACTTTTATTCAGTTGGATGAAGTTTAGAATGCAAACGCCAGTGTGTCTATGACATCTAGTATTTCATTATCTACCCCATGGATCCTTGCATCCCCAGAGAACTCTGCAGGCAGGTTTCTATGGAAATATAAACCAAATACTTTAAGGGTGTGAATCAAAAAGTGTTTCCACTTTTGCCCATGGGAACCAAATCTGTTGGTTGCTCTGAAAGACAGAACTTTAAAAACAGGCACAAAATGGAGAGCACTGTAGAGTCCGATTCTGTATTGCTGTAGAGTGCTCACCTGCACATTACTTTAGAAAAGAGTGTTCTTAATTCTAAATCCCAGCCTGAAAGAAGTAGGTTGGTTCTATCATTAAAAGTTGCTTTTCTTACAAGTATCACTGGATGAATGTCACTGGGAAGTGTCAGACTTATTAGTAATGGGCTAGGTAATTTTCTACCTTCATGTGTCATTGATAATGCTGTAGGCATTCCTATATATTTTCAGGGATCATACAGATTTTAGAATTTTCTAATGAGAAGTCATAACTTCCACACATTACTTGATTTTTCTACTATGAATCAATCACTCCATAATGATACTCTGGTACTATTACTGCATAACTGATTACTCTAAAACTTATCAGTTTAAAAGAATCATATTTTTGTTCACAAATTTGTGCATCTGGATTCTAGAAGGGCTTGATTGGTTAATTTTCACATGAGGTCTCCCAGGAAGTTGCAGTCATACATTGACTGGGGATTCATTTGAAGTTTTGACAAGGCTGGATGTACAGTGGGGTCAATCCTGTGGCAGGCAGTCAAGGCTAGCTTCAGATGGGAGTTCAGTTGTGGTCACTGAACAGAGCACTCAAATGTCACCTCTCCAGCATGACAACCTCAGTCAGGAGCCTCACTTGTGAGGCATCTTCCTTGAAGCCTGACTTTTCCCAGAGTCTATGTTTCAAGAGAACCATGTGTGTACTGAAAGTCTTTTCTGACCTGGCCTCAGAAGTCATGCTGTATCACTTCTGATATGTTCTATTGGTTAATCAGGCAAAAACCCACCCAGATTCAAGAGAAGGACCAAAGATCCTTTTTAATTATGGGTTTGCTAAAGGACTGTTGTTTCTCATCTTCTTGATGTGAACAGTGTCAAAGAAGTGAGGCAATAACAAAATGCACTTGTGAAAGTAATTGCTACATCAGCTTCCTTTGCTACACAATAAGCCACCACAAAATTTAAAATAACGGCCATTTGTTTAGCTCACTGTTTTACAGTTTGTAATTTAGCTTGGGTTCAGTTAGGTGGTTCTTGTGAGCTCTCCTGAGTGCCCTCATGCATCTGTGATCAGTTTTAGGTCAGTTCTGTGGATTTTTTCCTGGTCTCTTTGGGGCCTCAGTTTGGCTGTGGTCTGAGTGATCGCCCATTCTCTATTTTGTTCCAGTGGTGGAAAGAGGTCTGAGAGAGGGTGGAGACATGTGCAACCTCTTGAAGTCCAGGCTCCAGATCAGCATGTCATTACTTCTGTGAGCCAAAGCAAGTGACAAGGCCAGGCTAGTTCCTAGGGCTAAGGAAATGGAGCCCATTCCTTCTCAGAAATTGCTATACAGTCACTTTGTACAGGGTTAAGGAGTGGGAAAATTGTAGCCTTAGAAAATAACCTATTATAATAGTTAATCCTTATATAGTATCAACTTTTTGCCAGAAACTATTTTAGGCATTATATGTATACATATTTTATTTCATTTTCAAAATAACCCTAATGCAGTTACTATCATTATGCATATTTTGGTAGATAAGAAAGCAAACACAGAAAACGTGATGACTTGCTTGAAATCACACAGGTTTTCAATGAATACACCAGTGTTCACACTGAAAACTTGACTCCAGAGTCAATGTTTACTACTACCTTATATCGCTAAGATGTTTTGTTTTATAGGAATGACATTATGACAGCTAATTGAGGAGTGTTAATTTTCATATGTGAACTGAGGGTGAATTCCACTAACATGCTACTTCTTGTTCTGGGCTGGATGCTTGGATCACAGAGCATGACCTTTAGAACAATTTTGTCACATTATTGGCATTCAGTTGTATTATTAAAGACATAAGCAGATTTTATAACATGGTTAAAGAATGTAGCATATAATTCCCAAGTTTGAAAATAGAACTAGGTGCTTGTCGACTTAGTTTTTTTTTCTTTTTTGCCAAATGATAGAATTAGATTGAATGATTATTGATAATAAAATATTCTAAAATCTAAGTTTACTCAGTCTAATAGTTGTACATTGATTCAAAGCTATTTAAAGATGACCAATAAGGAGAATAAATATATTATTCATTGACAGTATTTGGGGATTTTGATTTTCTGTAAATTCTTTGCCTATGTCTCAAGCCACTTTTGTAGGTCTTAGTCAGATACATTACTTGCTGATAATTAAATATCCACCATTATCTTATAAAATATAGCACCTGGGAAACAATGTATTCATGTAATGGAGGTTTAGATAGACATTTCAATGATAACTGCTTTAGTAAAATAATCATGACAGTACCAGGACAAGATAATAAAGAAGAAAGACACAAAGGAGAAGAAAAGAAACAAGGGGGAATAAGTCAAGACAGAAAAAAATAAAACCTGTATATTTTTGGCTTTAATAAAGCTGTGTGTTGGGGACTTTCATTGTCAATGGGGGTGCTTGGCAAGTCTTGGTGTTCTCTGGGGAAATTTGAAAAGACATCTGTCCCAGTGCCTGGATAGCTCTTGATGGTGATGGTGCTTCCAAACTCTCTGCTACTGGATGTATCTTGATCCTTATTTGGAGTTTATTTATTTATTTATTGGCAATACTGGAGTTTGAACTCAGGCTCTCCCTCTTGCTAGGCAGGCCCTCTAACACTTGAGCCACATGCCCATCCCTTTTTTGCTTTAGTTAGTTTTTGCATAAGGTCTCATGTTTGTTCCAAGGGCCAACCTTGTACTGTGATCCTCCTACCTATACATCCTGCATAGCTGGATAGGTGAGATTATAGCACCACTATGCCTGACCTATGGAACTTATTTTAAAAGAAAAGTGAAAAAAATTATATCTTAGCCAAATGAGCAGAGGTAGCACAAGAAGATGAAATATAAAGAGCAGTTGTGCAATGAGGAGTATATCTTTGCACAGCCTCTTGTCATTTGACTTACTAAGTGGGGTTGGAGTGAGGTAGGTAGAAGGATAATGGCTCTGTATGAAAAGTAAAATCAGTTCCTAAGCAATTTCTGATTTTTCTTGATGAGTGACAAATTTATAGTTTCACCATCATGACATTCTGAGGTAATGCAGAACTCAAAAACTAGAAACACTTAGGATTGTATGCTTTGACCAGAGGGTTTATAATAGTTTATATATTTCTGAAAATTAAACCATTAGCTCTTGCCCAAGTGTCTGTATTGACTTAGCACACATGACCACAATCATGAAGTGTCAGAAGTAGTTTAAGTCCAGACTAATAAAAGATGTCAAGATGAGCCCAAAAGTACACAGAAATTAGCCATAGAGGAGAATGGAGGCTGGGATTTTATTGTCCACTTAGAATAACAGATGTGGCTATTAAAAAGAGGGACTATAAGAGACTACTGGGAGACTGATTGCTGAATCTATGACTGCAGTAGAAAGCTGAGACCCCTTAAGAGTTGCCCAGTTTGTCAAGTGGACAAGAACATATTATACGCCCTAACAATTGACAAGGAACCATATCTGTTCTCTATGCATCAGGTAAGACAAAAATATCCAATTAAGCTCTGAAACTGAAAACTCTCACCATGCCCAGGTATGGAATAACAACTCATACTCTCAGTACAGACATGAATTCTAAGCCGATAAATTAGGATGTAAATACTGATCCTGGACAGATGAATTCTCAGAGGTGCCTGCTAGAAGCAAAACAAAACTGCTCTTTAGGGCTTCTACGATACAGCAGGAAAGGTTCAAGTTGAAAATAAACTCTCATTCAAAGATTACAAGCCATAAGGGGAAATGAACCATAATGGAATGAAATCAGCAGATACAACAAACTGTGATATTAGTATTCTAAGAACTCAAGATTGTGGAATAATCTAAAAAGACATAAAGATAAAATAGATGAAAACATGCCACAAAAGAATAGGTATTAACAATGAAAAAGTGCATAAATGTTGGAAGAGAAAAAATAAAAACTGAAATAAAAAAGCTCAATGGAGACTTCAGTTCTGGAAAGATGGAGTAGAAGTACGGCCCTGTTCTCACACAATGTACAGCTAAGAACTCTGGGGTATGTCATAGCAGAACCCTGAATGATGGGAAGAAGAACGCAGAAGGGCTGGGGCATTTGGGTCCCAAGGAATGGCATGGTGATAAATTCCCTAGGACTCCTTTCATTTTCCTTCTATGTCCCACACTTGGAGCTGTGAAGAAATTAACAACCAGGAAGTCTTAGTGATCATAGATAAAAATGCTCCAATGAAAACGTGCTCTCTCTATTCAAAGGATGAAGGAATGGGAAAGTCCAGTAAGACATAAAACTTTTAAATGATAATAACCTGTCTCCAGACAAACATCAACAATAAAACCGTGTCTACAGTTCTACCCCATCTATAAGGGCTCAAGAATCCTAGATTTCTATCTTCACCAGGGTATAATGAGGTACCCCAAATACTCACCAAGGTTGTATTTGAAACTTTTGAGTTAATATTTTTATCACCACTGAATAATAATGGGCTTCCTTCTTTTTCCACCATGTCAATGTGGCCCATATGGGGAACCTGGATTCCTCCCACTCCTAGCAATCATGATGTGTGCCTCTCTACTTCCACTGGAATTGTGTCAGAAGAATTCCAATGGAGACTCAAGTACTTTTTAACACCCTAGGAGCCATAAAGCCATGCACCTCTCCCCTACCATGGGGTAGAGGCCACCTGGAGAATCAGATGGACAATGCCACCCTGTGTCAGTGGAAGTTTAATAGAGAACCTGGGTTTCTACAAACACTGTGCCAGTTACTTTCCTTACTGGAGCTATTTATGTCAGAAGAAGCAAGATAAAATATAAGGCTTAAGTAAAATCCACAGTCTCATTACATAATATCCCAGATCCCAAAGTTTCAAACTAAAAATCACTTATGCCAAAAAGCAGATGAATTCCAAATGAATGAAGCAACAACAAACTACAGCAACCCAGAGATGACAAAGATGCTAGAATTATCTGATGGAGATTTTAAAGTATCCATCATAAAAGAGGAACAAACAAGCAATCACAAACACAAATAAAGGAGAAAGTCTCAGAAAAAATACAAACTAGAAAATATAAGAACCAAGTCACAATTTTAGCTATGAAAAATATAGTAACTAAAAAGTATCCCTTAATGGCTGTGTTCAATGGCAGAGTGGAGGATCAAAAAAAACTACCAGTGAACTGATAGTACCAGTGAAAGATGGAATAATAGAGATTACTTTATCTGAATAATAGACAGAAAGTATTCTGTAAATAAAACAAATACAGCTTTATATATCTTTGGGAGCATGCCAGAATATCTAATATTTATTTAATCAGAGCCTTGAAGTTCAAGTACTCCAGGAAATAATGTCTGAAAATTACCCATATTTGGCAAAAGACACAGAATAAAAAAGTTGGGCAAGCAGGATTAAACCCAAGAGAATGAACAAATAAGACATATCATATTTAAAGCTCACTAAAACACATCATATTGAAGAGGCAGAAAATTCTTAAAATCAACAAGGAAAAAAAAGATATCATTTGCATTAGAAATCATAGATTGAAGAGATACAATGTATTTCAAGTCTAATAAGTAAAAACCTCTCAACTCAGAGTCCTTTATTTAGTAGAAATATACTTAAGGAAAGAGAAATGAAATCTTTCTGACATGAATAATTTTTTTTTGAAGGTACTAGATTTTGAACTCAGGGCCTATGCCCTCTACAACTTGAGCCTCCCCCCCGCCCCCAGTTCATGAATAAAAACTAAAAAAGCATTGTCATTTCACCAAAAAAGAATACCTAAGATCAATTATCTACATAGAAAGGAAAATAAGAAGGAGCCAGGGAAGAACAATGAAAAGAGTAAACACATGGGTAAATATGATATATTTTGCTTCTCTTGTTGAGTTTTCTCAATTATGATTGTGGTTGATGGTTGAAGTGAAAATTATATCACTGTCTGTTGTGGTCATAAATGTATATGGAGAAATCCATATGAAAAATATAACATAAATGGAGATAGTATAGGAGCATATATCAGGATCAGCTGGTAAAGTAGACTTGATAAGTTATGCAGAGATCATGTAGTGTCTAAAGTATAATAAAAAAGGTATGCAAAGAGATTCTCTCCAACCATATAGACAAATGTTCAGATAACCCCAAAGGAAGGCAGGAGAAGTTACTCAGAGAAACAAAAATTAGAAAGCAATAATAAAATGTCCCAATGTAAGCCCTAGCCTTTCAGGAATTACATAAAATATAGATAGTCTAAACATGCCAATTAAAAGAAATAAATAAGCATGGTGAATTATAAAACATGACCTATGTTCACAAGAGGCTCACTTAAAATATAATGGTATAATCAAGTTGAAAGAAAATACAGAAAAATATTTACCATACAAATATTAATACAAAGTAGGAGTAACTATCTTAATGTAAAATAGAGTAACTTTAGAGTAAATAAAATTACCAGAGACAAATTAAATGAGTTAGTACAGCAAGAAGACAATAGCACTCCTAAACGTATATGCAAAAACAGAGTAAAACATGTGAAGTAAAAATTAGGAGAGAAGAAATAGAGACATACACAATTATATTTGGAAAGTTCAACACCAATCTCTCAAGTCATAGAACAAATGTAGAGAAAATCAACAATCACATAGACGAATTCAACAATATCTTGAATCAACAGGATTTAATTGACATGGTCAAGATTTATTTTTCTTAATAGATGTCTAATTGATTCAGCACCATTTGTGGAAGAGGCTGTCTTTCTTCTATTAAATTGTTCTGTGCCTTTATCAGAAATTCAATTTGAGCAATTCTGAGCAGAAAGAGCAATGCTTCAGGTATCACTATACCTGATTTCAAATTATACTACAGAGTTATAGTAACAAAATCAGCATGGTACTGGCCTAAAAGCATACACATACACCAGTGAATAGAATATAGAGCCCCAAAATGAATCTATGCAGCTATAGTAATTTGATTTTTGACAAAGGTGAAAAACATATGTTGGAGAAAACATAGCTTCTTTAACAAATGGTGCTGGGATATCTAGATTATCTATATGTGGAAGGTCAAATCAAGATTCCTTTCTCTCACCTTGCACAAACAACAACTCAAAATGGATCAAACACCTTAATGTAAGACTTTAAACTTTGAAACTCCTAGAGGAACACATAGGGGAAATACTTCATGATATAGTCATAGGCAATGTTTTTCTGAATAGGGCTCCCATAGCTCAGGAAATATGAGCAAGAGTTGACAAATGGGATTACATAAAATTAAAAAGCTTTTGCATAGCAAAGGAAAGAAGAGAGTGAAGAGACAGCCTACAGAATGGGAGACAAGTTTCTGCCAGCTTTTTATCTGACAGGAGGTTAATATCCAGAATATACAAAGGGCTCAACAAATTAAACACCAAAAAGAAGAAATAAGCCAATCAATAAGGGAGCAAATGAACTGAATAGACACTTTTCAAAAGAAGTACAAATGTTTAGAAACACATGGAATGTTCAACATTTTACTTATCAGGGAAGTACAAATTGAAACTTTATTAAGATTCCATCTCTAGCCAAGTGTGGTGACTTAAACCTGTAATCTTAGCAACACTTGGGAGGCAGAGGTTGGGAGGATTGTGGTTTGAGGCCATCAGGGGCAAAAAGTTTATGAGACCACCACCTCAACCAATAAAAGCTGGGCACAGTGGTGTGCACTTGTCATTCTAGCTACTCAGGAAGTATAAATAGGTGGATCATGGTCCAGACTGCCTGGTTGTAAAGAGAAACCCTATCTCAAAAACAACAAATGCAAAAAAGGTCTGGGGGCTAGCAGGTGCAAGGCCCTGAGTCCAACCCCCCAGTAAGAATTACTGTCCACATGAAAATAAAAATAACAAATAATGGTGAGGGTGTGGGGTAAAGGAAAACTTACATGTTGTTCATGGGAACCTAAATTAGTCTAGTCTCTGGAAATTACTGTTGACATTCCTCAAAAAGATAAAATAAAGCAGATGCTGGCTCATGACTGTAATCTCAACTACTACTGAATTTCAGGGCCACCCCTAGCGAAAATTTCTTAAGACCACATCTCAATAAATAAAAGGTGGATATTGTGGTATCTACCTGCAATTCCAGATACTTGGGAGTTTAAATAGGAGGATCACAGTTGAGGTTGGCCCAAGCATAAATATAAGACCTTAATTGAAAAAATAGCTCTCTCTTTGTCTCTCTTTCTCTGGCTTCCACCCGACTCCACCATGGCCTTTGTAATTCCCCTTTCTAACCTTAATAAACTCCATTTACACCTCCCCCCCGCAAAAAAAGAAAAACAACTAAAGCAAAAAGGATGGGGTCATGGCTCAAGTGCAAGGCCCTGGGTTCAAACACCAGTACTGCCAAGAGAAAATTAAAACTAGAACTAGCATACTATCCACTATACCACTACTGAGTATGTAAAAGAATCCAAGTCAGCATACCATAGAGACATTTGAACACTCGTCTTTATTTTGACGCTATTTACAGTAGCCAAGTTACGGAATCAGCCTAGGTACTCAACAATGGATAAAGAAAATGTATCTATTCAGTTATAAAGAACAATGAAGTCATGTCATTTTCAGGAAAAGGGTTTAACTGGAGCTAATAAACCAGATTCAGAAAGACAAACATCACATGTTTGCACTTATATGTGGAATCTAGGGGGGAAAAAACCTATGAAAGTCAAAGGGGGAACTATTAGGGAAGAAGAAGCAGGTCGGAGGGAGACTGAAAGGGGACAAGAGAGGGTAGCAGTGTGTATGAATATTATCAAAGAGCACTACACACACGTATAAAAATGTCAACCGAAACCCATTATTTTATACAATTAATATATGCTAAAATTGAATTTGGCACATTTGTGTGGATCTGTTTTTTGAAGGGGGCTTTATGGGGGTTGAGCTCAGGGCTTTGTACTTGCTTGGCAGAAGCTCTACCACTTGATCCATGATCCCAGCCTTTTTGCTTTAATTATTGTTTTGGATAGGGTCTCTATGTTTTTGCCTGGGGCCAGCTTGGACAAGGATCCACCTACTTATGCTCCCCATGTAATTTGGATTACTGGTGTGTGCCACCCTGCCTGGCTTTTTGTGGGTCTATTCTTGATTTCCATGGATCTGTGCATCTATTCCTCTGCTGATTTTTGATCACTGTAGCTGTATGTAGTATAATGAGTCTTTGATTCCTTTGACTTTCATTTTAGAAATTGTCTCAGCTGTTTGGTTTATCTTGTCATATATGAAAATTTATAATATTTATTTATATGTACATAAAAATCTTACTGGGATAGTGGTAGGAATTGTCTTATACTTATCATCAATTTGGGGAGATTTAACATCTTTACTATATTGATTCTTCCAGTTGGTGAGCATGGGTATGTCACTTCACTTATTAAGAGGGACAATTTTATTCCTTCCTTTCTGATCTATATAACTTTATTTCTTGTATGGTGCTGACTACTACCTATAGCACAATATTGAATAAGAGTGGGAGAGTAGACTTCTTTGCCATGTTCCCAAACTTAGGAGAAAAACAGTCTTTCACCAGTGAGTACATTTTTAGTTCCAATTTTTTTACTGGAAGTTCTGTATCAGGTTGAGGTAGATCTCTCTATTTCTGACTGTCTGAGAGTTCTTATTCTTTCAAATGTATGAAAGTGGAGACTTTCCTAAAACAGTGATAATTTTTTTTGAGTCAATATGTACTTTTACCATTATATTATTTCAACAAATATTTAAAGATCATCTTTTTAAAGAGCTCTTTGTTTTCCTTTTTTGGCAACCTCTCTTTTGTAAATGGAATATCTTCTCTTTGGAAAAGATCATGTTTTAAAATTTTTCTAATATTGACATTCTGTTTCCTTTGAGTTCCTTTATTTTCTTGTTTGCATTAGTTTTTTTCATGTATTGGACATCGGTCTGCTAGCATGAAGCACTGAAAAGTAGATTGGAATTACTGTTTTCACAGTCATGGCTAATCAGATTTATTAATAAAAAAAGAATAAAGAAGTACAGATAAAAATTTCAGAAATGAAGAGTAGCACAAGCAAAGGTAGATTAGAACATTTTTAAAAAGAAAGATGATTTTTGATTTCACATCTCTGTTCGTTACATTTGCTTTGCTTGTTTGTGTTCACCTTCCTCAGCTGCAATGACTTTGAGTGTGATCTTGTGACATGTCTTGTCCAATGAAATGTAACATTTATCACATTTGAACAGCAGATTTAGTTTTGTGTGATTTGATTATGTCTCTTTTTCTCCTACTCCTTATCATAAAAACAGATTTTCCAAGATTATGAATTCTCCCTTGTTCTGGATCCTAGAAAGGAGAGATTCATGGATTCAATCAAGCCCAGTCCATCCAAGAGAGCCAGCAGAGCCTTCATTAGAAAGCAAGTGATTAGTAAATAAGTGAGTTTCTCTGTAAGCTGCTGATGCATTAAAGTTGTTTGTTACAATAGGATGAGTTAGTTAAAAAACAACCTAACCTTGAGCCATCTTTCTACAAACTGACCTCAAGTAATCTTATCCACACTGTTACCACTAAAACACTGAGGACAAATATGTATTTTATATGTCTACTCTTTTTTCTGCTATTTCGACTCATATTTCCATAAAACTCAAAGGTAGTCCCGTCTCAGGAAGCTTTTCTAAATCTTCCCCCCTGCACTTGTCCAGCCAAATTCACATTCTTTATGTATTTCCGTAGGATTTTTCCATACATTTCTTCTTATAACATTGACTTCACTGTGATGCAACTGTTGATCCTTTTCACCATGACACAGGATCTCCCGAAGACTAGAGACCTTATCTTCAGACTCTGATGTGGCTTAACCCACAATCATGGTTTTTGAGTATTTGCTGAAATGGTAAAATGGTAAAAATAATTTTGGATTAAAAAATGCTTATAAACATAAGGAACTTACTTCTCATAGTTCTTCAGACTGGGATCAAGGCACTGAGGAATTCAGTGTCTAGTGAGGGTCCTTTATTGGTTCATGAAACACCATCGTTTTGCTTTGTCCTCACATAGCAGAAGGGTCAAATATAAATATATTACAGTTTTTGAAAAAAATCCCCATTTTCACTCATAGCAAACCTACTGTAAAACAAAACATGCAGTTAAAAGTAAGAGCAAAAATTATAACTTTAAGATACAACATTTATTTTCTTTTTTCTGTAATGTAGAATTATTTATTTATTTTAACATTTACATTCTACTGAGGTGCAAGCCCTGTTTAATGCCAATTTATTAAATTCTATTGATTGCATCTTATGTTGTTAAATGCCTAATTTTACATTATACAGAATTTTGGTTTTGAAGAAAGAATGGAACAAACAAAGGAAGGAAAGAAGAAAAGAACCTCTTATTAAAAATCTATTAGCTAGATGAGTGTTTGGTATTTTTTAAAATCTTTTTTCCTTCTCTTCAGAACTTTTCAAGATATGTATCTGTAGAGACAGATTGGTTTTTAGAAATGTTAAGTCACTCATCAAATAATGAATAGAGCTAGATTTGAGCCCTTATCTTCTGATTTCACACCAAACACACTTTTGGTGATTTATTCTACCAACTGTTTTTGTTTTGTTGATACTGAAGGTAGAATTCAGGGCCTTCCACTTTTCAGGAAGGTACTGTATTATATGAGCCATACCCCTAGCCCTTTATGCTTTGTTTATTTTTGGGATAAGACCTCACATTTTTCCCAGACACCATCCTGGATCATGATGCCCTATTTATGCTTCTGTTGTGTTGAGGTGTCAGGAGTGCATCACCACACCCAGCTACTGGGTGAGATGGGGATCTTACTAACCTTTTGCTTATGCTAGCCTTGAACCATAATCCTCCCTATCTTCACCTCTCTAGTAGCTGGGGTTATTGGAGTGAGCCATTGCAGCTGGCCTCTGTCATGTGTTTAGGAGTTATTATTCATGTATGTAGCAAGAGTCATAATATGCACTTATACACCAGAGTTAGAGGAAGCAAGACAGAATGTGTTCTATGTGCTACCCATCATCATTCTAGAAAGAAATCATTTGGATCTACAAAGAATATCATGCTTTCTTCTTTAATGAATTGCTTGTTGATGTGATGCTTCCTTATGTTTTCAGCAATCAGTCTGTGATTTATCACCCTGGTCTGAATATGGGTTTCAGTGTTTGAAGTGAGAGAAGAGTTTCTCAAGTAGACAGAGTAAACTAATTTCTAGCCATTAATAACATGTCCATTTCTATTTTCTCTCTGACATCTAAAGGACTACATTAAAGGATCATTGACCTGCTATATTTAATTTAAAAAAACAAATCTTCTTTTGAAATCATGGGATCCAAAAACATTATTAGGAGGAGCTGAATTCTATTTTCACCCTGAAAACTAAAAATAATGGCTGTGATTTGAAATACTTTATAATGAGAACATAGTATGTTCAATTAGAACAGAAATATCTCTAAATTTATTAGACTATGGATTCTTTTTATACACTCTTTTTTAAAAACAATGATCTTCTGACATGTTTTGATGTTTAAAAAATAAGTTTTGTAATTTGATTATCATATTTTATTTCTCACAAATTTCTTTGGGTTTTGTGCTTTCTGATAGGGAAGCTGAAGAAGGTGAAAAGAGAAGTGAATGCTTGGTTCAGGGCTGCTCTGGCTCTAACCTCCAGGACCTGTACTTTTTACGTTGCCTTCTCTCCTTTTTAAACACACTATTACTGTACCTAGTCCCATTTACTGGAAATAAATACTTAAGAAAAGTCTTAAAATTTTTTGTTACTGATGCATTGTCTTCATGGATTTAATATTTATTGAAAGCCCACTATATGCTTGTTGCTTTCTAAAAAGAGCAAAACAGACCAGGTTCTTGTTTTTGTAGAGCTTGTGTGTGTGTGTGTATACTATTCAGCCACAAAAAGAATGAAATATAGTCATTTTTAGAAAAGTAAATGGAACTGAATATCATCATGTTGAGTGGGGTAAACCAAGTTCAAAAAGCCAAAAATGACATGTTTTCATTCGTATATGGATTATAGACCTAAAATGATAATGATAATATGATAATAGCAATAATGGAACATGAATGTAAAAAGATGAACTTTCTGGGGGACATCAGTGAAAGTGGGGAGGGGAAAGAAGAGTGTATTTGGATATGAAGAGGGTAAAGTATTATGTATGTGTGTGTACACATATATGTATATACGTATGTATATGCAGCATAACAGCATAATGAAACCCACCAAATTCTGCTTGAAAAGGGAGGGAGGAGTGAATGGGGGGGTTAGTGGAATATAATACAGGGGTGAATTTGTTCAAAGTACACTGTATGTATCTGTGGAATTATCACAATGAACCCCCCCTTGAACTATCAATGTATGCTAGTAAAAAAAAAAGAATGTGTCAATAAAAATTTTAAAATATAGTAAACACAAGGAGTAGGTGCTGGATTCAAAAAGAACAGTAACACTCTTAGAATAATTAAGCAAAAGAAGAAAAACCAATGGTACTGGAATGCAGAAAGCAAGGGAAGAAGAGTTCAACATTTAGGGAAGTATAGTCACGGTTAGTTATTCTGCATTTTATTTTAATTGCAATGGGAAGTTATAAAAGAAGTTTAACTGCAGGAGCAACGTAATAAGATAAAAATGTGTTGATATCTAAAAATTAAAGATTTGAAATATTTTAGTTTTGTTTGAAAAGAATAAAAGGATCAACAGGAGTTATGAAGAAGGAGGAGCAAGTGTTTTGAGACTTTTCTTCTACTTCCTCTTTGTCCTCTAGAGAGCCCAGGGCCTGGCTTAATGATTATGTCATGACAAAAATCAAGCCTGCGTGGAACCCCTCTACCCTGGAGGTTTTCCTGCATATGTTGGTTCAGTGTCACGCCAGGTGGCAATTGAAATAAACTGTGTATTAGTTCAATCATTGGAGCATTTTCTGTCTTTCTGGGGGAGGGTATTGAGTGACTTTGCTAAATTGTGGACTTATTTACTAACTAACAGCTGTAACTAGAGCAGAAACCCAGTCAGAGACTAAAAAGATGCCAATCTATGAATGAGTCCCTGGAATGATAGCTCGTGAACTTTGCCTGCAGCCTGTGTTCCTTGGCAATAACATGTGTTCTCAGGCGTGCTGGCAGGGACTATGTGGCCATCTGTCCTAAAGCAACGGGTTTCTGTGGTGTTTTTTTATGCAGTTAAAACTGTTCACAAATGATGGAAAATGATGCAATGTTTCAGCAATCTCCTCCTCTTTGTCTGAATAAGGAATGCTATCTGTGTGACCTGCAGGTTATATGGTATCATCCTTATGAGATGGCCTAGGAGCAGCAATCTGAAGAGTTCAATTATATTAAAAACCTGCATTTATCCTGTATGTTTTATGGAACTACTGACAGATTTTAAGTAGAAATAACCAAACTTGTGTTCCAGAAAGATTAATTGGACAGTGGTATAATATGTACATATATTAAAAGAGAATGATACTGGATGTAGAGAGACAAAACTACCTGATTTAGTCAATCAAGTCACAGATAAATCAGGCCTAGCTTCCAGCTCAAACATCGGACAACTCCATATTGCTCATCTATTTCATACACATTTCAAAATTCAAAGTATGTGTATTGATATAGATAGGTAGATGATCCTTAGGATAAACCAGTATTCAATTAATGGTACAAAAATAGCTTTGTAGCTGTCTAGAAAAATAATAAAATAAAATTGGGTCGCAACTTCCAACATACACCAGAAAATTTACAGATGGATCATAGATTTAATGTAAAAAATAGAAATTAAATGTTTTGGAGATATTATGGAAGAATTATACATATATAAATTTATATGGCTATTTCATGTATGGGGAATATATATATAAAATACTATATATATGAAAATTTAGGTGTGGCAATAAAGCCCCAATCCATAAGGAAAAGCTTGATAAACCTAACTAGATCATCATCACCATCAACACCATTTAAGTACAAATCCACAATAAGCAAACATCAAAAGACAAATGACAAATGAGGAAAACATCTTTGTTATATATGATTTTATAATGTTTATTTTCTAATAAAACAATCTCTAATAACCCCATAGGAAAAAGTTAGCAAAAACCATGAAAGACTAGTTCATAGAAAAGAATTGTGAATGGCTCAAACATATGAAGATGCTCACCCTTGCTTAGAATATAAGAATTACAAACCAACACTACATTGACAGGCCAATTCCACACACTAGTTTGGCACACACACACACGTGTCATGGTTTGCAAGGGGTTGAGAAGGTTGAGAAGGGGTTGACATTCTCAGATGTTTCAGATAGGAATATAAATTCTTATAATCTCTGGAGGATACAATTTAAAACTAGCTATCATAACAATAATTGTAAAATAATAAAAATATAAAATGCCTTTTGAACAGGCACATACTTTGCATATGTGAAACTATATATATTTAAGTGTATATAAGTTAACATTTATTTTTGAAATAGCAAAATATTATAAAAAACTAAAAATATCCATCACAGAAAGTCCTACAGTGAAATATTATATAATAACATTAAGAAATATAAAGTTTTTCATGACCTGATATAGAAAGACTTTGAGGTATTTGTTATGAAAAAATTAAGATTCAAACAGTTGCATTGGTATTCTAATATTTTTACAATATTGGGTAAAAAGAATAAATGTCTGTATAACCATATATGTTCAGTGTTAATTCCTCATATATGCATGCAGTACATCTAGAATAACATAAAATGAAGTGGTACAATTTATTGACCTAAAAGAGGGGAACTGAATGTCTGGTTAGGATGGTGAATGGTAATTTTCACTGTGACTTCTCCTTTTGTTGTACTTTTTGGATTTGTGTGAATATATAGTCTATGGAAAAATAATGTTAAAAGAAAAGCAGAATCAACCATGAGAAGCCAAAGGTAATTTATCTAGGGGACTATAGACTGCCACAAAATTTTCATCTACTTTCTTTTTTTTTTCAGTTTTTTAACTTTATTTTTTTATTGTTGTGTTGGGTGAGGATACATTGTGGCATTTACAAATGTTCTTACAATATATCAAGTATACTTGAATTCATCCCCTGAATCATTCTCCTTTATCCTCCCTCCCCCCATTACAGGAACAGTTTCAACAGATCTCATTTTTCTGTTTACATGCATGTACATATAGTATTTGCACTAATCTATCTGATGCCATTCCTTTTCATAAATAAGGAAATTGTGTTGCAAAGTTAAATAACCTTTCCAAGAACACACAGTAAGGAACAGGACTTAGATCTGGCTCCATATTTCATTAATTTAGTCCTGTTTACACTTTTTTTTCCAATTCTTTGCTTGTTTTAAAATATAGTGAACATTGCTATGATGTGATGGTGCTTATTTCTATCCTGTGCAGAGCATCCCACTATTTTTTATTTTTAGAGTTTTAGGAAGTTTAGGGGTAAGGCTGAGTCCAAAGATACCTTAAAGTATAAGGACAAGAAACAAAGGCTGAGTAGTTAGCTTCCCCAGGGTGAGACTTCAGAGTGGCACTCAACAATAGTTACAGCTGGCAACTCTACTTTGTGGCAACTTGAAAATGTAATAAATCATTCATCTGTGTTTGAGAGATGCATTATTACAGGGTGCATAGAGTGGCGAGTGGCAGTGAAATACTCAGAAGGGAGATTTGTTTTTGTCTGTGCACCCTGTGGACATGATGTTTATTAAGTTCTATTTTACTTTCAAGGAGGAAATCATTCCCGGTAATTATGTGTCTCTTGCTTGTCAGTTCCTAAGAGATCCTCTGACAGATAAGGTGCCAATTATATTGATAGCTCCTGGCCCTTGAATTCTACAGAGGCATGGCTTAGCTTTGCCCTAACCCACCTGCTAAGGGGAGATCATTAGAGCAGGTAGAGAGACATCATCAAGAAAGGTACATAGCCAACAAGGTAGAGGATCCAAGTTTTCTTTTAATCATAACCCTCCCTCTGATTGAGCAAGTTCCGAGGATGAGACTCATGTAGAACAAGAAGTCTCAGAAGCACAAAGGTGTAAGAACATAGAGAAAGGTTCCATGCTGGTCTCATTGAAATGAGTTTGGCTGTGAGACAAGCCTCCAATTCATGACTTGGTTCTGTTGATGTTATTTGATTTTTAAAAATAGGACATCTATGCGAATAGGGTTAATTAAGTCTGGGCTTAAGTACGAAAAGAGCTAAGGATCTGATTCAGGTCTTTTCCATTATAATTAGAGGCACTCATAGTATTGACTTGGCTCAACAGCTGTGCCAAAATAAAAATAGCCAGAAGAGATTATTTTCCTTTTTCAATAAGCAAATATGAAATTTAGATTTAATATCTAGTGTTAGTAAGGAGCAATAAGTAGTTTTATACCTGTGAGTGGGTGTTAAATTTGGGCAGTCTTTTCAGAGACTTTAAACAGTGTCTCAGATATTGTTGAAAAATTCAGTTATGTTCAATTATTATTGACTAAAGTTCCTACTTTATTCCTTAGTTTCAATCTCCATCTTTTTCCTGTCCTAGGATTCCATTCAGGATACCACATTTCAACTCACTTTTCTTAAGGAAATAAGTAAAGATTTATGAACAAGAATGTTCATAGCATTGTTGCTTATAGGAGTTAAAAACTGTGAGCCTTCAATATATTTAAGAAATGGAACAATCAAAATTGTAATGTCCACTTACGTCTATTAACATGGAAGATGGTGATGTGTTATATGAGAAGGATAATTTATAAGATCATATTTGTAGCATGTTTTGGGTTCATGCACATATGATATACATAGTACATTTGTACTGTAAGAATATACCAAAACATGTGTTCAGCAACACTTATTATGTAATAGTCCTAAAAATTTCTTTCATTTTTATACTTTTGGCTCACATTTTGTAAATTTACAACTACAAATATGTATTACTGTGAGATGTAAAAGACAAAAAGTCTGCTGGGGGATCTACCATTCAGAACATTCTATCTGAATTTTAAATTAGTAACAATAAAATAGAAAATATATGTGCTAATACATAAGACTAGTGTACCAGTGTTCTGTGTATGGTAGGTTTGGAGAGTGACAATCAGTTTGGTTCACCTATAGCATAATTTACAAGTAAGTGGTTAGACTCAGTTTGCAAGTAGAGGTAGACTCAGTTTGCTATATGAAGGAAGTTCTTGAATCCAAGTTCTTCAGCAAGTTGCAGAAATGGTACCATTGGAATATGGTAATGATATGAGTGATTTTTACCCTAAGAGTCAGAGTAACAATAGCTGGTAAGATGAATGAGAAGAAGAAGACATCTATTTATTTACTTATTTATTTATATGAAAGTTTCACTATGCTCCCCAGGCTGACTGTGAATTCTTAGGCTGAATAGACCCTCTTGTCTCAGTCTCTAGAGTAGCTGGGAATTCAGTTGTACACCACTGAGCTTGGCTAAATGCCTATTTTTAAATGTCTTAACAGATCATCAGAAATTCATCAGTAGTAAATTACTCATTCTCTTCCATGTGTGTATAATATTTACTACTATACTTTTTCATGAAGTCGGTGTACATTCAGAATTGCATGGACAAGAGGGATATGCTTAGTTGTGGAAGAGAAAGCAAGGATGCTCATGAATTTAAATTTCAACAAGTCTCTTTATATTGGTCCCATGTAGCTTTCTCATCATTACAGTAGGATTAGACCCAAAAGAAGTTATTTGCATATACACTAGATATTGGCATAATATACTGGTTAATTGCATATTCTCTAGAATCAGAATGTCTAACTCTGAGTCTGTTCTATCACTCACCAGATGTATGACTTAAAACAACTTAATTATACTTTCCTTTCATTAATTTAATTATCTATCAAATAGGAAATGCTATAAAACCTGTTCAATAGGACTGCTATGAAGATGAAATTAGTGTAAGCATAAAATGCTTACACTAGTATCTGGCTCCTAGCCTTCAATAAATGTGGAAAATATTATTTTTTCTCCTGTGTTCTTGCCAACATAGAGTGACATTATGTTGTGCTAGAATTTGAATTTGTTGTAGTTTGTAAATTTAAGAAGAGAGCCGTACCCAGACATCTCCATTTTTGTTGTTGTTGTTGCAGTTGTTTTTGTCTTCTTGCATGCTTGTCCTGGCTAACAGGAGAGTGTACATGATATGTAGAGTAGAAAGTAAATTAATCCAAGGCTAGAAAATTGACTTCACAGCTTAAATGAGAAAATTTCTCTTATAAAGCATATTTGTATTTTAAGTACACAAACACAATTTCCTGTAACAAAATAGTTTACAAATTTCAGTGGTTACCTTACAAATTTTACTTCACACCATCAGGAAGTACGGGGGAAGACTCTCATAACTGATATTTGAGAATTTGTTTCACCATGTAGGACTTGCCCCACCTTATTCTTTGTTTATATGGTACTGTTGTGAACATTGAATTATAAATAGCAAAACAAAACAAAATAAAACAAAAAACCCTTTGCTCTTCTTCCTCCTTTAATTCATGGCTAGAAAAACACTTAAAATTTCATAGATTTTCTTTTAGTTAAGTGATATTTCTTCATCCAAAGTCAATCAAACACACTAAAATCCATGATGTCTTATTTGCACATTCTATTTACAAATGGAACTGCCTAGATTGCATGATGTTTTACGACATGTCCAGTTTGAAGTGACTACAAATGTGTGGCCAGGAGTCAGAACTCCTGGGGAATAAGTGCTTGCTGGAGGAAAATACTCAAACAAAGAAATGGTGATAGGTTTGGTTCCATGTAATTTTAAGATTCAACATGATTTTAGCATTTGTTTATCCAGCTGATAAATCCACTAAATGTCAGGCACAGTTCAAAGCACAAAATTAAGGAGACATAAGACAAAAATAAGCAAGTAAGGTTTTTAGGTAGAGCAAAGCTTTGAGACGGGAATGGCACGTGGTACTGTAGTACTGTGGCACCAGAACGTGGAGATCATGTTAGAGCAAATTGCCAGTGATACTCGCCTTAAGAAGCTGACAGCTGAGAACTCTCGGTGCATCTTAATTCTCTGACATTAGTTTTTGAAAGGAATACTTCCAAGAATGTGTCTGATCCAAGACCTTTCTCCAGGACCTGTGGCGAAGAACCCAAGATACTCAGCAATGGCCTTGGGTTTCTTTTAAACAAACTTTGTATTTTAGAATAGTTTCAGATGTACAGAAAAATTGTGTAGCTAATCAGATGCCCCATGTTCTTCATCAGCTATCCTTACTGACGTCTTAAATTGTCATGGTACATTTGTCACAGTGAATGAACAATACTGGCAGATTATTATTGACTCAAGTTTATACTTTATTCCTTAGTTTCCACCATCCATCTTTTTCCTGTTCCAGGATTCCACTCAGGAAACCACATTTCATTTTGAAATTTTTCTTCATGGGAGATTGCCTACTCTCCCTCATTTATTGATTTAAATATTTCTATCACATGAACTCATGTGTTTATGAGATCAATCACAACACAATATTACTTTTACTTTGTTGCTTAAATTGTTTCTAGCTTTGGCTATAAGGAAATCTTTCATTTGTCATTTGTGTCCCTTCAACCTACAGCCCTCATGATGGTTGTTTATGTTTGCTTTTTAAATGTATTTTTAATCATTTCCTTAATTTCTGGCACTGTAATATGATCTAGGTCCATTTTATAAATTTTGTACTGTAGTCTATATAAAAATCATCAATTTCTCCAAAGGCCCCAGGTTCTTTTTATTGGAGAATGAAATTTGAAACCAAGTTATGGGTGGTAGGTATGCTCATTGCTACTGGGGTGCTGGTTCTAGTCCCTCTAGCTGATATATCATATGTGAGTATACTAATGTGAGGGTGTGCATATAAAATTTCATCAAATTTAATTTATTACATTTACCATTCTAATTCATCCCTTTGAATTTCAACACCGAGAAATCTGGCTCTCATCTTCCTCTATCCATTGTGTTAATTTTTCAATTCCATTATACATGCATTGTGGTTCCAGAATTCTAAACCTATGCTCCCACGGGGCACAGACTTATCAATTAGAGTACAGAACTTAGTTAGTTAGAAATTTGGGAGACATTTAGGATGGAGAGAGAGAGAATGGTTTGGAAGGAGCAATGAAGATCATTCAAATCCTGCACTCATGTGAGGTCAGACCTGTGGATATACTTGGGGATTTGGGTGCTTTTGTCAGTGTTTTTGCACCCAGAGTCTAGATGAAGACAGGCGAACTTTTTAAAATTTACTTTGTCAATCATTATTTTTAATATGTAATTTAGCTTTTCATTGGGAAGATAGCCTTTCAATTTTGGTTTATATGGAGGAGTCATTTAGTCTCCTTCACCCTGCCCTATCTCAAGATCTTTTCTCCTGACCCTGTTGATCACCCAAACCCAAGTCCATTGTTCCTGAGTCTGCTGTTATGCCCTCATCAGCAGAATTACCAGGTTTCCACATAGTCTGGCTCAGTATCACCTTATTGAAACTCTGAGAGTTTCTGTATTTCCTTTATGTCCCTCTTCCTCAAAAATGTTTTAAGAAAGATGTCTACTATGTATTTTCCAGTTTTTTAAGTTGCTTAATTAGTTGTCCATAGTGCTGAAAATGGAAATTCTTTCTACTGCTTCTTCCTTAAAATGGGCAAACAAAAAAAAATCCTGCCATTTGTAGCAAAATAGATGGAACCAAAGGACATTATGTTAAATGAAAGAAGTCAGACACAGAAGTATTTATTGCATGTTATGTCACATATTTACAGGTCAAAAAAATTGTCGACCTGTACATAGAATAATGATTACTAATGGTTGGGAAGGAAAAGGGTATGGGTAAAAGGAGGTTGGATAACAGGTATGGAAATACAGTTAGAAGGAATAAATTCTGGTGTTCTGCAGCACCAAGGGGTGACTATAGTTCACAATAACCTATTACATGTTTTATAAAGATCGAAAAGAAAGGAGCTTAAAAGGCTCTAAACATGAAGAAATGATAAGGAGAGGGAAATGCTAATTAGTCTGATGAAATGTACTCTGTACACAGGTGTTGAAATATCACACTGAACCCCATGAATATGCTGAGTTAAATTTTTCAAAGAAAAATTTAAATTTTTCTTTGAATGGACAAGTAAAGCAGTTTGTATGAAGACCATATACTATGATAAAATGATTTGGAGCTATAGCAACATACGTTTAATCATTGCAGAATTTTTGAACTTGTATAAAAATAACCCATTTTTCCTATAATACTTTACACATCAGTGTATGTTGTTCAAATATTTGATATAATTCAGCCATTTCATTTCCACTTTGTGAAGCATACTGCAAATAGTCTAATCATGTATATATTATATACAGTTATTTATGCAAGAAGTTATTTTCTCAAATGACACAGCAGTATATGCATGTGTACTAAAACATGTACATTTCAATAAATATTTGAACAATACTTGAAAAGAATATTTTTAATAAAATGAAAGTGATTTCATCTCTTCACTATAATATGATGCTGTTTAAATACCAAACACCATTTGCAAAATTCTCTTTTGAGCATTCCATATTTGAATCATACCTCACTTTTAGGTCAACCCAAAACAGAGCATTCACAGATGTGACCAAGCAGGCCCAGATACTGGCCCCTGGGAGGGTGCCTGCCCCTCCCGCTTCTGGAGGGCTTTCCTTGAAATTTATTCTCCTTGCTACTCTCCAACTGCTGGGGCAGCACTGCTTTCCACAGAGGATGAGTGAGTCCAAACTGTCTCCAAGTCAGACCTCTGTAGGTCAACCACATGCCTGGCATCTATCTTGTAACTATGTGACTTCCTGTAGCATGACCAGTACATAATTCTCTCCGCCAGTGCAGTGCCTAATTTCTTTCTCCAGAGATAGTGGGGAATTGGCTTATCTGAAAGGTACTGACACAGTAATTGAGTTAGAATGTTTATATAGACAGAGGCTACACCTTACAGGAGGGAGGAATTTGTCCCCAAAATGTGTTATGGAAACATCACCCATCCTGCTTCATCTCTATGAGAAGTTAGCAAATCCCGCCTTATCACTTAGTCTTTACATGAAAATGATTCCAGTAAGATTTATAAGAGACAAGAAATCTTAGAGACACACTCACCTCCTCTCTACCTCCAATGTGGCAAAGTTTCTTTCTGTTTCCCACTGTTGTGATGGGGACTCTGGAAGGTGCAGTCTAGCTACTTGAGCTTGCTGGAGGTTCACAGGAACCAAGGCAAAGTCCTGTGTCATCAGGGATGAGCTGAGTGTGGCCTGATGAGAATGGTGGTTAAAGTTCCATATCAACCTGTGTTTTTTTCTCTTTCTTGCAGCGCAGATGCCAAAATATGGCAAGACAGAAGCCATTGCTACTGATTTCTGGTCCATTCAAAAACACTGGAAATCTCCCAAGAAGTAGTTTTAGGGAAATTTACAGTTCAGTTGCTAACCCAGGAGGTAAGAAGAGAATCAAAATGTATTATTGGTTTGTGAGAGTTATTTGGAGATGTGGCAGTGGACAGATTATGAAGGGGCCCTCAAAAACTGTCCAGGATGGTGCATCAATGTGAAACCACCCTGGGAACAAAGACCTTAGGGATAAAAGTCTCCTCACTTTCATTTTTTTCCTTTGCTTTTCCTGGACTTGTCTTGTCTGAGGCTGAAAAGCAAACAAAAGCATAGTGATTTAGGTACAGTAGCAGGAGATACAAATCAATTCTTATCTAGTTTCTTCTTTATTATGAGTGGGATCTTTGGAGATACTAATTCACGATTTACAATCTCATATAAATAGAGAATAATGACAGAAACACGTATTCAATTATCTATATTCTGTCTGGGGAATAGAGAAGTGTTTGCAATAATATCATTACAGAATCACCCAACAGGCCTCTAAGGAAATGACAGAAAAGAGAATACGAGTGACTTGGAGGCTTCCTGTATTACACTTTTATGAAGCAGGAAGAAGTCCCAAGGAGGATTCAAGAGATTCAGAAAACCCCTCCTTCATCTTTCAAAAGACAGAGTCATACCTCCTTCTACCCCCCTTGCTAACCCCATTTGGTATTCCACACATGAGGCCTTGAGAAGAACAGTGGTAAGGCGAGAAGCTGACCAGCTGCCTAGGAGACACTGGGGCTCATTTCTTCTGAAGCAAGTTGCCAAAATCTTGTAGATGCAAGAGAAACTTGAAGGGTAAACTGCAGAAGGGAAGGAGAGTGGGAGGAGGGAAAAAAAAGAGGAAATGATAAATGAGTTGTGAGGGATGTCCATTTATTCTCTAATTGACAGTTAATTCAAATTTCTTTGTTAAAGTCCATGGACACAGTGCTATTAACACAAATTAATAGACGAAATGTAAAGCCACAGGGACAAGAGCGAAAGACAAAGTGAACATCCTTCTATTTCATCTGACATTCTGCCAGTTAGGGAAATCTGTTTCTCTAAGCTATGTGCTTCATTTCAAGCATTGTCATGTTTGAAAAAAGGCAAATAAACAAACATACAAACTATACATACAGACATTGTGTTAGTTCTGAGGACTACCATAATAAATTAGCACAAACTGGGTAGCTAAACAACTGTGATTTATTATTTCACAGTTTTGGAGGCCAGAAGTCCAAGATCAAGGGGTTTGTAAGTTTTGTCTGAGGGTTGTGAAGGAGAACCTGTTCCATACCTCTCCCCTAGCTTCTGGTTTTGCTGGTAATCTCTGGCTTGCAGATTTATCATTATATAGATCATCATCACTTTTCTTTCAATACATTATCCATATGTGGTCTATTTCTGTGTCCAAATTTTCCTGACTATAAGGACTCAGTCCACTTTTCTAACCTTATTTTAAATACAGTGTCTAGCAAAGAACCTATTTCCAATTAAGGTCAAATTTTGAATTTGGAGGGGAGACATAATTCAACTCATAACAGGCATGACTACCATAAGTAATTTTAATGGAGGCTTTATTTAAGTAACAAAGAACAAATTGAAGTCATAAATCTATCATTTGAATTCAGAAAACTAAATTCTAACGTAGGTCCTTTATCATAACTGAGAAGCCTTAGTGATATTGAAACTGACCATCTTGTCTGCATTTGTAATAGTCAGGACATAATAAAACATGTGAGTAGTTTGAGTATGCTGTCTGTAGAGTGTCTCAGGCAGAAAAGCCTTCACAGATATTGTGGAACAAAGATTTATAACTTAAATATCTCTTGCATATAAAGCATCATGGTACAGCTTTTGTTAAAAATGTAAGCAATTTGTGCTCATTTTCTTCTTTTATAAAACCAAGCTTGATTGTGTCCTTCCCTTTGCACAACTTCTTTCCTGATCTTACCTTTAATTGCTTTACACCTGAGGCTTTTGTTTGAGAAATAAATGGACATATCCTCTCTAAAAGAGTTAGTCAGGAACATGGAATAAACATTTCTCTTTTAGCATAATTTGGTTAGGAAACAGGTGAATGTACTTTCAGCATGATGCAAAATTACCAACAACTCTCTGATCTTGAAAATTATCCCTTGATTTCACTCATATTTATCATACTTTGAATATCTTAGGAAATGAATCACCATCATATGACTAAAATAATCTCTATATTTTAATTTTCAGAGTTCTGGTGGGAATAAAACCAACCTCTTTAGTATGTGAAAAGGAACTGCAAAAAAGATTGAAGGTCCCATAGAAAGAGATAATAAAAATGATTTCAGAACATTAAATCAACACACACACACACCCTTCTTATATTGCCTGTTATCAGGATTCTAAAGTTAGGTAAGGTAAACTTGCCCCATAGTGTGTCAGTCAGGGGGAAAGGACTGCACATTGAGATTTTCTAAGCTCTATGTTGACTCACATGGAGGAGAATTAAACTTGCTGAGTTGAACCTAGACTAGCGTTATTCATCTTATTTCATTCATGTCACAGCATAGGATTATGGGAAGTTAAAGCTGAAAGGAATCTCTGAGAGATCACTTAGTCTTCTCCTTTTGAAGAAGAGAACACAGTTAAAGTGACCTGTCCAAAGTCACTTTTGTTTTGTGCAGGACCCTGGTCTAGAAGGCAGGACTCTCACACTCAAGTTCTTTGTCTGTGCTTGGAAAAATTCCTTCTTTCATTCCAGATGCTTCCGATTTATATTCAGAGTAAGTTTTACTTTCTTAAGTATGAGAGAATACTATTGACCATCCTCTGGTTATTCAAGTAATGTGTGTTTGGGGACATGAAGGGAGGAAGGAAGGGCACAAGGGAAGAAGATTGATCTTAGCAGCGAGGTACATTGTCAGTCATTTAGCTAAAAGAAGGAATCTGAGAAGGAGTAAGAATCTTCTGAGAGTTTGTTTATAATATGTGCTTATATGATCTGACAGTCTCACTTTCTAAAATTGAATTAATAAATCATCCACAGCACTGGCTGGAATAGTTAATACACTTTTTGTGCCCCAGCAGAGAGGAAAATGGCACTGCTTTCCTTAGTTTTATGACACATTAAGCCTAAATAGAATTAATGATTGAAATTTTGAACCATATTTACTGTGGAGAGCTCTACTTGATGGCTGAGTGAACTATAGAAATACACAAGAGACTTCTTATATTATTAAAAATAGCCTTTTATTGGCTAAAAACCTTTTCTATTTGTTGAGGTAGCATTACTTGAGGACATACACTGTATCTGTGTATGTATGAATTTATTCATTTTTATATGTATTGAGACTACTAGGAACTATGTACATGTGGTTTATTACTGGTATTGTGAGTTATCATGCTATTTAGTATCTTGAATCATCCAAAGTCCTACATGTTCTATGGGAAGAAGAGAGGGAAGAAATGCAGAGGAGAGAGAGAAAGAGATAGGATAGAAAGGATGAATAGAAATATGATTCTTGCTGTCTTTAAAGAGATGATTTAAAGGAAAGAAGAGGAAAGTTTTATCTTGAGTCAGTTCTTGAGATATTTAAAAGGGTGGAAATAAACAAATAAGTCTGCCTTACTCTCTTATTGCTAAAGTAGTTAATTATTGAAATGTTAAGTGTATTACAGTTAACGAATATTTGATCATAATTTTAAATTTAGAGCAAAACTTGTTAATTTTACTGCAACAATGTTGGAACATGTCTTTTTTCTTTTTGGCAAGTATTTTACTTAATAAAAGACCATTTCTGTGATCCAAATATATTTTCTCCATCTAGAATTCCAGCACAAAAAAAGGTAGATTAACAGTTGATTTCATTCATTCCTCTGACTTTAGAATAATTAGAGAGATTTTTTTTTAAAGGACTCCCCATGCATTTACTTGTTTTACGTTTCCTTTCATGATGCATTTTACTGTCAAGGATTTATGCATATTATGTTTTGTAACTTAGAAGGATACTTCTCTAGTAAAAATAAATGAACATTTTTGTCTAAAATAATGAGTCTCAATGCCTGTGTATGCATGCCAGAAATGAACAAAAATCTAAATCATTATATTTTTTAGAGGTGTCAAGATTCTATTTTATTTTTTTAATGTTGTTATCTTATAGACTGTTAAAATGATAAAGGAGGAGAATAGGTGAGGAGGTGAAAGAAAATGTTTTGCCATTTATCATATGATGAGTAAATAAAGGCACCTTCTTTTAAAACAAGCATACATAGAGAAGCAGGGAAGTAGAGATGGTCTGTCTGTGGGCAAATGTTATATTCCTCCCCATAGACATGGGTGATACCATATTATCTACCTTTCTGTATGACAAATTTCTTCTGAATATTAATTACCATGGCCCAGATGTTCAGAAGATCAGGGCATGGCATCTGGAGAGAATTAAAGTTTCTGAGATAAGTGACCTGAGTAAATCATCATAGAGCATTTGAGATCAAAGCCAGGCTAATTGAGGAAAATACCAGCACTCCCATAACCCAGAAACCAGAAGTCTAAAATGTGTGTGTGTATGTGTGTGTGTAAGATTTCTGACAATTTGACAAATGTGAGTAGAATTACCTTAAAGCACCAGGATTAGCATGAACACTAACTGCTCTTTAGGAAGCACTTCTTAGGCATTACCAGTTGAAGAATGAGGAAGGAAAAGAAGCTGTAAGTTGGTCGCAAGGTAAAACAACAACACACCAAACACAACATTTTTTTTCTTTTTTACATCCTAAAATATTTTTTGAATAAACTAGACTAATTGCATTCTTCAGCCAGTGGCACACGGGGAGTTAACTCTACTCTCAGTCCATCATCTAGCCTTTACCCAGGGCTGGAAATGCCTTGGCTGAGTTAATTAATCCTGTAGAGATTTCTCTCCAAACCAAGTTTTTGTGTCTTATTTCTGAGAACCCAAATTGATAGTGACATGCAAAGCTCTTGCAATACCTAACTTATCACTTGAGAGCAATGATAGATGGTAAATTAATCAATTTGGGACATAATAATCAAGTCAAAGTATGAGAGGAGAAAAAGACAAAATTATGATTTATTAGGTTTTAATTTTTTTCTACCACCTGCATCTTGAGATAGCAATTGAGTTTGTTTTTCTATCTCAGGAGGCTAAAATATTTGGATTGCATATCCTTGCCAACACCTAGGGTGAATGAGACAGCTTACATTATTATCTTGAGGGTCAGAGAGGCTAGTGAGGTAGGAAGCCAATGAGGAAGAGAAGTCAGTGGAAGACAAAAGAGGGAAGATGCTTTTTATTTTAAAAACTGAAGAACCTACTGTACATATGACTTAACATATTTCAAGACATCATTTTGTCTAAATAGAGTAGGCAACCAATTACACACAAGACATTATTACTTGTGCAAAAATAAATAATACAAATGTGCAAAAGAAAGTTAGCTTGTAGAGTGTTTCTAATGTTAGGAAAGTCAGGTCAGAGTTCACAGAACCAATTGGATGTGCCTCCCCAGAGACATGGAAACAGCAGAATAGAGGGAGGCAGAGAGAGCAGAGTCATTTGTTAGTTGATTTAGGGAGTTGGCTTACATGATTGTGGGAACTAGCCTGTCTGAAATCTGCAGGGCAGGCCAGCAGGCTGGAAACCCAGGGAAGAGTTGATGTCATATCTTGAATCTGAAGATGAGTCTGCAGGCAGTATTTCTTCTTTGGGGAATCTCAGTGCTTTCTTTAAAGGCCTTTGTGTTAGTTACTTTAGCAAAGCTGTGACCAAAATACTTGAGAGAACAATGTAAAGAAGGAAAGATATACTTTGGCCCATAGTTTCACAGAGTTTCATCCAAAGTTGTTTGGCTCCATGCACTTGAGTAGAACAGGTTCCTCACCTTATGACAGACAGGAAGCAGAGAAAAGGTGAAGGATCGTGGCCCAGGTATAATCTTCAAAGGTTATTCCCCTGAGACTTACTCCCTGTAAGCCCCACCTCCTAAAGTTTCTACCACCTTCCAAAATAACTTCACCAGCTGGTGACGAAACATTCAGCACAGGAGCCTGAGAAGGACACTTCATATTCAAACCATAACAGTCTTAAGCTGATTGGATGTGACCTTCATTAAAGAAAGTAATCTGCTTTATTCAAAGTCTACAGATTTAAATGTTAATCAACTCTAGAAAACAGTTTTACCACAACATTATATACTGATATTGGACCAAAAGCTCTGTACCATGGCCTACCCAAGTTGACATATAAATTTATAATTACAAGGTAATGAAATCAAGTGAAAGTGCAGGCATAAAATATTATTGCAGTGAACTGAGTCAGAGTACTCAGAGTACTGGGCTTGCAAAGGAATCAAAGTCAGCATACAGTAGTGATAACTTCCCCCTCATGTTATTTGTGGTACTAATCCCAACAACCAAGATATGGATTTATTCTATGTACATATCAATGGATGAATGGATAAAGAAATTATAGAGTGTTTTTTAGCCATAAAGAATGACACAAGCTGTGCACTTGTGGCTCACACCTGTAATTCTAACTGCTCAGGAGGCAGACATCAGAATTGTGATTCGAAGCCAGCCAGGGAAAAAGGTACTTTCGGTATTTTTGAGACCCTATCTCAAAAATATCCAACACAAAACAGGACTGGTGGGATAGGTCAAGTGGTAGAGCACCTACCTAGCAAATGGGAGTGAGGCCCTGGTTCAAACTCCAGTACTGACAAAAGAAAAAAAAAAGAATGACATGAAATTATATCATTTTTAAGAAAATAGATGGTGCTGGAAGTCATCATATTAGGCAAAATAAGTCAGATTCAGAAGGAAAAATAGTGCATGGTTTTTGCTCATATGAGAAATCTAGACCTAGAAATGAATAAATGAACACACAAATATACAAGCAAACAAAAAGTCATGAACTTTGGATGGGCAGCAGCAGTGGGGAGGAGGACAAGACAGGGTGATGGGGAGTAAATACGATCAAAGTACATCATACACATGTATGGAAATGTTATAAATGAAATCCATTATTTTGTACAAGTTTTTTTTAAGACTTCTAGGTTTGGAGGCAAGATATTTTAGTATTTTTCCTGGATCTATCAGCTAAGGCGCTGAAGATACTTCTGATATTGTTTTCCTTGGGAAATAAATGTATGTATATATCTAGAGTTCAAAGAGCAACTCTCTGGTGAAAGTGAAGGTTTATAAGTTGTTAACGTGTGTATGGAAACTGATTTCACATGATTAACCAGAAGGGAGGCTTAGAATGACAAAAGTATTCTGAGGAAACAAGATGGAGAAGAGAAAGCACCAATACTGAATGCCAAAAAGGAATAGTTATGGATTAGGATAAAGTATTGTCATCAAGGCCATTAGGGAATTTTGAGATGAGAGGGATGTTCAATTATGTCAAACATTAAAAGGGAGTTAAGAAAGATTAGGACTGAAAATGGAGAACAGGAAGGCAAAACAGGTCCTGTCTGGGGGTTTGTTACCAGTGAGAGGGGGGAAGATATAAGGAAATGGTATAGAATAGTGAATATGGCAGAAATACTATATATACATGTATGAAGATGAAAAAATGAGACCTGTTGAAACTATTCCAGAATGGGGGAAGAAGGAATAAAGGAGAATGATGGAGGGGGTGAATTCAACTATGATATATTGAAATAACTTTTGTAAACATCACAATGTACCCCCAGTACAACAAGAACAATAACAATAGTGATAATAATAATAAAGAAAATACAATCGGGGAAAAAACAAAGATCAGGTCTGAAAACATTTAAAAAAATAAGTAAAAATTAAGTTTGAAAACATCTCATTGAATTTAGATATTCTTTTTTTTTTTTTTTGGTGGCACTAGGGTTTGAACTCAGGGACTCATACTTGGTAGGCAGGATCTTTATCACTTGAGTCACACCCCCAGCCTTCCATTGGATTTTGAAATCAGTTGATCACTTGGTGACTTGGCTAATATAGTTTAAGTAATAGCTAACATTCATTGTACTTTTCAGTTCTGTGCTATTATGTTTAATCCTGTAGATAACCTTTAAGTTTGGTATTATTATCATTATTCTTATTTTTTAAGTATATAAACTTAAGATTAGAGCAGTCAAATATCTTTCCTACAGCTACTAGGCTGAACACTAGGATTTCAGTCTCTAATCCATTTTTGACTTCAAAGCCTATTCTCTTCATTTTAGTACTTCATAGAGAGTAGGAGGCTAAACCAATTCATACTGTCTATACAATTAATGGGAAATGAGAGTAGGGAGAGGGAAATTACAGACTATTATTAACAAACATTGTAGCTAGAAGAGGAATATCTGTTTGAGGGCTGTTTTGAGGTATGAGAATCTTGTATGTGTTGTACATCACAAGAAAGTAAACAACAGAAAAGGTGAGGAGGGAGATAGAGATGATGTAAAGCAGCCTAAAGAGCAAGGCTCCATAGTAGTCACAGGACATAATCATCCCTGGAGAAACACATTAAAAAGGGGTTATTGACACCTCTTTCCCATGGACTGAAGATAGTCAATGTGTGTAGTAGTTATAGTAGCATTAGGGAGATAGAGGCTTGGTTAGAGTTTAGAAAAACAAATGCCTCAGATTGTCCTGGAGAAGGTCAGAGTAGATGGCAGAGTGCAATGGCTGGGAAGGTTGCCTTAGGCTCATCCTCCCTGAATTCCATTTCTACATCTGCCCCTTTCCCACTCATTCTGTGGTTGACTGGACTTAGGGTCTGTAGAAAAGCCCTTCCCTGACCACCTTCTTTGACCGAGGCTGTCCCTTATTCTTAATTTAATGATACCACAATTTGTCAGCATTTTTACTTATGCATTCACTTATTTCCTTCACTATGACAACCTCTCCATGAAGGCACCTCTATATCTTTCTAATTGCTACATTTCTTACTTAATGTAGTGCTTCTTGGCACATGGTAGGCCCTGAATAAATATAAATTGAATGAAAAAGCTGAACATCATTCTATTATTCAATAGTTATTAACCTTGGGTAAGATAATTTAACTCCTCAGGCCTCCATTTTATCATTTGTATAATGGAAAGACTTGTCCTAGTCTATCCTAGGGTATCATGAGTATAAAATAACACGATGAGCATAAAGGGCTTATTTTTTTCATTAATATTATGATCAATAAATACCAGCTATTATTATTTTGATGATTGTGGAAGTGCTAAGGCTTGGGAGTGGTTATTAAAAAAGTAGTTTAAGATTTTAAAGGGAACTTTTTATAGTAATAACAGAATTCAAACTGAGATTACCTCTTGAACTGGTAGATTAGCACCCATGTAGAATGTTGTTCAGCAATGAAAACAAAGAATAAGGCACACACAAAATGGAAATGGACCTTGATAATACAAACATCTGCTGCCAAGGAAAGGGATTAAAAGGAAAATCAGACCAAGTATACTTCTTTTCAAATACATGCTTACGTCTGAACTGGCCTGCAGAAATAAAAAAATCACTGTCAATACCACATCTCATTACAACCTAGCTTGATGCAGCTTAATACCAAGCAATGTGCCCCATTAATCAAATTTAAGGCACTAAGGCTAGAATCTGGGAGCTGTAACCTGAGTCACCTCTCCCCAGGTAAGCAGGAATGTGTTTTTCTATAAATTGCTTTGAGGTGCCCAGAGATTCCCTTAATCTAATCACAAGAAATGATGGCCAATACCTTATTTGATGGAGCCATGTTGGCAAATCTTTTCTCTTCTTCCATTACATTTTCTCCCCAGATAGTAAGGCTCCACAGACTCTGGATTAAAAAGCATATTATTTCTATCACAAGGGAGGAGGTGAAGAAAAGTTTGGTACTTTCAGGCTTTTCCTGGCCCCAAAAGGGGTAGAATTTCATTGTTGGCTGGACATGTTAACAGTTGGAAAGTGAAAAATTTAACTGTGACTCTGAATCTGGTAGATTTGATAAAACTGAACATCTCAAGAGTCTTTAATTATTTGGAAACAAGTCTATATGATTCTAATCAATAAACCATGAATGGTGCTTGGGGCATCCAGCATTGTTTACTATCATTTAAACTAGACCCCAATTAGATGTAGAGAGAGTGATAATGCCTTGCATAATGTAATTTTATTCCAAGTATGCATGTATTTTTCTATGGAAGATATATATTCTTCATTCATCCTTGACTAGCACAGAAACATCAAAGCTGTCATCATTCTATTTGTCAAGATTAGTTACTTCTTAGTCTCCTTTAGTTATTAATAATGCATAAGCTGAGAGGTCTTTGGGTTCCTTTTAGATGGTTTATTTCTTTATTCTTCTTGTTTCCTCAGCATGAAAATTTATCAAAGCTACCTCTGTAATCTATTGTTCTTTGCCTTGAATGCTCTTTGTCAGATGCTTTGTCTTTGAGGTTTTTAAGCCTTTAAAAACACTCTTTTAAACTCCTTTTATCACTTGCACTGTATCTACTACAGGCTCTCCTAATATTACCCTCTCTTTTTTGTTTAAATCTAGGTCTGAATGTTCAGATAACAGGTGAATGGGACACTCTGAGCATTTTCCCAGCAACCCTTGTGAAATACATATTGGACAGAGATATGGTCCATCGGCTTCTCAGAGACATTTTATAAAGGAATGATTTTCCAATCCTAACCTCAAAGCTATAAAATCTGATTTTCTGATCCCATTTTTACTCTGTACCCCTTCCCATGTTTCATAGCCAGGAACAGCATGGATGATTTCTGCTAAATTCAGCCACTGTGCAACATATACTTCAGCTGCTGGGTTTCCAAATGAGTAAAGGTGCTTTTCTTTCATGATATAAGTAGAGGAGGCACACTGGTATTTTCTCACTACTACATTTCCTCTGACTTTCTTCTGCCAAACAGCTGAGGCTGACATAAAAATCAACCCCAAATTTTGCACCCATATTCTCTGTCATATACTGATTTGTGATTTGCTGTCAAATTTTCCATATCCACTATTTTTGTGTCTACACCAAATCTTAGCCATTTCCTTTTTGTCTTGTATTACTCCCATGTATTTGAACACTCTACAACCACTGGTCCTCAAAATTGGCTGCACATTGGAATCATTCTGGGAATTAAAAAACATTCCCAGTGCCTCGTCACCCACCCAGGACCAATTAAGTTAGAATCTCAAGGAGTGAGGCTCAGACATCAACATTTTATATATCTCCCCATATGATTATAAGAGGTAGCTAAGGTTGAAAACCATTGTTACTTAGATACTGATTTCTGCCTATTAGTCAATGCTTGCCAAAACCCTTTGACTTTCTCTGAAGTTCAGCTCAGAGCTCTCAAATGCATGGTTGAAAAGTTCGTGCCAACACTCTGATTGTCTTGGGTTAATGCATCCTCACATCCAACTCTCATGGATCACACTATGCAGTCACAATCCTCTACTACTTTCTTATAGAAGCTCAGAGATTGAGTAAAGTAACTCAAAATTATCACTCTAGTTTTATGAAGGAAAGCAATTGTTAGAGAGTTAGAGGAAGCAAAAGAGCAGAGAAATAGTTCACCTACCTAAAGATTAAAAAAAAAGATAGAAAGATAATATTCGCTTTGGATCATCTAGTCAGCCATTGACTAGCCTGAGTTCTTCATGTATATAACAAAACAACATGTATCTCTTTGGCTAATAATTATGCCTTGACCGCATGCTGCCCTGCACCAGCAGTGTTGGGTTAAAATTCTGCTTGTTACCCTTCAATACATTTACATAGTGAGGATGCTTACCCGTCATGTTGTGGAACCAGATGGCTTTAGGTTGCAGTCCTCCCTACGCAAATTTTATTCACCTAGAGCCTTGCTTGGAATATAAATTAAAGCATCACTCTACAATAAACTATGTGTTTGGTGATCGATACAGAACTCTAATTTTCTCAAGTTAATGCCTTTTAATGACAGGTTCCCAATGTTAGCTGTAGACAGTTACATGCAAGATTATAAATCATGAGGATACCTTAGCTTTGAATTATTAATCTTCGCTCCCCCCTGAGTTACATAATTGATAATGACTGTATTGACAGTTCCAAGAGGGCTTCTGAGATGGATCTGTTCAGTGGGAGGAAAAGCATTACCATAGTAGAGTGCAGAAGTGGCATGCTGTGTGTTCTAATGAGAGCATTCTATAACTTCTGGTTGTATCTTTGAGTTTTCTAGATTTTTCTTTCTCTTGGAAGATACATTGTGGTTAGAAAGTGACTATATAAATATGTTCCTTTCTTACTATGGATATTTCTTTCCCATGAGTCTTCAAGTCATTTTTGGTGAGTGTTTCACTGGTAAAAAATACATTGTGTCTTCCATTTGGGTCCACAGATCCAATAAAGCTACATGAAAAAGAATAGTAGCCTATTCTTTCCAGCACATTAGCACTCTTTATGGATTTACCTTGTTTGGGAGCAAATGGAAAGCAGAAAGGTAAGCAAGATAATTTAGGACAGAGGTGATCTTGGAGACCCATCATAGCCACTAAATTTTTAAAATGCATGCTTCTTTTGGAATGGGAATTTTATTCACTTACAAAGGAACTTTTCCCCAAATGAGATTGGCTGACTTCGTCTGACAAAGGATAAAGGCAAATTATATATTTTTACAGTTTTACTTAGGACAAAAATGTTATCCACAAGGAGAAATCTACTTGCACATACTACTCTGTGAAGCATATTGCAGCACATTTTCATCTGTACAGTTGGGCCATTTCCTAAGTGGCACCTGGCTTTTTAAATTTTCACTATAAATCCACCCAAGTTGTTAACATCCACAATGACCATTTTTGTTCTCAGTTTTAATTCCTATTTTATACATAGAGGGGCTCTCCCTACTCCACACAGAGAAAGGCACCTGCATAGACAAAAGCATGCTATTTAAAACAGGTCATTTCACTAAACTGGGGGGAAAATGCCTGCATAGTAACCCACCATATGGTCCTACTCCCATCCCTGTAACTCAATGAAACAAATGATGGATAATTTCTTCAGAATGATTTAACCATTATCCCAGAGCCCATTTGACATTTGGATACTGTAAAAAAAAATCACTCTCTCCCTTTTCTTTTGCTGCATATTCCTTGCCATTAGGTCAACACATCCTGATGTCAAGTGGCCTGGCAATGGGAAGAATAGAGGCCACTGGAGGAGCCCTGTACTTGGCGTTGGTATAGTGTTAAGAAAGTCCCCTAATTTTACTGAGTCTTGTTCCTATCTATGGACATTAGCAAAAATACACACTCTGACTTATCAGTCATCTATGAAAGAATTTTGAAAGATGTCAAGTGTAATTTAGAGTTATGTTGTTATGAATACATATGTGTGCTGGGAATTGAACTGAGGGCACCACACATACTAAGCGTGGGCTTTACCACCAGCCTACTTCCCCAGCTCTAACAGTTTTGAAGTCTACATGGTCAAAGATAAATCTACAAAGCTTGCTGAGCAAGGTTATCCTTGCATTTTCTTAAGAATGCTCTTGCAGTGGAACATTAAACCTAAATTCTTTTATCTCTCCATTCTCTAACTCATTTTAAATGTTTCATATTTTTATGCAGCTTGTAACTTACTGAGTGACTTCTTGGTCTTTAACTATCAATATATGCTGCCCAAACCAGCATTCTATCATCACATGTTATCTAACTCAAATTGTTTTGTAAGAGTTCATATTATTTTTCAACCACATGGCACCTTCTAATGCCATCTACAAAAAGTGCAATGTTATACACATGCTCACTTAAATAGCAATAGAAGTAACAGCCCCGTGTATTAACTTTCCTTTGTGTAAAGGTTGAAATAAATTTTATTACACATTTTTAAGTTAAGCCTCAGAAGAAGAAGAAGAATAGTTGTGCTGATGTAGTAGGAATTAACTACCTTCCAGATGAGAGTGGTTTGTACAAATCCCACTGGTACAATTAGTATCTGCTAAAGAATGCACATTTTGTGATTTTTGACAAAGAAAATAAATCATGTTTTAGTCTGAATCCTTAGTCTGGTATCTACGGCAAGAATGTGAGTTACATTTTTAGATATGATTTCTTATTTCAACTAATCTATATTTAATTTAAATAAACATTTAGGAATTAATGCTTCTCATTTTAATGAATACATCAGTCTTCTAATGTGCACACATACCATGTATTGGAATAGATTTAAGCTATGGTGAGTTCACTGCTAAATCATTTCCAATTGTATAATCAACTTATGGAAAGAAGATTGACTTGCGGTTACTTATGGAAAAATATTCCTTCATTCAGTAGATGAATGGAAACACTTAGGATAATAACATAATAGCAAAAACTAATTTGATACCACGTATTAAAGAATAACTTTGGTTCCATGTCTTTTTAATGCTCCTGTTTCATATATATGGGATACTTATTTTTATTATACTGTTTTTCTTTCTAAATATATTTTGATTAATAATATGTGTTCTGCAATTCAGTGAATACTATGGACCTATCACCTTTCAGACATTGCTCTAAAAATGGAGGAAAAATACATTTCTTCAACATAAAATAAATGTGGATGTCAGTTTGTTTCTAAAAACAAGTTGGACGCTTTTGACTTCACATACTGTTGATATACCTTACTTGTTGACCAGCTTCTGCCACTTGTATTGCTCCATTGCTGGAGCCAGCTCTTCCTGGTCTTTAGAACAATCCTCAGTACTCAGTACCAGTCACCTTCATGTTCCTAGTTTAATCCTGTTGTTAGTTAACCTTCTCTTTCCCTCCCTCCTTCTGTCCCTTACTTTCTGCCTCTTTGCCTCCTTGCCTTCGTGCATTAAGAAAGACAGACTGACTTGCCTCCTGTCCACATTTGGCTATGTTACTATTGATCCATCCCAGTGTAAATATCTTCAGCTCATGAATACTTTCCAAGTTCATCTCTACTATCCTCTTCATGGTGGTAAGCCTACTTACCAACACTCAGTTCACTGCGAGAGCACTTTGATTACTAGTAGCTATTTCAGCTTGACAGGGACAACATTGCTTTAGTATTTTCTGGTAGGATATGACTAGGAACAGTTGGAAGTGGATGTAGTTTATCTCTTGTTGAAAACTAAGAGCTATTTTAATATTAATTTGGAGATATTAGCCAAGGGGATTTCTGCTTTTCTAAAGAAGTGATTTGAAAAGAAACTGTAAAACAGCTATGATTTTGAATTGATTTAGCCCACTAGTGGTTATCAGGTTACTTGGTGTAATTATTAGATTAACTCACTTATTTCTCTCTCTCTCTCTTTCTCTTTCCCTGTCCTTCCTTTAATACACACACAAACACACACAAGATGCACTTATTCTTTTGATGACTTGTATGTAAGATTGCCTGTGCTGCAATGACTCATATTACATGATTATCAGTATCTTCTAACATCCTTCTTCTGAATTAATTTGCTCACTTAATTATCAGTTATTGAATATATTTTTAAATTGAGCACAGTGTTAAGTATTATGAGAAATAAATATATTCTTCATTTCTAAAACTTCTTGAGTGATAAATAATTCATCATTCTGTACATGTGGAGAATACAAGAGTGATTTCAATGAATAAGAGATAGAGTCTGCTCTCAAGACAATGGTGATCTCATGGTAAAGCTGCAATGTTTACACAAATAATCATCCACTCTTCTTTTATGGCACTCATCACTCCGTTTAAGAATGTTGTGAAGTTTTTGTCAGTAAAATATATGCACCAGTCTTAGTAATCAAATAGTACTATAGGGCTAATCACACAAAGCACCATTCCTCTGGCCTCCTTCTCCTTAACTGTGATATTCTTCTACAAGCTGCTTCTTTCCCATTCTCCTCATGTTTTGCCATTGTGGTTATGTGGCAATGTTGGTTCTATTGACATTCAGGTTTTTATTTTATCATAACTGATTGATATATCATACTCTGACAACATTTGCTTTTCATATTTTTCCAACAAAATCATACCCTCTCCCTAAACACTAAAACACCCAGTAATGTTTTCAGTGTTTCATTTCAAGATAATTTTTTGAGTGTTACTAATTACATACTCCCAGAAAATACTAAAACAATGTTATCCCTGTCAACCCGGGAATAAGTAGTTCAAGGCAGATTGCTCTCTCAGTAAACTGGGAAGTGTCGGTGAGGACACTGCTAATCACAAAGAGGACAGTGGAGGCAGAGATGAATGTGGGAAGTATTCAGTATTGAGGGAATTCCATAGTTTTTCTGGAAAGTGCTCCCAGAGCTCTCTGGCCCTCTGCTCCCTGCTGAACCCCTGTTGAAGCCTGGTTGATATACAGTCCTTGTATTGTGACTTCACTTTGTATCTCTACCTTGTTGGCTCCTGTTTACTATTCAGTGTGGTCCTTTTTCTTGGTTTATTCTCTTATGGCAATACACACTTAACAAGAGAGATTTAAAAAAATAACTTACATATATATGAAAGTGTATTATTCTGCTCTCATGTTTACTTGATAATTTGACAGCATTTACAATTATAATATGAAAGCTATTTATCTTCAAATTGCTGAAAGAAGTTCTCCATCATCTCTTTGTGAGTGATGTTGCCGAGAAGTCTCATGTTATTATCTTTCTTGATGCTTATATGTTATCTGATTTCTTTGTCTTTTGAAAGCCTTTTGAATCTTTTCTTTCTGAAATTGCAATTTGATATGATTTGGGTTATTTGTCATTCATTATGTTAGGAATTTGCAGACTTCATATTTATTTATTTATTTTTGGTACTGGAGATTGACTCAAGGCCCTGTGCTTGCTAGGCCAGTGCTCCACCACTCGAGCCACATTCCCAGTCCTTTGTTTTTTAGTTTGTTTTCCAGATAGAATTTCATGTTTTTGCCTGGGTAGCTTTAGACTACAATTCTTCTCCCTTTCTTTCCTCATAGCTGGAATTACAGGCATGCCCCACCATGTAGATTATTTTGATCTGTAAAAAATATTACCTTAAAAATTCTTTGAATCATTGAAACAAAATTTTGCCACCCTGGGAAAGTATACCATAAGATGGAGATGAGCAAGGAAGAGGCATAGATACTCTGGATTGAATCTCTGTGTTCTCTGAGTTTCTGTGTATATGGATAGGACATTCAGGCTTCACTGCACAGAGACTGAGTGACAACCCTGCTCTTTCACAGAAGAATTGTCAAAGGTCAGTATTTCAGACATTTTTGGGTGCTTTGAGTTTTTCCTGGTAAGTCTGCTCCGAACTCTGGCTTAGGGTTATTGGTCTAACAGATGACATTCTCACAATAGGGTGAAGTTCAGAAGTTGAGGGTATGTGATAGAACAGCAACCCTCCAGAATGATACCCACCCTATGTCTTCTGTGCCAAATGTACTCAAATCTGGACACTGTTGGATTCAATGTTTCCACAAAATGAACTGCAGACTTCTGGGAAGGAGCCAAGTATCTAAACACCTCCCAACACTCCCACCAAGACTTTGTTTTCAGCGCCATGTTTCACTTTAGCTTACTTGGAACCTGACATCAAAATATATGAGCCTTTTCATGCTCTTGCTGCAGGATTCAGCTTGTTTCTATTGGTGTCATTGGCATGTGTATATCCCCTGATGGTATCCTCTCTTTCTCTGTGTTTTTGGGTTTGTCTTTCTTTATTCTAATTTTAATAGGGTTTCTCATGCATTTAACCCTTCATCCTTCTTTGCAAGTTCTTTTTAAATTACCATATTATTGTACTGGGGTACATTGCAACATTTACAAAAGAAGTATTCTTTTTTTGGCGGTACTGGGACTTGAACTCAGGGCTTCATGTTTGCAAGGCAGGTGCTCTACCACTTGAGCCACTCCACCAGTGCTACAATTTCTTACTTGCAGTTTGAAATGCAAAATCCTAAGGAGATCAATGAGAAAGAGATTGTTTTTGGTTTAGAGACATGAGTGGGCCAAGGAAATTTTATATAAGTAATAATAATAAAATAATAATAATAAAGATGTTTCCTTTCAGAGTACATAAAACATTGGATATATGACTTTTTAAAAGTTATCAGTATAGACAGTGTAATCTGTACACTATTGTTGAGTTTCTTCCAACAAGATTGATTATTGATTTTTTTTGTATTGTGTGTAAACAGCTTTTTTTTTTTTGATGTTGCTTCATTCTCCCTCATTGAATTAAAAAAATGAAAAAGGGAAAAAGAAAATATATAGTGACCAGGGTTAGATTGGCTTTACTTTTCATCTCCATTTTCTCTGTCCCAAGCAGAATTAAAGTATTGAGGGGAAAAGGTGCTTAACAAATAGTACTTGTTCTTGCCGTTGATGCTATCATTAATCTAATAGTGCTGCTCAAAGTTCTGTGGCTGTTCCATTTAGTAATGTCAAAATAACCTTGTTAAAGAAAAATGCTTAACTTGACCTTCAAAACCTATGTCCTTTTCTTTCTTATTTATTATTAAATTTGTCTTTTAAGATCATCTAAATGCAAGTTATCTTTAAAAAAAAGTCTGTGTTTATTTACTCATTCTATTTTTTGGAGAAACTTTTCAAGGTATTAACTCTAGTAGTCAGAGATGTCAGAAAATGTGATCATCTTATACCTGTAATTGCATACTAAATGTATCTAAAAGGCTGTGGGGGGTGTGTGTGTGTGTGTGTGTGTGTGTGTGTGTGTAAGTCACACCTTGGTTTCTTCTAAATGCTTTTGATTGTCTTATTAAAAGAACTGAAATCTGGCAATTTAATGATTACAAACATGGCCTAGTCATTTATTTTCAGCATTTATACAAAATACCACCATAATAAAGTTTTGCCTACTGACAGACATTTCTTGAAAACTAAAGATGAATGATGGGTGAGGGGACACAAAACACAACATGGCTTCCATCCTCAGTATTCTACCGGATTTGCCTCTTCAGATATCAACAATCATCTCTTAATTGACAGATCTAAAGACATTCTCTTAGCTTTGATTCTCCATGGAAGCTGTGTTATTAAATGACTGAAAGATATTTTGAAAATTTGAACTCTCATTGGTTCAGTTTATTCTGGACCCCCTAACTGATGATTGATTCCTGTATGTGGGTGTATATATGTGTTCTATTTGGATTTCACAGGTTTTCTTTATGTATACATATCTAAAATTTTCTTAGCATCTGTTTCCTCCTTCAATTCATGTCCCACTTCGTGTTTCCCTGTTATTGTAATATACTTGTCATGTAGATCTGACATTTCATTCATCTTTGACTTGTCTCTTTTCAATTCTTTCCATTTTAACATAACACTGTTGGTTTCTCTCTCATATTTTTCTTACTACTCAGTGTTTTCCCTTCCTTTCCAATAGTCTACCTTACATGTAAGCCACAAGGCTAGTTGTTTTGAGTAACTTGGGTCTAATAATTCTTTCTCGGGGAAGCCTTCCCCACTGACCTTAGGTAAGTCCTCTCAACCAATTTGCCCACCCTTCTTGCTTTCATCACAGCACTCACTATCCAGTAACACTTCATTGTGAATATATATTTTCCCAATCTTTCTCCCTCTTTGAAAATATAAGTTCCATAGATATAAGAAGCTTCTGTTAGACACATCTGCATATCTATCACAAATTGATATTCAACATCTATTTTCTGAATAAAAAATAGACAAAAACACTAAATGGGTATATTTCTATAGGCATTATTTTATCACTTTATGTGTGTTTATTAAGTTATTTTTTAATTTTATTAGTGTATAGTGTATATTATGTGCACAAAGTAAGAGATTTCATTATGACAATTCCACACACATACATACATAATGTACTTTAACCATCTCTATGACAATTCCACACACACCTACACACATAATGTACTTTGACCATCTCTATTACTCTTTTTTATCCCCCCCTTCCTCTTCTTCTTTCCTTTCCCCTTCCATATTCATGTCAGTTCTCCCCATATCTTTGCATGTCTTTCTTTTCCCCATAGATTCCACATTTGAGGGGAAACATGCAATATTTATCTTTATGAGTGTGGCTTATTTCTCTTAACATCATGATCTCTAGTTCCATCAAATTTTCAGCAAATGACATAGTTTCATATTTATGGATGAATGCAGTACTACTATATATATATATACGTGTGTGTGTGTGTGTGTATGTGTGTGTGTGTGTGTGTATTTGTATACATTCATTGGTTGATGGGCACCCAGGCTGTCTATAGTTTAGCCATGGTGAATAGTGCTGCTATAAACATCTTTATTGTATGCTGACTTATATTCCTTCAAATATATACCAAGGAGTGGTGTAGCAATATCAGATGGGAGTTCTATTTTTAGTTTTTTTTGAGGAATCTCCATACTTAATTCCACAGTAGTTGCACTAATTTACAATCCTACCTACAAAGAATAAAGGTTCCTTTTCCCCTGTTTCCTCACCAACATTTGTTGTTTGTTTTCTTGGTGATAGTCATTCTGATTGGGGTGAGGTGGATCTCAATGTCTTTTTGGTTTGAATTTCCTTGATCACCAAGAATGTTGAACATGAATATTCACAAAACTTATGACATATATCATACTATTAACACTATTTCCAGCTACAGTAATTAAGTCACAAGTCTACAGTCCCTGCATCCTAAATAACAGAGGATGTGACCCTAGAGCACATAGCTGCATTTATTTTCAGTTATATTTTATCAAAAGCCCAGATAAGTAGTAAAATAATGATATACGAATTTTCTTCATATCTGGAGTAAGTTACTTGAATATAGGAAACTGAGTCTGATAATTCTTTTTTGTCTCCTATAGCGTTTAGAATTGTCTTGGTTGAAATGGACAAGATTTAACAATAAGTGTGATGTCACAAATTAAACCTAGCAACAGCCTTCAGAGCTGTCCAAATGGAATATAACTGTGCTAAAAAAGTAGGAAAAGTTCAAGATAGGGTAGGCAGAAATGATATGGAGTGAGATACAGTGTTTTCTCAAAGTAAGTCTCTTCCCTCTGTCTGAACATACAGCCATTGCCAGGAATTAAAAGGAAGAAACATTAATATTTTATATCTTCTCATAAAACTGGATTCTATTTATATGTCACTAACCTTGAAGTACTGAGGTCGTGGGATGCGGGAAGTAAATGACTTTCTATGCCACAGCTATGACAGTTTTTTCTGGGCTATCATAAGATCAGTTTTCTTAAACTATTTAGATGTTTCCGTTTATATCCCCAACCAGGAAGAACTGTAACTCTGATGAACGACTTTCCTTACCAGACCAGACACCTCATTTCCTGCCTTGAAAAATTTGGATTAGCATCAAAACTGTCCCTGGAGGCAAAAAAAATATAGTAACACACCAAATCGGGGCTATTTTGAACTGTGATTGTAACATGTTAGAAGTATATCCTGTATTGATTTATGCAGTGTGACCCAATATTACTATACGAACTTTTCTCATTTTAAAGCTATCAATTTGATATTTTAGGATTTGTAATTTTGTGGTTTAAGATAAATTAAGCCACCCAACTGAAAGTTGGTCTACGTACTAAAAAATAAAAAATTTAAAGAATGCTGGCAGTGATCACAGAATGGATTTTTGTTAAAATTATTACAAACTTTTTACAAGCAAATGAATCTAAGTATAGATTTACTTCTATGAATTTCACCTATGCCATCGGATATCTTTTATCTCACATTAATCTTTCATTACTATGTCATCTCTGTAAAGTTGCCCTGGCATGAAACATGGACTGATGCTTCAAATGGGAAGAAGACAAGAGTAAGTTGTGGTTGGTGCAAAACAGAATGGGTTAAAAATGGAGTTGTTGCACAAGCTGAATCCATCAGCAGATTCTGACCTATGAGCCACTGTCTTTCTTCACTGCAGCAGCATCTCCATTTTTACTCCAAAACCACTTTATTGGTGGCCCAGTTTGTTCCATCAAATCCCCTAACTTATGCTGCAAACACTTTCTGTCAGAGTATCCATTCTTTTTTTCTTAGCTATGCTCAGAAAGCCCATATCAATAAGATGTTGTTATATAGCTGTCACTTTTGTCCTATAACAAATCTCACTGTAGCAGTGTCCTGTGGCTGCAGATACTATTAATGTTTTCCCTGCTCTGTCAATTGATTTCAAGGCTGCCTCCCTATCAAGCTCTGTGCTCCTTCAAAAGGCACATAAGCCAGACTGAAGGAAAGGATCATAAAAGTGTCTGACAATCTCACATCATCTTCACACAACTTGTCATTGCTGGATAAATTCTTCCCATGTGGATCTTTTCATAACATTTTCCCCAACTCTCTGCTTAGCCCTTTTCTTTCTCATTATCTAAAGGTTTTTAACTGATTTGAGGATACCATTTGGCTGTCTTGTAGCTACTACATGTGCCATGTTCAGTTTTTTAATTTGATTTTTTTGCCAGTACTCAAGAACATAAAAATTGTACATTCTTATGGAGCACCCTGTGATGGTTTCAATATGTACATACATTGTATGATGTTTAAATCAGGGTAAGCATACCTGTTTCCTTAAGCATTTATCATTTCTTTGTGGGAAAACATTGAAAATACAAATACATGTGATGATAAGTGAAGACTAGGGGAGAATGAATAGAAAAGATGGAAGAAAGTGACTGGGCACTTAATGAACACAGTCAAACTAAATCCATTTAGTGGAGTGTACAACAGATTTATATTTAGTCTGGTTTAGTCTTAGAATTTACTCCTAGTTTATATTTCAACAAAAATAGGAATTAAAAATTAATTATTCTGTGAACAAATAAAACATTCAAAATCCTTTCTTCTAGCGTTTTGAAATACACAGTTTGCTATTATTATCTAGAACCCTCTGCTATGCAATAGCACACCAGAGCCTTCTCCCATCTCTCCCACCTTTTTTCCTCAATCTCTGGTTACCACTATTCTACTCTCAACTTCTGTTAGGTCGCCTTTTTTTGTATTTCACATGTGAGTGAGATCATGTGGTACTTGTCTTTCTGTGCCTGGCTTATTTCACTTAACATAGTGACCTCCAGATCCATCCATGTTGGTGCATATGACAAGATTTCCTTCTTTTTGTAGCTGAATATTGGCTCATTATACATATGTACTACATTTCTTTATCCATTCATCAGTTGATGGACACAAAGTGGACTTTTTAAAATTAAAATAGGTCATCACTTTCTAAATTTCTACTTAAGGAAAGTTGCCTATGGTTTTTCAACATGGAAGGAAATTCCTTTGACTCGTTACTCTTACACCTTATTACAATGGTTCCTCTGGTTCCATCTCCCGCATATAACGCAGATTACTACTCCAGCTCACAGGGAGTGAGTATGGAATAATGATTACAGAAAAGCCATGAGAGTGGATGATATTTCTCAAAGACAGTGAAATGAGTAAAAAGAAACTAAGGAGATCATCAGCAAATATGGGGTGGGCCAAAGGGACCCATGCTCCCCTTGATGGCCTTCTGAATTTCTGACATGGGATTGTGTGTTCTTTGCATACTTGAAGCCTAGGCATCATTTGTGACTCTTCCCTTTTCCTCTCAGGCACTTTTCTGATACTGAAACTTCCCTGTCAGCAAAGCCACATGGTTTGTATGACATTTGAGGAGGTGGAGAACAATTCTCCCTGTGCTTTTCCAACAGGACTACAGCAGTTTCCAGTGAGGGATCAAATAAACCATGCTCATGATTTGGTCCCCCAGAAAACACAAAGCAGCTTCACCTGAAAGGACCCTTTTATCCTGTAGGATAATGTAGAAACTATGCAGCATGAACTATGAGGAATTTTGAGACCTGTTCTCAGCACATCCTGTGTCCCCTCAGTGCCCATATCCTCCTTTATCATGTGCATTAGCCATTCCTTTTCCTAGATATGTGCTTTCATAACCTCCAAACAGCACCTCCTGGAATTCCTCTGCCTTGCATAGCGTCCATACTCATTTTGTCGAGCTATTCATTCTTTCATTTTTTTCCACAATGTTCCATTGCACTTTGCATAGATCTAATGATCACACACTCATGTGTTGAATTCCACACATTTCCCCTCTGTTACACTGTAGGGCCCTTTAAATCAAGAACAGTCTTTATACATCATGAGACATCAAGAACAGTGCAAGTACATCATGTTTGTTAAGGTAGTTTCAGGTAAAAGACTAAGTGAGACCAAAAAATTGAGAGAGGAAAGAAAATTTTTGTTTGCAGTATTTCATAAGGTACATCTATCTATCTACCTTTTATCTGCCTCCTCTTAGCCATCATTCTTGGCATGCTGATTAAAAAGAAGGCTTTGGAGTCACATTTTTATATGGAAATTGCTATTCTTAAGTGAGCAAAAAGCAGACCATGAAGGAAACTAACTGTGGAGATCTTGGAATATAGCTGCTGTTTGGAAATCAGGAAGGAATATAGACCCTTAAACTGAAGCACAATTTATTACGAAGGTTTAGTTCTAGCATATACAGCAGGTGGCCAATGTTCTTCCTTCCCAAGGGCAAAATGTACCACATTTCCTGTTCCAATAAACATTGCTAGTTTTACCTTGAACTTTTCATAAGAACAAAAAAAGCATCATTCTTTGGCAAGTACTAATAGCAAAAATGCTTTGGAGGAAAATAAAATTTTGCAAGTGATACTGAGCTCTAGATGTCTCTAACCAGGACTGAACTTGTTGTCTGCTTTATTCTTACAATGTCACCTCAACTTTGTCCCCTGATGTCTCTAGACACTACCGTGTCGAGTGTCAAGCCTTGAAAAATGGGCAGCAGGAAGTTGAAGTAAGTGAGGGATGTGGACTCAGGATATTTTTCTCTACATTGTCTAGCAGTAGGAGGTTGGGGACAATGGTGCACATGACATGGCAGTGACTCATGGTGGGGGCTTCATATCAGCAGTCTTCATGATAATCCTGCTGTCACCCAGGCAGCTCTGTATTAGGGGTAGATGTAGCCATCAAGTGAGAGAGACAACCCAGACACAAAGAAAAAATGGCTTGCCATCTGCCTAATTAGAATTGAAATAAGACATATATGCATATTTTAGATTAGAATTGTTATGAACCTCAAAATGAGAGGATTGCTGTCTCAATATCACTTATCTAAAATGAGCACATGATAAAAGCGAGAGCACACAAGGGAGGGGTGAGGATAGGTAAGACACCTAAAAAATTAGCTAGAATTTGTTGCCCTTAACGCAGAGAAACTAAAGCAGATACCTTAAAAGCAACTAAGGCCAATAGGAAAAGGGGACCAGGAACTAGAGAAAAGGTTAGATAAAAAAGAATTAACCTAGAAGGTAACACCCACGCACAGGGAATTAATGTGAGTCAACTCCCTGTATAGCTATCTTTATCTCAACCAGCAAAAACCCTTGTTCCTTCCTATTATTGCTTATACTCTCTCTACAACAAAATTAGAAATCAGGGCAAAATAATTTCTGCTGGGTATTGAGGGGCTGGGGGGGAGAGGGAGGGGGTGGAGTGGGTGGTAAGGGAGGGGGTATGGGCAGGGGGGAGAAATGACCCAAGCCTTGTATGCACATATGAATAATAAAAGAAAAAAATAAAATAAATAAAATAAAATATCCAATCATAGTGGGCCCACTGGAGGTAAGTTAATAAACCCTCATGAAGGGCGTGGAGAGATACAGGGACTAGAATAGAGCCATGGATGCACTAACAGATGGGAAATACAGCTCTCTTATCTTTTTCCTTCCACTTTTATGTGCCTGTGAGATAACAGTGCATGTACTCATTCAAACTGAGCTATTGATGGGGACTTAGTGTAGACACCCTGCCTCTTGTACTAATTCTAGTAGGATTCGCAATGTTATCTCTATGCTGCTCGATCCTTCTGAACCTGTCAAATAAGTTCACTCACAATGCATATTAATCTGAGACATGTGGTTGAAAGAAAAAGCTGATAAGTCCATCTTCAAGATGTGATAAGTACGAAACATTTCTAATGAACCAGTATTGTGTTAAACATCCACAGCATCACCAGAATCCAGGGCTATTTAATTAAAAATACACACACAAGATAATGAGAGGGAAAAAGAGACTCTGCATGTATGTGGGCACCTAGTTCCTGAAAGTAAGCTACCTCTGTTGTATTACTGTTAACTAAATATTGCATCAAAAGTCTTGCACTGATCACAAAAGAAAAGAAGCAGTTAAACACATTATTTAATTTATGACTTCTTTGTGTGTGTGTTAACGTGCGTTAAGCTTAAATAGTTTAGGAGTTACAGCAGTGAAAATATAACACTGGAGATAGTTCAGTTCCTTGGAAAGTGATGTTGTATTGAGGAGAAAAACTTGCTTTAGGATAAGAGGAAAGAGCATGAAAAATAAAAGCTTTCTTAAAACTATGCTATGAAACTAAACTGGGAAGCTTAAATAATCACTCCTGAACAAAGGCAGCTGCATGGCAAGATGCCTGCCAGAAGTTGAGTACTCATTTAAAGGGAATTCTTAAAGGCTATATCTGCCAAGGAAAGTTAGGTTGAAAGATGACAAGTTTTCTTTTCCCTTTTATAGGCTATAATTTACACTTTGAGGGCTATTTTCTTTTTCTCTCTCTGCCACAGATTTACTAGCTTGAGTTGTTTAAGAAGTGCAATGATTTGGCAAACTGAGAGAGAAGGATGCACCTTGAGAAATTTTAGTATCCTTGGGCTCCACAGAGTTTGCTGAGCCTTTCATCTGCTCCTTGTTAGCTTGAGCTAAAAACTCCTTTTGCTCTTTTCAAAGGTCAGGGTCAGTAGATATTTTTGTAAGGGGCACATTTGAACTGAAGAAATGAGCAAGTGCACTGACAGCAAGGAGCTTCTGAAAAAAGTTGATGAGAAAGAAAGGAAAGGTCATTGTCCTGGAATCCTTCCTCAGGACAAAGGGACAGAGCCCAGGCTGAAGATGGGACAACAAGATAGCTGACACTGGCATGGGACTGTTCACTTATTTGAGCATTGTGGGGAAAGGCTATTGCTAAGGGAAAGGGGAGATGATGAAAAGAAATGTATGAGTTAGGTTTAATGATCCCTCCTTCTTTCCTATGAACAGGTGGTTATTGGCTTGTTCTTAAGGGCTCCGAAATCCTCCTTTCAAGAATGGTATTAAATATGCATTGGAAAAAGTAGCAATGACACACAGGTTTATTCAGGAAGCATGAAACATCAAAACAGTATAGGAAATGTCCTGATGTGGACTGTGCTTTCAATGTCAAACATACAAAAATCACAGCCTTTATTTCTTAACTGGTTTCTTTATCTGAAATTAAGGCACAAAGCAACCAGCCTAAGAATGCATTTCCTTGTCAGAACAGTCATGTTTTTTATGTATTGTGATAAGCAAATCAAAAGAGAACATAAGAGGGCTGGGAATGGAGCTCAGTAACAGAGTGCTTGCCTAGCATCACGAGTGAGGCATCCCTGCAAACAAATGTGAGTAGAAAGACAGAGAGAGAGAACAAGCTACTTTTGCACTTTCATTTAAACTTAAAAAAAGAAAATCTCACCTCCCCAGAGGAGATATGGAGATGACAATGTGAAAAGGCACTCCACATCATATGTCATCAGGGGGATGCAAAATAAAACAGCAATGGAATACTCTTATATGCCTATTACAGCAACCAAAATGCACAATACTGACAACACCAAATACTGGCCATGATGTAGAACAAAAGAACCTTCTATTCATTGAGAGAGGGGATGAAAATGGCACAGACACTTTAGAAGACACCTGGGAGGTTTCTTATAACATGCTCTGACCATATGACCTGGTAGTCAAGCTCCGTGATATTTACTCAAAGGTGTTGAGAAGTTATGCTTGCACAAAAATCTGCAGGAAAATGTCTATAGTAGCTTTTCATAATTGCCCAAAGATAGAAATAGCCAAGATGCCCAGAAGTAGTTAAATGGATAAACTGTGGCACATCAAAACAGTAGAATATTATTGAACATAATATTAAAATAAATGTGATATGAAACCATGATAAGACATAGAGGAACCTTAAGTACTTAAATACTGAATGAAAGAAATGACCAGAAACATATTGTATGAGTCCATTTGGAGAAGACAAAACAACAGAGATCGGTGGTTGTCAAGGGATGGGGGTTGGGGACAGAGTACAGAGCATTTTTAGGACAGTGAAAAGGCTCTGTATGACACGATAGTCATTGTGTGTAGATACACGTCAATATATATTTCTCTAAACTCATAGAATGAACACCAAGAGTGAACCTTAATATGAATTGTGGACTCTGAGTGGTCACAATGTGTCATTGTAGGGTATCAGTGCTAACAAAAGGACCACTCTGGTGGGAGCTGTTGATAAATTGAGAGATTATGCATGTGTGGAGCAGGAGATATATGGATTTCTCTCTACTTTCCTCTTAATTTTGTTGTAGGCCTAAAAGTTCTCTTTTAAATGCCTGAAATAAAAAAGAAATAAAATGAAACAGCTATCTCAAATCCTAGAAGAATATGTAACATCAATGAGTAGATTTTAAAAGACCATATTTTTAAAATAGTATAAAAGTATATTAAGCTAGGTATGGTGGCTCACAGCTATAATCCCAGTACTCAGGAGGCCCAGGCAGGAGGATTGTGAGATCTAGGGCAGCTTGGGCTGCATAGTGAGACCCTGTGGGTTTTTTTTTTTTTTTACTATATTATATTGACTATATCTACTACCTTCTTAATTATATATAAATTAGAATAAAGTTTAATCAAATGTGTTTACCTCAGAATATTAATATCTGTGTTTAATTGTTTAAATCACTATTTCATCTAATAACAACTACCTTCTTGGCTTAAACTGGCTGTAATCTTCAAATTTGCTTTGAGTCTTCTCACTGTATTTTCAGATTCTTCACTTCTTCTGCCTACTACTCAAAATCTGCTGTTTATTTCCTGTGATAATTTTTTTCTTGGCCATATTGGGATATGAACTCTGTGCTTTGCACTTGCTCTGCAGTCACTCTGCTGCTTTGAGCCACACCTCCAGCCCTTCTTGCAGGTTATTTTGGAGACAGAGTCTCACTTTATGCCCAGGCCTACCTGTACCATCATCTTCCTATGTATGCTTCATGCCAGCCTTTCTGTTGAAATAGGGTCTCACAAGGTTTTCACATGGGCTTTTTGCCTGAAACTATAATCCTTCTGAGCTAAGCCTTTGTGTAACTGGCACAACAGGTATGTACCACCGCACCTAGATATTGGTTGAGATGGGATTTCATGAATGTTTTGCCCAGGGTTGGCCTTGAAGCGTGACTCTTCCAATTTCTGCCTCCTGTGTAGCAAGGATTACAGAGGTCAGTCACAAGCATTAGGCTGTGATAGATTTTTATTGTACCTTAATCTTAACCTTAACAAGACAGGCCTGCCATACTCTAAAGTAGAAAGGATTCCACTAACTTCATTTTCTTGTTCTTTAGCATATTTTATTCCTCCAGTGAAGATATAGTGGTAAAATAAAATTACCATTGGGGAGAGCTGATTAGAGGATATTGATCTAGGTTGTTTTACTCTTTCTTCTATCAAAGAGCTTTTAAACTTTGTTTTTCCCTGAAGATACTTACTCTGCATTTATATATCTTCCTCTAAAAACTGCATATACCTCAATAATTTATAACCTGAAACCAAGGTCTTAATCTACAATGAAATTTCTTCCTTTTAAAATTACATTTATGTGCGAGGCGCTGGTGGCTCACATCTGTGTTCTCAGCCACTTGGGATTCTAAGATCAGGAGGATTGTGGTTCCAGGCCAGCCCAGGCAAATAGTTTGTGAAACTCCCCATCTCTAAAATAACCAGAGCATAATGGACTGGAGGTATGGGTCAAACAGCAGAGCTCCTTCGTTGCAAGTGCAGGGGCCTAAGTGCATTTATTCTATATCTCTTTAAAATAAGCTTTCTATGCCTTTCTTGCTTATAACAGTTTAACAAAAGAGAAATATGTAGTATTTTCTTCAAAGAGTAACATTAAGTCCTTGGAGCAATAAGTAGATTATGGTGAAATTAAAATGATCAATAAGAAGTCTGGATATCTTACAGTTGTTTATGAAGCTAAGAGAGTTTGGGCGAAGGGCAGATATTGATTGATAATAACATGATGCAGATTTATATGGACTGGTTAATTTAAGACTTAGAAAGAAGAAGTAGTTAGATTTTGTATATGAAGTCTATATGTGTTCTTTACATTAATGTTTTCTTTCATATAGAACAGATTTATTTAGTTACTGCTGCTTCTGTATTTCATGGTTATCTTGATTTCATTTTTCTTCCAGGTAAATAAATATCTCACAATAGACTCTTCTCTCTTCATCTTTCTTCCTTTTATTGATGTTTCATTTGATGAGATTTTGTCCTTATAAATTACCTTTTCTTTCCAAGTAAACAAAATGCTTGCAACCTTGCCTAAAAAAGAAAAAGCAATATACAAAACAACAACCACCATGAAAATACTGAACAAAACCAAAAATATTTTCTGCTTTCCAAAGCTATAGAACCTTAGTTCTGGAATATGTAAGGGATCCATTAATGAGAATTAGCCTTTTGGAAGAATGATTATTTTTATAGTTATCTTAATCCACTTCTTAGGTACATTCTCTTTTATCTACTTCTTTATCACAATAAATTTGTGACATTTATCTACTGGTGAATATTGATAAGCATCTGGCCAACACAGAGAAGTCTATAGCTGGACTTCTCTGGAGTTTGCAATTTCTTGGTTTGCATTTTAACTGGTTCCTATGAACTTATATTTGCTATAAATCCTTCCTTATTAACTACATAATGTTAGCTATCCAGGAGTAATCAATTTCTATCACACTAAGCCCTCAATACAGATCCTTGAATTACCATTTTACCTTTTCAGTTCTGATGAAGACCACTTGATTCCATGTCCTTTAAGCATCAAGATGATGAAGTCTATTTATACACACTGAATCTAGGAATGAATGATATTATGTAAATGCAGAGAATTATTACTTTATCCTAAATTAAGGAGCATCCAGAATCAATGCTGTGATACATTGTTGAATTTATTGTTCTAGTCCTAATGGCACACACATTATATTGTCAATTTCAAGTTACTGGGCAACTTGTTCTAAAATGCTTCCATTCATCATATTGACGATGATGTTAATCAAATTGACTATCCTTAACAAAAAGCCCTGGTTCACTTGAGTTATATTGTTTTTCTGCCTATGGGGAACATTTACACAATTAACATAAGCAGATCGAATGCTAATAAAGAAAACAAATGAAGATTTATTCATAATCCTCAAAAGAATTGTAATAATTTAATTAAGGTATATGGTACTTTTGGAAGAAAAGTGATAAGATAGGAAAAAGTCCTTTGTGAGAAAAGGAAAGGAGGGGAGAATTCTTTAGATTTTGTAGTTCTCATTGATTTAATTCAAAGAACAATAGACAGGCATCCATTGAAGATAGAAGTTAGCACTTGGGGAGAAGAAAAAAAGGGGGATCAATCAAAATCTGCAGCTTGCCAAATATTTGAGAGATATAGAGACAGCCAGGAGGGAGAACAACACTGTGTGAGGTGGTCTGAGGGAATAAAAGAAATACGTAATGAGATGAAACTAAGGAGCAAAAAAAAAAAAAAAAAATCAGACTGTTAATCAAGTAATGTTTTCTGGCAGTCACAGATTACTCATTCCTAAGCAATGCTAGGCATCCCATGGAGATGTTTTTCTTTAAAGTTTTATTTTCAGTCATTAGGAAAGAAACAAAGCCTACTAAACTGTAATGTGAATGAAACATCAATGTTTGTGAAGATTGTTGGCTCAGCTAAATGAAGAAAAGTATTTTGGGGGCAAGAATACTAATGAAGTAGTAGCATTCAAACCTCAAGTATAGTTTCAAGTTCATCACCTAATTATTAAACCAGGTACTGGAAATTACCATGAGAAGTCACAGACATTCTTTAAAGTCACCATAGGACCAATTCAGTCCTTCAAATTCATATATAATTGAGAAAGAATTATATTTACCATCATACCAGAAAAAGTATGTGTCATGGACTCATTTTATTTTTAAATAGATTAAGTTGTATACAATCTATTTGGGGCCATAAGATTGATAAGTGCAACATAGATGTATCATTAGGTTGAAATATGTAGGATTGACAAAAGGGGAAGTCAATGAATGCTGGATTCTTTACAGAAGTCATTTGTGAGTTGGACTTAGAATAATTAATAAGTTTGCATTTTTGAAAGCAGTAGGAAATTAATTATATGCAAAGGGACATCTATGGGAGGTCACTAAGGAAACAATGAATAATCTGTGATTTCACAGCATGTTTAGTTCCTAAAACATATAGATTGCTTATAAGAAGAGATATTTACATAAAAGGAACCTAAAACAATGTTTTTTCTTGGAAATAAAAAAATTTAAAACACTGTGGTGTATTTATGGGGATAACTATATATAAATGGACCAGTTTGTTCAATATGGTAAGCACCGAACTGAAACCTTTTAGACACAGATGCTAAACAATTCTATTATTATTTAGCATTAGATTTTTGGTAAGGAACTGCACTTCTCTGGACAATAGATTGGCCATTTATAATGGATGGATGGATTAATAAAACAAGTGAATAACATTTCTCCATGTTCAAGTGTTCAAGTTTCCTTTCTGCTTTGCATTTCTAAAATTCTCTCTGAAATGACGAGGAGAAAGGTGTGCAACTATACATGGACTGATAATTTTGAATGTTGGAAAGCTCATTGATTACAAGTTCAGGAAAGGGGAAAAAGGAAGTTCAAAAACCAAATCTATATTCTTTCATTACCTCATTTTTCCCTTGTCAGTCTTCCTTCCAGTGACATGTTAGGTCTCAACCTCAAATCCCGTGAAGACAAATGAAACTAGCATGAAACAGATGCAAGAATACTTAGTCACAGCCTATCCGGTGGAGTAGTTTGGGTATCAGGTTTGGAAAAAGAAGGTTTAATCAAATTGGCTTCATCCCTGAGCTAGGCAGCTTCTTCTGCTTGCTGTTCATCATTTCTGGGGGAAAAAACATCAATATTTTAGATACTGCCAGCAAGTTTCCTATTATATGCTCACAGAGGGATGCAATCCCACAAGGAAAAGTTGGGTAGAATGAGAAGATGGAGTAAGTCAAACAAAAAATGTCTGCCTTTTAGCACATGCTTCTTCTAGAGCGCTTATTGTCATTGATCTATGCTCTGCTATGATGTAAAGAAAAATGAACATACACTTAAGTTACATCATTTTATTACATTTTTATTGGGAGTAAGAAAGACTATTGTGTTACTATGTGCCTATGTTTGTGGGTATTAGGAAATTTGATGGGGTAATTTATTGCTGTACTTTGAAAATATAAATTGAGCAGAAGCTGTTAGAAAGGGCAGGACAGCCCAAATCCATGTCAAAGAAGGCTTCAGATATAAAGCCCTATGTGTTATCATGTTTGCCTTATTTTGCACAATGTTTCTGAATATCAAGATTCTTTGTTGTGGATTGTGGCACTGATTAAGGACTTACAGATGGATATATCTTATAAAAACATTTAAAAACCGAAAGGAAGTCTGGACAGATTTCATGCCAAAACTGGAAACCCGACTAGTAAGTATAATTGACTAGTTAGACAAAGCTTTATCATCCTGAATACCTCTAACTGACCCAATGACAGATTCAGGTTAGAGATGATTTTCCAAATATTTCATTACTTTGTCTTGAGAAGAGACTTAATAACAGGTAGAGAAAAATCCCTGGAATAGGTGTAAAGGGTGTTGAATCTTTTGAGTTTGCTTCTACCATTTATGAGTTAATGTGGTTCCAGGCAAGATCCTTTCACGTGTCATATGCAAATGTCTCTCCTATTACAAAGAAGTACCTATTCCTTCTTACTTATACGGAATTGTGAGATTTGTTTGAAATGATCTCTATGAAATCACAGTGATTAGATAATAATTCAGATACTGGATTCCAAGTTGTTAGCATTATCCTAAGTATTATAATTGAATTTTTTTTTTTTTTTGGCACTACTGGACTCAGGTCTTTGTGCTTGCTAGGCAGGTGCTCTACCACTTGAGCTATACCTTCAGCTCTTTATGTTCTGGTTATTTTGAAGACAGTGTCTTGCTTTTAGCCCAGGCCAACTGGGACTTGGATTTTCCTATTTTATGTTTCCCACTGTTGCTGGTATAACAGGTACACACCACCACACACATGTTCTTTCTGTTGAGATGGAATCTCACGATTTTTTTTTTTACCTGAACTGGCCTGAAACCACCATCCTCCCAATCTCAGCCTCTTATGTAGCTTTGGATGACAGGCATACACCACTGCATCCAGCCATTGGTTGAGATAAGGATATCACAGACTTCATGCTGGGGCTTGCTTCCAATCACATCTTTCCAATCTCAGCCTCCTAAGTAGCTAGGATTACAGGCATAAGCCACCAGTGCCTGGCTCAACTGAATCATTTTTTACCTTTACAAATTACCTGAAGAAATTAGTATTACCTTTTCCATTTTAAAGATGAGAAAACTGCTACTGAAAATGGCTAAAGGGACTTCTTTGAACTTATAAGATGTGGAAGAAGACTTTAAATCAGTTCTTCCTAGTTTTAAGCCTGTACTTGCTGCATTGTACTGTAGTACCCTTGCAAAACAACAGAACACCAAAGGAGAGGCTCTAAATATAAAACACTTTCCACCATGAAGTATTGTTGCTATAAGCAGATATGCATGCTAATTTTCAAATTCCTAATTAGTAATAGTTGCTTCTTTCTTGCATCAATATGACTTCAGGCACTTTTAATATAGTTTTTGTGTTTTCCCAGGCCTCCACACCAGAGCTGTTTAACATAGTAATCATTAATGTCTATTTAAATTAAAATTAATTAAAATAAATAAAATGTTGTTTCTTAGAGTCACACTAGTGACACATGGTGCTATTGGCCACTGTATTTTCAACATAGACATAGGACACTTCCAATGGCACAGAAATTTCTGTTAGCCAGAGCAGCTCTGGGGGTTGTACAGACAGCCTGTGGTAGATATGATCTATTTCCTTCTTTTGATACAAAGTTTTATTGGAGACAGCCACATCCATTATTTTCTTATGTTTTTGGTTGCTTTTTGTACAATGGAAGAATTGAATACTTCCAATTTAGTCCAAATGGCTCACTACATCAAGACAGAATATTTACTACCTGACTCTTTCATGTTTTCTCTTCTTTTCTTCTGTTTTCCTTTCTTTTTTTCTTTTCTTTGAGAAAGAGTGTCTTGCTACTACCATAGTCAGGGTGGCCTTGAACTCACATTCCTCCTTTCTCAGCTTCCTGAGTGCTGGGAGTACAGGTATGAACAACCATGTCTGAAGGACATGGCCTTTCTCAAAAATCATTTGCAGATTCCAACTCTAGATTACAAGCTGTTTGCAGTTTAAAGATCCAAACACATTTCTTATATTTTGTATCCTATCATTAGATTATATAATAAGAATTAATGTTCTTACCAAATGGTAACTGCAAGATGGTAAATGTGCACATTTGCTCAACTCTAATAACTGTTTCACTATGTATATCAAACATAATTTTGGATACTTTAAGTATACATAATTTTTTTTTTCTGGACTTTGAACTCGGGGCCTACACCTTTAGCCACTCCACCAGCCCTGTTTTGTGATGTGTGTTTTTCGAGATAGGGTCTTGTGAACTATTTGCCTGAGCTGGCTTCAAACTGAGTTCCTCTTGCTTATTGCCTCCTGAGTAGCTAGGATTATAGGCATGAGTCACTGGCGCCTGGCTACATAACCATTTTTAAAATTCCATGCCCAGGAAGTGATGAAGCTAAGATTTAAAGTAGTTCCACCTGATTAAAAAAAAAAATGTGATCATTTTGTGCCATTATGCTACCTCCTGATCTTTGGGGATTTTTAGTGCACTGTCAGAAAGAAGGGGTTACCATAAGCCAGGGCCACCAGTCAGTGCCCCTCCACTTAGGCATTGGTTTTCCAAATATGATTTCTACCTTTGGGGGTCCTCATTAGTTTCTTCCTGTTCTTTGCCTTTCTATCCCTGCCCCAGCCACAATGATCCCCCTTCCTCGTGAACCTACTGAGTCTCATGAATTTAGAACTTGGTGGTTGCTGCTCTTTCTGTCTGGCCAAACTGCTGTGTAGGGTTGTTCAGGTGTGCACCATTGCAATCACAACTGTCATGGCCTCCACACTGCCTACAGTTCCCTTCTCCATTATGCCCCATGACACTTTTCTTAATTTTCTTCCAGAATGTGCTTCATGAGGCATCCCCTGGCATTCTCAATCAATCCCCTTTACTTGGCTGGGACTTCCTTAATGATTATATTCTAACATCCTATCTAACTTATTTACTTTATTGTTAATTTACTATCTTACCCCACTAGAAAATAAGTCTCATGGGTAAAGGGTCTTTCTGTTGCTGTTGTCCATTGACATTCTCTAGTGATTTTGAGCTAAATCCTCTAATATCTTCCTCTGCATGTCTGTGTTGGTTGGCTGTCATAGCTTAAAAGGCTAGGAGTGAAGAGTATGGTTAGATTAACAATACCAAACAATAAGCACCTTTGCCCCTGACTTTAGATGAGTTTCTCTTTCTTCTCTAATATAAAAGCTCTTTGTTGTTTTAAAGTCTATATACATATTTCAGTTTACTGTATATATACATTTGAGTGGCTGAACATGTAGAATAATAGAATTTTATCTATAAATTGCGTGTGACTATATATGTGATTGAGGAAAGAGATTGAGAATGGTTGTGTTTATTGGAAAGGATGTGATATATTGGATTAAGCTAAGTATTAATGAAGTCTATATTTATTGGCCACAGCCAAATATGTGGTGGAAAATATGTTTTGAGTAAATGAATTGTCTAATACATGTACCAAGAACTATTGCCACTATTAGTCCTGTATTAGTTTGGGGAATTTCATGGAATCTGAAAGAGATTCTGTTTGTTCCTTCCTGTAAGAGTTCTTTTTCTTCCACCAGCAAAACATAGAGGTTGTCCATAAATCGAACAGAAAAGCACTAAGAAGTGGAATAAGAGAATTTGTTATCCCTCTGGATTTCCCCTACATTATTACTTTCTAAATATATTGAAAGATCAGTTCTAGTCCTTTGAATCATTTTTCTTAACTGAAGGAAACAATATCTCACTGCTATTTCAAATAGTTGATTAATTTTACATAATCTGGACAGATAAGAAAATCAGGTTCAGTGCTGAGGAGCATTAAGAAGAGTACAGTGCAGAGCGTCCCTGATGTTTAATTTCGTGCTGATGCCAATCTTTAACTGCCTTTCAAATGGGACTGAAGAGCTTTGTAATAAAGGTAATACAACAATGAAACTCAGACTTTGTAATGGCTGAAATTGGATAATTAGTTTAGGAATTTTTAACTTGTGTGGAGGGCAGGGCTGATTTTCAACAGCACAAGTTCCTAATTTAATCCATACAAATTGATCTGTATTCACTGATGCTCAGGAAATACTAAGTACTGTTATGCAGAGGTAGACCTGATCTGGATTAGGAAGAAAGAAGGAAAATATATTCAACACAAAACACCTACCCTTGAAAGACAGGAGAACAGTAAGAAGAAAATAGTACACAGTATCTCATACTAATTTAGCATTAATTTTCTGAATGTGGTTAACCACATTTTACCTTTTGTTCTTTCAGAAATATGGGTATGTCTAAAAAGAGACTTTAAAGATAATCCCCCAAACTTTGTTGTTATCTGATTATACTCCTCTTCTGGTCTTTATTTTGCTTTTTGTCCTGTCTATAATTCTTCTAGTAGTTTACCATACCATTGGTAGTAACAAATTTATATCGTCAGTGCAAAAAGATCAAAGTCTTTACTGGATAGCTTTGTTGTCCTGACCACTTTGTTCCATCATCATTAACTGCATGTTTTTGTTTGAATATAATTATTTGACAGGCTTTTGTTTATTTATTTAACATATTTTTCTTTGTAATATTACTGTTGTACTGAGGGTACAATGTAAAATTTGCAAAAGTTCTTACAGTATATCATAGCTGAATTCATGCCCTCCATCATTTCCTTTATCCCCCCACCCTCCATTCCTGGAATAGTTTCAACCTTTTCCATTTTCATACATGTATATATAATATTTTCACTACATTCAGTCTCCTTGACCCTTTCCTTATATCCTCCCCCTTCCACTGATACCAACCCTTCCTGTTCTCCGTTTTTTAAAAAAAGGCATTTTTTTTGTTAACTCAGCTCTATTTTTTACTTTGTTTTTAAAATATATTTTAAGATATTTTAATTGATGCATAATAATTATATATATTTATGGGTACAGTGTGGCATTTCAGTACATGTATGAAACTCATAATGATCAAATCATGGCAATTAGCATATCCATCACCTTAAACATTTATCATTTGCTTGTGCTGGAAACATCAAAACCCTCTCTAGTGGCTATTTTGAATTCTCATTTAAATGTTTTAACCATAGTTACTCTACTGTGCTATAGAACATTAGAAATTAGTTCTATCTAATTGTACCCCTGTGCCTTTAACCATTCTTTCCCCATGCCCTCTTTCTCTCTCCTTCCCAGTCTCTGGTAACCTCTGTTTTGCTGTTGACTTCTATGATATCAACTTTCCTAGCTTCCACATGCAAGTGAGGCATTTGTCTTTCTGTGTCTGATTTATTTCACTTACAATAATGTTCTCTACTTCTATCCATGTTGACACAAGTGATAGGATTTCATTTTATATTGTTGAACAATATTATGTATATATATATTTATAAATTTATATATATTACATTTTTTATCCATTCATCTGACAATGAACACCTAGCTGTTGGGAATGATGCAGCAATACACATGGAAGTACAGATGTCTCTTTAACATGCTGACTTCCTTTCTTTTGGATACATGCCCAGTAGTGGGATTGTTAGATTGTATAAAGCTTCTAGATCTAGGTTTTGAGGGACTACATGTTGTTTTTCCCCTATATTTGATGTACTAATTTACAATCCCACCAACAAGATAAAAGAGGTCTTCTTTCTACACATCTTACCAGCATTTGATTTCTGGTCCTTTTTATAGTAGTCATTTTAACTGGGATGGTATGATATCTTGTTTTAATTTTTATTTGTGTTTCCCTGATAGTTAGTAATGTTGATTATTCTTCTGAGAAATGTCTAGATCATTTGCCTATTTTTAAAGCAATTTTTACTAGTATATATTAAATACTCCCAGGGTTTCATTGTCATAATTCTATAGTTGTGTATAGTGCAAGTTGGAAAAATTCTCCCCTCTGTTATTTCCCCTTAGACTCCACCCTTACCTCCCCTATTCAAACTGCATTTGGATGGTTTCACTACATATCTGTATATGTGTGTGATGTACTTCAACCATTTTCCCTCCCTTAGCACTTCTCCTTTCCATCACCTCCCTCCAGCTGATCCCTCCAACAGTTCCCCTTTACACTCATATCCCATCATCATCATCATCATTATCACCACCATTATTATTTTAGATTTAGATTCCACATGTGAGCAAAAATGTGATATTTGGCTTTTTGAGCTTGGCTTGTCTCACTTAGCATGATGGCATCATGTTTCATCCATTTTCTGGCAAATAACATAATTTCATTCTTCCTTATGGCTGAATAATACTCCATTGTGTGTATAAATACTACATTTCATTTATCCATTCATCAGTTCTTGGGTATCTAGAGTGATTTCCTGGCTTGGCTATTGTGAATAGTGCCACAATAAACACGGGTGTTCAGTTTTCTCTCTTGTATGGATTTATACTCCTTTGGATAATCAAGAGTGGTACAGCAGAATCATAAAGTAGTACTATTTCTAGTTTTTTGAAGAATCTACATACTGATTTCCATATAGTTACACTAGTTTACATTTCCACCCTGTGTGAGTATTCTTTTTCCCCTGCATCCTCACCAACATGGGTTGTTTTCTGTTTTCTTGAGAATGACCATTTTGACTGGGATGAGATGGAATCTCAGTGCAGTTTTGATTTGCATTCCTTTTATAGCTAAGGTTTTTGAACATTTCTTCATGTATTTACTAGCCATTTGCACTTTAGAGAACTCTGTTCAATTCATTTGCCCATATATTAGTTGTATTATTTCTGTTTCAGTGTTTAATTTTTTTTTTGGTCTTTTTACATTCTAGATATTAATCCTTATCCATTGAATAACTGGCAAAGATTTTCTCCCATTCTGTGGATAGTCTATTCATTCTGATTATTGATGTACAGAAGTTTTTAATTTTATGAAATCCCATTTGTCAATTTTTGCTCATCTCTCTTGGGCAACTAGAGTCCTACTCAGAAAATAATTGCCTGTGCCCTTATCAGTGTTTTGTGTTTTTCTGTAGTAGTTTTAAAGTTTCAGATCTTACATTACTGATCTTTGATTTTTTTTTAACAAGGTGAGAGGCAGAGATCTAGTCTCAGTCTTCTCTATACGTAGATAACCAGTTTGTCCAGTATAATTTGTTTAAGAGGCTTTCTTTTCTTCAGCATGTTTTTGGCTCCTTTGTCAAAAATCTGATGGCTGTAGTTGTATGTACTTGTATTATTGTGCATCATTGGACTTTATGTCTGTTTGGGAGTCAGTGCCATGCTGAGTTTGTTACTGTGGCTCTGTAGTATAATTTGAAGTCTGCTATTGTGGTACCTCTTGTGTTGCTCTTTTTGCTCAGGATTACTTTTGCTATTTGTAATCTTTTATGTTTCCATATGAATTTTGCATTGACTTTTCTATTTCTGCTAATAATCTCATTGAGATTTTGATGCATTTGTCTATATTTTGTTTGGATCATCAGACATTTTTCTATTGAGTTGTTTGGGTTTCTAATATATTCTGGATTATAATCCTTTGAGGATGAAGAGTTTGCAAATGTTTCCTCTCTTTGTAGGTTATTTCTTCATTCTCTTGATTGCTTCCTTTGCTGTGCAGTTTTTTTATTTGATATAATTCCATTTGTCAGTTTTTGCTTTGTTGTTGCCTGTACTTTTATGGCTATAAAAAATTCTTTACTCAGACCAATATTCTGAAGTGTATCTCCTACGTTCTCTACTTGTTCCTTCATAGTTTCAGGTCTAATATTTAAGTTTTTGATCCATTTTTAGTTGATTTTTGTACAGTGAGAAATAGCAGTCTTTTTTCATTCTTCTGTCTATGGATACCTGATTTCTCCAGAACTATTTTATGAAAAGGCTATCCTTTCTTCAGCATATGTTTCTGTTTTTATGCCAGTTCTATGCTGTCTTGGTTCATGTTGTATCCTGAAACTTTGCTGAATTTATCAATTCTGACAGATGTTTTTGGTCTTTTCTGGATTTTCCTCTTTATTGAGACCATGTCACTGGGTGCCTTTCTTTCTGTTGCCTAATTACCCTGACTAGAACTTTTTATGTTGAATCAGAGTGGTGAAAGTAAACATCCTTTTCATGTTTCATGTCTTACAGGAAATGTCTTAAACTTTTCATCATTCAGCATGATGCCAGCTGTGGTTTTGTCAGATATGACCTCAAATGTATTGAAGCAAGTTCCTTCTATGCTTAATTTGTTGAGAGTTTTTAACCATGAAGGACTAGCAAATTTTAATGAATGATTTTTTTGCATCTATTGAGATGATCATATAATTTTTATCCTTCGTGTCTTGATATACTGCATCACATTTATCTACTTGTATATATCAAACCACCCTTGTATCCCTGGGATAATTCCCATTTGGTCATGGTGTGTAACCTTTTTTGATGTGCTGTTTGGATTGGTTTGCTAAGATTTTGAGATTCTTTTGCATCTCTTTTCATCAGGAATATTTTGCAATTTTCTTTGTATGTGTGTTCTTATCTTGTTTTAGTATTAGAGTAATGATTTTATAGAATGATTTTGGGAGAATTAACTGCCTTTTAACTTTTTGGAATAGCTTGAGAAGTATTGTTTCTTTAAAACTTCAGAAGTTACCCAGTCTTGATTTTTCTTTGTTGGGAGATACTGTGTTATTGATTCAAAAAATTCATTGCTTTTTATAGGTCTGTTTAGGTATTCATTTCTTTTTTTTAATTCATATTTGCATACAATGTTTGGGTAATTTCTCCCCCTTCCCCCCACCACCGCCATACTCCCCTGTCCCCTCTCTCTCCCCTCCACCCACTCGCTACCTGGCAGAAACTATTTTGCTCTTTCCTCTAACTTTGTTGAAGAGAGAGTATAAGCAATAACAGGAAGGACCAAGGGTTTTTGCTAGTTGAGATAAGGATAGCTATACAGGGAGTTGACTCGCATTGATTTCCTGTGCATGTGTGTTACTTTCTAGGTTAATTCTTCTTGAACTAAACTTTTCTCTAGTTCCTGGTCCCCTTCTCCTATTGGCCTCAGTTGCTTTAAGGTATCTGCTTTAGTTTCTCTGCCTTGAGGGCAACAAATGCTATCTAGTTTTTTAGGTGTCTTACCAATCCTCATACCTCCCTTGTGTGCTCTTGCTTTATCATATGATCAAAGTCCAATATCCTTGTTGTGTTTGCCCTTAATCTAATGTCCACATATGAGGGAAAACATAAGATTTTTGGTCTTTTGGGCCAAGCTAACCTCACTCAGAATGATGTTCTCCAACTCCATCCATTTACCAGCGAATGATAACATTTCATTCCTCATGGGTGCATAAAATTCCATTGTGTATAAATACCACATTTTCTTAATGCATTCGTCAGTAGTGGGACATCTTGGCTGTTTCCATAACTTGGCTATTGTGAATAGTGCCGCAATAAACATGGGTGTGCAGGTGCCTCTGGAGTAACCTGTGTTGCAGTCTTTTTGGTATATCCCCAGGAGTGGGATTGCTGGATCATATGGTAGATCAATGTTTAGCTTTTTAAGTAGCCTCCAATTTTTTTTCCAGAGTGGTTGTACTAGTTTACATTCCTACCAGGAGTGTAAGATGGTTCCTTTTTCCCTGCATCCTTGCCAACACCTGTTGTTAGTGGTGTTGCTAATGATGGCTATTCTAACAGGGGTGAGGTGGAATCTTAGTGTGGTTTTAATTTGCATTTCCTTTATTGCTAGAGATGGTGAGCATTTTTTCATGTGTTTTTTGGCCATTTGAATTTCTTCTTTTGAGAAAGTTCTGTTTAGTTCACTTGCCCATTTCTTTATTGGTTCATTAGTTTTGGAAGAATTTAGTTTTTTGAGTTCCCTATATATTCTGGTTATCAGTCCTTTGTCTGATGTGTAGCTGGCAAATATTTTCTCCCACTCTGTGGGTGTTCTCTTCAGTTTAGAGACCATTTCTTTTGTTGAGCAGAAGCTTTTTAGTTTTATGAAGTCCCATTTATCTATGCTCTCTTGGTTGCTGTGCTGCTGGGGTTCCATTGAGAAAGTTCTTGCCTATACCTATTAATTCCACAGTATTTCCTATTCTTTCCTGTACCAACTTTAGAGTTTGTGGTCTGATATTAAGATCCTTGATCCATCTTGAGTTAATGTTGGTATAGGGTGATATATATCGATCTAGTTTGAGTTTTTTCCAGACTGCTAACCAGTTTTCCCAGCAGTTTTTGAAGAGGCTGCTTTTTCTCCATCGCATATTTTTAGTGCCTTTGTCAATGACAATTTGGTTATAGTGTGTGGCTTCATATCTGGGTCCTCTATTCTGTTCCATGGTCTTCATGTCTGTTTTTGTGCCAGTACCATGCTGTTTTTATTGTTATTGCTTTGTAATATAGTTTGAATTCGGTTATCGTGATACCTCCAGCATTGTTCTTTTGACTGAGTATTGTGTTGGCTATTCGTAGCCTCTTGTGTTTACATATAAATTTAATGGGAGATTTTTCAATATCTTTAATGAATGTCATTGGAATTTTGATGGGAATTGCATTAAACATGTAGATTACTTTTGGTAGTATAGACATTTTAATATGTTGATCCTACCAATCCATGAGCATGGGAGATCTCTCCACTTTCGATAGTCTTCCTCAATTTCTGTCTTCAGAAGTTTATAGTTTTTCTTGTAGAGGTTGTTCACAACCTTTGTTAGGTTTACACCTAGGTATTTGACTTTTTTGAAGCTATTGTAACTGGAATTGTTTTCTTATAGTCTTTCTCAGTTTGTTCATTATTAGTGTATAGAAATGCTAATGATTTTTCTATGTTGATTTTATATCCTGCTACCTTGCTGTAGTTATTGATGGTGTCTAGGAGCTTTTGAGTAGAGTTTTTTGGGTCTTTGATCATGTCATCTGCAAATAGGGATATTTTGACAGTTTGTTTACCTATTTGTATTCCTTTTATTCCTTCTTCTTGCCTAATTGTTCTGGCTAGGAATTCCAGGACTATGTTGAATAGGAGTGGAGATAGTGGGCATCCTTGTCTATTTTCTGATTTTAGAGGGAATGGTTTCAGTTTTTCTCCATTAAGTATAATGCTGGCTGTAGGTTTGTCATATATAGCTTTTATAATGTTGAGGTACTTTCCTTCTATTCCTAGTTTTCTTAGAGCTTTTATCATGAAATGGTGTTGGATCTTATCAAAAGCTTTTTCTGCATCTATTGAGATGAACAAGTGGTTTTTGTTTTTGCTTCTGTTAATGTGGTTTATTACGTTTATTGATTTTCATATGTTGAACTACCCCTGCATCCCTGGGATAAAGCCTACTTGGTCATGGTGAATGATCTTTTTGATGTGTTGTTGAATTTGGTTTGCCATTATTTTACTGAGGATTTTTGCATCAATGTTCATTAAGGAGATTGGCCTGTAGTTCTCCTTTTTGGAGGTGTCTTTGCTTGGTTTTGGGGTAAGTGTAATACTGGCTTCATGAAATGTGTTAGGCAGTTTTCCTTTCCTTTCTATTTCATGGAACAGTTTAAAGAGGGTTGGTATCAGGTCTTCTTTAAAGGTCTGATAGAATTCAGCAGAAAACCCGTCAGGTCCAGGACTTTTCTTTTTGGGGAGACTCTTGATTGCTGCTTCAATTTCATTTTGTGTTATAGATCTATTCAGTTTATTAATATCCTCTTGGTTCAGTTTTGGATGATCATATGTATCTAGAAATCTGTCCATTTCTTTAAAATTTCTGAATTTATTTCAATATAGGTTCTCAAAGTAGTCACTAATGATTTCCTGGTCTTCCATGGTGTTTGTTATCTCCCCTTTTGCATTCCTGATTCTACTAATTTGGGTTTTGTCTCTCCTCATTTTAGTCAGGTTTGCCAGGGTTCTGTTGATCTTGTTTATTTTTTCAAAGAACCAACTTTTTGTTTCATTAATTCTTTGCGTGGTTTTTTTGGATTCTATTTCATTGATTTCAGCTCTTATTTGTATTATTTCTCTCCTTCTATTTGTTTTGGGATTTGCTTGTTCTTGTTTTTCTAGGAGTTTGAGATGTATCATTAGGTCATTGATTTGGGATCTTTCAGTCTTTTAAATATATGTACTCATGGCTATAAACTTTCCTCTCAGGACTGTCTTTGCTGTGTTCCATAGGTTCCGGTGGGTTGTGTTTTCATTTTCATTGACTTCCAGGACCTTTTTAATTTCCTCTTTTATTTCATCAATGACCCACTGTTCATTAAGCAATGAGTTATTCAGTTTCCAGCTGTTTGCTTGTTTTTTATCTTTACTTTGTTGTTGAGTTCTAGTTTTATTGCATTGTGATCAGACAAAATGCATGGTATAATTTCTATTTTCTTATATTTGCTGAGTCTTGCTTTGTGACCTAGGATATGATCTATTTTGGAGAAGATTCCATGGGCTGCTGAGCAGAATGTATATTGTATAGAAGTTGGTGAAATGTTCTGTAGACATCAAGTAGGTCCATTTGATCTATTGTATATTTTAGATCTAGGATTTCTTTATTGATTTTTTGTTTGGATGACCTATCTATTGATGATAATGGGGTGTTAAAGTCTCCCACAACCACTGTGTTGGCATTAATATATTCTTTTAGGTCCTTCAGGGTATGTTTGATGAAATTGGTTGCATTGACATTGGGTGCATATAGGTTGATAATTGTTATTTCCTTTTGGTCTATTTCCCCTTTTGTTAGTATGGAATGTCCTTCTTTACCTCGTATGATCAATGTAGGTTTGAAGTCTACTTTGTCAGAGATAAGTATTGCTACTCCTGCCTGTTTTTGAGGGCCATTGGTTTGGTAAATCTTCTTCCAGCATTTCATCCTAAGCCTATGCTTATTTCTGTCGGTGAGATGGGTCTCCGGTAAGCAACAAATTGTTGGATCTTCCTTTTTAATCCATTTTGTCAAATGGTGCCTTTTGATGGGGGAATTAAGTCCATTAACATTAAGTGTTAGTACTGATAGGTATGTGGTGATTCCTGTCATTTAGTTGTCTTAGTTGGTTGAAGGTTTGATTGTGTGTACCTAAGTTGAGGTTACTCTCTACTTTCTTGCTTTTTCTTTTCCTGTGGTTTGGTGCTGCCTGCCCTTTCATGGTTATGTTGGGTTTCACTTTCTGTGTACAGAATCCCTTGAAGAATCTTTTGCAGTGGTGGCTTTGTAGTCACATATTGTTTTAATTGCTGCTTATCATGGAAGACTTTTATTGTTCCACCTATTTTGAATGGTAATTTTGCTGGGTAGAGTATCCTGGGGTTGAAGTTATTTTCATTCAGTGCCCAGAAGATCTCACCCCAAGCTCTTCTTGCTTTTAACGTTTCTGCTGAGAAGTCTGCTGTGATTTTGATGGGTTTACCTTTGTATGTTATTTGTTTTTTCTCTCTTACAGCATTCAGTATTCTCTCTCGGGTCTCTGTATTTGTTGTTTTAATGATAATATGCTGTGGGGTAGATTTATTTTGATCTGGTCTGTTTGTTGTTCTGGAGGCCTCTTGCATCTGTATGGGAATAGATTTCTCTAGATTTGGGAAGTCTCCTTTATTATTTTGTTGAATATATTTTTCATTCCCTTTTCTTGTACCTTTTCTCCTTCTTCAATGCCCATGATTCTCAGGTTTGGTCTTTTGATGGAGTCAGTGAGTTCTTACATTTTCTTTTTGCACATCTTGAGTTGTTTAACTAATAGTTCTTTGGTTGTTCCTTTAATTACCATTTGATCTTTGAGTTCTTCTGTTTGTTCTATTCTGTTGGATTTGCCTTCCATTTTGTTTTGCAATTATGTTTCATTCCTTTTTGTGAGGTTTTCCATATCCTGAGTTGTTTCCTCTTTAATGTTGTCTATTTTTGTCCTGAATTCATTTATCTCTTTATTATTAATCGTGTTGTTTGTTTCACTTTGGTATTTATACAGTGCTTCTGTGGTTTCTTTCACTTCTTGTGCTTTTTCAAATTTTCTATTTTTGTTGTCTTGGAATTTCTTGAGTGTCTCCTGTACATTTTGGTTGACCACATCCAGTATCATCTCTATAAAATTCTCATTGATTACCTGTAGTATTTCTTCTTTTAGATAATTTTTGTGGGCTTCATTGGGTTCTTTGGCATAGTTTATCTTCATTTTGTTGGAGTCTGGATCTGAGCATCTGTTTTCTTCATTTCCCTCTGGTTCCTGTACTAATTTTTTGCTGTGGGGAAACTGGTTTCCCTGTTTTTTCTGTCTTCCCGTCATTGCCCTTGGTGTTGTTATTGTCCCTGTACTGTGTGCAATTAAGTATTTTCTAGCTTGTAATAATAACAATGGTGACATTTAGATTGGAAAAGTGAGAGGAGATTGAAAGCAAAGAAGTTAAAGAAAAAGGGAAAAACAAATAAACAAACAAGTAGAAAAAGCAAAACAAAGAAACAAACAAAAAATTTCAAAGATATAAACAGGGAGAGATAGTGTAGAAATCAACAGTAAGCTGAACAGGCACTAGAGAGACAGCAAGAGGATTGAAAAAAAAATATATAAGAAATAATAAATAAATAAATGAAAAAAAATCCCCATGTTCAAATGCAATAAAGTTTCAGTCTTAATAATTTTGGTGTTAGTCCCTCAGCCTCCAATCCTGGAGATGGTGTCTCAGAAGTAGTTCTGTTGTTGTATCATCAAAGGGGAAAAAATTCCAAACAAAAGAAAACAACACAACACACACACACAAAAAAAAACCACCACAAAATGTCCCAAGTTCAAATGCAATACAGTCTCAGAAAGTTTTTCAGCATGCAGGCATAGTTCAGTTGTCTCATCAATGGAAGAGAGAAAAAAAAGAGTCTGGAGACAGTTTTGTGAATGGCTATCTGTGGCTGTGGCTCACCTGCCCGCTGCTGTCAGCCTGCTGTTGTTGGAGGCTTTACTTATGCAGATCTCAAGAGTGAGGTAAACACTCACCTAGCCCCGCAGGCTTTGTTTGCTTAGAGTTCTCCTGGGCACCATCACCACTGCTACAATCTTTCCCCTTTCCAAGCACACTGGGGAAGGTGACACTGCACCTGGTTTCTCAGGCCTGCATGTTTATTTACAGTTCATGTGGGAAGTGGGCCTTCACTCTTCTCCTGTGGAGTTTTCCTCCCACTGCCATTTTTACAAGCTTTCCTACTCCTAATTGCTGGGCATGTGCCGCTGCTCCTGCCTTCTCCAGCTGGTTTGTTGTGAGGGATTTCCCCTTCCCCGCTCTTAGGCACTCATGGCACCCTGCCCTCTTTGCTATGTGTCTTTTTTGTTGTTGTTTATTCAGTTTTTTTTCTTTTTTCCCTGGGTGGGGGTTGGTCTGTCCAGGGGGCTATGCTGATCTGGCCCAGGGTTGTCTGTGGGAGTACTGCGCACCACTTAGCTCACCTTGTGGTCTGTGTCTTCCCAAGCCATCTGAGCACTGTCATCTGGTGGTGGTGCGGGAACCCTCCTGGTTTCTCCATTTAACATGAAGTGGAGATGCTATGTGCAGGCTGAAGGTGTGGAGGAGTCACAGTTTTGACTCTTCTCAGTGGTTTTTCCTGTAAGGGTATTTCCAGAGTCTCTCCAAGATTTTACTTTAGGAGGCACACTTCCTGCTTCCTCCCTCCAGCTGCCATCTTGGAATCTCTGGTATTCATTTCTATATGTTTCAGTTTTGTTAGTTTATATACATTTAGAAATTTAACCATTTCCTTTCTGCTTTCTAATTTGTTGATTATACACTAACAAATAGTTCATAATAGTCCCTGACAATTCTTTGTGTTTCTTTAGTATCAGTTATAATGTCTCCTTTTTAAAATCTTTGGAATTTATTTGGGTCATCCCTCTATTTACTTGGTTAATCTACCTAAAGGTTTATCAGTTTTATTTATATTGTCAGAAACCCGACTTTTCATTTCATTGATTCTTAATCTATTTTTTTTTAATTTCTGATTTGATCTCTGTTATCTGTTTCCTTCTACTAACTTGGAGTTTGGTTTGTTTTTCATTTTCTGTTTCTTTAAGTGTATCATTAGGTTATTTATTTGAAATTACTTTTTAAAAACTGTAATACTTACTCCTATAAGCTTCCCTCTTATAGGAGTATTCCGTATATTTTAGTATGTTGTGTTTCTATTCTTTTTGTCATTATTGTTTCAAGAAAAATTTAAACTTCCTTTTAATTTCTTTATAGATCCATTTGTTGTTCAGGAGAATGCTGTTTGATTTCCATGTATTTATGTGATTTCCATGCTTCTTATTGTTGATTTTAGTTTTATCTTCTTGTGACCAGAGTAGATACATGTCATGATTTTACTTTCTCTAATTTGAAAACATGGTCTGCCCTGGGGAATGTGCTATGTGCTGATGAGAAGAATGTGTGTGCTACAGCTTTTGTATGAAATGTTCTGTAAATGTCTGTTAGGTCCATTCAGTCTATAGCATAGTTTGACTCATAAGTTTCTTCATATATTTTCTGTGTAGATAATTTGTTCATTGATGAAGACAAGGAGGTTGAAATTCCAACAATTTCTCTGTTGGAGTCTATCACTCCTTTAGTTCTATCTAATGGTATTTGCTTTAGATATTTGGGCAGTCTGGTGTTGGGTGCTTATATATTTACAATTATTATATTCGCTTGCTGAATTGATCTTTATATCATTATGTAATGACCTTCTTGTCTCTTTTTAAGCTTTTTTTTATACTTAAAGTCTCTTTTACCTGTATGGATATAGCTGTTTCTGCTTGTTTTTTGTTATTGTTTTGTGTGGAATATATTCTGCTATCCCTTCACTTTCACTCTATGTGTATTAGAGGGAAGACATTTTTACATTGCTAGTTTGAAAGTTACAGACAGGGTCATGGGATCCAAAGCATATCACTCCAGAGATATTTTTAAGTACATAAAATCAGAGACAGTTGAGTAATATTTTCCATATAATGAATTTAGTAAACTAGTTTTGTTATTAAAGCTTACAATGAGAGATAGTAGGTCACTCCTCATCTCAGATAAATGGTACATAGCACTACAGTGATGAGATTTCAGGTAAGTGATCCTTTACTTGACCTGTCCAGTGGAACCAGTTGTTTGAGACAAATTTTGATATCATTAAGGTCAGAAAGGAAATTATTTATGCTGGAAAAGATTTTCAAAATAGAGAATATCAGCTGGACAGTTAAAAATATTTGTCAGTAAATATGTACAAAACCTACAAAATGATTTAGATTGGTTTCTAATAAAATTATCCAAACCTAAGCCTATCTAAATTTTGAGCCTTTTTTCCTTTGAAATTTCTCTTCTAGAATTACCTCAGAGTAACAAACACACTTTTCTGTTAATTATTTAAAGCTAAACAGAAAATCCTCACCTTTTTTGCCATGTAATTTCTTTTTTAGAAACAGCCCCCCAAAATTTTATCACTTCTAAAAATGTAATAATTGATCAGGATAGATAAGAAATTTAATTTAAAAAATTGATGAATATTTAGTATTGAATTGGATTTCACAAAGGCAAATTCAAAACTTTGTTTGAATTATGATTGGATTAAAGGATATTTGTGTCAGGAGTTGTAGATTTACTCCATTTTCTTCTCTTTGAAAGTTTTTTTTGTTTGTTTGTTTGTTTCTATGAGGGAAGAATCTGAGAGAAGGGAGACAGTATTACAGAGGCCATTTTTCATGTTAAACTCTTTGGCCAGTTACCTTGGGGAGCTCACCACTCACTAGGCCAGTTTAGCAACATAAGGTTTAAAGCATAACCATGGAAATTAATGTCATTTTTTCTCTGAGCTATGTCATGTTTGAGATTAAGAGCTTCCCACTAAGAAAGATTATTATTCCACTTGAAACCTTTGAGCATGTACAAATAAAAACAATGAGAAATAAAGAACTTAAATTTTACTTTTTGTCAGTGGGAGGCTGCTTCTTTGCTGACAACATATTGGTCAGTACTCTGAGTTAATATTTTTCCCATGACTTGGAAGAAGAACATATTGTCTTCATACACAATAGCTACTAGATTTAATATTAATTTGTAGGAATAAATCTAGTTTTTTCTTTAATATGATGTCTTCTTATGTAGGTTTGATTGGGAGTTAATATAACAAACTGATTTGCCTTGACAAGGAAAACATTTGTCATAAATTTGGTTCTAGACTTGGTCTCTCAAATGGGAGAGAGTAGTTTTATTTTACAGAAAAAACCAGTTTCATGGTCATGCATGGGAGCATGAAAGGCAATAGGTGGGAGAGAGATGAGAAAAAAAGAAAGAAAAGAGGGGAGAGGAGAAAAAGAAATTTAACTTTTCATTTTGGAGGTTACAAAAAATCCAATTGACCTTTTTAAAAACATCTAATTGTCATGCACCCAGGTACTTTCCGGGCTCAAACTGGCAGTAAAATATCACAAGAAAGGTTATTCATGTTATTTTAAAACCTACATGAACCAAGAAGTATTGCACATCCTTGGAGAAATTCCAATTAAGCTAATCATGGTCTTCTAATTAATTAATTAATTACTTAATGCTTGTCAAGTGTCTTGAAGATGCTAAATGGAATGTATGTTCTAATTAGTATTATTTACAAAAAAGTAAATACGACATTAATTCTTTCCATTTACACACAGGTATGTCATTTTAGCTGGCCAAGTTTTAGGAACTCAAGAAGTAGTTGCCTTTTTATAATTCTGTAAGATGCACAATACAAAGAAAATGGTGTGTAAACTCAATGGCACAACTGATATGAGCAAGATAATACATTTTTCTCTCTATCTCTTAATCTAGCCTATATACTCCAATTTTATCAGTGATAAGTTGCATGTGTAGAATAAAATAGAAGCAATGTGTAAATGTCTAGTGGTGTTTTACAGTGTTCTTTGCATTATTTAAGTAAACTTTAGAATTGTATGAGAACTTTGAATGTTGGCATGAACTTAAAAGGGGATTTAAGGTAGTCCAGAATAGGAGATTATTCTCCCATGATACTCTTCACCGAAATTTTTAATAGAGTCGCTCTTTCACTACTCTATATCTTCCATTTTTACACTATTAAAGATAAAAGGAAAGTTCAGTCTATTTGAGGTCAATTACATTCTGAATCTCACTGAGATATATAGTGCTTATTAATATAGAATCAAAGGAAAATACTGGTGTGACTTACAGCACACATATAACAGTGTAGGAAGTGAAGGTGACTGTGACAGCTAACAACTTTTTGGGTTTTCCCTAAACCATATCCCTCATTGATCACCAAATGTTTCAGCATCAAGAGGCACTAGAATATGCCAGAAGAACAGCTCAGTAGCAATTTTTGAGAACTTGAAACATGTAATCTTTGTTATCAAACCTAGCGTAGCTGCAAATCATGTTTTAAATGTAAAATTGCAGAAGGTTTTGCAACCTTTAAATCTTTTCTTGTCATTTTATGTTTCTGGTGTTAAATTTTGCTGTGTTAATGTCATCTTCACTTGGTAATATTTACAGCACCTAAATCAATGTAGAGGACATACAGTATATTGAAGGATCAACTCTACTTATTCCAAATACACTTTAATATTTTGACTGCTAGACCAGAGTTCGAGAAATAACTTCAGTAGAATGATAATAAGAAGTTTAACAGTTTTATGATGGTTGAAGCTGACTTTATGAAAGTTGATAAATTTCATCTTGTAGGTTTCAATTTCTCATTCCCTACCGAGAGATGGGGAGAATACATTGATACTGCATTTCAAATTGGCTAGATCAGAAGGAACAGCAGCTAAAATCCATTACAACCCAATTACATCCATCAGCTGAAGCTGTGTGCATTCACTCGTGAACATCAGCATTTAATCCATAAAGAGGAACTAATGAGAAATTTGAAAATGGAATCCACGCATCAGTAAGTTTGGAAAGATTTTTCTGGGATTAATGATCTGCCAGAGAATCTTCAACATGCAAGAAAGCTATTCTCTCTAGGTTTGTTTACTGACCAAGAGAAAAAAAGAAGATTTCCTTCTGTCTACTCATCACATATTTGAAAGAATTTACTCATCCTAGTCCTTGAAAATGGGATGCAGTGAGCTTTGGAAGTAAGGTATGTGTTTGCGGACACTGCTGTCATTGAATGGGAAAAATTAAATTACTAGGCGGAAAGTACCCACCTAGAGATTAGTAGCAAGTTCCTTAAATTCCTTCACCTTTGTGGATACTCAGAAAGCTGTGTCATTTTTACCTGAAACCTGGGAGCGTGTTTACACTTACATATAATATCAATAATTCAATGAAATTAAAAAACAAGATTTTTTGGTGATTGCACAGATAGAAATAATTATTTCACTTGTTGAATGACAATTACTTAAAGAAGACCAGGGTGTTTTATGGTGTGTCATAAGTTTATTCATAATTATATAACTTTATATGTAAAATTTCTGATTTAATGAATATATATTTTGTGAAAACTTAACACTGTACAAAATTTAAGAATGCCTTAGAATTTCTTTTCATCTGTGGAAAATGGTTTATGTCAAGATACAATTGAAGAATGTTATTCTATCTGAGGGCTGGATAGTCATTAGAAGAAATAATGTAAATGTTTTGTGTGTAGGAGATGACTCTTATGATGGAAAAGGATTAGGTTCAATTTGCTTGACTCTGGATGCAAGGAAAATGTATAGATTCCATTTGCAAATCACATTGGATAGTAGGATTTGTTCCTCTGTGTCTGCAGTTGCTGCAGGGTGCTCTCCAAGCAGCTGTGAGTAAGTATAGTACTTGGGATGTCAAGGGCTTTAGTGGAGGTTACAATGGTATGAAATTAGAGTTCTATTTTCTTCTACTTATTCAAAATTTCAGGAGAAGTTTAGCTCCTTTCTATCTGTAGGGCAGAAAATAGCAAAGGACATACAAAAAACATTTGGACTTTGTCTTTCTGGAGATTGGAAGCCCTGGATGGGCTTTCACAAGAGGGATACTGTACACATTTTAGAAGAGTTACTCTAACAAGAGTGAAACCTGGCTTGGAGTGAGGAGGATGCAGAGACAACAGTGAGGCTTTTGCTGTATGCTAAGTAAGAGGCACTGGTGGTAGAAACAGTTTTGGAAGAAGAGACATGTAGAGGGATAGATGAGAAGTAGAGCTGCAGAACTTGACTGAAATGCCAGGATTTTGTCTAGAGCAGCTGGGTTGGTGATGGTTCCATTGAGAGGGGTGCAGAGAAAAAGGAGATTACTGCCCTTTATCCATTGACTGTGATCGTTGCAAAAGTCTTTTGGAATACTGTCCATGAGACAAGACTCCTGGAGTAAACGGTGTGTACTCATACTTTCAAGGGACTGACGACAGCTTAGGAGCAGCTGACCAGACTTCACAGTCTGGCTTCTCCTTTCTTATTAGTGAAGAAAAAATCAGCTGTAAGACTTTTAAATAAGAAATTAAATACTAAGTTTCTCTGTGAATACCAAAACATGCCCTCACAAACTTTTAATAAAATTTGAGTTTTTCTTAAAGTCATTGACATTTATATGTGTTCATTGATCCAACTCTGCCCAAGAAAGGGGTCAATAAATTTGGACCATTTCAAAGCTGGAGTAGGTCACCCTGATGTTAGGGGGAAAATCCCTCATTACTAATTTCCTTTCCTCAAGATTTCTGTGGTCTCACAAACAGTGAGATACAGTTATATTTTCTAACCTTTTTCTTGTGTATTTGATCTGACCCTATTGATTCAAGAAGGACTAAGAAACTGAAGTCTTTATTTGTGTCTAAGGAAGGGGTATAAAGTTAGGAAGCAGGATTAAAATTTTATCCATGTTGGAGGAAATGGACACAGATCTGAGTAGATACATCAATTACCTGGGCTTTCTTTTTAACATTTGCTCACAGTTTTCAATGACATGGAGTATTGTAAATATAAAGTGTCAGGATTGCAATACCTAAAAGGGGTAACATTACAGAATTTTGAGATTGCGTTGCACACGTTATATTCTTGAAGATTTTGTAACTAAGTAAAAGTAATATTAGAGCTAATTATGTAAAACCAATATATTATAATAATAGATATGAATGACTTACTAATATTTACCTTCTCCATCCTTATTAAGTAGCTTCTATTTGTTTTCTTTATATTATTTCATGATTGCTATGTTTTTGCTCATTTTCCTTAACTTTTTTATTTAGCAAGGAATTAAGAAAATAAGCATAGATACTACATTTTGTTGCAGATATTGATATAGCTTCTTTAATAATTAAAGCAAGATGTATTTGCTTGAAGCTACTTCTCCATTCTATTCCTCTATCCTTGTAACATCCAAATTTAAATTTAGTGACACATTATAAATTTTGATAAGATAGGTTAAGGTCTATTCAGTTAAACACAAATAAACTTAGATTTTCTTTTAATTTCTTTAATTTTTCAATTTTGAAAATTTTAATCTATAGATTTTAATTAAATTATAAATTACAATATAGGTTATAATTTTTAGATTTATAGGAAATTGAAAAGGCATTTCAGAGGAGTACCAAGTACCTTTCACCAAGTTTCCCCAAGGGGTATCATCTATATATCTGTAGTACAATGTCAAAACTAGAAATAGTCCTATGTAATTTATGCCATTTTATCACATGTACCTTTCTGTAACCACCAGGTCAATTAGGGCATGGGACTGGCAAGCATGCTTCCAGTTTGAGTGGTCTAAATATTTCCAATTCTTTGAATTCCTTTACCCTCTTTTTTGTACAGTATGATGATCAGAGTTCCTTTACAAATATTAATATACACAACAAATGTCATCATTCTTTGATTTAATGATCAATATATTATAGAAAACTCAGGAAGGGAAGGAAAATGTATTGAGCTTACCACCATGATTGCCTTTTCTATTTTTTCTTCCTTCTTGAATGTTCCAATAATGTTTTATCATTTTTTTCTGTTTCTATTACTTCTTGATTCTTTTTAAAACAAGTCTACTCACAACAAATTGTTTTTGTGTCTCTTTATTTGAGAATACTTGGCTTTCCCTTCTTTCCTAAAAGATGTTTTTATTGAGTGTAGGGTTATGTGTTGCCTTGTTTTAGCAATCAAAAAACAAACAAACAAACAGCATTGTGTCAATTCCTTTTTGCCCCTTTCATTTCCTATGAGAAATCTGCTCTTATTAAAATTGTTTTTCACTTATAGGTTCTGCCATTTTCTTCACTGAGACCTTCAAGATTTTTTATTTGTCATTATTTTCTGAAGTTTATGATGCATGTTGGTATATATTTCTTTGAGTTTATCTTATTTGGAATTTGGTAAACTCCTTAAATCTTAAGAACTATAGGAAATTGTCAGCCATTATTTCTTTGCCCCACTCTCTTTCTCTTCCTTTCAGGGACTCCAGTGACACATATTAGGTCTTTTGTTATAGTCCCACATGTTCCTGAGGTTCTTTCCATTTTTTTTTTCTAGACTATCATCTCTGTTGTTCATACTGGGTAATTTCTAATACTCTGACTTCAAGTTCACTGATCTTTTGCTCTGTTCTTTGAGAACCTCTGTTGACTTGAATTTTCAGTTATTGTATTTTTTAGTTCTAAACTTTCAGCTTTGTTCTTCTTTGTTTCTTTCTTTGCTGAAAACTTTAAATTTTATTTCATTTGTTTCAGGCATGCTTGCTATTAATTTATTGTTAGAATCCTGTTGTGATGGTTACATTAAAATTCTCATTAGATAATTTTAACTTCTGCATCAACTTGGTGTTTTTCATTTGTTGCTTTTTTCCCTTTAAGTTGACATTATTCTGGTTCTTGGGGGATAAATGATATTTTTTATTATATCTTTGACATTGGGTATTACAAGATTCTAGGTATTATTTAAACCTTCTATTTTGGCAGCCCTCCTCAGACACCATTCTGGTGAAGCAAGGAGAGGTGCTACATTATCAGTGCCACATAGAGCTGAAAGTACAAATTCATCACTGTAGTTCCTTAACATAGGGGGCAAGAGGTTTCCTTATCCTTCTTGGGTGGGATTTCAGGATCTCCACTAGCCTAATGTCTTCCTGGGTGGGAAAAGTATGGTTGCCTCATTACTGTTCCCCACACAGGCTTAACTGATAATGTGAGTTGGGGCTCGCTTTCCATTTGACTTCCTCTGATAGTACCATATTGAGGGGACCGGGTGTTCCTTGTTGTAGCTGGGTTTGTTAAGCATATTTCTGTCACTATAACAAATAAATAAACTTCTAAAGAGAAAAAAAGTTTTGGGCTCATGTTTCTGAGGGTTTCATTCTACAAGCAATTGCTTCTGTTTTGTGCACATTTTGAGGCAACATATCTTGGTGGGGATGCATGATAGAGCAAAACTCTTCTCTTCATGGACAGAATCCAAAAGCAAAGAAGAGGAGGGGTGGGGGTCATACAATTCCCTTGAAGGGCACATACCCAGTCACCTAAGGTCATCCCACTAGGCCTCACCTCTTGAAGTGGGATATCCCAATAGGGCCCACTTCCAAATAATATCACACTGGGGACCAAGGTTTAGCTGCATGGACCTTTGGGGTGACATTTAAGATCCAAACTATAGCACTGGGAAAGAGTGGAGGTCCATGATTCCCATAAGACCACATTATTCCTGGGTGGGTATGAAAGTTCTGGTTCCTCACTTGCCCCTATCTCACACCCCCCAGTGTAGAGGCTAGGACATCTCTTTGTAGACTGATGCAGGTAGAAGTCCAAGCTTTCCACTTGATCTTTGCTGGAGGATAGGGGTAGGGCTTCTTTTCTCTGATGATCATCTGAAGTAGAGTGGGTATTGTTTTCTGACTTGTTAGGTTTCTCATTTTCTGTTTCTCTATGTTGTTCCTTTCCTGTAATCGGTGAGAAGGCTTTTATATGGGGCATTTTTTGTCTGCTATTAGTGGTGTTTCTAGGTTGCTGAGTTCTCTAGAACAGTCTGGGAAATGTGGTGCAAAAAAAAATATCAAGAAGTACACATCATGTAATTCCTTGGGACTCAAGGGTGTTAATAGATGCTTCCTTTGTCTACCTTCTAGAGTCCTTTTTAAATTGTTTTATACACACTGCCCATGGATTTTTGTTGAACTTGGAAGAAATGCATCTACTCTGCCTTGGTATGGAACTGCAAGTAGCTAGAGTTTCCAAAGATAGAACTACCTCTAATAGACAAGAACAAAGGGGGAAAATGACTAATATAAAAAGTAAAGTTCTGTTACTGCCTGAAATATTGGTTCTTATAATTTAGACATGAGATTATTTTATCTTTAAGTCTCACTTTCCCAGATTTCTAACATTATGACAAATAATGACCTATAAATTCTGTTTCAAAAACAAAGTAAACATCTATAACCTGTTCGTTAGAAATAAGAATTCCTTTACTCTTATTTAAGATTAGGAGTGATTGCATTTAACATTAGAAAAAAATATTTAATTTTTTGATAACATCCAAATATGGTTAGCATTTTATTAAAAAATCAAAACATATTAGAGTAGAATTTAATATAAATTTAGTACAAAATGAAATAGTTAAATGAGCATGGAAAGTAACGTGGATTGACTTGGCAGAAATCCAAATCAGAGCATAAAACCATTTGTTGAAAATTTTTTTTATACCTATATATTTTTTCTAATTGAAGATCAATTCTATAACTATTTATGTATGAATTTTTTTTTAAATATACTCACATGTATACTCATAAAACATGTAATTTGCTGAGAGAGAGAGAGAGAGAGAGAGAGAGAGAGAGAGAAAGAGAGAGAGAATGAGAATATAAGAAAAAGGTTTTTCATTTTTTAATTGTAGAGGAAGGTAGATGCTCCAGGAGGGGGCATGGTTCAGCTCCTTGAAGCTTTTAGATAAATTTTCTTTTCTTTTGCAGGGATGATTTATTGGCATCATAGTCTGGTGGCCCAGTCAAATAAAAGGAAAAAGAGAAATGGATACAACCCTATACTTTCAGGTAAGTCATATGAAATTGCAAAAAAAAAAAAATTTCCATACAGATTCCTTTTGGTGAGAACTTCTCTCCCACGTAGACATCACTGTCCACATCCCCAAGAATACTGCCAAAAACTCTATTCAGCTACAATACATGACTCTAGCCAAGAATCTCTGGGTGACCTTTAATAATTTTCATATAGTTTAGATTTGACTTCCTGTTAGCAGATAACCTGGAAGCAAAAATAACATTAACTGTCCCTCCTCCCCAGCCCTACTCAGTATGCCACATGTATTTGCATTGAAATCTCCCAAATGAATAAAGGGAAGAATCAGAGGCTCGAAATGTTCACAGTTCTATAACAACAAAGAAACTGTTGGCAAAAAATGGTGGAAAACTCATTTCTTGATAGTGGTGGTATACATTCCTTGGTCAAATGCTGGCTCTGCTTTCTGGGAAGAAGGCCTTTCCATTATCCCCATCCCTACTGATTTTGCCTGCTTGGAGATTGTTACTTGTCCATTTTTACCCATGGCTATGTCTGAAGTGGGGACTGGAAAAAAACGCTTTTCTTGGAGACCACATAACATTCACAGCCTACTTACTGTGGGCACCATTTGCTTTATCTTTTGTAGGAAAGGCAAGTGATTTTATTGATACAGTACTTTTCTCAAAACTTAGTAAGATTAATGCTGGTGAAGTGGCTCAAGTTGTACAGTGGCTGTCTAGCAAGCACAAGGCCCTGAGTTTAATCCCCTGTACTGCCCAAAAGCAACAACAACTTGTTTTACTTACCTATAGATGCTTTCATATGAACATTAAAATAGCAATTATTTTGACTGGTCATAATTCTTATCACACCTACTAGCTGTTCTCTGTGGTTTTTTTTTTACATTTTATTAGCACGTATTAGTTGTACAGGGGCTTCCATTTTCACATTTCCAAATGTATTTACAATGTACCTTGGTTAGATTCATCCTCTCCATCATTCTTTTCACCTCCTCTCTTCCCTACTAAAATAATCTCAGCACGTTTTATTGTTCTATTTTTTGTACAAGTATATAAAGTATGTCACCTTATTCCTTTCTTCACTCTCTCCATTTACCTTCCCCACTTCCAACAGCACCCACCATCCAACAGAACCTGTTCTCCATTCCAGTCTTTAATTTTTCAAGTGGATTCCTTCTTTAAAGTTGTTTCAGCATGGTATTTCACCCGTGAATGCAGTGTACGTTAACCTGATTAACCCCGTTGCTCTCCCTTATCCTCCCCCCCCAACACCTAACAGTCAGCAGTTTTCAGTGTGCTTCATTGTGCCATCTTCCTACACAGATGAAATGCATTTCAATATTACCCCTTATCTGTTATTGATTTCGTCTCCTTTCTCTCACTAGTCCCCTCAAACAGTCCCACTATTAGAGAAGACAATTTCCCTCCCTCTAAAATGTGTATGTGTATGTACAGTGCGTGTGATCATGTTTGTATATGTGTATATATTTGGCTTTTGGATCTATCATCCACATAGGACAGAAAATGTGTGGCCTTTGTCTTACTTGGCTTTTCTGGCTTACTTTACTTAACATGATGATCTCCTGCTCCATCCATTTACTGGCAAGTGACGTGATTTCATTTTTCTTTATGGCTGAATAAAATTCCATTGTGCATATATACCACATTGTCTTAATCCATTAATCAGTTGTAAAACCTCTGTACCTTGGCTATGGAGTCAGTGCTCCAATAAACATGAGTGTGTAAGTGTCTATATTGTAATCTGACTTACATTCTTTCAGATAAATGCTCAGGGGTGGTATTGCCGGATCTTATAGTAGATATATTTTTAGTTTTTGAAGGACCTCCATACAACTTTCCACAGTAGTTGTACTAACTTACATTCCCACCAATTGTGTATAAGGGTTCCATACCCCGCCCCACATCCTCACCAACATTTGTTGTTTGTATTCTTGAAGAATGCTACTCTGACTGGAGTATTGTGAAATCTCAGTGTCATTTTGATTTGCATTTCTTTTATAGCTTACGATACTCAACATGTCTTCTTTACTCATTGGTCATTTGTACTTCTTCTTTTGAGAATTGTCTGCTAAATTTACTTGTTCCTTTATTCAAAGAGTTGTTGATTCTTTGTGGGGTCAGTTTTTTTTGAGCTCCTTGTATATTCTGGTTATTAATCCACTGTCATATGCAGCTGGAAAAGATTTTCTCCCATTCTATAGGCAGTCTCATCAGTCCAGTGAAAAATTTCTTTTTTGTACAGACGATTTTTAATTTGATATCAATCCTTTCTATTTTGCTGCATTCTTTTCTGGAAGTTATTGCCTATGGCTATTGGTTTCATTGTTTTCCTTAGTCTTTCTTGTAGTGATTTTAGAGTTTCATGTCTTATATTGAGATCTTTGATTCACTTTAATTGCTACTAGTACAAGATGAGAGTCTGGGATCTAGTTTTAGTTTTCTTTATGAGGCTGGATATCCAGTTTTCCCAGTACCATTTATTTAAGAAGCTGTTTTTTTTCCAATATATGTTTTGGGCTCTTTTGTAAAAAACTAAATGGCTGAAGCTATAAGGATTTTTTTTTTTTTCATTTTTCTTTTATTATTCATATGTGCATACAAGGATTGGTTCATTTCTCCCCCCTGCCCCCACCCCCTCCCTTACCACCCACTCCACCCCCTCCCGCTCCCCCCCTCAATACCCAGCAGAAACTATTTTGCCCTTATCTCTAATTTTGTTGTAGAGAGAGTATAAGCAATAATAGGAAGGAACAAGGGGTTTTGCTGGTTGAGATAAGGATAGCTATACAGGGCATTGACTCACATTGATTTCCTGTGTGTGGGTGTTACCTTCTAGGTTAATTCTTTTTGATCTAACCTTTTCTCTAGTTTCTGGTCCCCTTTTCCTATTGGCCTCAGTTGCTTTAAGGTATCTGCTTTAGTTTCTCTGCGTTAAGGGCAACAAATGCTAGCTAGTTTTTTAGGTGTCTTACCTATCCTCACCCCTCCCTTGTGTGCTCTCGCTTTTATCATGTGCTCATAGTCCAATCCCCTTGTTGTGTTTGCCCTTGATCTAATGTCCACATATGAGGGAGAACATACGATTTTTGGTCTTTTGAGCCAGGCTAACCTCACTCAGAATGATGTTCTCCAATTCCATCCATTTACCAGCGAATGATAACATTTCGTTCTTCTTCATGGCTGCATAAAATTCCATTGTGTATAGATACCACATTTTCTTAATCCATTTGTCAGTGCTGGGACATCTTGGCTGTTTCCATAACTTGGCTATTGTGAATAGTGCCGCAATAAACATGGATGTGCTATAAGGATTTATCTTTGGGACTTCTGTTCCGTTCCATTGATCTTCCTGTCTATTTTTGTGCCAATACCATGCTAAATAGCATGGTTATGGCTCTGTAATATAGTTTGAAATCAAGTATTGTGATATGTCTAATTTTGCTTTTTTGCTCAGGATTACTTAGGCTATTTGAGATTTTTGTGTTTCCATGTGAACTTTAGGATTGACTTTTCATCTCTGTGAAGAATGTCACTGGAATTTTGATGGGAATTTCATTGAACATGTAGATTGCTTTAGGTAGTATAGCTATTTTCACAACATTGTAGCTATTTTCACAATCCTTAAGCATGGGAGAATGTTCTATCTTCTGGTGTCTTCTTTATTTTCTTTCTTCAGTGATTTATAGTTTTTATTGCAAAGGTCTTTCAATTCCTTTATTAAATTTGTTCTTAGATATTCTATTTTTTAAACTTATTGCTAATGATATTGTTTTCCTGAAATCTTTCTCAGTGTGTTCATTGTTGGTGTTTAAAAAGCTACTAATTTTAGTATAATGATTTTGTATCCTGCTAATTTGCTGAAAGTGTTCATGTAGTCTAAGAGTTTTTTAATGGAGTTTTTAGGGTATTTTAGGTATAAGATCATACTATCTGTAAATAGGGATAATTTGATTTCTTTCTTCCTATTTGAATCTTTTTTATTTCTTTCACCTGTCTTATTGTTCTGGCTAGGAATTCCAAAAACTATATTGAATAATAGCAGCAAAAATGGACACTCTTGTATCATTCCTGACTTTAGAGGAAATGGTATCATTTTTCCCCCTTTAATGTGATGATGGGTATATGCTTGTCATATACAGTATTAATTATGTTGGGGAATATACCTTCTATTCCTAGTTTCATCAGAGTTTTATCACAACAGGATGTTGAATTTTGTCAAAGGCCCTTTCTGCATCTATTGAGATGATCATGTGATTTTTGTCTTTGATTCTGTTGATGGGCTCTGTTATACTTACTGATTTGCAAATGTTGAAACACCTTTGCATTTCTGGAATGAAACTTAGTCATGTTGTATGATTTTTTTGATGAGTTGTTGAATTCACTTTGCAAGTATTTTACTAAGAATATTTCTAAATTCATTAAAGAGATTGATCTGTAATTCTCATTTTTTGTATTGTCCTTGTCTGGTTTTGGAGTGAGCATAATACTGGCTTCACAGAATGAGTTTGGTAATGTTCTTTCCCTTTCTAGCTCATAGGAAAGTTTGAAGACTATTGGTATTAGCTCTTCTTTAATGGTGTGCTAGAATTTTGCCGTAAGTCCATCTGGTCCTGGGCTTTTATTTTTTGGGACACTATTACTACTTCAATCTTATTGCTTGTTGTAAATCTATTTAGGTGGTTCATATCTTCTTAGATCAGTTTTGGTTATTCAAATAGTCTATAAATTCATCCATTTCTTCTAGAATTTCCAGTTTATTTGAATAAAGATTTTCAAAGGACTCTTTCATAATCGTCTGGATTTCATTGGTATTTGTTGTGATACTCTTTTTTCATCTCTAATTTTTAAAAATTTCCTTCTCCCTTTAGTGAGATTTGCTAAGGTTATATCAATCTTGTTCATCTTTTTGATGAATCAACTTATTGTTTCAGTGAGTCTTTGCATAGTTTTTTGGTTTCAGTTTCATTGATTTTGACCCTAATTTTTATTATTTCTTCTCATCTGCTAATTTTGGGTTTATCATGCTCTTGTTTTTCAAAAAGCTTGAGGTACATCATTAGATTGTTTACTTGAGATCCCTCTATTGTTTTAAATAAGGACTCAAAGCTATAAACTTTCCTTTTAGCACTGTCTTTGCTGTATCCCAGAGGTTCTGATAGATAATGTATTCATTTTCATTAGATTCTAGGAACTTTTTGATCTCCCCCACCCCCTTCAGCTTCTTCAATATCCAACTTGTCATTCAACAATGAGTTTTTCCATTCCCATGCATTTGAAAATTTTCTGTAGTTACTTTTACTGTTGTGTTATAGTTTTATTCCATTGTGCTCTGATAGAATACAGGGAGTTATTTCAACTTTCTTATACTTGCTAAGACTTGCTTTGTTTTCTAAAATATCTATTTTGGAAATGTTCTATGGGTTGATAAGAAGAATATGTATCGTGCAACAGCTGGATGAAATATTCTGTAGATATCTTTTAAGTCCATTTGGTCACTTATTGGTCACATTAATTGACACTGTGTCAATTAATTCTGAGGTTTCTTTGTTGATTTTTTTGTCTGGATGATCTATCTGTGTGAGTGGAGCACTGAAATCCCTCACTATTATTCTGTTGGCATTTATCTATGGTCTGAAATCCAGTATTTTGTTTTCAATGTAGATGGCTGCACTGATGTTTGGTGCATATATGTTAAGAAATGCTATTTATTCTTGATGGAGTGTTCCCTTTATTAATATGTAGTGACCTTCATTGTCTCTTCTGACTAATCTTGGTCTGAAATCTACTTTTATCAGATATGGGTATAGCTACTCCTGCCTATCTTCAGAGTTCATTTACTTGAAAGATTTTTCTACCCTTTCACTCTAAGCCAATGTTTGTCTTTTCAGTAAAATACATTTCTTATAAACAGCAAATGTTTGGGTGTTGCTTTTTAATCCAATTCACAATTCTAGTGTTCTGATTGGGAAATTAAGGCAATTCATAATCAGTGTTAATATTGAAAGGTATGAAGTAATTTCAGTCATTTTGTTATTTTTCTGCTGTTTACTCCCCCCACCCTCATTCTTTGTTTTACTGATCTATTTGGTTACTGGGGGTTCACTTCTTTCTTGAATTTTCCTGGTTGCATCTATATTCTTCTGTGCATAGGACTCCTTTAAGTATTGTCTTAGTGCTGGTTTGGTGGTCACAAATTTGTTTAGTTTTTCCTTATTATGGTATAGTTTTGTTTCACCTTTGATTATGGAGGATAGTTTTGCTGGACAGACTAGTGTAGAATGACGGTTGTTTTCTTTCAGGGTTTGAAATATATCATTACATGCCTTCTTTGTGTTTAGAGATTGAAAAATCTTCAGTTATTCTGATGGGCTTGCCTGTATGTGACTTGTCACTTCTCTTTTGTAACTTTCAAATTCTTCTTTTGTTCTGTATATTTAGTGTTTTGATTATAACATGTCTGGTTGTGTTTTTTTCTGATCCTACTTGTTTGGTGTTCTGAAAGCTTCCTGTACCTGAATGTCATTCCCTTTCTTGAGTTTGGGGGAATTTTCAGCTATTATGTTTTGAATAAGCTACCTATGATTTTAATTAGTATCTCTTCTCCTTCTTTTGTAACCATGATTCATAGGTTTAATCTTTTTTAGAGTGTTCCAGAGGTCTTGCATATTTCATTCATATTTTCTTAGTAATTTTTCATTGTCTTTGATAGATGGATCTAATTTCTCTACTTTCTCTTCCAGCCTCACTGCTCTATTTTCAACCTGTTCCATTCTGTTAGCCAGACTTTCAGTTGAGGTTTTCATCTGGTATATTGAGCTTTTTATTCCCAAGATATCAATTTGATTTTTTTAACTCCTTTTTTAATTTTATTTTTATTTATTTATTTATTTATTTATTCATATGTGCATACAATGCTTGGGTCATTTCTCCCCCCTGCCCTCACTCCCTCCCTTACAACCCACCCCACACCCTCCCTCTCCCCCCCACCCCCTCGATACCCTGCAGAAACTATTTTGCCCTTATCTCTAATTTTGTTGAAGAGAGAGTATAAGGAATAATAGGAAGGAATGAGGGTTTTTGCTAGTTGAGGTAAGGATAGCTATACAGGGAGTTGACTCACATTTCAATTTGATTTTTTTTAAGGATTTCTATGTCTTTATTGAATTCCTGTTTCATACCCTGAATTATCTTTTTTTTTCATTCATCTGTTTATTTGGATTCTCTTTGAGATCTGTTAGTTGTTTATTTGTATCCTATCTGAATTCATTCATTTGCTTATATAACTCTGAATTAATTCATCATCTTTACCATTGGTTTTTTAATTCATTGGTTGATATTTATTCTTCATTATTATTTGAGACTTTTATTGTGGAGTGATTGGGTTTTGTGGGAAATTTTTGCCTTGTTGCTTCATGCTACTACATTGGGATTTATGAATCTATGGTCCATTTTGGTTGGATGTACTAATCCCATGTGTTTTTTAGTTGGGGCTTCCTCAAAGATTACCTAGGAATGGGTAGTTGTTGGGTCAAAGTGTGTTTAATTTGTATCTAGACTGGGGGTGTATGGCTCCATAGTCAAACATTCAGCTTCTGTTCTTAAGCTGCTGGATGCCACCCCCACTCCACACAGGGAGAGAAATGTTAGTTGGTGAAGTTATCACAGTTGACAAAACACACCCTTGAGATTGCAGCAATCCCTAAAGAAGATCAATCACTGATTCTGCTCCAGTACATTTAGAGGCATATTGAAGCAAAGATGAATCTTCATAATAGGCTAGTATTAAAATATGGGTGTTGTCTTTTGTTAGGTGTCTTCTTTGCTGGCATGCTAATGCGGTGTTATGAGAGATGCAGGGAAGCAGCTCCCAACAAAGACATCCTCTGCTGCACTTTCTTAGATGGGGCTTCTGTCTGGCAGCACTGTTCTGTTCATCCTAAGAGTTCTATTTTTTGTCACTATGGGGATGGTTCTGTTGGCTTTTGTTTCTTACTGGTTGCTCTGCCTCTTTGCAATCCCACTAGTGTGCCATGTGGAAGTACATGTGGGAACTTCTGGGCCCCTGGTAGAGTTCCTTTAAAGAGTGCATAGGGTGGAGTTTCTGGGTATAGTGGACGGTATGCATGGTAGTCAGGGTCTCAGAGGGACTGTGGGAAGAACATGCCTGGTGTAGATTTTTGTGCACTGGTGAAAGCTTCTGGGTACAGAGGAAGACATAAGTTGGGCACCTCTGGTCTTGGCAGAAGAACACACCATGTGTGGTCCTTTGTGGTTGGTTAGGAATTTCTGCATGCAGCCAGTGGGGAATGCCTGCCAAGAGCGAGCACCTGTCCTCAGTAGGACCGTGGGATCAGGACATCTACCATCTGCTGAGGTTTAGCTCATCTGGGCTGAGTTCAGTTGAATGACTCAACTGTAAACTACAAATTGAATGCATGCCTCTCTCATTGTCTTTGGATGATCATGTTGCCTGAAGTTTTTCTTATGAATTACAGAGGTACAAAAGGGCCTCTGCAATAGCAGATATTTGCTATCTCTCTCAAAGTCTGTCTGTCCTTAGATGTGGCCCAAATTTTATTGGCTAGTTAAGCTTGACAGGAAGGAATAGGATGATATACCCACTTTTAGTAAGAGGAATGTCAAGTCATATGACAATGGAAGTGGATACAAAGAGGATAAAAAACTGAATCTACAAAACCAATCTACCACCAGAAACACTACCAGTTACCTGGGTTTTATCCCTGACAAGAACAGTCAATGGGATGATTTCTTATCTCCTGTTGTTTGTCTTTTCCAAATTTCTAAGCCCTGAAATTTCTATCCTCTTGAGTCAATTTTGATTGCAAGAAAAGAGACTCCTTTAAGTCAGCTGAATTTCCTCCATTGCTGTTTATACAGTTACACTTTCCTGACTTTTTCTTTCTCTCTCAATCTCTCATATACTTTGTTTAATGTAGCAAGGAGAAAGTAATACATACCAATGTTCCAATCATTTATTATACCAGTGTTACAAAATTTATGCTTTATTTTAACCCCAGTTTACTTCCTTTCACTTCTGGTACAAAATACTCTTTTGTTAATTTCAGTGAAGAAAAGAAAAGTTATTACAGGTTTTTTTTTTCAGAAGAAAGAACTTATTACAGGGAATTTAATGCTTATAAAAGGCCTAGAAGAACAAGTTAGGGCCCTCCACTGCCTAAAAGAGCTCAAAGTCAACATCATAGCTGCAACCCAGAATCCAGATGGCTGCAGCTGTTGTCACTACTGCCTGTATGTCTGTCTCTCCAATGGGCAAAGGTAGAGGGTAAGACACTTGCTGAATACTTCACAAGTAATGACAAACATCACCTTGACCTTGCTCGCTTGAAGAAAAATATAACAAGAAATTTTCTTTGCTGTTTTTTCCTACATAGTATCTGCAACAACACATTGGCTGAAACCCATGTCCATCTGAAATCCTAGCTAAAGCATACTTTTGAAGCATACTTTTTTATAGTTCAGGAAGTAAGGAAGGGGATTAGGATGGCATTCTTATGCCAATTGACAATTTCTGACACAAATACCAAAGGATGCCACTTTCTATCTCACATCTCAAACATGGTCCTGTTATTGCACATCATAGATGTACGTATTTTTTCTTCTATTTAATATGTCTGTTGTCAGTTCATTTCCTCAAACCTCAGAGGTTGATGGGAAAGCCTTTCCTTTTGCCCCTATGCCAAATTTTGCCAATCTCATTTTTAAAAACCCCCATATTGTATCTTTAAGTTTTAATTTGCATTTCTATGTTACAGTGAGCTTGGATTTTTTTTTCACATTTTTATCACTTTTAATCTCTTGTTTCAGAAATGGCAAATTATAATTTACCATTTGAATTTGGGGGCTTTCATTCTTATTAATTTCTTTAAATTATTATACATATGTGCCTATGTCCATAACTTCTGCATACAGAGCAAGTTTCTTGTCATATTTTCTGTTTTTTTTTAAACTTCAGTTTGTTTTACAGAGATCTAAAATATTTCTGTGCTTACAATTTCAAATATTCATTTTGCTTAAAATATGCTATTCTGAACAAGAATTATAAATAACTCTTCTCTGTTTCATTCAAGTGTCTGAGTAATGAGCATTTTAATAAATTATTTTAGGTATAATTTACATACAAAAAGATACACATTTTAAATGTATGTTCACTGAAATTCAACATACACATATGATTATCCAACCAACTTCCTAATCATGGTAGAATCTATGCCATTGGCATCTGATTGCAGGGTATTGCTTCTTGTCCCTTGCTCAGACAACTATTCAGCAGATTTTTGTGAGGAAAGGTTTACTTATTCAAGAATGTTATATAAACAGAATCAAGTAGTATGTACTATTTTACATCTACCTTCTTTCATCGTATAGATTTTCAAATTATCTATCCATACCACTATAAATATCAACATTTCTTTTTGTTTCTGAGTGTTGTACTAGTGCATGAATGTAGCTGTGTGATCACGCATTTGTCTTGTAATAAACACTAAATTGATACTCATTTTTGACTAATATGAGTAAAGCTGGTATGAACATTTATACTTGAATGTTTCTGTGGACATATGTCTTCCTTTGTCTTTGGTAAATACCTAGAAATGGGACTGCAGAGGTATATGGTAGGTAGATGTTCAATTTTGTAAGTAATTGGTAAGCTTTTTCAAAATGGTTGTGTTATTTTACACATCCATCAGAAATAAATGGACTCCAGTTGCTGCAATTTCTTGTCATCACTTGGTGTTGTCGCATCTGCTTTGTGTCATTCTTATACATGTGAAATGATTTTAATTTGCACTTCATTGATAATAGAATTTAACATCTTTTATGTGCTAATTGGAAATTCATATATATATATATTCGCTACTAAAGTGTCCATTATTATTAAGTTACAAATATATCATTTATTCTATATATAAATCTTTTGATGAACAACACAAATATTTTTTCCAGGTCTGTGGCTTACCTTTATATTTTCTAAACTGTGTTTTTACTTAAAATTTTTTAACAGGGTTGGAATGTGAATTTAGGGTCTCAATCTTGATAAACTGACATGCCCCCAATCTTTGCTTTTGTGTTTTTAGATAATGTCTTGTGCTTTTTCCTAGGCTGGCCTTGGACTCTTACCTTGCACCTTCCAAGTAGGAGGGATTACAGGTATGTGTCATCATGCCTGACACTTTTTGTGATAAGCATTAAACAATAATTCCATTTTCTCATTCCATTCAGTCCCAAGTACTCTCTAATCTACTTTCTGTGTTTATGAATTTGTCTGTTCTACATATATCTTCTGAATAGAGTCATACATTATTTGTCCTTCTGTTTCTGGCTTCTTCAAGTAGCATGATGGTTTCAAAACTCATCCAGATTGTAGCAATGATTCAGCATGTCATTTCTTTTTATGTCTGAATAATATTCCATTGTGTATACATACTACACTTTCTTCATTTGTGTACTTGGGCTGTTTCCACATATTTTTCCTTTAATTTGAATTTGTTTGATGCTTAATTTATTCCCATGTCATAAGTTTTTGTTTCTTCAGTTTCTTCTGGGATATCTTTTTCTTCTGTGCAACCTCCTCTTCTGGTGTAGGAACAATCTGCTCCTTTTCAGTGAGGATCATCTCAATGTGGCAGTGAGAGCTCATATAAGGGTTGATCCTGCCATGAGCTCAGTAAGTATGGAGGCACATTTTCGGTGCTTTGTTTACCTGGATATGTTCAATGACCAGAGAATCTACATCTAAACCCTTAAGTTCAGTGTTACTCTTGCATTTTTAAGCATGTGCAGCAAAAACTCAGTACTCTTTTTGGGTCACAGACCCTGTGTCCAGCCCCACTGTTTGGCCTGGGCACACCTACTAACTCCACCATTGTAAGGCCAGAATGGCACGCACTGCTTCTTCAAGGTGACATCTTTCAAATACTTGGTGACTTTTCGAATATGCATACCCTTGATGGCCTGGGAAGTTTCTTGAGTGTTCTTAAAGTGAACGCGAAGATTTGCTCCTCTTGACTTGCATGATTTTGTAGGGTTTTCTGGGTCAAGAGAGTAGTGAACTGTTTTCACAGGTTACCTCTGGCCACTTACAGAAAGAACTGATTTCACATTTTGGCTACCATGATTAATGCTGCAATGAACAATTGGTATTTGAGTATATGTTTGAGTCCATGTTTTCATTTCTTCTAGTTAGGAATCTAGGAGTGGAACTTTTGAGTCATATAGTACTTCTGTGTTTTATTTTTTGAGGTGCTAAACTGTCTTCCACAGTGCTATACCACTTCACATCCGCACCTGCATTGTATGTGAATTCTTATTCCTTTTTGATAGTAATCATCCCAGTAAGTATGAAGTGGTATATAATTGTGCTTTGGGGATTGCAGTTTCTTAATTACTAATGATACTGAGTGTCTTTTCTTATGCTTATTATCCATTAGCATATCTTCATTGGAGAAATGTCTATTCAGGTCTTTGCTTATTTTAAATTGGGTTGTTTATCTTTTTTATTGCATTATAGTAGCTCTTACATTTTCTGGACAGTAAACCCTTTTCAGCTATGTAAGTTACAAATATTTTCTTCCATTCTGTAGGTTGTTTTAAAATTCTTAATAATGTACTTTGATGCACAAACATTTTAATGTTGATGAATTAACCATTTTATCTTTATTGTCTGTAATTTTGGTGTCATGTCTAAATGTTTTATGCTATGTTTTCTTCCAGGACTTTTATGGTTTTAGCTCTTATAGTTAAGTCAGTGGTTCATTTTGAATTGGTCTTTGAACACTTTGGTATGTGAGGTAGGAAGTCTACTTCATTCACTTGCATGCTGAAATCAACTGTCCTATCAGTGTCTGTTAAAGACACTGTTCATTCTACATTGAATGAACTTAGCACTGTTCTCAAAAAATTTGGAACTATAGATGTATAAGTTTGATGTTGTTGTTAGGGAAGCAGAATATTTAATGTTGTTGTATGCCAATTTATTATGTTTTTCTTTTTTTGGTTAGTGCTATTTTTTTAAATTTAGTTCAAAAAATTTTTCCTATACAAAATTAACAAAAGTTACTCTTGTTTTAATTACATTCTTATGTGTGATGTGAGGTTGGCTGAAGTTTCATTTTCTTTCATATAGATATCTGCTCTTCAAACATCATTTATTTAAAAAGATTATTTGAAGATTATTAAAAAGATGATTCAGTTATGATGATTTCTTTGTTAAAATCAATTGTGTTTGTGCAAGTGTATCTGATTCTACCTTTTTCCCCATTGGCTTACATGTCTATCTTTATACCAATACCATATTGTTAGTTCTATACTGTTATTAACCATTTTAAAGTCAGATAATTAATAAAAGTACTCTAAGCTTGGTCTTCTTTATTAAATTCTTTTGACTCTCCTATGATTTTATCGACTTGTTAGTATTTAATGAAAATATTACTGGGATTTGGATATGTTTAATCAATGTATCAATTTCAAGAAAACATTTTCTTACAATTCATGAAAATGACACTTTCTTTCATTTATTTAAATACTTTGTAATTTCTTCTGTTGATCTTTATAGTTTTCAGTGCAGAGATGTATAATTTTATTAAATTCATTCATAAGCATTTTTTATTTTTCAGAGCTCTTCAAAATATAATTTTAAAACTTTATTTCCAATTATTTGTTGCTAACATGCAAATATATTATCTTTTATGTATTGTCCTGTGACATTGCTAAACACATTTATTACGTCCAGTAGGTTATTCTTAGAAACACTTAGATTTTCCACATTGGCAATTATGTCAAACGCAAACAAAATGTTTTCTTTCTTTCTACTCTTCCTTCATCCCTTCCTTCCTTCTTTCTCATATTTCATGATTTATTTGTTTTTCTGCTTTATTGTTCCAAGTTAGACCTTTAGTACAATACTTAACAAAAGTGGTGAGAGTGAATACTCTTACCTTGTTACTAGTCAATGACTCACTTGTTAGCTGTAGCTTTTATATATGCTATTATCATGTTGAAGAAATTTTCTTCTTATCATAGTGGGTGTGGTTTTTTCCAAATAAATCTTTTATAGTTTATTAACACCCTTGTTTTGTAAGAATTAAGAAAATTATGCTAATTTCTCCTAATTCAGTTGCATTCCATTAGTCTTCTGTTGTATGGCCTGTGAGTTGATATATATTTAGATGCTGTAATACATGAGGCCCAAATATTTAAAAAGCTTTTATCTTTATTATGGAATATATTCTTTCTCAGTACAAGAAAATATTTTCATACTGTTTATTTTTAAATTTAAACTCTAACATGTATGGTATTAATATTATATATTGCCTCTTTCCTTTCTCTCTCTGTAGCCCATCTTCTTATTCTTTTTAATTCAACATTCCTTGTAGACTGTAGACATTTTATTCTGAGAGTTTTTAAAAAATATGGTTTAGGTTTAATGTTAAAATGTATGCACACAATATGCATAATACAATAAATACATCAAAGAAAGAAAGAAATTTGATGCTGAAGAAAAGGAAGAAAATACAGCTTTTTCAAGATGAACTAGGAGATATATAGACAAGAATTATGCCTTAAGAAAAATTCCAATTTATCCCAAAGCAAAAATATAATGAAGACCACACTCTCTTAAAATAATGCAATAGAACTAGAAGTTTAAAATGTGTATGTAGGTAAGACTTCAAACATGTTCTACATAAACTGTGACTAAAAGGAAAGCTCTGAACTGAAATTTGCAATCACCTTGATGGTGAAGTACACTGAGGACAGCACATATCAAAGGGCATAGTATCTGGCTAAAGTGGTGCAAAGTTGAAAAGCTATAGCTTAAAATTGCATGTACTTTGGAAAATATTTTAAATGAATAAACTATGCATACAAAGTAAGAAGCTAGAAAAGGAAAAAATGGAGAAATAAAAATAATTAATACAGATGAAAGTAGAAAACCAGGGCTCTGGGACATAGCTACAAAGCACTTGACTAGTACAAGGCATTGAGATTGATCCCCAACACAAAAAGACAAAAAAGTAGAAAGAAAACAAAAATAGAAAGTAGAAGTGATCGATAAAATTAAGAATAATCTCTTTAAAAGTGTTTAAAAACTTCACAAAGTTTTACAAATTTCACTAATTAGAAGCAAACAAGTAAGAGTAGGAATAAGAACATGTACTAGTAAGGCAATTACCTTAATAAAAATAATTAAACAAAACCAATACAAATGAACAAAGCTGACCCAAGGAATGACAGAAAATGTTGATAGGATGGGAAAATACCCAAAGTTTCTTTGCCATGTTAAGAGGAAATCATGTTCAGAGCATTTTATAGATAAGGTTAACTATGCCTCCAATGAAATACAGAAACAGAATTCTTCTCAAAGCCTTCTATGGGTATAATATAACTCTGATATCAAAATTAAATAAAGATAGTACATAAAAGAAAACTCATGAACACAAATATGAAAATCCTAGCTGAACTATTTACAAATTAATTTGAGAAATGTGTTAGAAGACTAATACATTATGCCAAAAAGATGTATACTGGGAATGCCAAGCATTCCAGGTTATGAAACATGTGCATTAATTTAATTAGTACATTAACAAATTAAAGGACAAAGTGTTAGTACATTAACAAATTAAAGGACAAAGTGAATAAACATCTCAGTATGGGTGCATAAATCATTTAATTCATTACAATATTTGTTACTGACTTAGACAAAAATCTCTTAGTAAGCTAAATATAGAAAAAAATTTTAAAAGAAGGCTTAAAAACTACTGAAAACCTTAAGAAAACTTCACAAACAATAGTGAAATACATTAAGGGTGGTAGGCTGAGTAATGTTCTTGCCCCCAGAGATGTCCTTATCCCCGGGAACTGTAAATACATTGACTTATTTAGTAGTAGGAACTTTATAGATATGGTTAAGGATCTTGAGATGGGAAGAATATCCTGGATTATCTGGGCAACAGGACTTTAGATAGAGGTGAACATCTTGTGATGATGGAAGCAAGAAGTTGGAGGGCTGTAAGAAGGAGCTCTGAGCCAAGGAATGCTGACCTAAATGAAGCTGGTAGAGCAGGCACAGATTCTTCCTTGGAGCCCTCAGAAGGATCCAACTCTTCTGACACTTCTCCTATCCCTATAAGACTCATTCGGAAGATAGTGAGAACTGTAAGATAACACATTTGTAATGTTTTAAATTACCCAGTTTGTGGTAATTTTTTATAATGGTACCAAGAAAGTGAATGCAAAAAAATCTTTAGTAAGAAATAAGAGGAGGATCCTAGTTTTTATGTAAATGTTGATTTTTATTTAATTATGTATTTATTTTATTGTGCTGGGTGGGGGTACATTGTGACATTTATAAAAGTTCTTACAATATATCAAATATATCATACATAAGTTCACCCTCTCTACCATTCTCCTTTATCCCTCTCTCTTCCCTTTCCTGGAATAGTTTCAGCAGATATCGTTTTTCCATTTACATACATGTATACATAGTATTTACACCATATTAACCCTCCTATGTCCTTTCCCCATCTCCTTCCCCCTCCCACTGGTACCAGCACCCCCAGGCAAGATCTGTTCTGCTTTCTTGTTCCCTAGTTTTGTGTAAGAAAAGAAAAGAAAATGAAAAAAAGATATTCTTGCTTGTTTAAGAGCTATACAAGGAGTTTCCTTATGGCACATCCATGTATACACGTATACATAGCCTGATTTGGTTCATCCCCTCTATTTTTCTTCTTTTTACCTTAGTCTCTTTCTTATGGTGGTTTCAACCAGTTTAAAAATTCTACATTCATTCTGGTTGATCTTTGCTGGATAAACTACACCATGTAACAAAGTAGAAGTACATACACATAAACACACATATGAATAAGACAAACTGATTGTCAAAAAAGGAAAAATCAGCAAAAATCAATGGAAAGACTATCAGAATTCATAAAAGTCCAGGAAAGCTGCCAGATTAAAAAATCAATATTGAAAAATCAATAGTTTTCTTATATACAAGCAATGACCAATTTAATGTGTAATAGAAAAATGGGTCCCATTTAGAACGGCCACAAAGCTCATTAAATACTTATGATTAGGTGCAACAAGAAACTTGTAAAAACCTATTTAAGAAGCTATAGAAGTTTGTTGAAGGTCATAAAGCAAGACCTGAAAAGAAGGAGAATGTTGGATAATATACTCCTGGTTAGAAAGATTCACTGTTTGAAAGACACAAACTTTCCCCAAATTATTTTATGTATTAAGATTGATTTGAAAATTAAAACAGAAATATCATTTTTAAGGAATTTATAAATTATTTAAAATTTATTATGGAGAAAAGCATGCACAAAAAAATCTAAAACAATACTTGAAAGGAGGACTAGCCCCACACTATATCAAAACATATTATAGAATCACAGCAATTTAAACAGTATGGTTATTGCAGGAAACAATAAGTTGGAGGTACAGAATGTACAATTCAGAAATAGTCATGCATTTATGAGGATTCAACCTAGCAAAGAATTTGATGTAAAAAATAAGGAAGACGATATGGACAACATTACAGTGATACTTTGGCACACAATTATCCATTTGTAAAGTTTTATTTAGCTCTCTCTATAACATCATTAAATAATATATTACTGTAGGTAGATTAAACAGCTGAAGAATGAATTGGTCTCTACAGGAAACATTAAAAAATCTTACAACTGACAATGCCTTTCTAATTATAATACAGACCTTGAGGTAATAAGGGGCATAATCTATAAATCTGCCACACATGACATAAATTATATATTGCTAAACAGACAGAAAATTTTTCCATCTATGAAAAATAAATCGCTAATCATTAAGTGTGTATTAGAAATCCTACAAAAAGTTTAAATAAATAGGCAAATAAAAAAACTGAGCAAAGGACTGAAACAATTTTTACACATACAAAAATATAGATGTCAATACTGCTCGTATTCAAATTAGGTTGGCAAAATAATACCTAAGTGAATGGTTTATGATCATTGTGTTCTAGTTGCTGCTCACTGTATAACAAATTACCCCTACATCTTCAGCTTAAAACAGCAAATGTTTATTACCGCATTTTTTTCTATGGTCAGAAATCTGCAAGGTGCTTGGCTGAATATTTGTGACTCCAGGGCTGTCTTGGGTTGCAATCAATTTGTTGATTGGAGCTGAAGTCATCTCAGAATATTACCTAGGAGTGGAGAATCTACTTCCCAGACCACTCACATGGTAATGGTCAGGCTTTAGCACCTTCTGAACTATTGAACTGGCCATCTTCCTTCCTTGCCATGCCACATGGGCTTCTGCATAGGACAGCTCACAATTTGGCACCTTGTTTCCCTCATCATGGTGAGGGAGATGGTTGGGATAGGGGGAAAGAAGGGAGAGAGGTCCAGAAAGAGTCACAGTCTATTTCTATATATAATATCCCATAACTGAGATATTTTGTTTGTTAAAGCAAGTCAGTAAGTTCAGCCCACATTCAAGTGGACATGATTATACAAGTGTGTAGATACTAGGAAGCAGAGATCAAGAGCCATCCTAGAGGCTCTCATAACTTTAGTTGGAAAGTAGACTAGTGGAGGATTCTGGAGAACATTTTGGTATTATCAACCAAAATTCCAAAATTCCTCTTTACGAATCTCTTCTGCAAACATATTTGCATAAGTGTTCAAACATATAAATTATAAGAATGTTTACTGAAGCCTACATTAGAAAAAGTTGGAAGCAGCCTCAATTCTAAAGTATGGTCAAGCAATTTGGTCTTGTGTGTTTAGAAATTTGATGTAGTAAGTAGTTAGAAAGTAGTTTCTAAGTAGTTAGAAAGAATGAGAAGGATTTATGTATTGACAAAGTGAGTCTTTTAGTTATGTTATTTCTAAAATTAAATGTATCCTTTGTTTATCTTTTACTGAGATATAACTGATGTACAAAATATTCTAGACCTTTACCACATATATTTTGATGCGTTTGAATGTACGCACACATCAGGGATTGCCATCACCACATCCAAGGTACTGAACAAGTTCATCTTCAGCTGTCATTTCCTTTTTTTTTTTTTTTTTTTTTTTGGTGGTACTGGGGATTGAACTCAGGGACTTGTAATTGTTAGGCAAGCATAGCTTTTTGTTTGTTTCTTTTTGTTTTTTGAAACAGAGTGGCACCATGTAGCCTAGGCTGGTCTGGAACTAGTGATTCCCCTGCTCCACCTTACCCAGTGCTGGCATTATAGGCATGAACATTGAGACCTAGATCCTTATATTCTTTCATGATTTTTTTAATATGAATACAATGTGAGATATTATTAACATATTTTAAGGTGCACAACATTGTAATGTTAAACATAAGTACTATTCTGTACAGAAAATCTCTTTACTTCCAGTACTGGAAAAAATGTGTTCTAAGCAGTTGTAGATATACCAGGTCAAGTCATGCTTTTATGACAGTCTCTACAGGATGACAAAATGGCAGAGCATTAAGCATAGAAGGAGCACTCAATGGATTTTCTTTTTGATTGAAAAATATGATAATAAAGAAGTAAGCCAGCTAAGTTGATGTTCATGATATGTTCACAGTTGTATACTGTTTCCTCTTTCTTTTTTAAAAATTACATTTACTCTTTGAGTTTCTGCTTTGTAGTAATATAATATTCTAGAAAAAATAATGTTCAAATTAAATGTTCAAATATATACACAAAAATTCCACAAATTGTAGGCATATAGTTTGATGCAATTTCTCATAGTAAGTGCTTCCTATAATTTCCAATGAAAAGTGAGTGGCCATCACCAGCATTCAGGAAATCATTCATGTACCCTGCCAGACACTAACTTCTGCAAAACATCAGTACAAGAAACAAAATCAGATAAAGAGGCTGTACTTCCATGATTTTACTATTTTTCACTTTCCTTGGATATTCTTCATTGTAATTAGAAACTTTCACCTAAGAAATGAAAAATTAAAATATAATAATTATAAAAAGAAGTTAAATCAGAATCTGTTAGGAATTCTTTTTTTTTCAGCTTGTTAAATTACTTTTTTTATTGTTTTATTATTCATATGTGCATACAAGGCTTGGTTCATTTCTCCCCCCTGCCCCCACCCCCTCCCTCACCACCCACTCTGCCCCCTCCCTCCCCCACCTCAATACCCAGCAGAAACTATTTTGCCCTTATCTCTAATTTTGTTGTAGAGAGAGTATAAGCAATAATAGGAAGGAACAAGGGTTTTTGCTGGTTGAGATAGGATAGCTATACAGGGAGTTGACTCACATTAATTTCCTGTGCGTGGGTGTTACCTTCTAGGTTAATTCTTTTTGAGCTCACCTTTTCTCTAGTTCCTGGTCCCCTTTTCCTATTGGCCTCAGTTGCTTTTAAGGTATCTGCTTTAGCTTCTCTGTGTTAAGGGCAACAAATGCTAGCTAGTTTTTTAGGTGTTTTACCTATCCTCACCCCTCCCTTGTGTGCTCTCGCTTTTATCATGTGCTCAAAGTCCAATCCCCTTGTTGTGTTTGCCCTTGATCTAATGTCCATGTATGAGGGAGAACATACGATTTTTGGTCTTTTGGGCCAGGCTAACCTCACTCAGAATGATGTTCTCCAATTCCATCCATTTACCAGAGAATGATAACATTTCATTCCTCTTCATGGCTGCATAAAATTATTGTGTATAGATACTACATTTTCTTAATCCATTCGTGAGTGGTGGGGCATCTTGGCTGTTTCCATAACTTGGCTATTGTGAATAGTGCTGCAATAAACATGGGTGTGCAGGTGCCTCTGGAGTAACCTGTGTCACAGTCTTTTGGGTATATCCCCAAGAGTGGTATTGCTGGATCAAATGGTAGATCAATGTTTAGCTTTTTAAGTAGCCTCCAAATTTTTTTCCAGAGTGGTTGTACTAGTTTACATTCCCCCCAACAGTGTAAGAGGGTTCCTTTTCCCCTGCATCCTCGCCAACACCTGTTGTTGGTGATGTTGCTAATGATGGCTATTCTAACAGGGGTGAGGTGGAATCTTAGTGTGGTTTTAATTTGCATTTCCTTTATTGCTAGAGATGGTGAGCATTTTTTCCTGTGTTTTTTGGCCATTTGAATTTCTCTGTTAGGAATTCTTGATGAATCCTGTTATTTCTAAGATCGTAATGAGATATGGAAGTATAGAACTATTGTTAGGTGTGAACATGAGAAGATGAATATTTGTTATTTTTAAGAACAATCCTGTACTGTTTGAATGTGTTCATTCTTTTGTAATTAGTTTTGAATAGCCTGTCACAATTGTACTCATTAAAGAAAATGTATTTGTATCCAACTCTATATTTAATTGTGCTAAGTAGAGCTGCTTCAGTATCTGAAATAGTATACATTAGGTCCCCATGACTTTTCTGGTCACTCTAGGCAAAAATCTTTTGGTCACAAGTTTACAAACAGCTCAATTCATAAGTTAGTTTTCCCAGTCCCAAAGAAAGCTCAGACTGAACCTGACCTCACATTCTAGCTTCCTTTTTCTTTGTTAGAGTCCTGCTGTGGGTTATACCATTCCTTTGAGTGTGTCTATGTGTTTTTCCTCCCTTTCTCCTCACAGTGTTTCTCCTTTGCCTTGCTTACTGAGTGGTTTAGGACCCCATCAGATAAGAGTTTGGAGAAGGAAAGGAGATAAATAGCACAAGAATTCATTTTGTCTTGACTTGTGTTATGGTTCAAAGTTTTGGCATTCTGAAGCTGTTTCAGACTCTCTCATGGACGCTTTCACAGGTTTTTCAGAGGCTCTATTAGAAACATTAAACTTAATGTCCTTAACACGACACTGCATTTTCTTCCAGCTGACTGCAACTGCCTTAGGCCAGGATTTCTCCTTCCCTTCCTTCCCTTCCCTTCCCCTTCCCTTCCCTTCCCTTGATAATTCTCTCCAAACATCTACTCTTAGAGTACCATTCCTCAGAAAAATAACTACAATTTCTTGCCTTTGCATTTTTGTCAGGTTTGTGCATAGTTCACTGTAACCCACTTTCAAACCTTAAGATTGTATTTCAACTTCTGTGAATAACCCCTTTGAAGATGCTTTCTTTTTACTTCAGAGAGGGCTAGTGCTACCCCTCCTCTTACTTTCTCACTGCATAGAGAAGACAGAACTCTCAGCAGAGTTCCCTCTAAAAGTCCCTCTCATGAACTCCTGCAATTTTCAATGACTTTTATTCATTTGATGTTCTTGAGTTGCACTCCTAATTCTGATAATCTACTTTGAGGTTTTTGCATTATAGATGCTCTCACAATATGCTAGAGTTATCAGACATTATTTATAATATTTATATTTTGGCTCATGAGTTCAAACTGCAAAATATTTTATTCATTCATACATTTATCCTTTCACTTTTGCATGCATACATTCAATAAATATCAATTACTCAATATAAACTCAACACTATCTGATACTATGACTAATGTAAAGAAAAGAAAAAGACCAAAATTCTTACCCTCTTTCAAGAAAGAAGATATAAACAGAAAAATTATAAATAAATAAGTAATTTTGTATATTAGGAGCTAATAAGTACATGCAAAAAAGTGAAATAAGGAAAAGAAATGAAAGATGGATATGGATATCATTTTCTATAGGGTGGTCAAGGAGAACCTCACTGAGTGGTATGATCTGAGAGAACACTGATATGTAGATTGCTTCAGACAGTTGGAACAGCAAGTGCACAGGCTCAGGTGGGGGCATCCTGGCCCTCTGAGGTTGCAATAGCACAGCACACAGGAAGTGTAGTAGAAAATGAAAACTTAAAACAATTGAGGAACTACAGTATAGAACATTGTCCATTGTACTCCTTTCCTCAACCAATTACAAAGGAAAGCACTAGAAGGGTACGGATAGTGGAGTAGCTGTTGACTAAAGTTGTAAATGAATAAAAATCTGGAGATGAATGTGAAAGAAGAGATCTAATTAGAAAATGATTGCAATATTCCAGGCAAGGGATGACTGATGAAGTAGACCAAGAAAATAAAAGGAAAGCTGGTAAAATAGGTCAGGTTAGGGATGTATTTTTATAGTAGATGCAATAGAATTTGCTGACAGGTTTGAGATGAAATGTAAAAGAAAGGAGATAATGGCAATTTTGTCTTAAAAACTAGAATTATGAATTGTAACTTAAACACATGAAAGGAGAAGTAGGTTGGAGGGGCTGTGAAAAGCTAGTAAACAAGGTCAGGAGTTCATTTTAATTTTTGCACATGTCTAGGTTAATTTACTTAATAGATATCCTACGGAGGTGTTGAGTAGGCTGTTACATCTGGAGTTCAGGTTTAAGAGAGAGGTCCAGGCTTAAGATATTAATTAGAAAGTCATCAGAGTATGCATGACAGAATCAGACCACCAAGAGAAGGAATTTTAAGAGAGAAGTAAAGCAGAAATTTAATGATTGGGCCAAGGTTATGCAGAGTCCAAATCATGAGGAGACCAGCAAACTCACTGTAGAAGGGCCCAACAAGATAAGAGGAAAATGAGAAAAATGTAGACTAGGAAGCTAACAGAAAATTTTGAAGAATGAAGGAATGATCAACTGAGTCAGTATTTGAATACATGCCACAAGGGATCAGAGAATTAAATTTTAATTACTAAATTCAACAACTCTGAGGTCACTGATGACTGACAAGAGCACATTCAGCTAGGTGGTGCAAGTTTATTTTATTAAATCAGGAGAAAACAGGGAATACTCAATCTACATTTTTCTATAAATGGGATAACAAATGAAAAGGTAACTGGATAAAGAAAGGAGTTTTAGAAAGATCAATTGTTTGTATGCTGATGGCAAAGAAGGAAATATTGTTCAGGGAAGTAAGAAGGGACTTTTGCTGAAGTCATATCTTTATGTAGAAGACACAGGTTGTAATATAACTCCTAAAAGGAGAAGTTGCCTGAAGGCAAACCCATGAACGAGAAAGATTTCAAGAAGTTGAAGCTAAGATATAGGAGGAAACATCTAAATGGACATTGAAATTCCTATAAGACCAGAGCCAGAACTGAAACAATGAGGGTGAGCACCCCTATGGCTAGTACATGGTTGAAACAAGGAAGGACAGAAACCAAAGGAAAAGGGCTGGATCTGTAGTTTTACTACTTCAGAGGGCTTGCCTTCAAGGGAGGATCATTCTTCTTTTAGAGTAAGGAAAGGAAAAGAACATATAGAGAATTAAGAATGCAGTTTTTCCTGGTAGTGGTCATGTGTTCTAGAGGACACGGTGGAAGGGTATCAAGAATGAGGAAGAATTGAAGACAGGAACAAATGTAGGATGTATAGAGTACTAGATTATTAGAAAATTTAGGATAAGGGAGATGAACAGAGACTTGGGATTCCTACAGTCTAAACTACATTTAAGAGCAGAGGGAGATTAATCCTAGAAACCCAAGGCAGAGAGAGAAACTGACACTTATTGGGGGTAAGGAAGTGAGGTACCCAAGTGTAATCCTCACTTTGAGCTCAAGACTTCCTAAAGATTCCTACTAGTAGAGATAAGTGTTACCGAATACTCTCTGGATTTTTTTTGTGTGTGTGTTATATTGACTTATAGACTGTTTTTAGAGTGTATGTGCTAAAAACAGCACATAATATTTTGACTTTTATTCAGTTTGGTTATTGTGATTGTTTAATTAGTTTAATAATTATTGTCATAAAAATTCTTTATTTTTCAACTTCATTAAATAATAGAGTGAATATGTTTAACACACAATACAGACAGTCCTTAGAAAATGTAAAATATGGGGAAAGGATGCTTGTTATCTAGTGTGTTACTGGTTTTGATTATAATGTCCTAATTACGGTAGGGATTGATAAAGGAAAATGAATCATTTTGACTCAAACCAAGGAAAGTTCTAAAGAAGGGTTGCAGTGGTACTCTAGATACTATTTGAGTTCTGGAAAACCTTTGACAATATTTCTTTAAACAACAATCAGTCAGGGTCCCATGGTTTGATATTAAATGTAGCTTTTATTCTAGCTTTGATTTAGATTTGAGCTTGAGAGAAGGCTGACTTCATTGAGCACATTGTTAGCATTTTTCTTCAGTGTTTCCTTTCAGACATCAGCAAAGGTGTCCAAACAGACAGGTCTGACAGGTGGTTCCTCAGAGGGTCCTCTTCTCTTTGTTTCTCCTTTAGTAGAAGCGACAGTCAGAGATGGGATATAAGAGCCTGACAAAACAAGAGATAGATAAAATTCATGAAGTGTCAATAATGGAAGATGTCAGGGTCAAGAAGAGAGTTGGGAAAAATTCTATGAGATGTATTGGGGATGCATGTGGGCAGTCTGTTTTGTTGGTGTCTTTCTTCACTATGAAATTCAACATCAGGAAATGAAGAACCAGCATTCTTGGGTATATAGCAATTCTCAGTTACTAAAGAATTAAGTTCTGATAGAGAAATAAGATCTGTCTGACACTTGTCTCCCTTGAGCTCTTCCTCAACTTGCTCTGGCAACTTAACACACATGCACACAAACACTTGCACACATCTTTGCTGTTCTTTGTCTCCCATATTTCAATCACTGCCAACAGCTGTACAATCTGATTTATATGTGCCTCCACTGCTGACTTCTTAATATATTCAAGAAATATTTATGAAATATCTTTTAAGCTCAGCACTATTCTAGGTACTGGTGAGTTAGCAGTTAACTATATGTTAAAATTTCTCATCTTTAGATCCATTCTAATGTTCTTGATGGTGGGGTAGAAACAATAAATATGTAAGCAAATAATAGGCAAACTTGGAATATTATGAAGAGGAAATCCAAATTTTAGTATTTTTTGTTCATAAATCATACATAATCATGTACCTGTCCCCAAAATATATTTTATCACACAGCTCAGAGGAATCTTAAAGACATGTGACATAAATTATTGCCCTCATCTCATTAAACAAAAATTTGAGACAGTGATGGCGATCATAAATTTTATAAAGGCAAACTGGAGTAGAGAGCTTGACAATTACTATTAAGTCAAATCAATATTTAATTTCAATTTAAAGGGCAGTTTATTTCTCACTAGTAGTCAAAAACCTTGACAAACCCCTCCAGTTACTCAACTACTTAAACTATGCAAAGTCTCTAATCATATGTGTCAACATTGTTTCTTTTTCACTTAGTTGTTGGCCATCCTTTGATTCTAACAACTCCTGCCTTCATACTTATTTTTTTTCATTTTATTTCTTTTTTTTATTGTGCTGGGTGGGGTTACATTGTAGCATTTACAAAGGTTCTTACAGTGTATCAAATATATCATACTTGAATTCCACCCTTCCACTCCCCTCCCCACCCCCAACCCTCTCTCTGGATTCCTGGAACACTTTCCACAGGTGTCATTTTTGCATTTACATACATGTGTGTACATTGTTTGCAGCATATTCATCCTCCTACTCCTTTCCCCACCACTTTGAGAAACATGACGTTTTTGGTAGTTTGAGATGAAGACAGCTACACAGGGAGTTTCTTTGTGTTGTTTCCATGCATATGTATATTATAGTTCCGGTTGATTCCTCTCCCAGTCCTCTTCACTCCTCCCTAGTCAACTTCCTATGGTGGCCCCGGCCAGTTTAAAATTTCTATATTCACTCCTGTACAGTAAGCACATCAACCTTATTCAAGTTTCAGGTTCCTTCTGTTTCCCTATTCTTCCCTTGTACAGCCTCCCCTTAGTGTGACCTGTGTCCCATAATATTGCTACATTTATTTTAGGTCTACAATCCACATATGCAAGGAAACAAGCAGATTTTGAGCTTCTGAAATTGGCTAACTTCACTTCAGATGATGTTATCCAGTTCCATCCATTTATCTGCAAATGACAAAATTTCATTTTTCTTCATGGCTGAGTAAAACTCCATTGTGTATAAATACCACATTTTCTTAATCCATTCATCAGTAGTGGGGCACCTTGGCTGTTTCCAAAGCTTGGCTATTGTGAGTAGTGCTGCAATAAACATGCTACCTTCATATTTAAAGATTTCACACTCTTGGATTTACTATTTCACTACACGTTGGTCGTACATAGGTCAAGTCTGAATTTCATGACAGCTTTGATGTCTTTCAAAAAAGTGACAGAAATCTGAAAGTTGCTCAGATTGAGAATTAGATTTGGGATACAGTGACTTGTAATAGTCTATGAGAAATGTTTTGTGATCAGACCAGAATCTAAAGATTCTTATAAGATCATTGTTTCTTGTATTTTTCAACAGCCAAGAGCTTTCACCATGTTGTTCTAAGATACTCAGATTGAGATCACAGTAGTGGACAGCAGATTTCTAATAATCACTCTTCCTCCTGTCAACTAATTCTGTCTCCCAGTCCCTCCAGCACTCAAGGGCATGCATATTGTTGTCTAAATCTCCCCTAATACAGTATACTCCCAAGTTCTTGCCTCTACTTCTACTTTTTGAATAATGTATTTGCCAAACAGAACAGTTTTCTTCTAGGAGTTTTAGCATTTCTCTGGTCAAAGTGTCAAGGCAAAGTAGACTGTAGCCCATTCTCTGCAGTATTAACTCTTCACTAATATATGGGGTTGCAATCTCTGAAATCAATTCCTTCTCTGAAATCAATTCCTTTTGTTTAAAATGGCTTTCGGAAGCTCAATCACACTGCTGATTTTTCTCATAATATTCTATGTGCATGTTCAGATGGGATGGAACTAAAAAAAGAGGTCAAGTTCACATACATTGTATAGTGTAGATACAGACCATGTTTTCAGAACAATTTATTTCTCCTTTAGCATTTTTAGAATTAACTCCTTTCCTTGAGTATAGAGCTTCTCATTAGTTGTAATTACTTTTCAAATATCTAGAGCAAACCAATGGGAAAATAACAACAGTATTTAAACACATTTAGAAACATAGACACACAAACAAACGGGTCTGCTCACACTTTCAGAAGATTATTTCTAATTTCTTCTAGTATTTTATGTAGTCTTTTAAAATGAAATCATAAGAAATGCAGGACTAAATCTTATTTAATTAACTCTGGATTAAGATCTCTCATTTCTTCTTAAAAGTACATTTTTTCCAATGAATTTCTGAATTTCCTGTGTTTTCTTAAGAAAAATATGCCATTAGCAAATTACAATATTCTCACATTCACCTTAGTCACCACTCAGGTCCACTGACTAAAATTGCATGTAAAAGGATATAAAATAAAAAGACATCCAGAGGTAGAAGATGAAAGAGGAAAACAATCATCCAAAAAACAACTGCAAGGATATAAAGTAAAGGCAGGAAATATCTACTAGAACTGTCTTCACTACAGGTGGAATATAAGTTTGACTCCAATCATTTTTTCAATTCTATATAAGTCTTCTGTGTGCTTTAAACCATTCATGGGCCTTGTCTTCTTCCCTGTCAAAAGATCTGCCCCTCTATGCCTTTGTAAACCCATTGTCAGCCTTGCAATAAAGTCCTTTATTTTTACCATGAAAAGTCTTCTGTAATACAGTTTATAATGGTTAACAAAATGCAAACCAAGAGAATAACAATTATTAATACTTAAGATAGAAACTTCTTTAGAGATTAATCATAATTAAGATTAAAAAGCTCCCTTTTAGCATATTGAATGTAGATGCAAAAAGTAGACCAACAAGCTATTTCTTTTAAAGGCCTACAATGTAGGACAAGGGTGTCACTTTGCTCTGCAGCACCATAGGGGCAAAGAATTGGGGATCCAAAAAGAACAGTTCTCAAACTTTAACAAGGATCAGAATCAGCTAAATAGCTCATTGTTATACAGATATGCAGCCCCTACTACCCCAGATGTTCTTACTCAGTAGCCCTAGAATAGATTTCTGGAATGTGCATTTTAACAAGCCCCACATGTGCTTTTGATAAGGGACATATTTAATAGCATGTAAGTAACAGTTTCAGTTTTTTGATATGATTGGTAAGTCTTTCCTAGAAGGTTCATTGCTAAAGATGCATGTATGGTAGGGTTTAGAAATTCCCAAGCTTTCTCTTCTGGTTGAAAAAAGCATTTCAGAATACAAATTAGCTGGAATGATGTTAGAGGAACAACTCTATAGCTGACCTAATTATTTCTTTTAAATAAATCATTTGCAAATTTCACTCTTTTAACTTCTCTTACTAAAAATATATCTTCAAGTATGTTTTACAATTGACGGTAACCATTATGTCACCAACATATACATTACCTGGAGAGACACGTGAAGACTACGTATCTTTCAGACAATGCTTGACAAATATCATTTATTTCACTTTTCAAAAATAGATATGGGTTGAAACTAAGACTAAACTACCTGCTGGATATCTAGAATGTAGCCATTCTACATTGCTCATTAAATCCAAACAATATGTTTTCAGAGAAGCCAAGCTAGGTGAGATATTTACATTGTGAAAATATAGGGACTTAAGATGTGTCCTGGGTGAGGGGGCCTTGCTATTTACACTTTTCAATTCAATGTTCTCCTTAAAATGTGTTTTCAATCCTTATACATAAATAGGTTCAACTAAAGTAATATATCAACAAAAAAGGATAAGATTGATAAATTCTCCAAAGAAAACTTAGGTTTGAAAAATGATATTTACTGATGTTTCTTACAAATAAAATTGTTCTATCAATGAGTTCCAAACAGAAGAACTTGCTTGAAAGCGTTAGTTTTCAAAGAGTAGTCTCCAGACAAGATGCTGTTGCCTTAGTTGGGGCCTTGCCATCAATCCAAATTCTTGAGTCTGACCTATTCTGGGAGTGGGTGAAAGAGTCTTTCTGAACAGGTTCTCCAGGCAATTCTGATTCATAATAAAGTTTGAGAATGATTACTCCTAGTACATTAAGATTTGGTGGAAACTGGGACTATCAACCTAACATACTAAGGCTAGTTTAGAAAAAATAATTTCTAGTTCCTCTTTCTGGTAACAAAGAAGCCTTGAGTCCATATGTGTAAGTGTGTACACAATAGCTTTCATTTTACAAAATATTTCCATTTCATTTTCTTAAAAATATTCTAATTTTAGTGTACTCTGTTCTTTATTACAGTTTGCAAAATGGTGGCTGGCAGGAAGATTTAACTTTTTGGTCAATTCAGTGCTTAGAAAAATAAATTTCATTACAATGATCTGAAATTGCCCTGTATTAGTTCCTTATAGGTTGTCACACTCTGGATTTTTGCCTTATTCAAGATTTTTGTCCTTGTCTTGTCCATGAATGTCTTCTGTCCTTCAAATCAAAAGGACATTAATTTAAATGATACTGTTTTTTAGCCCTATACTTTCTTATACACCCTTGTTCCAGTGATTGTTCTTATGTTTTACCAAATGCCTCTTGTTCTTTTGCACATTTTTTGTCTTTGAATGTTATATTGTCCTTTTTTGGAATGTACTTTTCATTCAAAAGCACTTTCATATCAAAAACACTCTCCAGGAATTGCTGGAGTCACATTTTATATCCAGTCCAATACACTCTTTTCTGTCTACTTTTTGACTACCTATGGTCAGGAAAGGTCGTCTATATGGATAACATCTACCCAAGGAAGTGTTAACTTTCTTCAAATACAGGAGTCACATCTTCTTTTGAATATACAGAGTTCAGTAGAGGGTCTTGTCCTCCACAGGTGCCATACATACTTTTCAATTAACTTTCATATTTGCTCAATCTACTGAATAGATTTAAAACCACAATGCATATTAGCCATCAACTGCCTTTCAATGAAAGTTTACTCAGTACTCAAGAGCCAATTCTGTTCTTGCATTGAAATGAGCTTTGCTGGAGAAGTAGAGTCCATGATCCACAAACTACATATGTGTGGTGGCACATGCCTGTAACCCTAGCTACTCAGGACACAGACACAGGAAGATTGTGAGTTTGAGGCAAAAGTTAGGAAGACCCTATCTCAGAAACAAAAGACAAAACGAAAGGTCCGGGGGTGTGGTTTAAGAGGTAGAGCGTTTGCCTTGTATGCTCATGGCCTTGGGTTCAATTTCCAGTACCAAAAAACCAACCAAACAAAAAAACCGCTGTTAACAGACTATAGCAAAAGAGACCAGGGATTCTCTGAGTAGCAATGTAAACCTACATGTACTAGAAGGAAGACAGAATGACATCTGTGGGGACTGACTACACCCTTTAACAGATAGGAACTCTTCTTCTGGTGACCCCAAACCAGTCTGATCAAAGAAAGAGTGAATTCAATGTGGGCAACCTAGTTCTAGCTACCCTTTGGAGTCATTGAACTTACTGGTAAGCTGTGCCTCCGAAGATCTAAAAAACTGAAGTGCCAATTGACTTATACAATGGTTTCAGTCTGTTTTTTCTTTATTTAGCTCTCACAATCAGTAAACATGTGTTACATCTATGTTATGTATAAGAAATTGTCCAAGCTACTGGACTAGTGAAGAAAAGAGATAAAATTCCTGTCATTAAGAAACTTAGGCTACAGCTTACGTCTATATGCAGAGAGCCAAACAATGATTCTTTAATAGCACTTCTTTTATTTGTAATACTGAATCATCTGACCAATTAGTGTTATTCTACATCTGGAGACCACACACATTTTAGGAGAAGTTTCCAATAATGGTAACTACTTTCATTTCCAGGTGGGTAATAATATTCATTTAAGTGGGCAATGATATGCACTTTAACCTTGGAAGCCCATATTAACTTCTGTCTTTTCTGACTCTGATTGATCTAATTATAACAAAATGATCCATCATCTCACCAGCCAATACTTTAGTGAATTATGTAATTGCTATTAATACATAAAGAAATTTGTATGGTTTTATATGTCTAAAAATATCCTTTACTTGTATAGTAATATCTCTTGGATTAAATGCTCCCTCATATATTATCTCATTTAATTAGAGGGACTCTGATATGAGGCACATATTATTTCCCTTGCATAGTTGGCAAAACGCTAAGAAAATCTGAGCAACTTGGCCCCCTATGACTTCCAAGTCCATTCTGTTTGCAGTCCCAAGGGCTATCTGTACTTTTGCTGAATTGCTAATGATTCCCCTTAGTTCACCATGGCAGGCTGCTGGCAAGTACACCCACAAATCATTTTGAACTATGCTTGCTCCTTAAGTCTTCAGATTGATTTAAAAACAAGTAAATCAAGGTCATTACTCTATTTGGTTGAAAAGTTTTTAAAATCTCAAGAAATGTACAAATTTTGTCCGTAATTATATCAGTAAAAAATCAATGGAAACTCAAAGACATCTTTACTATTTTGCTACAGAAACCACATGATAAAAATGAGTCTTTGTTGATAACTTAGTTGCTATATGAGAGGCAGACAGTAGTGATATGTGTAGAGTTCACAAAAGGAACTCTGGGAAGTGTTAAATTCAACATTGAGAAATCAGCCACTCTACAGCTACCTGCACTTGGGATGCTAAACTCATTTTCACATGTTTGTAACCTAATTAGGTCTTCAGAGATGGTCTCCTGAGGCTCAGGACTAACAATGTGCCAACTGATTGCTTTCTTCACACTTAAAAAAGAGCTTTCAAAAAAAGAAAAACACAAAAGAAAAAAAATAAAATCAAAACAAAAATAAAAAACAGCTTTCAATCCTTCAGGAACAAGTTTTATCAAAGCTAGAAAATTCCAGGGAAAACCCATCCGGTTGCAAAGAATTTACATCCTTCTTTTTATAAATGATCCTCCCAGCTTTCTCTTTTTTAATCTTCCTTAAAGTTGGTTGGTTTTTTATCTTCTTAAAATTGCCACTTCCTTTCCTTTGTCCCATTTTTGCCCAAGCATAGTCATTTTGATATATTTGCCACAGCCAAGAACCCATTGCTGAAGACGTATGTTCTAAATATTTTCATCGGATTCCATGTAGCTATGTAACGTGTAAGGACATTTTTCAGCCATGCTGGGTACTATCTTGGGGATTCAAAAGTACCCCTTGAGGCACAAAATTCTCTGTGTTAAACCTAAAATAGTAATGTTCATTTCAATCATCGAGATTATAGCTGTAGAAATGTCCTACGGGTTAGATTTTTATCACCAACGACATTTCTATATCTATGCTTGCTTGAAGTTTAAGCCTTCTTAATGTGTTTTTCTTTAGCAAGCAACTAGTCTAACTCACCTGCTGTTTCTATGAAATAGAGCAAAAATGTGGCTTGATGAAACTTAATAGCTGATCCTTGTTTAGATGTAATCTTCTCAATCAAGTTATTCCAGCGGTGCACCTGGTTTAGTCTATAACTGCTTCTGGAGAGTGGAAAGAAACAGATGAATAACATGGCAGAAGCAGAGGACAGCTGATGCCTCAGACTGGGTTAAGGTGGGTCCTGATGGATGTTCTGTGCCTCATGATGGAGAGAAGTAACAGATACAGCCTTTGACACAGTGCTCCATATCCCCTGGATTAAACTGGCTGATTAACCAAATAGTCTCTCTTTTCTCAGAAAAGATAAACAGAGCTCAAATCAAATAGCTTGAAATGAAGAAGTGAAGTCATTGTAAACAATTACCACCAGAAGCAAACACTGCGTAAATTACATATTTTTGCATGTATTACCTCCAATAAAGGCTTGAGTTTATTGTCATGCTAAAATGTATTCTAACAAGAGTCCTATGGAACTAAGCCTTTTCAATGACAATAATTCTTAAGACCATAGTGGTGAACTATAACTCTAAATCCTTTCTTTTTCTTGTGCCTTCATATTTTAAACACTGTTTTATGGACTTTTTTATCTTTACTATATCAATTATTTTATGACCACACTTAGTAAAATAACTAGGTGCTTTTCTAGAAGACACAGCTTAAGGCTGATGAATTGACACCTCTGTGAAATATAAATGAAGGGTCACCTGTGGTTCAGGTGACATAAAATGGGAGACACACAAAGTTTATTTTGTTAGAATGTACCTTGGGGCTGCCTCTATATCACTCTGGTATTCCTTCCGACTATTTATTCTCAAGGATGCTTTAGGTCTATGAATAGCATCTACTGGTCAAAAGCAACTTATTTGTCGAAACACCCATGTAGTTGGGTTTCATGCAATGTGTACTGTTTTCTCATCAAAACCATAGTCTTGTCATGAAAACCTTCATAAATCATACTCCAAGAACAGCTCCTTAACTGCCTACTGTTTTCATTTCAAATACCTATTGTTAATCTTCCTGACATTTCTGACAGTCGTGTGCCTGCAGGTTTAAATTCCACATGTTGTTAGCAGCTTAAAACTTCAAGCCAAAGAAAAAAGAATATACATCCAAGGTAGAGACCCTACTTTCTCATGTGCAGTGTTTTACATGGGCAGAACAGAATATGGGGGCTTTTTAAGGATCTGGAATTACTTCCTTATCCATGAGATACAAATAATGTCTACTATCAATGATACTATTAGCAGAATCTATCATTTGTTTGTGGTTAGCCATTTGTGCATGCATCTTCTTTAATACTTGGAATAGTTGTATAAGGTAAACACTAGCTAAGGAATAGCAGATGATGGACCTGGTATTCAAGAAGGGATATCCAGGGAGTTAGAGAACAAAGAGTCCAGCCAATATTAAATTTTATCCTGTTTCTATTTGCCAATCTGAGCTTCATTCAATTTGACTTTTCTGACTTGAAGGAAATGTTTCCCTTAGTTTGCTCTCATTATTTAATGGGAACAATCAGCAACACAGTATCAATCAGAAAATTTCCAGAGTGGTTCTGTTATATACCATAGTTGAAGTTTAGTTCACTCACAGATGCTGGCTTCCCATGTCTCTTTAGTCTCTGCCTAGGTGCTTGCAGAGTTAATTGTCAATGGTGGCTCTGAGCTCTGTGTGGTAGGTTGATATTACTCACACAGGTCTTGGTGTGGGCCCAGAAATTGCTCCCTTTTTTCTTACCTTATAATTTGACATAAAAAAAGAGGAGAAAGAGGCTTGAGGGTTCACATTGAGCTACAGTGGACAAACCAAGAAGATGCACCAGGGGTTGCAGCTGTTGTCTATTCTCCCTTCTAAGTTTAAGGCCAGGCCAGGGTAAGTTTTACTTTAACTTTTCCCGTATTTAGAAAATAGAGTGCTAGAGTTTGAAGGAAACAGCAGCATTTCCATCCGCCTTGACTAAGAGGGCTTCCTGTGTACCAGCCATCCAAGCTCCCAAGGTAGTGTTATAAAGTAGGATTAGGGATCCTGAGTGGGTTTACGCCTGAGTGGCAAGGGCTTTGAAAATATGAGATGTTAGCATCATAAAGGACCCTGTGAGTTTATCATTTTCTCTTTTCATGAATGGACCAAATCCCAGAAAAAGCGACAAATGTTGGGTCAAGTCCTCAGGATGGGTGATGTCTTTAGCCAACACTATGCAGTCTGGACTACTCTCCTACTCTCTCCTCACTCTGCCTCAAACCCACTCCCTCCTGAACACAACTAGCATGTTCACATTTACCCTGATACACTTCTCCAAGACACATCACAATTTCTTAGGTGAAATACCTCTTCCTTTGGAATGCTCTCATTGACTGGCATCTCTAGAATAGTGACCTCCTTTGACACCTTGTTCTGCTTTCATTTCCTTTATAGCACTTGTTTCTTTCTTATTGCATATTGATATTTTTGTTCATCTGCTTGTCTGCCTTTTTCTATGAGCCTCATGATTACAGGGCCCTGTCTTCACTTTTAATTTTTTTTGATGAACACATAGTGTTTGTACATATTTATGAGATACGATGTAATGTTTTATTTCATGCATATACTGGGTACTGAGCAACTCAGAATCATTAATGTAGTCACGAAGTTTAATTTCTATCATTTTTTTTAGTATCTTTTAAAAATCTACTTTTTTTTGAAGGTTTCTATTAGTATATGAGAGTTATACAGGTGGTTTCATTGTGACATTTCCACATATTCATATATTGTACCCCAGTTTGACTCATCCCCTGCATTATTCTCCCTTTCCCCCATTCCCCTTCCTGAAATGACTTTGACAGGTTTCAGTGTTTCATATTCACACATGTATAGAAAGTACCTCAACCATATTCACCCTCCTTATTCTCCTCATTAAATGCTATATGCCTAGCAAGTGTGTCATCCAATAATAAATAAAGATTTAAACAAGTAAGTAAGTGAATGCCATGTTTCATACTTTGTTCTGTTTTGCACATTTTGTTCCCATACACCAGAGGACTTCATCTTCATTTGGCAAGGTACCCCTCATTTTTGTTTCCATATCACCTCTATCTCAACATTTATCAAAATATATTAGTTACCCTTTATCAAAAATCTCCACTTGGGTTTCTGTGAAAGCAGTCCTCGAGACAGAGGCATGGGTACAGGTGACCTGTTGGGTAGGTGATTCTTGGGAGCGGAAATAAGGGGCTGAGGAGAGTGAGGGCTGAGGAATGAGGGCAGGGAAGTGGAAATTCCAATGTCAGGATATGATTTAAAGCTGCCTACTGTGGACAGTGAGGGCTCTATTCTTTGGGGGTATCCTGAGAAGCCCACAGAATGTCTTCCAGAACTGTCTGCTGTTCATCCACTGGCTTCTGCCCTATGGCTATTGAGGGGTGTCCTGCAGAGCAACTCCCATATACTTCTGAGCTGTGTCAGAGAAATTATGGTGCATGTTTGAAGGGATCCACTGTGGACACACAGTGAGTCAGGAATTGGGCTCAACTGAAACTTTCTACCCAGACATGACGGGGGTCAGACGAGGTCACAGAGACACAAACAGGGACCCCACGGGTATGTGAAATACCATGCCTTATTCATTTTCTTGTCTCTAGAACTTAGAAGTACAGTGATTGGCAGAGTAGAATTTCGACTAACATTTATGAATCAATAACTGAAAGGGAGACTGAGGTAAACATGGACTGTAGAAATAAGCTTGTATTCACATCCAAGTTCTGTTCTGAAACCTCAAAAAAATTACATGACTTGTTTAGGACTTGGTTCTTTTATCTGAAAAATGGAATAATATTAGTTATCCTTTTAAATGAGAAAATTGGCACAGCATTCACAGGGCTTGGCAAATAGAATGAACTGATGTCATTATTTATTATTATACTCAGGGAAATTAACATTGATTTAGCTCATTGAAACTGGCAATCACTGTGAATGCCACAGTTATCTACATGATTTGGATGTGGCCTAAGCTTCCCAACTCCCTGTCTAGTGCTCTTCTCCTTCCTCACATTTCCCCCAGTGCTAACATGACCTGAAAACATTCCCTAGGTTCCGCTGTGATAAAGTGACCTCATCTCTTTCTAGGTTCTTATGCCTGCAGAGTTTCCATAAAGAGATCAGCATGTTTCTGTTGGAGGTGACCACAACACTTAACTCTTTTCTTTCCTCAGAGCCCCTTAAAATTATATTGGTCCAAAACCAAATGTAAATCTGTAATAATAAAAATAGATAAGAAGTTGCAATGCATTCACAAGAATAAGTCATCAAGGCATGATTTTTTAAGAACACTTCTGAATTTGTGTTCCTGGAAAAGGGGTAGCAAATGACAAACCTTCATTTCTAGAATGAGGGACTAAAGGAGTGGATGAGAAGATATATTATTCAGAGGTATATAGGTAAGCATTAGGAAAGAGACAAAAACAGAAAACAGAAAAATTTCTTTCCATAAGCAGGACTCAGAATAGGAAAAGATAGTGTACACAGATTATTGATTTTTATTATAAGTTCACCTTTGTTGTTAATTTATTTTCAACATGTATATGTATACTTGAAAAACACAAAAGTTATTTTTAAAAAGAGTTTTTGGGGGGAGGGCAGTTAGTACTGCAAATTGAATTTAGGGTCTCTCACTTGAAAATGTGCTATCAGTTGAGCTATGCTTCAGTCCTTTTGCTGTTAGTTCATTTTTCATTTAAGATCTGGCACTTTTCTCCAGACCAGCCTTGGACTGTGATCCTTCTACCTCTACCTCCTGAGTAGCTGAGGTTACATGCATGAACCATCATACTCGGCCCCCAAAAACTTTTCAAGGAGAGATGTTTGAAAGGTGATAAAACTCTGAGCTTTTTGCACTTCTGTTCAGGGAATATTCTTGAACATATAGACTGAGATCTATATTATCTGATAGGCTTTCGATATATCTGGTGCCACCAGTGTGTGTACATTGGGCAGAGATTATCTGTAAATAAAATTGCAGAAAATCAAAAAGTAATATGTAATTCTGGTACATTTATTTGGGGAAATGGACTATTTTTAAGCAGTGGTGATTTATTATAACTAACTAAGGAGAAAAAAGAAGAGATTGCTTACCTGCCTTGAACATTTAATAAAATATTTGTGGAATTAAGGATGCAATGAACCCCACTGGTTCTCTAAACTTTTTTCTTTTGTTAAGTCAGGAAAATTTCATTTTATGTGGAAGAATTTTCTATAAGGGACTGCATGTCTTTTCTACCAAATTAGATCAATATATTGACTGGTATAATGGGAGGTCTATTTACCCAAATCAATATAGAGTAATTATTATATTCACGCCATGTTTGAGAGTTAGATGAAGTATATTGATCAGTTTACCTTGTTTGCTGAGTAGGTGGTGGGTGTTAGGAGGAAGCAGATGTACAAGTTTTGTCATCAGGAGTCCAGGCTGTGTTTATGTGGGCAGAGTGATGGAGAATACAAGGAGGGACAGTGGAAGGGCCCAGGAGGTTGGCTATGCTCTTAAATATCACAGGAAGCCTGCTGCGTTTCCTAACCAGAAACCTGATTTAAGAAGGGGTTGTGTCAAGGGTCTCTGGTCATTTCATCCATGGAATGTGAAAATGCAAATGCTAACTCCCTACCCCACTTACCCTATCATCTGAAGCCGATGCTCGGGGTGGGGTTAGGGGTGGACTGAAACATGCATATTTAAATTTTTCTGATTTTATTGAATCTTCTCTGATTTATAACTCCCAGAAACCTATTATTATCATCATTTGCTTACAAAATGCACATGCACTCTGTTTTCCCCACAAACATTTTGGATAAACACAACTAAACTGCCAGAAGGCTTTATTCCCCAAAGTTATCCTTGCATGCAAAATGAGCCTCTCTCCCAGTTCCATTTGTTAAGGTCTCCTTCAGTTGTGCCACTCTCTTTCTAACCTATAATCTGTTTTCACTGGAAGCAGGAAGCTGATGGGACTTGTGGGCTCAACAATCGGAATAGTGTCCCCTCATTTTCTCCTCCCTTCTCTAAGTTTGTGAAATGCCCACTGACAGACATAAGCTGGCAGTCAAATAAAAATAAAAGTCCTATTCAATATTCCAAGCATTGTCGTACATATGCAGTATTGGCATTTTGCATGTTAATATCTGACACTGTTTCTTAATTTGTTCTAAACTGCCAGCTCATTTGCATCATCTCTCTGTGATCTCCCACCTGTGCAGCAATTTAGGGGGAAACATAACCATTTTTGTTCTTACTAAAACTTGACTCAGTAACAGAACCTGATCCAAGGAAAGCTCATTAATTTTCTAAATGCTCTGCTCCTCCCTTAATTTTTGAACTGTATTCTTAATCCACATATACAGAGCAGGGTTCCTTATTTTTGCAAGTCTAGTGAAAAGTTCACATTCTTGGGCTAAGTTGAGCAGTTTAATGGTGCTCATGGTGTGGCTTGTAGATTTGCTCATTGTCAGGCTCAACCTATCTCAATGTTAAAGTCAGGAACTTGAATAATAGGGTGAGGGGACAAAGCTTTATGCTCAGGGCTAAGTTTTTCATAGGAAAGTTGAGAAAAGGAAACATGGATACCATAAATACAGAGACCACAAAGCATGTGTGTTTCAACAATGCTGACAACTGGGATGTACCATAAGTTATGGAATTTATGGAGTTGCTTTTCAACAAATTGTTTTATGAGTTCTTATAATTTAGGGAGAAGAATAGTGTTCCAGTTCCTTTTCTATATTATCAAGTGAATATCTTGAAGAATCAACTTTGCCTTAATCATCACTAAATCCACTGAACCTAGAATGCAGGGTTTGGTATAAAAGGGTCCTGGTTTCAAAATAAATATCATTAAAATATTATTGCTTCTTGTTTAAACCTGTATACCTGTAATATAAGGTCTATTTACTAATTTGTTGTATTTATTGTTTATTACCTACTGTAGTTTGAATATGAAATGTCTCCCACAGGCTCATGTTGTGAATGCTTGGCCCCCAGCTGCTGACACTATTTTGGGATGTTGTGGAAGCTTTTAGAGGCAGGGCCTAGCTAGAAGAAGTATGTTACTGGGGGCAGGGGTAACTTTGAATGTTATATCAGGTCCCTTGTCCCCTCCTCTTTCTTTATTTCCTGTCTGTTCGGAGGTGAAGAAGATCCTCTGCCACACATTCCAGTCATCATGAAATTCTGGCCAACTGTGTGGGGCCCAGTGACCACAGAGTGAACCCTCTGAAATCATGAGCCAAAATAAACTTCTCTACCCTTAAGTTATTTCTGTCAGGTACTTAGTTACAGTGAGGAAAAAGTAACTAATATATTGTTTATCTCTTGTCTTAGTAATTAAGATTCACGATATCAGGGACTTTAATATGGCATTTTGCTTACTGATGGATCTTAACTGTCTAGAGTAGTTCCTGGCACATAGTAGAAGTTCAGTAAGTATTTATTAAAGAGTATGTGAATGAAAGTCTCTGCTCCTTTTATGAGTCTAAATAAACCAATAATCTTCCAGGAAAGTGGTTCTTAACCTTTTGAATTTCGTGAACTAAACACATTTTAAAAAATTGGTAGCAAAGCTTGAAACAGTACTGTGTATTATAATTGCTAAATATGGACTTGTCAAAAATTTACAATAAAATCCAAATGTATTTCATCAGATTTTTAGTAAGAGAAAGTATCAATGAAAAAATAAAAAAGAAAGAAAAACTCTAAAGATTAGTAATCCTTATCAATGAGTGATGCTGACTTAAGTCCTTCACCAGTCCACCTGCCCACAAATTTTCAAGCATTCCTGCCTTAGAGAACCACAGCTACCAGCTCTGCTTGAACTGAAGCAGTTTCTAAAAAGACAGCCAAGCCTAAGGACATTCTGGTCTCCAGACTAACTCAGTGACTTCAGAAGCACAGCCATAGAGAGAATTTGAGAAATCATCTGGTCCAGTCTCTTCAGGTGAGTAAAATCCTAAATCATACAGTTTTGTTGGGTGGCTTGCTATTGAGTTTATCTCTCTCGATTGCTCTGATGTTTCCAGTGCATAGAGGAATCATTCTAACTGGCCTTGTGGAAATGTCTATCTCCAAACTCTTCCCCTATGGAAGTCTGATACCTAAGGAACAAAATGCAGAGATCAGCTCCTGATCTTGGATCTTTCTCATTGTTGACTTCTTCTCAGCAAATATTTGTTTTATAAATTGGGTAGGTAATTTTAGCAACAATCCAGCAGTAATTTATGAGCATATAAACACATTGCTAAAATCCAGATATGTGAATATATATATGTGAATATAGTAAGCCCACCTCATATGTGAACTTATTGCACATGGTTTTGACCACGCATGGTCAAAATAAATAAGCAGATTTTTAAAATCAAAAGAAAATTCCCTTGCATGCATTATGCAGCTCAGTTGTGTTTCTCTGCCCTTAATTTTGTGAAAATTTGCTCCCTAAAAAGGAAATGGTGCCTCCAAAGAAAAGTAAAAGTTATGGCAGTCTTTCCAGGCCAAAAGGGACATGTAAAGTAGTTAACTGAAATGAAAAAGTGGCACTTTTAGACTTGTTGAAAGTTGGCATGTCTTTAGCAGAGGATGGGAGGAATTATGGGAAGAGTGAATTAAGGTGTGCACTTAACTACACATCCTGAGCATGCATGCTTGTTCCTCAACAATGGTCTACTTGGAGCCAGATACCCGTGGATATCAAGGGTCTGCTCTGTGTGCATGTGTGTTGTATGCGTGTTGTATGAATGTTGTGTGTGTATTCAGGCTGGGACAGAGCCTCTTTCCAAATGTGTGGGTCCCCTAGTCTCTGTACCCTTCATCTTCCTCACAGCAAGGGTTTTAGGTTGCCACCAGCAGTAAGCTTAGTGCTCAACTTGCTGACCTTATTCCAAAATCATGGCTGCGTCCTTCCATTCAAGCTCTAGTTTCCCTCCCTGTCAGCCTCATCTACTACCATGCAGTTCAGAAATAGGTAACAAGCACCAGGCTAATATGAATAATTGAGTTTGTTTGCTGGTAACTTGCCTGGTTGCTCAGTATTCTGTTTCTTACTTCCTAACACTTCTCATGAGTGCCCTGACCATGCACTGGAGACCTTTTCTGATCCTTTTCTGTGCTTGGCTGCTTGCTGACTGACAGTGATAATAATAATTTTGTATTTCTTTTCTATAACCAATCAAATAATACATCAACATGAGGCAAATTTTGGGAATGACTTCCTTTTCTGGATTCTTCATGAGAGCAGGTGGTAAGAGAACAGTGAGAGGCAACAGAGGACAGAAATCTTTTAAGTGGCATATTGCTAAACTTTCTAGAATGAGAAGGCAATTTTGCAAGGTTTTCCTTCTTGTGTCTATGGATTTTTCTGTAGTGATTTTACAAAAGAAAAAAATGTGTCCATTTTGTAATCAATCATTTTATTTCCTTTTCCTTTTGCAAGTACTAGACTTTTTAAAAAAGGTTTTTGGTGGCTATTTTCAGAATGATGATTTCTTCTCTCTAGCTTGGGGTACAAAGAAAAGTGAAGGTTAGTGGCAGACACTTGTGATGGAAACCTTCAGCATTGCCCAGGAGAGTTATATTGTTGTCAGTAAAGCACATAACAAGACCAACCTATGCAGTGCAGTTTGTTATAAAGAATTATTTCCTGATTGCCAAATGTTTTCCTTATTCTTACTAGTGAACACTATGGCATGGAAATAGCACCATTGGAACAAAATCATGGTTATGATTACAGCATGGAAAAATGCTACTTTATGGATTTTAATTTCTAAATACATCTTATTACTTCTTTAAGAATTGTTTGTAAAGTGGCACAATGCTTATTAAGATGGTTGCTCTAAAATACTTATAATGGCATCACTTTTCTTTTTGGATCCAGTGTTTATATTCATGTGACAGATAAAAAAGCGAAAGATTTCTTACTTTTTCCTGATGAACCTCAAACTGGAGAAAAAAAAAAAAAGAAAACAAAAAACCCAACACAGCATGTTTGCTTACCAGATTTTATTTTTATAGAATGCAAAATCATTTAAATATTCTCAGGGCTTAAAGAAGAATACTGACATTTCATTGAAAGAGTTGACAGGAGGCAGAGTTTATCAACATATTACAATGAGGAAACATCCAGAAAGTTTTTTCCCTTGTTGGCTTTTCCCCTCAGGCAGTATCTGAACACCATGTAAACCATCTCTGAGTTTTAAAAACAAAACATCCAAACACATTTTTTTGCTTTCCCACAATTATTTAATTGTCTTCTTAATTAATTCCACAGTCTGAAATAAATTATTGACTTACCAGACTCTCTGGTTTTCTGTGACAGCTTCAGCAGTAAATAGGCCATTAACAATTCATAATGAGCAGGACATGTTTGTTTTTTCCATGTACTAATTTGGTACCCCATTAGAGAGAGATTTTGACTCTTCTAAGAGGGGGACAGACTGCTGGATCCTATATGTTTGAACAAAGAGGCACTTTAAACAAAAAATAAAGTTCTGTTATGTTATGTCCAACTACTTATGCAGAAGTACTTCATTGGAACTTTTCTTTTGTCTTTTTTCCCACACTTTGTAGAGTAACATCAGTATTTCACACGTAGCTTGATGAATTCTTGATCCAGGCTTCTTATCAATAGCTAGTGAGTATTCCTAGCTAAGGTTCAAACTGATTCTCTATGAAAGGAGTCTAGTGTATGCATAAAAATGGACCAGACTGTTTCTAGTAAAATATGTCTTGTGAATGCAGCTATGAAAGACAGATAGGGCTTTGCTAGAGGATGCATTCCTAAGGAAAGAAAGAAAATGGGCAAAGAGAAAGTCAGGAGAAGCCCTGATGGGATGGTGCATAGTGTAGGGTAAAATAAATCCTTATGGATTAGGTTCCGTTTGGAGCCTAAGGACAAGAGAGATTGGTAGGTAGGTGATGCCCTCTTTTGTGAAGGAATCAAAATGCCTTGTTAAGTTTAGAATTGAAGCACAGAGGATAGTGAATCATTCCTGGATTGAATTCAGGGGAAGTAACCATCACAAATAGTACTTCTCTAATATCAGTCTGTGAATTGTTATGTGTGGATTCAGAGAGGGAAAGGCAAAGAGAAGACAAGTAGATGATATTGCTCAAACTTTGATGTGAGTAAATTTGATGTGGTCAAGAGTAAAAAGGAGGCTGCTTCTTCTTCTACTGAAGAAGTTGCTTTGAAAATTGACAGATTTGAATTCAAATTTAGATTTGGGTCTCAGTTTTCTTATCTATATAATTATGATAGCAATTATAGAGATATATGTTACTAAATGAGAAAATGAAGCTGGGACCTTAGCTTACTGATAGAACACTTGACTAGCACACACAAGGCCTTGGGGTTCATCCCCAGCATCACAAAAAATTTAAAAAATTAAGAGAGAGAGAGAGAAATGTAATTTAATGTAGGGATCAGTATACAGTAATTATTTAATAAGTTATAGTGAGTATTTAAGTATAATTTTCTATATGAGATTATGCTGTAAGAAGCATTGCAGTTAAAGACTTTCAAATATTTGCAGACTGAACATTTGACTTAATTTCTTCAGAGAGAGAATGATGGATCTATGATAAGAAGTTAAGACTGCAGTAGGCAATTTCAAGGAGAGACTGATACTAGCATTCTGAGTCCATAGTATTCTCTTTGCACTTCTTTTTCAACAACTCTGTTTGAGCACAGAAAAGAATGGTACCTTAGTTAAACCAGTACATGAAACCTAGGATATATGTACATTTCTGATCAGAAGCTGTCTTCAGCCATTAATGACCACAATTCTTATATCCTCTCTGCATCTCATACCTTTTAAAACCTGACTTTGTGGCTCCTATAGTCAAGAAGTAGCTATGCAGGATACAAAATAAACACACAAAAACCAGCAGCATTTCTGTACATAGACAATAAACAGTCTGAGAAAGAAATCAGAAAAACAATACCATTCAAAATAGCATCAGAAAATTAAAATACCTAAGAATAAATTTGATGAAGGAAGTGAAAGAATTATACAACAAAAGCTATAAATCAATGAAGATAGAAATCAATGATGACATTAGGTGATTAATGAAGATATCCCATGCTCATGGATCAACAGAATCAATGTTGTGAGAATGGCTATAGTACTGAAAGCAATGTATACATTCAGTCCAATCCCTATCAAAATTCCAACGACATTCTTCACAGAGATAGAAGAACCAATCCTAAAGTTCACATGGAAATACAAAAGACCTCAAATAGTCAAAGCAATTCTGAGCAAAAGAGCAATATTTGACCTAAAACTATACTACAGAACCATACATAGTAATATAGACAGTGTGGTACTGACACAAAAACAGACATGAAGACCAATGGAACAAAATAGAGACCCAAACTCACACAGATAGAACTATTTGATTTTCAACAAAGGCACTCAATACATGTGTTGGAGAAAAGATAGCCTCTTCAACAAGTGGTGCTGGGAAAACTAGATATCCACCTAAAGACGATATAAATGAGATCCTGGTCTCTCACCTTGTACTAGTATCAATTTAAAGTGGATCAAAGATCTTAATGTAAGATCTGAAGCTAGGAAACTACTATAGGAAAGAATAGGGAATAAACTGGAACATATAGGAATAGGTAATAACTTTTAGAATTCCAATAGCTTAACAAGTAAGAGAAAGGATTGACAATGGAACTGCATCAAAGTACAAAGTTTCTGCATGGCAAAGTAAAACAGTCACCAGACTTATGAGATAGGCCAAGAGATGCCAAGAAAAGTCTTTGCCAGCTATACATCTGACAGGGGATTAATAACCAGAGTATTCAGGAGGCTCAAACAAACTAATCCCACAAAGAATCAACAACCCATTGAACAAATGAGCAAATGAACTGAACAGACTATTTTCAGAAGAAAAAGTACAAATGGTTAGTAAATACATGAAGAAAGGGTCATAAAAGAAATGCAAATCAAAATGACATTGAGATTTCACCTCAGTCCAGTCAAAATGGCTATCTTCAATGACACAAACAACAACAATGCTGGTGAGTATGCTGAAGTGTGGTGGGGAAAGGAATCCTAATCCACTGTTGAAGGAAATGCAAATTAGTGCAAATAATATGGAAAGCATTATGGAGGTTCCTCAAAAGAAAACCTAAAAAGAGACCTACCATAGGATCTTGCAATCCTGAGATACCACACCTAGGCATATATCAAAAGGAATGTGTTCCAGGATATGATAGAGCCATTTGCACACCCATGTTTATTGCAGCACTATTCACAACAGTCAATCTTTGGAAACAGCTCAGATGCCCTACAACTGATGAGTGGATTAAGAAAACGTGGTATGTATACACAATAGAGTATTATTCAGCTATACAGAAGAATAAAATTATATTGTTTACAGGTAAATGGGTTGACTGGAGAACATCAAGTTAAGTGAAGTAAATCAGGCTCAGATGGACAGAGGTTGCACGTATTTCCTCATATGTGGAAGCTAGACCTGAAAGATAAATGTATATACAAATACATATAAGATCTTATATACATATATATGTATATAAAAGAGAGAGATGGAGAGAGAGAGAGAAAGAGAGAGAATATAATTGCATTAGTTGGTTTGTCTGAGGGAACCACGATGAAGCTGGAGAGGAAAAAAAATGATAGTGAATAATATAGAGACAAAATGCAACTGTGTATAAAGACAGTATTATGTAATGTACTATACATAATAAGAGATAGAAAAAAGAGAAAGGCAGTAGAGAGCGTAACTAATAGAGGGGGTTAATCTGATTAAAGTACAATATATACATGTGTGAAATACCAAGGGAACCCTCCCTTAACAATCAATGTACACATTAAAAAAATGAAGGACAGGAAGGTAAAACAGTGGGCGGTGGGAGGATAAATGGGGAAGGTGAGGGAGGGCAAATATGGTGGATGTACTTGGTACACATGTATGAAAATAAAACAATTAAATTCTGCTGACATAGTTCTAAGAAGGGTGGGGGGGATGAGGGAGAATGACTGTAGGAGGGGTAAATCTAATTAAGATATTTTATAAGCACATGTGTAAATATTACAATGTATCCTCCTGTGCAACTGCTATATGCTAATAAAAAGGAAGTAGCTATGATCAAAGCACATTATTACATATATGAAAATAACCTAATGAAACCCATTGTTGTGTACAATTAATACATATGTAAAAAAGAGGGAAAAAAAAGGAAAAACAAGGAAGTAGAGTTTTTCCCCACCTTTTGACTCTGAAATGTGCCTTTTTTTTTTTTTATTTTGCATATTTTATTTATTTAATTTTTTTTTCTCATTTTTCTTCTATTACTCACATGTGCACACAAGGCCTGGTTCACCTCTCCCCCGTGCACCCACCCCCTCCCCCACCACCCACTCCACCCCCTCCCGCTCCCCCACTCAATACCCAGCAGAAACTATCCTGCCCTTATCTCCAATCCTGTTGTAGAGAGAGTACAAGCAATAACAGGAAGGAACAAGGGGTTTTGCTGGTTGAGACAAGGATAGCTATACAGGGCATCGACTCACACTGATTTCCTGTGCGTGGGTGCTACCCTCCAGGCTAATTCTTTCTAATCTAACCTTTTCTCTAGTTCCTGGTCCCCTTTTCCTATTGGCCTCAGTTGCTTTAAGGTATCTGCTTTAGTTTCTCTGCATCAAGGGCAACAAATGCCAGCTAGTTTTTTAGGTGTCTTACCTATCCTCACCCCTCCCTTGTGTGCTCTCGCCCCCATCATGTGCTCATAGTCCAATCCCCTTGTTGTGTTTGCCCTTGATCTAATGTCCACATATGAGGGAGAACATACGATTTTTGGTCTTTTGAGCCAGGCTAACCTCACTCAGAATGATGTTCTCCAATTCCATCCATTTACCAGCGAATGATAACATTTCGTTCTTCTTCATGGCTGCATAAAATTCCATTGTGTATAGATACCACATTTTCTTAATCCATTCGTCAGTGCTGGGGCATCTTGGCTGTTTCCATAACTTGGCTATTGTGAATAGTGCCGCAATAAACATGGATGTGCAGGTGCCTCTGGAGTAACAGTCTTTTGGGTATATCCCCAAGAGTGGTATTGCTGGATCAAATGGTAGATCGATGTCCATCTTTTTAAGTAGCCTCCAAATTTTTTTCCAGAGTGGTTGTACTAGTCTACATTCCCACCAACAGTGTAAGAGGGTTCCTTTTTCCCCGCATCCTCGCCAACACCTGTTGTTGGTGGTGTTGCTGATGATGGCTATTCTAACAGGGGTGAGGTGGAATCTTAGTGTGGTTTTAATTTGCATTTTCTTTATTGCTAGAGATGGTGAGCATTTTTTCATGTGTTTTCTGGCCATTTGAATTTCTTCTTTTGAGAAAGTTCTGTTTAGTTCACATGCCCATTTCTTTATTGGTTCATTAGTTTTGGGAGAATTTAGTTTTTTAAGTTCCCTGTATATTCTGGTTATCAGTCCTTTGTCTGATGTATAATTGGCAAATATTTTCTCCCACTCTGTGGGTGTTCTCTTCAGTTTAGAGACCATTTCTTTTGATGAACAGAAGCTTTTTAGTTTTATGAGGTCCCATTTATCTATGCTATCTCTTAGTTGCTGTGCTGCTGGGGTTTCATTGAGAAAGTTCTTACCTATACCTACTAACTCCAGAGTATTTCCTACTCTTTCTTGTATCAACTTAAGAGTTTGGGGTCTGATATTAAGATCCTTGATCCATTTTGAGTTAATCTTGGTATAGGGTGATATACATGGATCTAGTTTCAGTTTTTTGCAGACTGCTAACCAGTTTTCCCAGCAGTTTTTGTTGAAGAGGCTGCTATTTCTCCATCGTATATTTTTAGCTCCTTTGTCAAAGATAAGTTGCTTATAGTTGTGTGGCTTCATATCTGGATCCTCTATTCTGTTCCACTGGTCTTCATGTCTGTTTTTGTGCCAGTACCATGCTGTTTTTATTGTTATTGCTTTGTAATATAGTTTGAAGTCAGGTATTGTGATACCTCCTGCATTGTTCTTTTGACTGAGTATTGCCTTGGCTATTCGTGGCCTCTTGTGTTTCCATATAAATTTAACAGTAGATTTTTCAATCTCTTTGATGAATGTCATTGGAATTTTGATGGGAATTGCATTAAATATGTAGATTACTTTTGGGAGTATAGACATTTTTACTATGTTGATTCTACCAATCCATGAGCATGGGAGATCTCTCCACTTTCTATAGTCTTCCTCAATCTCTTTCTTCAGAAGTGTATAGTTTTCCTTGTAGAGGTCTTTCACATCTTTTGTTAGGTTTACACCTAGGTATTTGATTTTTTTTGAGGCTATTGTAAATGGAATTGTTTTCATACATTCTTTTTCAGTTTGCTCATTGTTAGTGTATAGAAATGCTAATGATTTTTCTATGTTGATTTTATATCCTGCTACCTTGCTATAGCTATTGATGATGTCTAGAAGCTTCTGAGTAGAGTTTTTTGGGTCTTTAAGGTATAGGATCATGTCATCTGCAAATAGGGATATTTTGACAGTTTGTTTACCTATTTGTATTCCTTTTATTCCTTCTTCTTGCCTAATTGCTCTGGCTAGGAATTCCAGTACTATGTTGAATAAGAGTGGAGATAGTGGGCATCCTTGTCTGGTTCCTGATTTTAGAGGGAATGGTTTTAATTTTTCTCCGTTAAGTATAATGCTGGCTGTAGGTTTGTCATATATAGCTTTTATAATGTTGAGGAACTTTCCTTCTATTCCTAGTTTTCTTAGAGCTTTTATCATGAAATGATGTTGGATCTTATCAAAGGCTTTTTCTGCATCTATTGAGATGATCAAGTGGTTTTTGTCTTTGCTTCTGTTAATGTGGTTTATTACGTTTATTGATTTTCGTATGTTGAACCACCCCTGCATCCCTGGGATGAAGCCTACCTGGTCGTGGTGAATAATCTTTTAGATGTGTTGCTGAATTCGATTTGCCATTATTTTGTTGAGGATTTTTGCATCAATGTTCATTAAGGAGATTGGCCTATAGTTCTCCTTTTTGGAGGTGTCTTTGCCTGGTTTTGGGATAAGTGTAATAGTGGCTTCATAAAATGTGTTTGGCAGTTTTCCTTCCCTTTCTATTTCATGGAACAGTTTAAGGAGGGTTGGTATCAGTTCTTCTTTAAAGGTCTGATAGAATACAGCAGAGAATCCATCAGGTCCTGGACTTTTCTTTTGGGGGAGACTCTTGATTGCTGCTTCAATTTCACTTTGTGTTATAGGTCTATTCAGGTGATTAATTTCCTCTTGGTTCAGTTTTGGATGATCATATGTATCTAGAAATCTGTCCATTTCTTTTAGATTTTCAAATTTAGTTGAATATAGGTTCTCAAAGTAGTCTCTGATGATTTCCTGGACTTCCATGGTGTTTGTTGTTATCTCCCCTTTTGCATTCCTGATTCTACTAATTTGGGTTTTTTCTCTCCTCATTTTAGTCAGGTTTGCCAGGGGTCTATCGATCTTGTTTATTTTTTCAAAGAACCAACTTTTTGTTTCATTAATTCTTTGTATGGTTTTTTTGGTTTCTATTTCGTTGATTTCAGCTCTTATTTTTATTATTTCTCTCCTTCTATTTGTTTTGGGATTTGCTTGTTCTTGTTTTTCTAGGAGTTTGAGATGTATCATTAGGTCATTGATTTGGGATCTTTCAATCTTTTTAATATATGCACTCATGGCTATAAACTTTCCTCTCAAGACTGCCTTAGCTGTGTCCCATAGGTTCTGGTAGGTTGTGTTTTCATTTTCATTGACTTCTAGGAACTTTTTAATTTCCTCTTTTATTGCCTCGATGATCCATTCTTCATTAAGTAATGAGTTATTTAGTTTCCAGCTGTTTGCATGTTTTTTGTCTTTACTTTTGTTGTTGAGTTCTACTTTTACTGCATTGTGGTCAGATAGTATGCATGGTATTATTTCTATTTTCTTATATTTGCTGAGGCTTGCTTTGTGCCCTAGGATATGATCTATTTTGGAGAAGGTTCCATGGGCTGCTGAGAAGAATGTATATTGTGTAGAGGTTGGATGAAATGTTCTGTAGACATCTACTAGGTCCACTTGATCTATTGCATATTTTAGATCTTGGATTTCTTTATTGAGTTTTTGTTTGGATGACCTATCTATTGATGATAATGGAGTGTTAAAGTCTCCCACAACCACTGTGTTGGCGTTTATATATGCTTTTAGGTCTTTCAGGGTATGTTTGATGAAATTGGGTGCGTTGACATTGGGTGTGTACAGATTGATGATTATTATTTCCTTTTGGTCTATTTCCCCTTTTATTAGTATGGAATGTCCTTCTTTATCTCGTTTGATCAATGTAGGTTTGAAGTCTACTTTGTCAGAGATAAGTATTGCTACTCCTGCTTGTTTTCGGGGGCCATTGGCTTGGTAAATCTTCTTCCAGCCTTTCATCCTAAGCATATGCTTATTTCTGTCGGTGAGATGAGTCTCCTGTAAGCAACAAATTGTTGGATCTTCTTTTTTAATCCATTTTGTCAAACGGTGTCTTTTGATGGGTGAATTAAGTCCATTAACATTAAGTGTTAGTACTGATAGGTATGTGGTGATTCCTGCCATTTAGTTATCTTAGTTGTTTGAAGGTTTGATTGTGTGTACCTAACTTGATGTTACTCTCTACTGTCTTGCTTTTTCTTATCCTGTGGTTTGGTGCTGCCTGCCTTTTCATGGTTAAGTTGGGTGTCACTTTCTGTGTGCAGGATCCCTTGCAGAATCTTTTGTAATGGTGGCTTTGTGGTCACATATTGTTTTAGTTTCTGCTTATCATGGAAGACTTTTATTGCTCCATCTATTTTGAATGATAGCTTTGCTGGGTAGAGTATCCTGGGGTTGAAGTTATTTTCATTCAGTGCCCGGAAGATCTCACCCCACGCTCTTCTTGCTTTTAATGTTTCTGTTGAGAAGTCTGCTGTGATTTTGATGGGTTTACCTTTGTATGTTACTTGTTTTTTCTCTCTTGCAGCCTTCAATATTCTTTCCTTAGTTTCTGAACTTGTTGTTTTAATGATGATATGTCGTGGAGTAGTTCTATTTTGATCTGGTCTGTTTGGTGTCCTGGAGGCCTCTTGCATTTGTATGGGAATATCTTTCTCTAGATTTGGGAAATTTTCCGTTATTATTTTGTTGAATATATTACGCATTCCCTTCGCTTGCACCTCTTCTCCTTCTTCGATGCCCATGATTCTCAAGTTTGGTCTTTTGATGGAGTCGGTGAGTTCTTGCATTTTCTTTTCACAGGTCTTGAGTTGTTTAATTAGTAGTTCTTCAGTTTTTCCTTTAATTACCATTTCATCTTCAAGTTCTGAGATTCTGTCTTCTGTTTGTTCTATTCTGCTGGATTGGCCTTCCATTTTGTTTTGCAGTTCTGTTTCGTTCTTTTTTCTGAGGTTTTCCATATCCTGGCTGTTTTCTTCTTTATTGTTGTCTATTTTTGTCCTGAGTTCATTTATCCATTTATTCATTGTGTTCTCTCTTTCACTTTGGTGTTTATACAGTGCTTCTATGGTTTCCTTTATTTCTTCTTTTGCTTTTTCAAATTGTCTATTTTTATTGTCTTGGAATTTCTTGAGTGTCTCCTGTACATTTTGGTTGACCCTATCCAGTATCATCTCTATAAAATTCTCATTGAGTACTTGTAGTATGTCTTCTTTTAAATTATTCTTGTAGGCTTCATTGGGTCCTTTGGCATAGTTTATCTTCATTTTGTTGGAGTCTGGCTCTGAGTTTCTGTTCTCTTCATTCCCCTCTGGTTCCTGTACTAATTTTTTGCTGTGGGGAAACTGGTTTCCTTGTTTTTTCTGTCTTCCTGTCATTGTCCTTGGTGTTGTTACTGTCCCTGTACTGTGTGTAATTAAGTATTTTCTAGCTTGTAATAATAACAATGGTAATATTGAGAATGGAAGAGTGAGCTGAGATGGAAAGCAAGAAGTTAAAGAAAAGGGGAAAACAAATATACAGACAAGAGGGAGAAAGCAGAACAAGGTATCAGACAAGAGAGTTTCAAAGGTATAAACAGGGAGTGTTAGTGTACTAATCGACAGTAAGCTGAACAGACAATAGAGTGACAGAGAGAGGATTGAAAATCAAAGATAAAAAAAATAAAAAATAAGTATATGAAAGTAATATCTATTTATAAAAATGAATTAAAATAAAATGGAAAATAGAAAATTAAAAAAACAAAAAAAACCAAAAAACCAAAAAACTTCCAAGTTTATATGCAATGCAATTTCAGTCTTAATAATTTGGATGTCCGTCTCAATCTCCAGTCCTGGAGTTGGTGCCTCAGATGTTGTTCTGTAGTTTTCTCATCAAAGGGGATGCATAAAGTAGAACAAAACTACACTCACACACACACAGAAGAAAAAAAAAAAGCCCCACCAAGTGTCCCCAGTTCAAATGCAATACAGTTTCAGTAAGTTTTTCGGCTTGCAGGTGTAATTCGGTTGTTCTCTCATCAAAGGTAGGGAGAAAAAGAAAAAAAAGCGTCTGGAGGCAGTTCTGAGAGTGGTATCTGCAACTGTGGCATGCCTGCCTGCTGCTCTCAGCCTGTAGCTGGCGGCGTTATTTATGCAGATCTCTGGGGTGAGCTTAGCACTCACCTCGTCCCACAGGCTTTGTTTGCTCAGAGTTCTCCTGTGCGGCGGCCTCTGCCACAGGCTTTTCCCTTTCCAAGCACTGGGAAAGGCGACACTGCCCCGCGTTGTCAGGCCTGCGTGTTTATTTACAGTTCACGTGGGAAGTGGGTCTTCCCTCCTCTCACAAGCGTCCCCGCTCCTGGTTGCTGGGCGCCCCGCTCCCACCAGAGCCTCTCCGGCCTGCCCGGCTCGTTTATTTACAGTCCCGGGAAGGATTCCCTTCCCCCAATCTTCAGCGCTCAGGGCGCCCCACCCTCTTTCCAGCGTCTTAACTGTTCTTATTGCTTAGTACTCAGTTTCTCTTTTTTTCCCCGGGTGGAGGTCAGTCTGTCCAGGGGGCTATGCTGCTCTGGCCCAGGCTTGTCTGTGGGGCTACCGCGGTACCGTGAAGCTCACCTGGTCCGCGTCTTCCCACGCCGTATGGGCGCCGGCCACTGGCGGCCCGGGGGCCTCCTCGGTTCTCCGTTTAACGTGAAGTGGAGATTCTCTGCACCGGCTGGAGATGTGGAGTGGTCAAAGTTATGCCTTTTCTCGGTGATTATGCCTGCAAAGTGTGTCTCCAGCGTCTCTCCAAGATTTCACTATAGGAGGGTCGCTTTCTGCTTCCTACCTCTAGCCGCCATCTTGGAATTCCCCTGAAATGTGCCTTGTTTCTAGAATGTTGATAGGTGCAGTGTGAGCTGGGGACTGACAAAGAGCTTTCACATTTCCACTTCTGTTCCTGCCTTAGCCATGAAAACATAGCAGGCCAGCTTGCCAGAAGATGAAATAGGTGCAGAGTGAGTCGAGACAACCTAGACATCCTACATGAGGTCATCCCATGCTGACTGACTCACAGCTAACTTCCAAATATGTGAGGGTGCCCTGTAGAGCCTTGCTGATTCACAGAGATGGGAGCTAAGAAACTGGTCATTATGTTAAGCTGCCGAGTGTTAGAGAGCTTTCTGGTGCTAGATAGCTGATATGCTCCCAAGATGGACAAATACAGTGCTAAAGAAGAAATGTGAAAATAAGTATCTTTTCATTGTGAGACACATGGCTGAATTCACTGACAATAAACACTGGCTGCTTGGGGTTAGATTTAAGTCTGTATCTTACTATTGGAGCTTTACTCCCCACTTCCCCGCCTCAGTATGACTATGACTACTCCTCTAGCCCTCACTAGAATCAACTTAACTAGAAATCTTAGAATCAACAAATAACTAGAAAGAAGAGGATGGTGTATGTTAGGGAAAAAGGACAGAGAAATGTAATCATATGGCAATTTAATTAGAGGACAGCACAAAGCAAGGAAATAGTAATGATGATGAAATTTGCTTCCCTATTTGGTTTTTACTGTGTGGCTGTTGTTGTTTGTTTGAGATGGAGTCTTGCTGTGTAACTATGTAGTTCAGGTTGGCCTTGAACTCTAGATCCTCCCAACAGTCTTCTGAGAGCCAGGATGACAGACATACACCACCATGCCTGGCACATTTTCATATCTGGATCACACTTGCAGCATTTATTAGATATACAATGTTAGAAAGTTTATTCTCATTCTGTGTACCTTCTCTTTCTCTCTCTGTCTCTGTCTTGTAATAAGTTAGATTAGAAGGACAATTGGAGCAGAGTACAGTGAACTCCATAGGCAATGGCTGCCTTTGTTCTGTGACCCCACTGCATTGTTTCCCCTCTGCTCAATCACTTATCTTAACCTTGATCATGGGTCAGTCTCTTTCACAGATCACTTCATGAGGGGGAGCCCAACATCTGTCTTTTATCTCCCAACCTCCAGGAGTCAGCATAGAACCCTACTGGGGATTAAACATCTATAATGTCTATTAAATGAACAAATAAGTTGATGAACCAAGGAGTAAACATAAGCAGTAATATAGGTAGTTGCCACTGATGCATTGTCTTCAGGTTTCCATTGTTGTTTTAAAAAGCTTGAAAAAGGTTTCCTTATTTAAAATAACCATACCATTTCCTATCTACATTACAAGGCTGGAACAGAGGTTTGTGGAGGTAATGTTGATTATCTGAGAAACTGGGAGATAAAAACAGGATAGCAAGAAAAGGCTGATTCATTTCCCACCTATTATGCAGCTCTGAAGTGAAGCCTCTCTGTGTGGCAGAAGAATGGTTAAACCTTTGCATCCATGAGAGATATCTCAATATATAACCATCAGAAACAGCAGCTTTGAGAAGAAGAAAAGTTTTAATTGTAAGGACTCGTGTTATCAGTGCAGTCAGGTGGAGGGGCAATGAGTTGCTGCATAAAGTAAGTGAAATATCATGTAAATTGATCTGAAAATTACTGATAGTTCACTGTCTCCAATGAAATGATTTCTGTTAATTCAGGGAAACATTTCTTTCCTCCACGAAAAGCTTTAATGCTCTGGGTAGCAGGAAAGCTGTGGAAGCTGGAGGAGCAGGACAGGATTTGTACACTCACCTGCTCCTAGAAAGAGTTCATAGGTGGCTAAAGACTTTAGCTTGCCACAGAGAAATGAATCCTGTTGAGCCCTGGGCAGGTCTTCTGTCTCCCCCCTTCCTCCTCCTCTTCATATCCAGCCTGCCTTATAACACCTGGAAAACAGACTTATGGAATCTTTCTCTTGTCCTAGAGATCAATGCATAGCTTTACAGCCACTTACTTTCTTAAATAAATCAGAAGCTAGTTGGAAGTCTATATTTATGAGATGATAAACTTAAGTGCTCCTTTGCTTTTAATGAATTTCTGCATGAATATGTTCATAATGTGTGTGCATATGTTATTGTGGTACTTGCAATAAAAGATTTATTTTTCTCTTCTTCATAACACTCATTATCTACTTAACATATTCTGTTCCACCTAAAACTGGATTGGCACCGGCTACTCAGCTAACAGAAAACAGATGAACACAGATGTGTTACACTATCTCATTTTTTTCATGAAAAATTTGTTTAAGTCTGACAAAGTATTAAAGTACAGAGCTTCCTCCTACTTCATCACACATTTTGAACAAATCATCCCTCTCTGAATCTTAGTTTTGCTACCTGTATATGGGGAATCAAATTTAGAGATACCCAGAATTGAGCAGAGGTCTGCAAATAAAAAACAACCACATGAAAACAGCATCACCACTTACAGTCTTATTTTTTATTCATATCACTTTATTTGATTTATTCTAGGAATTTGAATAATCATACTCTTAAATCATTTCTAAAACTGTCAGTAATTTGCATTGCAGTTGGACCAGCTCACAAAATTGAATATTCATATAAGTGCAAATCACTTTGTTTTGGCTCCTCTATAGATCCAGAGCAAAGGAACTTTAGTTTAAATTTTCATCAGCACAGATACTTAGTAACTGCCTTTGCTCATTTGCAGAATATCCACCTACCATACCGCATTTCAATTTATAGTCTGAGATAAGCTTAATGCTTTTATAAAATATTTCTGAATGTTTTCCTAAGATCCCTTTATGTGATTTATAGTTTTTCCTAGAAGATTGTACAACCAGTTAACTTGCATTTATTAAGACCTGTTTCAGGTCTAGTACTGGGTTTGATACTTGGAAGATTATTAAAGAAATATTAGAGAATTCATGCTGTCTGTGAGCGTGAATGCTCAACATTCACATCTTAGTTTTGTGATCCCAAGAGGCCTGCGTTTCACTGTACCTGTGTTAATTGATAACTTGGAAGAAGAATAGAGTATGCATTGGCGTTTCAAAGAGAAAACTATAAAAATGCTGGCAGAACTGGTAAGGGATGATGGACAGAAACAGCTAGAAAGATCATGCAGATTCACAAAAAATTGTACAGGCTGCATGCTGGTTACCTTTTGAGAGCATCATTCACAAAGTAAACAGTGTTACCTAGAGTTGTGCAATATCCAACCTGACTAACTGCATATTGTGTCTTTGTTAAAGAATATAGCTAAAAGAAACTGAGAGGCAGTTACAGCAGTGGTTAAGTGCTTGGGTGGTGGGTTCATAAGACTCATTTTCTGCTATTTTGCAGCCATGGGAACTTGTAAAAAAATTACTTCTTTTATCTAAATCTTAGTTTTGTCACCAGAAAAGTCAAGTTTATAAAACAGTTTCTCATTCACATGATTGATGTGACTATCAAAAAGGATAATGATAGTTCATATTAAGTACACTAGGGGTCACAATGCTAAATTCTAGTTTTTAGTCATTACTATATTTTTTTTTTGTTAAAAGCTTGGGAGAGTCACTTTGCTTTCTAAACTTTCATAATAAAAAGCTTGAAAGTCACCACTCCTTCTTAAAATTGGAGAGACAGACAAGCAAATACAAACAATTACAACTTACTGATTTACAACTTACTTACCAGCAATCCCAGTGGGAACCCTTGCTGGAGATTCACTGTAGACAAGTCTAAGAATTAAAACCCCAGAGAACCCAGTTGCTGTGCTGGCCCCACTCACTTGTGGGTTCTACAACAGGAATTCACCAGGTTCTCATGCCAAATTCGGCAGAAAAATCTCATGTTTCCAGCAGGGGAAGGGGAAAAGGAATCATGATGGAAAACGTTAAAATATTCTGTTCTTATTAGGTCTGCCCTAAGGAGAAACTACCACTAATGACCTATCTATAACAGTTCCCCTTATGCAGTACATCATGTCAAGCTTTCAAGAAAAAAATCACAAAGACATATGTAAAGGCAAAAGCACAGTTTGAAGAAACAGAGCAAACATCAAAAAGACTCAGATCTAGAAGAGATTTAAAATCACTATGATTAATATGCTAAGGGTCTTAATGGATGAAGTAGACAGATGGGCAATGTAACCAGGAAGATGGAAATTCTAAGAAAGAAACAAAAAGATATGCCAGAGATGAAAGACACGGAAAGGCAAATGAAGAGTACCTTTGATGGGCTTATTGGTAGACTGGCCATGGCTGGGGAAACAATCTCTGACCTTGAGGGTGTCTCAATAGGAACCTGCAAAACCAAAAGACAAAGAGAAAAACTGAAAAACCCACAACAAACGGAATATTCAAGAAGCATAGGACAGCTACAGAAGGTATACATGCACATTACAGGACTAGCAGGAACATAAAAAAGAGAGGAAAGACACATAAGAAATATTTGAAATAATAATGACTGAGAGTTTTTCCCAAATTAATGTCAGATACCAAACCATAAATCCAATAATCGCAGGAAACACCAAACAGGACAAATGGCAGACAAATGACACCTAAGCATATCATTTTCAAGCTACAGAAAAATGAAAAATAAAGAAATGATCCTGAAATAAGCCAGAGAGAAAATAACACCTTACCTAGAGAGGAGCAAAGCTAAGAATTACATCTGAATTCTCAAAACTCATGCAAGCAACAGTCTAGATTCTGTACTCTGTGAAATTATCCTTCAAAGGTGAAGAAGAAATAAAGATTTTCTCAAATGAACAAAAATTGAGAGAATTTATTGCTGGTAGTATTTCCTTGCATAAAATATTTTAAAAGAAGTTCTTTAGAGTAAAGGAAAATGATATACATCAGAAAATCAGATCTTTGAAGAAAGAGCATTGGAAAAGGGATAAATGAACAAAGCCTTTTATTTTTCTTATTCTTAAATGATATAGCAGATGAGCCTACTCATATAATATTGAGAACAAAGCATACATCTATTTATTTGAGCATGCTTATGCATAAGTGAAGTGAATGACAGCAATGATACAGGGATGAGAGGGTGGAATTAGGATTATTTTATTATAAGGGAACCACATTGCCCATGAAATAGTGTATTTTGCTTAAAAGTGGACTTGGATTCATTGTTCATATATATCACAAACTCTAGGACAACCACAACAAAACTGAAAATAAGAGGTACAACCAGTATGCTGAGGAGAGAAAGTAGAACCATATAAAATGTTTTATTTAAACCACATGCATGGGATGGCAGAGTGGTTCCAGTGGTAAAAGAGTCTGCTTAGCAAGCATGAGACCCTGTGTTCAAACCCCAGTGCTGCCCAAAAAAAAAAAAAATCCATGGAAAACCACATGCAGCTGGGTGTGGTGATGTATACCTGCAATCCTAGCAACTTGGGAGGGAAAGATAGGAGAATGATTGTTCAGAGCAAGCCCAGGGAAAAAATATAGTGATACCTATCTCAAAACCAAGTCAGTTACTCAGGAAGCAAAGGCAGAGGCAGTAAGAACTCAAATTATAGCAGGCAAAGGTAGTGGCAAAAAAAAAAAAAATCTCAGCATGGTGATATATGCCTGTAATCTAAGGTATACAGGAGGTAACAGTATAGGGATTGTGGTTCAAGACTAGGCCCTGGCAAAAGCTTGAAACCCTAACTGAAAAGAAAAACAAAACCAAAAAGGATCAGGGACATGGCTCAACTGGTAGAGTTTCTGCTTAGCAAGCATAGGACTCTGAGTTTACTCCCCAGTACCAATAAACAAATAATAAAAATTGCCACATGCACACACACACACACACACACACACACACACACACACACACAAAACAAGAAGCATACAAGAAAAAAGAGCAGAAGACAATAGGAAAAAAAGGACAAAGTCAACAAATGAAAACAGTAATGAATGTGATAGCTGTGAATCCAACTATATCAATATTTACTTTGAATCTAAATTGTTCTAAATGTACCAATTAAAAGACAGATATTGTTGGAGTGAATAAAAGTTAGCTATACACCATCCATAACAAATGCATGGCAAATATGAAGATGCACATCAATTCAAAGTAAAGGCTTGAAGAAAGATACACAACACTAACATTAATCAAAAGAAAGGAGAAGTAGCTATATTAGTTTCAGAAAGAGAAAACTGTAGAGTGAGCAAATTTATCCCAGAATAAAAAAGGGATATTACAAAATAATGAGTACATCATTTTCCCAGGAAGACATAGCAATCCTTAATGTGTATGTGCTTAATAACAGAATATCAAAATGTGTGAAGTGAAAACTGATAGAAAAGCAAGGAGAAATAAGCGAATCTACTATTATAGTTGGAGACTTCAGCACCCCTGTATGGGAAATAGACCAATCTAACAGGCAGAAAATCAGTAAAGGCATAGTTAAACACCATCAATTAACTAGATATAATGGACATCGATAGAGTGCTTCATCCACTACAGTGGAATACACAGCCTTCTCAAACTCATGAGGAAAATTTGCCAATATAGATCATATTCTAGACCAGAAAATACATTTGAATAAATATAAGAGAAAAGAAATTACATAATGACTTCACTTTAAACCACAGTGGAATTACATTAGAAATCTGTAAGAGGAAGGTAACTGGACTATCCCAAAAGTGATAGGAGATTAAACAACACAGTTTTACACAACATATGGGTTGAAGAAGAAATATCAAGAGATATTAGCATCTAAATTTAATCACCTATGTTTCTAACATAGGAGTACAGCAAAAGAAGAGTAAATTAACTCTAAAGTCATAAGATGAAAATAAATAATGAAAATAGCAAATCGATAGAGAAAAATTAATGACAAGAAGACCTAGTTCTTTGGAAAAGTCAACAAAGTTGATAACCCTTAAGACAAGCTAGCCTGCCATTTGCTTCCTGGCTGGACACTTGCAGTTTATTGAAGAGCTCCAGTAGCTACACGTTGTGTGGAGGAATACAACTGACAGCCTCTTCTAGCTTGCCAATTTAAGCATTAGATATTGAAAAGGGGTTATAACCCACCTGGAGTTACAATCCAACCCATCCTGGTTATCGTTAGCACCATGCCAAAGGATAAAGAGCATGCACAGTTAATCCAAATGTTGGAAAATAGATTAGAAGCAATGCATTTTGATGGTGTAAAGAGGTAATGCCATATCAGAGGAAAACTGAGAAAAAAAGTTTGGATAAATACCTCAGATATTATATTGGTTGGTCTACAAGACTATTAGGATAAAAAGGCTGATGTAATTTTGAAGTTAATGGAGATGAAGCTAGAAGCCTGAAAGCATACACAGAGCTTTTAGACATGCTAAAATCAATGAAATGGACACATTTGGTCCAGGAGATGGTGATGAAGACACTGATGATGGAAGTATATGGTATATGACCCTCACAAATGTTTTGTGTATTTTATTTATAAATTATATTACTTACCTAGAAGAAAATCACCTTTTCCCTAAAAACTTTCTTTAGCCTAAGAGTGCTGAATACTTAAATTTAGGCTGTTTTTGGACTTGAATATTCAGTATTTAAATATTTAGTACTAGCCAGAAACAAGCTATAATCTGATTTATAATCCCTTGGGATATTTCTTTCTTTCAAAATCAGGATTAGTTTTTGCAGAAGCTATACCATAATCTTAGCTTATTTCAGTAAGAATATATAAAGAAGTAGTTATTAAGTATTTTAGCAGTTTTGAATATATACCTTTTCTGAAACAAAACATTAGTGTTAAAAGACTTGTTTGATCAACTTACAAAAATCAATAGTCTTTCTATGCACCAAGAATAAGCTTAACAAACAATGTAAATGACCTCTACAAGAAGAGCTACAAACTACTGAAGAAAGAAATTGAAGAAGACTACAGAAAGTGGAAAGATCTCCCATGCTCATGGATTGGCAGAATCAACATAGTAAAAATAGCAATACTACCAAAAGTAATCTACATGTCCAATGCAATTCTCATCAAAATCCCAATGACATTCATCACAGAGGTTGAAAAATCTACCCTAAAGTTCATTTCGAAGTACAAAAGACTACTAATAGCCAAGGCAATACTGAACAAAAAGAGCTATGCTGGGGGTATCACAATACCTGACTTCAAACTATACTACAGAGCCATAGCAATAAAAATAGCATGGTACTGGCACAAAAACAAACATGAAGACCAGCAGAAAAAAACAGAGGACCCAGATATGAATCCACGCAGCTACAATTACCTACTTTTTGACAAATGTGCCAAAAATATACAATGGAGAAAAGACAGCCTCTTCAACAAATGTTGCTGGGGAAACTGGCTATCTGCTTGCCGAAAACTGAAACTAGATCTTTGCCTGTCACCCTGTACTAGAATCAACTCAAAGTACATTAAGAACCTTAATATCAGACCAGAAACCTTGAAGCTAGTGTATGAAAGAGCAGTTAATACAGTGAAGCAATAGGCATAGGTAAGGACTTCCTCAGTAGAACTCAAGCAGCTAAGAGAAAGGATTGACAAATGGGACTACATGAAATTAAAAAGCTTCTGCACAACAACAGAAATGGTCTCTAAATTGAAGAGGCCACCCACAGAGTGGGAGAAAATATTTGCAATCTATATATCAGACAAGGGACTGATAACCAGAATATACAGGGAGCTCAAAAAACCAAACTCCCCCAAAATCAATGACCTCATAAAGAAATGGGCAACTGAACTGAACAGAATTTTCTCTAAGGAAGAAGTCCAAATGGCTAAAAAACACATGAAAAATGCTCACCATCCCTGACCATAAAGGAAATGCAAATCAAAACTACACTAAGCTTCCATCTCACTCCTGTTAGATTGGCTACCATCAAGAACACCACCAACAACAAGTGTTGGCAAGGATGTGGGGAAAAAGGAACCCTCATACACTGCTGGTGGGAATGTAAACTAGTTCAACCACTATGGAAAACAATATGGAGTCTTCTTTAAAAACTAAAAATAGATCTGCCATATGATCCAGCAATACAACTGCTAGTCAGACTCATAAGGCCAAAAATCACACGTTCTCCCTCATATACAGATTATAGATCTAAAACAAATGCAGTAATGTTATTGGACATGGGCCACACTAAGGGGATACCACGCACAGGATGGATATGGCAAGGGAAGGAAACCAAAAACTTGACTGTGGTTGATGTGCTCACTGCATAGGAACAAATATAGTAATCTTAAACTGGCCAAGGTCACTATGGAAAGGGACTAGGGAATAGTGATAAGTTCTGGTAGAGATGAACCAATTTGAATTGTAATACATATATGCATGGAAACAACACAAGGAATCTCCCCATATAGCTATCTGTATCTCAACTAGCAAAAAATGCCATGCTTTTCTCATTATCTTTTGTTATTTCTTCTACAAAATGGGAGAACTAGAGGGTGGAACAGGTTCTTCCTAGAGGTGAGTGGGGAGGAGGTGGTCCAAATAATGTATACACATATAAGCAAATGCAAAAATGATACCTGTTGAGACTGTTCTGGAAATTGGGGGAGGATGAATAAAAGAGAGCAGCTGAGGATATGAATTCAAATGTGATATATTTCATACACTGAAAGAACTTTTGCAAATACTCCAAGAGACCCCCACCAAGCACAACAATAATAAAAATGATTATAATAACAATAAAATGACAGGCTAGCCTAGAAAAGGAAAGGATGCCAATAGACAAGTAGAATTATTTCCATTTGAAATTGAATCAATAATTAATCACATTATAAAACAGAAAGCACCAGGCCTAAATGGAGTCCCTGGTGAATTCTACCAAAAATTTAAGGAAGAAATTATACCAATTCTCTACAATCTCAATCCAAAGATAAAAGAAAGTATTTTCCCAATGGATTATATAAAGGAAGCATTACTCTAATACCAAAATCAAAAAAATTATACACAAAGAAAACTACAGACCAATATCTGTTATGAAAAGAGATGCAAAAATCCTCAACAAAGTGTTAACAGATCTAACAAACAATGTATAAAAAGCATTATACAACATGACCAGGTAAGATTTACCCTATGTGTACAAGACATATTTAAAATTCAATATCAGTTACAGGCTGGGAATGTAGTTCAATGGCAGAGTTCTTAACTAGTATGTGTGATGCCTTAGGTTTAATCAGAGCAATTATTTCAATTTCATCACAAGGCTAAAACAGGAAAAACTTATAATAATATCAATAAATACAGAAAGATCATTTGACAATATCCAATACCCATTCATAATAAAATATCTCAGGAAACTAGAAACAAATAGGAAATTCCTCAACTTGATAAGGAATATCTACAAAAAACTTCAACTATTATTATAAGTGAAAAACTACTAAAATAAGAGCAAAGAAAGGATGGTCCCCTTCTCACCACTTCTATTCAATATTGTGTTAGAGGTCCTAGCTAATGGAATAAGGCAGCGTAAGAAAGGAAATGTGTACAGATTAGGAAAGTAAAATAATAATGTCTTTGTTCAAAGATGACATGATTATCCATGTATAAAATATGACAAAACCACTTGTGTAATTAATAAGTGATTACAGCATGCTTTTGAGATACAAGGTTATGATTCAAAGAGGAGCTGTGTCCCATTTGACAACAATGAAAAAGTGGAATTTAAAATTAAAAACACAGGGGCATTTATAATAACATTCTAAAAATGAGGCAGGTGTGTATAAAAATATGCTCAAGATTTATTTGAGGAAAACTATAAAACTCTGACGAACAAAACCAAAGACCTAAATACATGCCACATGCAAGTAGCAATAAATTTACTTTTTGTTTCCAATGCGTATACATTTCATTTCTTTTTCTTGCCTTATTGCTCTTGCTTCTAGTATCACATTGAATAGAAGTGGTGAGAGTGGGCATCCTTACCTTGTACTGAAACTTAAAAGAAAAGCTTTCAGCTTTTACACAGTGATTATGATGGTAGTTGTAGACTATTCCTGGAATAGTTTTAACAGGTCTCATTTTTCCATTTGTATACACGAGAACAAAATATTTTTACTATATTCAGTTGTGAACTTTTCATATGGCTTGCATTTTGTTGGGTGTAATGTTTTCTAAGTTGTTGACATTTTTATTAAGAAAGGATGTAAGCTCTCTATAATACTACAATAGTAGACAAAAGTCATTACAAATTTGTCCAAATCCATAGCATGTATCAAACCAGCAGTGAATCATAATGTAAACTCTGCCTGTTGCCTTGACATTGGACTTCCCAGCCCCCAGAACTGTGAGAAATTAATTTCTATTGCATATAAACAACTCAGTCTTTGACATTTTGTTCCAGTAGCCCAAAGCACACAAAGACATAAACAAATGACAGTCTTCAAGTAATAATGATGTGTCAATAATTGTGTTGACAATTACACCAACTATACCTCTTCGCTGGGGGATGTTAACAGTAGAGGTGTTCATAGGGGATATATGGCAACTCGGTATCTTTTGCTTAATTTGCCTATGAACCCAAAAGAGCTCCAAAAATATTCTACTAAAAATAAAAGCCAAGGAGAGCGTCCATAGCCTCCCCTAGTCATTCAGAAAGTCGTTCAAGTTTCTTCAGGAAAGTTTAAATGTGGAGTTTGCAAGTGTGTGCATATGCACACGCATGTGTTTGTGGGGTGGTATTGTGGTTTGAATGTTTGTGTCCCCTCCAAAATTCATGTTGTAAGGTAATCCCTACAGTGATGGTATTGAGAAGTACAACCTTGGGGAACTGATTTTGAAGGCCCTGCTCTTGTGAATAGTTTAGCGCTTTAAAAAATGAACTGGGGCTTAGGCCTTATTTGGCCTTCTGCCATGTGAAGACACAGTACATCCCTTCTGTAGGACACAGAACAAGGCACCAGCATGGAAGCAGAAATCAGCCCTCATTACATTCCCACCTGCTAGTGCTGTGATTTTTGAACTTCCCAGCCTTCAGAAATGAGGAACAGATTTCTATTATTTGTAAATTACCCAGTCTCTATCATGACAAAAGTTAGGCAGGTAGTATGGCATCTTCCATGCCAAAGATTTAAAAAGGCAATTGGTCACAATTCTGGGAGATTTAAACAACTTTAAAAACAATAGATTAGATACTCATAATCTCATAATCAATTTCATGCTTTATGGTAGATTATTCAGAATCTGCTGGTAAGAAAATGCCTGGGATAATCCTATCCTTCTATTTATTTGGGCATGTATACGTATATAGACAGTGCTGCTGCAGAAGGATATAATGCTGGATTTTGTCAGGAAATGTGATAAATAATTGTTCTCTGAGAAAAGGAATGTGGGAGAATAAGATCTACCAACCTGATGTTAATCTGCTAGAAATTCACACAATCATTGGAAAAGTTCATGAATGCCTGCAGTACCTGTCTTCTTTATTGAAGAACTATAGTGTATATACTAATTCTTATCTTACTTTTTCATTAATGATGCCAGTGTTTTTCACATTACTAAATCATTTTCACTACCACTTATTTAAATAATTAAAGTCTTATTTAAGACTGAATATAACATCTATTACATCATCACTCTACTATTGTCCATTGACTGTACATTTCACTACTATACATGGTCACCTTACTGCATAACGTCTTCCTCACATACCATTTTCTTTTCTTTTGAGATTTGCAGAATGAAATTGCCGGATAGGGCCTATGAATATGTACATGATTAAATGCATTTCATGGGGCTGATTTCTTGAAAAGAAATAAATGGTTATGTTTTGCTAATATACACTTCTGAATTCCCACTTTCTGGTCCCCAGATCTTATCACCAATACTCTATCCAAATGCTGTAGTACATCACTACTGATGCAGAAGTTCACAGACTCTCTTTAGTCCCTATGGCCAGCATAATTCCAGCAGACGACAGAATCATCCTGCTTCTTAAGTAGTAGAGCCAAAATTAACACCTAAAGCTAAACATGTTCAGAGCTTTATCTCCCCTGCTTCCAGATGTAGAGATATACATTTGCCTTCTGTATGAGACCTACAGTAGTTTAGCAGCTCAGCATAGATTGGTGTTGGGGAGGAAGTGGGAATTGCAACCACCTTGTCTATTTCTAGAGTAGTGAAGAGAGGCCCAGCACTGAACCAAAGAGATGTATGGACAATGGATGAAATATTAAGCATCTACTTTCTGCCATTCTGGTCTGAGTGGGTAAAGAAAATACATGAATAAAAATTAAGTCAAAGAAAAGGGATAAAAATAAAATCACATGAAATGAATGAAACTTTGAATAAAAATACAATTATATGTCTTTGGGAGAAATCTGCAGCTGGTTTTCGGCAATACCCACCTGACTTGCTCATTGAATTGTGAAATGAGAGAATATAAATCAGAGTTGACAACGAGGCCTTATTTCCCCTTTAGAGGTTTAACTGAATAATAAATCATACTGATCCAGCATTATGGACTTCTTAGAATTCAGTTCCATTCTCTTTGTTGGTGTTTACAAACGATAATTCCTACTATGTGATACAGGTAGAGAGCAAACCTCCTTCAGACTGCTGTCACCTCCTGTTCTAATTAAGCAGACCAATAGGGATGATGAAAAGATATTCTTGTACTAGCTGTCAGGAAGAGAACTGGCTACTCATCTGAAAAAGATCCTGGTTTTAGCCTTCCAAATGCTACTATCAAATAATTTTTTAAAACAATTTTCTTTAAATATTGCATGCAATATGTAGGTAGCTGTCTGTTAAAAGTCCAGACACTCAGATACAAATGGAACAATGTTATTGTTTTAACTCATTCTCCCTTCAAGTCACCCCAACTGTTACAGAATTAACTTCATTAATATAATCATTCATATAAGCATTCTGTGTCTATATTTCCATAGCTTTCCAATGTTTACATATACGTGTAAGTATATGGGTATATGTGTTCAAAAACATATATATGTAGTTTAGCTTTTAAATAAATAGTATCATTATACACAATATATACATTGTTTTGTGATAGTATGATATGGAATATTTCTCTGTCACTATATATGCATAATTATGTATGTAAGTATGTATAGCTCTCTCATTATATTTAAATGCTGCAAGCATACTTTTTATAGGTGTATAATAATTTGCTTAAAACTTTATTGTCAAAAAACCCTTAAATGGTGTCCAGATTTTAACTTTAAGAAGCAATGTTTTGGTAAAAATGTAAATTTATTTGTAGACATACAGTGTTCAATAGGTTTGAAGAAGTAAAATAGCCATGAAAATTAGATTTGAGCATTTAAAATTTTGATAAACCTTGCCAAATTATTCTTTCATAGTCTAGAGGAATAGCAATTCCCTCCTCATTTGTCAAAGTGGATTTTATAAATATATTTTTTAAATTATGGTTAGAAAAAAGTTGTCCTTTGTTATTTATGTTGTCTCCCAATACTAGTGAAATTGAATATTTTTCTTGATGAAATTGTATTTCTTTTTCTGTGGATTTCTGTTCATATTCCTTTCTAATTTTTTCCCTTTTCTCTTAGGTTGTTTGTGTCCTTTGTTGATTTTTAGAAAGTATATTTGGAAGTTTCTTTCTCTTTGGTCATAATTAATGTCCTTCTTAGCAAAAAGGACAGATCTTTTTTCCTCATTATGTAGCAAAAGGTTATGAGGTTATTGTTTACTATGATGTACTAGATAGAAGGGCATGAGAGGGGGTGGGGGAAAACACAGAATGCTGATTTATTTTATTATCTTTTTTATCAGTGTTAGTCTATAGATTTGGCTCTCATTTCAGATAAAAAATAGAGAAATTTGATACTTAAGAAAAATTGTGAACTATAAATTTTAATAATTACATGAATACATATGTGAAACCACTGACATTTGTTATGTTCTCAATTATATGTTTTAGATTATATTTTAATCCAGCATTTAAATGCAAGTTTCTAGCTGAATCCACTGGGTGTTATTAATGTTGGACTAAATACTTGGTATTACATTTTAAAATCTGACTCTTGGTATAATTATCCATCATCACACTTCTTAGCAAAAAGGACAGATCTTTTTTCCTCATTATGTAGCAAAAGGAATTCTGATAAAAAGCTAACACAGTTGCCTCTCTGACTCTTGCAGAGAAATAAAGTTTGTAGCACAGATGCAAGAGTGGTTTGTTGTACTACTTTGCAGTTGAAGTCTAGAATGGGCTGCAGAAGAATAAGTTCCTGAAGTATCTAGAGTAGAAACCACAAACAACAAAACTCTTGGGTTTCAGGACATGGTATATTGATTGGATTCCTTCTCTCTTGCCCTTCATCTGGAGTGTAATCAGAGTATCAATTGAACACTCTTCTAAATGTCCTTAGACTGCTCTGTTTCCACTTCAATGACTGTTTTAAACCTTTTCTGAGGAATTCAATCTCTGACCTGAATCTTACTTGGTCTTGGCAGATAATTATTACTTTTACATTACCAAGATCAGGTTTCTTTGAGATTCACTCAACTTCCTCTCTGTGTCAGAATCTTCCATTGTCTTACTATAATCTTCTTGCTTTCCCTCATTTTGTTTCTGCAAAGCTGAACACCTTTTTCCATGTCTCTACCCATTCCTTCCAGCTTGCTTTCTTACTTAATGTATGCATTTTCTTTAATTCTGAGCAACTCATTCTTCAAATACCCCTTCCACCAATAAATACCACTTGCTCCTAGTCTTCAAAGCAAATAATAAACAATGCAACCAACTAACCAACAAACATCAGAATAAGGCTCTTAATTTGTTGCCTGTTTGAACTATCCTAGGTTGGGATGTCTATTGTCAGGTCATCAGAGATACTGATTAGGGAACTATAATTTGGAGGACACAAGCATTTAAGAACAGGTTTTCAAAGAAAATGAAATATAAAGACTCTCTTTTCAACCAAAGTCCTCCACTTCTTCTGTAGCTTCCACATGACCCTAGGGTCAGTCCCTTTCCAGTGGATTTAGATGACATAAAAATTATATCATGGATGGATAGCCTTCTGGCTTAGTCCATTTCTTTCATTAAAATCCAGTGGTATGAAAGCAAGTCTCCTTCCTTTCCTCCTTTCTATAGTTTGGAACTATTTTTCTGTCTGTCTTTTGTTTCAATAATGAGCAGATAGTTTTTTACCCACTGCTGTCTTTTTAATCCCTTGTAATCTGGCTCCTCTGTGTTATGCTAAAACCACCTTCTTAAAGGTCATTTATGGCCCTATACTTACTCAAATTAATTTTTAACCCAGGTCTTATATATCCGACTTCTTATAATATTTGAAAAGTTGTTCATCCTTTGAAACTCATCTGCCATCTTTTGACAACACTGAGCATTCTTGTTTTTCATTTCTGTCGCTGGTATCTATTCATACTTCAGCTTATTCTTTTGGAAAGATCTCCTTTGATGATATCGTTCTATTTTTTGTAGCTTTGGCTGTGATACTCAAATAGATTATCTTCACTTTAACTTCCTTTCCAAGTGTCCCATGGAAATCCTTAAATGGAAGTCTGCTTCCAATCTAAACCAAACTGTTCATTGTGTTGACTCTATCTGTTCTTATCTAAGATTTCATTTTTCCCCTGGACTTTCTAGTTGTTCTGTATCTTTCTATACCCACAGGTGGTGTCAAATATCACTCTCTTAGATGTACTTCCTCCTTTTGACTTCCACTTTCACTACCATAGCTTTTCTTAGGCTCTTTTGGACTCTTTCCTGCATTATGTGATTAAACGCTGGTATTTGGGCCACCAATCATTGATTGATGCTCTCTCTCTCTTTTGTTTTTACAAATTCTAGCCAGGTTAATATTATTCTCCTGTTCAAAACCTTCAACTTTTTGAGATATATTAAGCAGATTGTTTTCCTATTCTGGTATTGCACCACATGTTATGTTCATTATGGGCATGTTTCAAATGTATTTTAGTTATTTCCTTATATGTTCTCCACTATTTTATTAGCATCTTGATGACAAGAAGCATTTTTCCTTCTGTTTCTTTGATGCCTATAATAATTTCTGAAATATAGAAGGTTTTTCAACAAACATTAGTTTTGTTTATTTGAAAACTCGATAGTTCTCCATTGCTCACAAAATAAAGTTAATTTTAAGTTAAGTGCACCTATGGCTTAATCCAGCCACTTTTAAATCTCCAAACTGCCCAAATGTTAGAAATCACCATGCCATTGATAATTCAGTTCATCCACCAGCAGTAGCTGATTCTTTTCGCTTCCTTGTCTCACATCTTCACTGTTCTAAAAGGCCAGTGTGGTACAACAGAAGGAGAATAGGTAGTGGAGTTCAGTTTTAGATTTGAATCTAACTTTTTTAGTCCTGTGAGGTTGGTGAAGTCTTTCCCTATTTTACACTTACAATTAAAATTCTATCATTCTATTTCTGTTATAGAGTTATGCTGAAATAAATTTTATAATACTGTGAATGCTTTAATGTTTTTAAAATTATATGCTATAATGCAAATATCTGGCCCAGCTTTCTATAGTTTCCATCACGATTTCTATAATTCCTTGCTGAATTTCTTTTTTCCTTCTTGCTGAATTTGACTTTTTTCCTTCTTAAACTTTTCTGAAGTTAATAGGATTAGAGGTACAAAGTATTACTTTAAAATACAGAAACTTAGTTGTGTGTCATAGTTCTTTGTGGTCTATAAGTTATTTCATCTTATTTTTATTTATTTATTTACTTGGTGGCACTGGGGACTGAACTCAGATCTTCAAACTTGCAAAGCAGGCGCTCTACTACTGGAGCCACACCTCCAGTCCTATTTTTATTTTTATTATCATATTGTTGCTGGGGATACACTGTGATGTTTATAAAGGTGCTCACAATATATCTTAGTTAAATTCATCCTCTCCATCATTCTCCTCTATTCACCTTCCTTCTATTTTTAAAAGTTTCAATAGGTCTCCTTTTTCCATGTTCATATCCGAGTGCATAATATCTCCACCATATTCACCCTCTTGTACCCTTTCCTTATATCCTCCCACCTCCCACTGGTACCAACCCCAGACATGTACTGCTTATCTTTGAATGGCCACAGCATCTATGAAAATAATTTGCATTCAGTAGTGGTATGTAGGAGATCTGATGATAAGATCCTACTGCTAGTGTAACTTTAATCTTATAATAAACTATGTTCCTTCCATATAGCAAAAAAGATGAGAAAACACTCTGATGCTCTTCTATAAGTTTAGTTGTGATTAAGTGTTGATTATTTTTATTTCATTTTTTATTGTTATGCTTGGTGGGGTACATTGTTGCATTTACAAGGGTTCTTATGTGTATCAAATATATCACACTTGAATTCCCCTCCTCCAACTACACTTTATCCCCTCCCCTTACCCCCCCAGCTCCCTGATTCCTGGAAGTTTCAACAGATGTATCATTTATGCATTTACATACATGTGTATACATTGTTTGTACCATATTCATCTTCCCACCCCTTTCCCTGACCCCTTCCCTGCCCCCCTTCCCCACCCCACCCCAGGTGCCAACCACCCCCCCACACCCAGGCAGAACCTTTTCTGCCTTCCTATTCTCAGATTTTGTAGAGGTAAAAACACAAAAGATTAAATGAGAAACAGGACTTTTTTGTTAGTTCGAGATAAAGATAACCACACAGGGAGTTTCCTTGTGTTGTTTCCATGCATATATTTGTTACTGCTCCAATTGATTCACCTTTTCCAGTCCTCTTCTCTCCTCCCTAGTCCTCTTCCCATGGTGGCCCAGACCAGTTTAAAATTTCTATATTCATTCCTATACAGTAAGCACATCAACCTCATTCAAGTTTGGGTTTCCTTCCCTTGTCCTATCCCTCCCTTGCACAGCCTCCCCTTAGTGTAAACCATGTCCCATAATATTGTTGCATTTGTTTTAGGTCTACAATTCGCATATGAGACAGAACATGAAATTTTTGACCTTCTGAGCTAGGCTAACTTCACTTAAGATAATATTCTCCAATTCTACCCATTTACCGGCAAATGACAAAATTTCTTTTTTTTTTTTTTGTGGCTAAGTAAATTTCCATTGTGTATAAATGCCACATTTTCTTAATCCATTTGTCAGTAGTGGGCATCTTGGCTATTTCTATAGCTTGGCTATTGTGAATGGTGCTTCAATAAACATAGGTATGCAGGTGCCTTTGTAGTAACCTGACTCACATTCCTTTGGATATATCCCTAGGAGTGGTATTGCTGGATCATACAGTAGAACTATTTCCAGTTTTTTAAGAAGCCTCCATACTGTTTTTCAATAGTGGTCGTACTAATTTGCATTCCCACCAGCAGTGTACAAGGGTTTCTTTTTCCCCATATCCTCACCAACATTTATTGTTGGTGGTATTCTTGATGGTAGCCATTCTAACAGGAGTGAGATGGAATCTTACTGTAGTTTTGTTTTGCATTTCCTTTATGGTCAAGGATGGTGAGCATTTTTCATGTCTTTTTTAACCATTTGGACTTCTTCCTTTGAAAAGTTCTAAGGGCAAACACAACAAGGGGATTGGACTTTGAGCACATGATAAAAGCAAGAGCACACAAGGGAGGGGTGAGGATAGGTAAGACACCTAAAAAAATTAGCTAGCATTTGTTGCCCTTAGTGCAGAGAAACTAAAGCAGATACCTTAAAAGCAACTGAGGCCAATAGGAAAAGAGGACTAGGAACTAGAGAAAAGGTTAGATCAAAAAGAATTAACCTAGAAGGTCACACACACGCACAGGAAATTAATGTGAGTCAACTCCCTGTATAGCAATCCTTACCTCAACCAGCAAAAACCTTGTTCCTTTCTATTATTGCTTATACTCTCTCTACAACAAAATTAGAAATAAGGGCAAAATAGTTTCTGCTGGGTATTGAGGGGGTGGGGGGAAGAGGGAGGGTGCAGAGTGGGTGGTAAGGGAAGGGGTGGGGGCAGGGGGGAGAAATGACCCAAGCCTTATATGCACATATGAATAATAAAATAAAAAAAAAAGGAAAAGAAAAAGTTCTATTTAGTTCAGTTGCCCATTTCTTTATTGGGTCATTGACTTTGGGGGAGTTTAGTTTTTCAGCTCCCTGTATATTCTGGTTATCAGTCCCTTGTCTGATGTATATATAGCAAAGACTTTCTCCCATTCTCTGGGTAGACTCTAATTTAGAGACCATTTCTCTTATTGTGCAGAAGCTTTTAAATTTCATGTAGTCCCATTTGTCAATCCTTTCTCTTAGTTGCTAAGCTGCTTGAGTTCTACTGAGGAAGATCTTACCTATGCCTATTGCTTCAGTGTATTAACTGCTCTTTCATACACTAGCTTCAAGGTTTCAAGTCTGATATTAAGGTTCTTAATGTACTTTGAGTTGGTTCTAGTTAGTACAAGGTGACAGGCAAGGATCTAGTTCCAGTTTTCTGCAAGCAGATAGCCAGTTTCCCCAGCAACATTTATTGAAGAGGCTGTCTTTTTGGCATCTTTGTCAAAAATTAGGTAAGCATAGCTGCATGGATTCAAATCTGGGTCCTCTATTCTGTTCTACTGGTCTTCATATCTGTTTTTGTGGCAGTTCCATGTCGTTTTTATTGCTATGGCTCTGTAGTATAGTTTGAAATCAGGTACTGTGATACCTCCAGCATAGCTCTTTTTGCTCAGAATTGCCTTGGCTCTTCATGGTTTTTTTGTGCTTCCAAATGAACTTTAGGGTAGATTTTTCAATCTCTGTGATGAATGTCATTGGGATTTTGATGGGAATTGAGTTGAACAGGTAAGTTGATTTTGGTAATATAGCCATTTTTACTATGCTGATTCTGCCAATCCATGAGCATGGGAGATCGTTCTATCTTCTGTAATCTTCTTCAATTTCTTTCTCCAGTGATTTGTAGTTTTCCTTGTAGAGGTCATTTACATCCTTTGTTAAAGTTATTCCTAAGTATTTGATTTTCTTGAGACTATTATAAATGGAATTTTTTTCCTATATTCTTTCTCAATCTACTCATTGTTGGTGTATAGAAATGCTACTAATTTTTGTAAGTTGATTTTGTATTCTTGATGAAAGTGTTTGTGGTATCTTGGAGTTTTTTGGTGGAGTTTTTCAGATCTTTTAGGTATATGATTATGTCATCTAACAGGGATATTTTAACTTCTTCTTTACTTATTTGTATTCCTTTTATTTCTTCATCCTGCCTTATTGCTCTGGCTAGAAATTCTAAGACTATGTTGAATAGGATTGGAGAGAGTGGATGCCCTTGCCTTGTTCCTGATTTTAAAGGAAGTGGTTTCAGTTTTTCCCCATGAAGTATGATGCTGGCTATAGGTTTGTCATATATGGCCTTTATTATGTTGAGGTACATTCCTTCTATTCCTAATTTCATCAGAGGTTTTATAATGCAATGGTGTTCAATTTTATTGAAGGCTTTTTCTGCATTTATTGAGATGATCAGGTGGGTTTTGTATTTGCTTCTGTAATTACGATGTACTACATTTAATGATTTATGTATGTTGAACCAGCCCTGCATCCCTGGGATGAAGCTGACTTGGTCATGGTGAATGATCTTTCTGATATGTTGTTGAATCCAGTTTGCCATTATTTTATTGAGGATTTTTGCATTGATACACATTAAGGAGATTGACCTGTAATTCTCCTTTTTGGGTGTGTCATTGTCCAGTTTTGGGATGAGTGTAATACTAGCATCATAGAATAAGTTAGTTAGTGTTCCTTCCCTTTCTATTTCATGAAAAAGTTTAAGGAGTACTGGTATTAGTTCTTCTTTAAAGGTCCGGTAAATTCAGTGGCGAATCCATCAGGTCCTGGACTTTTCTTTTTAGGGAGACTCTTTATTGCTGCTTCAACTTTTTGTGTTTTATAGATCTGGTTAGGTGATTACTATCCTCTTGGTTCAGTTTTGGATGGTCGTATGTATCTAGAATTTTTTCTGTTTCTTCTAGATTTTCAATTTATTTGAATATATGTTCTCAAGTTAGTCTCTGGATTTCCTTGGTGTTTGTTGTTATCTCTCCTTTTTTGTTTCTAATTTTATTAATTTAAGTCTTTTCCCGCCTCATTTTAGTCAGATTTGCCAGGGGTTTGTCCATCTTGTTAATTTTTTCAAAGAACCAACTTTTTGTTTCATTGACTTTTTGTATTTTTTTGGGGGGGTCTCTATTTCATTAAGTTTGGCCCTTATTTTTATTATTTCTCTCTGTTTGTTTCTTTCTCTCTATTTTCTTTGTGTGTGGTACTGGGGCATGAGGTCAGGGTCTGAACCTTGAGCCACTTTACCAGCCATTTTTGGCAAAGGGTTTTTTCAAGATGGGCTCTCACAGAACTATTTGCCTGGGCTGGCTTCAAATTGTAATGATCCTGATCTCTGCCTCCTTAGTAGCTAGGATTACATGTGCGAGCCATGGGTTCCTGGTTTTCTACTTGTTTTAGGATTAGCTTGTTCTTGTTTTTCTAGGTTGTTTATTTGAGATCTTTTTGTGTTTTTAATACATGCACTCATGGCTATAAACTTTCCTCTTATGACTGCCTTTGCTGTATCCCATAGATTCTGATAGGTTGTGTTTTCATTTTTGTTAAATTCTAGGGACTTTTTGATTTCCTCTCTTATTTCTTCTATGATCCACTGATTGTTGAGCAATGTGTTGTTCAGCCTCCAATTTTTTGAGTATTTTCTGCTGCTGCTTTTGTTGTTCAGCTCTAGTTTTATTGCATTGTAATCAGATATTATTCTGGAGGTTATTTAAACTTTCTTATATTTGTTGAGAATTTCTTCATGCCCTTAAGATATGATTTATTTTGGGGAAAGTTCCATGGGTTGTTGAGAAGAATTTATATTGTACTGCTGGAGGTCTGAGGAATACTCTGTAGACATCTGTCAGTTCTGTTAGATCTATGATGTCATTTAGTTCTAGCATTTCTTTGTTGATTTTATGTCTGGATGACCTATCTATTGTTGATAGAGGAGTATTGAAGTCTCCCACTACCACTGTGTTGGATCTGTATCTGGTTTTAAGTCCTTTAGTGTGTTTAATGAAGTTGGGTGTACTGACATTGGGTGTATATAAGTTGATAATTCTTATTCCCTCTCAAAGTATTGCTCCTTTTATTAGTATGAAGTAACCTTCTTTATCTCTTTTGACTAATTTAAGTTTGAAGTCCACTTTGTTACTCCTGTCTGTTTTGGGGGGCCATTAGCTTGGCAAATAATCTTCCAGCCTTTCACCCTAAGCCTGTGTTTGCTTCCATCAATAAGATAGGTCTCTTGTAAACAACAGATTGTCAGGTTTTCCTTTTTAATCCAGTTTGCTAAACAGTGTCTTTTGATGGGGGAGTTCTGTCCACTATTCTGTCCATAATACTATTCAGTGTTAGTATTGAGAGTTAAGTGATGATTCCTGCTATTTAGTTGTTTTTGCTGTTTAAGGATTTGAGTGTGTACAGCTGATTCAGTGCTACTCTCTGAATTCTTGTCTGTCCTTTTTGTGAGGTTTAATACTTCCTGTCTTTTTGTGGTTGTTTGTTTTAGTTCTCTGTGTGTAGGATTCCTTTCAGAATCTTCTGTAGTGGTGTCCTGGTGGTCATGTATTGTTTTCATTTCTGTTTCTCGTGTAACACTTTTATTCCTCCTTCAGTTTTGACTGATAGTTTTTCTGGGTAGAGTATCTTAGGACTGAAATTGTTTTCTTTCGGTGTTTGAAATACCTCTCTCCATGCCCTTCTTGCTTTTAAGTTTTCAGTTGGGAATTCTGCTGTTATTTTGATGGATTTACCTTTATATGTTATTTGTTTTTTTCTCTCTTACAGTCTTCAATATTCTTTCTCTGTTCTCTGTGCTAGTTGTTTTAACAATAATATGCTGTGGAGAGGTTCTATTTCAGTCAAGCCTGTGTGGTGTCCTGGAGTCTTCCTGTACCTGAATGGACAACTCTTTCTCTAGATTTGGGAAATTTTCTGCTATTATTTTCTTGAATATGTTGTGTATCCCTTTGGCTTGCACCTCTTCTCCTTCATGGATGCCCAATTAGCAAGCATGAGGCCCAGAGTTCAAACCCTAGTGCCATAAATAAAATGGTAAAAGTGTTGATTATTTTGGAGGAAGAATTTTTTATTGTTGTACTGGGATTACATTGTGATATTTACAAAAGTTCTCACAATATATCATAGTTGAATTCACCCCCTCCACAATTCTCCTTCTTCCTCTCTTCTTCCATTCCAGGAATAGTTTCAACAGCTGTCATTTTTTCATTTTCGTAGATGAGCACACATTATTCCCACTATATTCACCCTTGGAGGAAGAACTAAAAGTAATGGAACCATTCTATGCTTCTCATGGAAAAGGTGAGTGATTATTTTGAGAGATTTAAAAACCACTGTTTTGCTTCTCTCCTTTGACTTTTTAAAAGCCAGGATATGAGTGGCTTAATTATTTCCAGAGCTTAATTTTTAAGGTTTGCTTGTATCTAAAATAATTTTTAAAATTTTTGAACTCCTGGAAATATGGAATTTATGAGAATTTCTATTGATTTAACAAAAAAAAATATAGAAACTGTTTCTCTCAGGAGTTATGCCTTGACTGCTATCTCCTGATGTCACCTTTGCAGGTTGTAGCTCCTGGTTTCTCATATAGTTGATGAGTCATTCCCAGAATTATGTCATTTGCTTCCTCCAATCCTCTGCATGAAAGACTAGCTTGTACATCACAGAAGTATGAACACATATTTATTCTTTTGACTTCCATGGATCTTGAGGTCTTTCCAAGATTTCAATTTACCTCTGAAAAAGACTAGCTCCAGAACCTTGTAATATATAATTATTTGCATATAATTGTGGAATATTCAAAATCAAAGTTGTGTGATTAAAATATGAATAAGTTCTAATTTTATCAACATAATACAAAATTATGCAAATACCCCAAATTGAATTTTTTCAAGAATTTTAGAATTTCAAAGTTGGCAGGCTGAAAGAGCTGTAGTTACAGTGACTGCCACATGGCAGTGCCACTTCAGCTGGTAAACAGAGATATCTGCCATCATTTGATCAGATGGTTTTTACAAATCCATATTTCAAATTACTTGTGGCCTTCAGCACTCCATCCCTTAAATAAATTTCACCATTTTGTGAGTTAATGATTAAAAGTCTTTACAATGAAGTTCTGCATAATTGTTAAAAGCAAGAAATGTATATGGATGGATAAGAAGAATGACTGGAACAAAAGTCAGAATCCAGAAATAGTTGGCAGTGGAGGGATAAAAGAAGGTTGGATAGAGGCAATAGAACAGAATGAGCAGAGGAAAGACTAATGTGCAGAGCACCTGTGAGTGCAGTAGGGGGAGGAAGGAGCTCAGTGGGGATCTGTGTTGCCCAACAGGGAGTGAAACTCAGGGCAGTAGTGAACTTCAGATCATTATCATGTACTCCACATGGCTCCCATTGGGAGTCAAGAAAGACTAGAAATGGTGAAAAGAGAGGGTCTGCTCAGGGCTTCAGCTCAACTTCACCACCTTTTGAGCACAACCTGGGGACCACGATATCCAATTGGTTCCTGTGTTAACTGAAGTCTTTCTCCTTTGTTAAGTGAGACTCATTGCTGGCTCTGATCTTGACTTCTGTATCCTTCTTTGTTTTGTACTAGGTCTCATTCATTACTTCTTGGATAGAGCTGTAGGCTTATTCATTCTGAAAACATAGTGAGCTTGCTACTTCTTAGTGAGTACGGTCCTTCCTTAGTATTGGCGAGAAACTGATTGTAAGATTCCCCACACTCTCACTGATAATAAAATTTTCACATGCTCAAGTCCCTTATATAGAATGGTTCTTCCAATCATTCTGTTCTGAGTGCCTCCCTCCTGCCTTTCCTTATCCCTGCCATTGCTATCAATTTCTGGATTCTGACTTTTCTTCCAGTCATAATTTTTATCCACCCATATCCATTTCTTGCTTTTTTGCTTATTACCAGTTATGCAGAACTTCTGTATAGTTATGTAAAATGGCCATATATTTTCACATAACCTATATACTTTAAATCCTTTCTAGATTACTTGTAATGCCTAATACAACACAAATGGTGTGTAAATAGATGTTACATCATGTTGTTTAAGGAATTATAACAAGAAAAAATTTGTACATATTCAGAACTGATGTAATTTTTTTTCTGAATATTTTCTCTTCGGTTGCTTGAATCTGATGATGCAGACCCTGTTACACTGAGGGCCAACTTTATGTTATACAGACTTTGCCTCAAGCACTTCATCTAACAATATAAGACAGCTAGCTCCTCCTCTGGAGGACTACCATCTTTATGACTCACTTTTTATATAACATGTACATTGAGTTTTGCTATGTAAACACAGTGTTTTGCCTGTGAGTAGGGGCGCACCTACTGTTTGTGGTTGCCATCAGGCAATTCAAGGCTTCCATTATGTTTTTATTGTAAACACAAGGTGGTGTATTAGCGCTCTAATTATTGTGTTTTGTAACCCAAGGTCTTGACCAAAAGTTTAGTGTTTAATCTAAAAGTATACTGTGATTTTATGCAAAAATAGCTTCCCAACACTTTGTGTTACTTCCTTTACACATTAATTTGCACAGTTTGTAAACAACTGTGAAATGGCAAGTGCTGATATTACAGCTGCCCCCAAGTTCCTGGCTGGTTAAAGAGTTTTATACTTTATTTTTAAAGTATAGAAAATATATATGTACACTTTATTTTAAAGCATATTTTTAGTTTTATATTTTATTAGTATAATAATAGATTTTATAGTTAACTGAAATATGTAATTATAAATGCATATTATCAATATTACCAGTTTGATTCTTGGGCTTAGATTTCCATTGATTGAAACACTGCAGTTTTAAAATTAATTAGGAAGAGAGTTAATGGTCACTTAAGTTTTCCCACATGAAGGAAAGTATTAAAATAAAGTATGCGTTGGTAGGGAGTGATAATATATAATATTGTAAATGCTTTAATAGAAGAGAGGACAAGATTTATTAACATGAGGGCTGTCTCTTGAACACTTCTGCTTGCATAAAATTTACAAGATAAAATGATAAATGTAGTTAAAGATAAAATGTGTTTTATAAAAAGAAAGGATAAGCTTGTGGTCTGGGTATTGAGATTTTTGTTTGTTTTGTTTTTAATTGGGAATTGGATGAGTGGTCTTGCTGCAGCTTTGTGGAGCAAGAGATTAAGGTTGCATAAAATAAAGGCCTTGGAGGATTGTGAATTATTAATTGGATCTGTTTTTTGCATTCTCTATAATTCACAAATGAAAAAATGAATTTTGTTTTTAATTACTTTTGGTTACTGGACAAGTCTTTCTTAAATGATATTCTATTCAGAGATTGAATCATGTAGGGTCCCAGGAAGTGTTCAGATAATATAGACACACAGTATGATTGGGGATGGTTATGTTATGTGTTCCCCAAATTTCATAAATCCCTAATGGGATTAAGTTGCATTAGCAACTATTGTGAGAAGTGGGGTTTGGGAGGAGATGCTTAGGTCATGAGGATTCTGCCCTCATAAGTAGAAAGTGCTATTATAAAAGAACTTGAGAGATATTTTAAGAGTAAGATATTTTAAGATATTTTAGGAGTAAGATAAGTAAAAGTACAAGATACTTTAAGAGTAAGACTTCTGGATCTAGGCTGTCTGAGTGCCCATTGTGCCTCTAGTATCTACTTATCATGTGATTAATTGCTTAATATCTATAGGCTTAATCTCCTACTGTGCAAAGAAGGAGCAAATGAAATTACTTGCTTTATAGTATGTTGTAAAAATTTATGAATCATTATGCATTTGTCACATAGTAGTATATTATAAATGTTACCACTATTATAGACTACAACAAAGAAAAGAATACAATATATATAGTAGTTCTCCCATATCTGTGGCTTTTCCTTTTGTGGTTTTACTTACTGTTACTACTTACTTACTTTAGTCAGAAAATATTAAATGGAAAATTCCAGAATTAATCATCTATAGTTTCAAGTTGTGAACTGCCCTGAATTCTGAGTAGCATCATGAAGTCTTGCACTCACTCTCTATTCAGCCTTGCATGTGAATCATCCCTTTGTTTTCAGTATCCACACCGTATATGCTATCTGCCCATTAGTAACATAGCGGAGGTCCTGGTTATCAGATACCCTGTTGCAGTATCACAGTGCTCCTGTTCAAATAATCTGTATTTTACTTAATGGTCCCAAAGGGCAAGAGTAGTGCAGTTCAGACACACCAAAGGGAAACTGTAAAGTTCTTCTTTTAAGTGAAAGGTAAAAGCTATTGGTTTAATAAGGAAAGAACAAAAGTGTGCTGAAGTTGCTAAGATCTACAGCAAGAACAAATAGGAAATAACAGAACATATAGAGTTAGATTTTACTGATGGTTTAAAGCATTTCACTAGGACTCTCATAATATGTATCCCTATGGATAAAGTGGGTCTTTTATATAGAGAAACAACAGAATGTTTTATGTGCTTGGAATGTGAAGTGTGGGTGGGTATGGAGGCCAGACAGACAGAAAGGGACACAGCACAAAAGCTTTGCATTCAGGTTAAGGAATTTGGATTTTATCTTAAACACAGTGGGAGCCATTGAACCACTGATATATTTTCACTGCTAGGAGGTATTGGACTGTAGTCAATAATAAAGATTTGTTGAAATTCTAGCCCCTAGTTACTCACAATAATGTGACCTTATTTGGACAATGCATCATTGTAGATATAATTTGCTATGATAAGATCAGTTCGAAGAGGGCGTGTCTCTGCTTAAGCACAACTGATGCCCTCATAAGAAGAGAGCTGCATAAAGACACAAAGGCTCAGAAACAACCCAGTGCCAAGTGAACATGGAAGGAGATTGAAGGGATAAACCTATAAGCTAAGAATGACAAGGATTTCCAGCTGTCCCCAGAAGCCAGAAGGGAAGCACTGGGCAAGTGCTTTCTCATAGCCCTGAGAAGGCACTAACCCTGTTAACATCTTGATTTCAGGCTTCTAGTTTCCATAACTGTGAGAGAATAAATTTCTATGGTTTTAAGCCAACCAACTTGCCAACTGTGCCATTTTGTTGCAGAAGCTTTAGCAAGCTAATACGGTGCTAGAGGGTAGGAAAATGGGATCCTGCTTTAGCTTTTTAAAAGATAACTACAATTTTCATGTGGGAAATGGAATACTGGGGAAAAAGACTGAAAGTGGGGAGGCCAGTCAGGAGCAAGTCAAAGCTTCACCTGTCATCTTAACCCAACCTCTTCTTCCTGTCTCCCAGTTGGGGTTTATCAATTGTCATGGATGGCTCTCCCTGGGAATGCCTCCACTGCCTTTCCTAGGTCCCAAAGTTGATGCTGTCACCTTCAGCAACTAAACGCTGCTGAGTTTGTTCTCTGGAATCCAGTACTTTCTCAGTGATGGTAAACTATAGCAAACTTGAACTTTAGGACTGGGAGGACACGTAAAAGGAAAATAACTATTTTAGGATCCATTAGACCTCAGGAAGCAAATAGATCAAGTTGTCCTATGAATCTGATTGTAATGAATTAACATAATTAAGGTAGAAGAAAAAAATTTTGCTGTAGAGCTGTTTTCTTTCTTTTACATTTTAAATGATTGTAAATTTTATCAAGAAAACTATCATTAGTGTACTTTTGCAGTTTTCACATATTTATAGGCCATCAACAATTTTTTTGGCTAATCTCTTTTTCTAACATACAGCATTCTTATGTTAAAGATTTTGCTGTGTAGAGCTGTTGCAGAGATAAGCACTGGTAAGAGTCTAGTTTTGTTTTATCTAAGATTTTCTTTAGTGTTGGATCCTTATACCATCAGGTGATATAGTCCTGGGAAAATATGGGTAAGATTATGCTTTACCTCTAAAGGAGGTAATAGGGCAAGAGAAGAGACTAAAGAGACTGATCTGCCAATATACTGGGCTGTTTGAACCTATAGTTAATGAACTCAGGATAGGAATGGTGTATCTTATTGGGTTGAAAGAGCAGGCAGCTAGCTTTTGGGGTAGTCATGGTTTGGGCTGTTTAGTTGCCCTTTCATGGACAGTGAATATAAATCTCAAGCAAAATGTAAATTAAATCAAAATCATGTAAACTGTAAAATGAAGTCCCTTGTGAAGTTACTGGTGTTGTGACAGGGATGTAATTTTCTCACACATTTTGCTTTGTTATTCAATATTAATTTTCAAATATAGCATAGTAGGCAAAATTACCAAAGAGGTTCTGCCTGGGGTCAAGGAGTTGGTGGTGGGGTGTGTGGGGGGGGATGGCACAAACAAGGTATACACATATAAGTAAATGTAAAAATGATAAAATAAAAGGAGAAAAAAAATTAATTGCTTTTGGAAAATAGCTGTTAGTCCCTCCTGGGACACAAATACTATATTGAATATAGCCTGGCATATATGATATGAAGCCATAAATCTTAGTTTTCAAAGGCATTTCTAGCTCATTCCTCTGCTTCCTTTTTTTTTTTTTTTTTGAGGCAGAGTTTCACTATGTAACTCAGGCTGGCTTTGAACTTGCTGTACTCCTGCTTCAGCCTTCCCAGTGCTTAGATTACAGGTGTGAACCACCATGTTCATCCCCTGTGGTCCTTAAATGAGACTAGGATTTGAGAGATGTTCTAGTCTAAATGGCCTTCAGAGTAATCAGGTTACTTCTTGTCATAGTGGACTTGCTTACACAAAGGCCATTGCTTCTATATTCCATGTAATTAACAAAAGTCAAATTCCCACCTGCATAAAAATGTCATCTCTCAAAGCCACTGAAGCCTGAACATCTAAAGATTTATTTTATGTTTGTCATAAGGAAACATATTCGGAAAGAGTGCTCTATTAAAAATAAAACCAAGACTCACAAAGGGTAGTCCTAAATCTTAGGGGTGGGATTAATTGGAGACATTTACACATTAGACAGTAGAATATGAAAACTCAGGAAAAAGACATAAAGATAAGGAACCCTGTCTGACCAAATTTTGCAGCTTTATTTATTTGCACTCGTGAAGCTCAGGATTTAACATCTTTCGATACCGGATGTTTGACAGAGCATCTCTGTCATTCCCCTTCACATTTCTCTTTGTAGTTTCAGCTCCAACAGGTGCAGATTTGCCAAAGTGAATGTTAATTGCCTATTTACTGTCTTCCAGCTTGTTCAATTTACTCACAGATCATTTCCTATTCAGAACCCGGCAGCAGTTTGCTCTCATTTACTCCTCTAATTGGTTCAGGTTCTAAGAATACCACATTTAAAAAAAACCTAGCCTTCCATAACTTTACCTTCATCCACAAAACCCCCTACACTACCCAGAGCTGAGTCAGTCTTGAGGCAAACAGCAAGAAGCCAAAGGAAGAAAAAGATCCCTGGACTGAATTTCCCTTAGTGTATATCACTAAGAAACAGGGAATAAATGTTTTGAAGATATCTCTTTCTGAAGGCTTTATTTGGCCTTAATTTCTCATCTACTCAAGGATTTTCCTGAAGTTCATCCCTACTGCTTAACAGCTCAGTAGTATATTTTAGCTTCATTTCACTAACTTCATTATTCTGAATCTTTTATTCCATTTGTTCCGATGGTTAAGCAAAGGAAGAAAGAAAGCAAATACTGAGGCTCATCGTGAGAGACTGCTTAAAAGGTCTGATCAGCTGGATCTAGGGGAGGAGAAAGTGGTGTAAGGGACACAAGCATGCTTGAAATATTCATTCCTACATCACCAGACTATTTTTTTTTTTTTTGCAGGGAGGCCAGATTTAAGACTTTAAGACTTCAGTTTTCCTTTTGAGACATAAAATTCAAACAAATATGTGTGTGTATATATATATGTTTCTCATCAGTTATGTGAAATAATGAGTCAGGGACCACGCAATTTGGCAACACGTATATTAGTAAACCAATCTGGAAAATTGAAGAAAGATACCATAGTTCTGAGAATTTCTATTTCAAACATAAAGGCTCTATGTGTAAAGCCAAAGCATACTTAGATACTGGCCTCATGAAGACTACTTAAGACAGAGGGAATCATGCTCTAACACATGCCTGCCTCACAGGACTGCAGGCAAGTGAGACTAGAGAAAGGCCATCCCCATGGAACTGGCCTTGATTGAAGCTTTCTATCTGGGACCACTTTGGCTTAGATCAGGGAAGCAATGGCCTATGTGATAAATACAAAGTCACAGCTTCCAGTTGTGCTACCCAACATGGTAGCTATTGGCCACAAGCAATTATTTAAATTTAGTTTTAAACTGATTAAACTTAAATAAAATAAAAGTTAGTCCCTGAATATTTAGGATGCTCCATTGCTGCAAGTGACTGTTGGTTAGTATATTGGGCAATGCAGGTATAGACTACCCCTTCATAGAAAGTTTATTGAACACACTGATGGACATTCAGTGCTCTAAAATAGCTCTGTCTCCAGACTAGATATTCTGGTCTTTACATCATATAAGCATTCATATCAGAAGAAATACTAGGTAGAGACCTCCCTTGCTACTATCTTAAGAAGTGCCAAATCTTCCCATTGAAGTGAAGGTGAAGTTTTTGTAGTAGGGGGGTGGTTCATATTATTCCCAGGAATGGAAAGACACAGACAAAAGAAAGCTATACTCTGGATAAACACAGATGCAAAAGATTTTAATGAAATAGTAGCAAACCAAATTCAATACCACATTAAAGGAATCTTATGCCTGATCAAGTGGGATTTATCCTTGGGATTCAAGGATGGTTCACCATACAAAAATCACTATGATATATCACATTAGCAGAAATGAAGGAAAAAGCTACATGACCAACCCTGTAAATTTAAAAAGACATTTGACAAAATCAACATCTTTTCATAACAAAACTCTCAATAAAGTAGGTATAGAAAAAACTTGCCTCATCATAATAAATCTATAAATAAAAATTCATAGCTAACATCACACTCAACAGCAAAAAACCAAGAGCTTTCCCTCTAAGATCAGAAATAAGAAAATAATGAATACTTTTGACATTTCTATTCAGCATAGTACTGCAAGCCATAGCCCGAGTAACTAGTTAAGAAATGAAATAAAAGGCATCCAAATAGGAAACACCTATTTACAGATGACATTAACTTATAGTAAACCTTAAAAGACTTTAAAAAAACCTGTTAGAAATTCAGGGAAGTAGCAGAATATAAAATAAAAATGCAAAAATCAGTTGTATTTCTCTACTAATAACAAATTATTCAAAAGAAAGAAGACCACATTTACTATAGCATTAAAATATATAAAATTTACTTACAATTTAAAAACTGATATACTTTAAAACTTGAAAAATCATACAATTATAAATATAGTAAGAATAAGCTTAATCAAAGGATTGCATGCTGATAACTATAAAATATTGATGAAATAAATTAAATAAAGTACAAATAAATGGAATGACATCTTGTGCTCCTAGAATAGAGGAAATTAACATAATTAAATGTCCACGTTACCCAAAATGAGCCACAGATTCCATGAAATTCTTGTCCGCAAAAGATGCAGAATAGCCAAAGCAATTCTTAAAAAGAAGAAAGATGGAGGCATTACACTTTCTGATTTTGAGTATATTAAAAAGTTGCATTAATTAAAATGGTAGAATACTGGCATAAAGACAGACATATAAACAAATGTATCACATTAGAGAATCATGAATGAATAATCAAGAATGCCAAGAATACAGAAGGGAGAAATGATGGTTGCTCCAACAAACGATGGTGGGAAAATTGGATATTCACATACAAAAGAATTAAATTGAACCTTTCTCTTATACCAGGCACAAAAATCAACTCTAAATGTATTAAAGACTTAAATATAAGACTTGCAACTGAAAACTTCTTGGTCAGATATTTGGAGAAAACTTTCTTGGACATTGGTCTTTGTAATGATTTCTTAAACATGACACCAAAAGTACTGCTTATGCAATCAAAGCAAAAACTGAATTAAGTAAGACTACATAAAACTAAAAAGCTCTGCACAGCAAAGGAAACAATCAACAGAATGAACATGTAACCTATAGAACGGGAGGAATATTTACAAAACATGTGTCTGTTAAGAGGTTAACATCCAAACTATACAAGACACGTCTACAACTCAATAGTAAATACCAAACAATCCAATTAAAAACAAATTGGCAAAGAACCTGAAGAGACACTTCCCCAAACAAGATGCATTCATGGTCAGAAGTTATGTGAAAAGATACTCAACACCAACAAAATAGAACTATCTTATTATCCAACAATCCTACTTCTGGGTATATTGCCAAAATAATTGAAATCAGGATCTTGAAGAGATATCCACACTCCTATGTTCATTTTGTTATTTATAATGTCTATTTTAAAGAAATAACCCAAATATTGTAGCATGTTTTGCACTTAAAATATACAGATGTTAAAATAATCATCTTCCATGTCTTCTCCTTTTTTTTTATGTTGTATATTTATTTGTGATACTGGAGTTTGAACTTAGAGCCTTGGATTTACTAGGCAAGTACTCTACCACTTGAGCAATATCTCTAGCTCTCTTCACTTTAGTTATTTTTCAGATAAGGTCTATCTAGAGCTTTTTTGCCCAGGCTGGCCTTGGACTATGATCCTACCTTCATCTCCAAAGTATCTGGGATTACAAGCAAAAGTCACCACACCTGATGTCAGAATAGCCTATACAACACTTGTACAAATGATAGTTTAACCCATCACCTCTCTCTCCAAGGGCTGTCATTTAGGAATCTTTTAAAAACTTCTCATCCTCTGTGCATCTATTTGTTCTCAATCATTCTATCTACATGTTAGGCTTTGGCATTGGCTATTTATGCTTACAAAAAGCAAATCAAAACCAATTACATAAAACCAAAACACACACACACACACAAACAAAAAACACGTTAAGCTTCTTGAAAGAGGCTATCAGTTCTTTTGAGTACCAAAAAGCACTGAGATCAGACTATGTAGATATAGTACGTGTTAAAATGTTCACTTAAAATGAAAGTGAGGAAAATATTATCCATACAATGATCTCAGTATTTTTTTAAAAAAGGAATAAAAAGGTTTGAAAAAAATAAACCACAGTATTAATAATGGTTATTTCTAGGTACAAGAATTACAGGTCATCTAAATTTTCTCCTTTATTCTATTTTGCATTAATACACTATTTTATTTTTAAAAAGTCATTTAAAACAGCATCTCTGAGTCTTTGTGCTATAGCAATTATTTTCATTTTTGTTCCTTTCTCATATATAAACATATTTATATAATTCTGCATAGTTATATCTTTGGTCTACATATACTTTTACTTGCATTTTTTTCTCAAAAAAATGGATGAGTACATTTTCAGTGGGAAACATGATCTGCATGTCAAAAATTTTAAAATGTGTATCTTGGTCTAGAGACCTTAAAGTCCAGAGAGCAAATGTGGATATGTAAAACATAAGCAGGACTCATCCTGGTAAATGTTAGATTAGAAAGACAAAGAGGCAACAAAATTGGACAATACAGAAGAATGTTCATGAAAAAATGACATTTGAATTGGCTCAAGATTCTACATCATTATCCTGATTAAATTTTAACAGCGTCATTATATTCCTACTGATTGATATGTCAGATCTTCATTAACCTGCCTAATTGTAACTAAAATAATGGTCACTTCTTGGTTACTTTCATACTCAGTAACCAAGTAATTAGGTAATGCTACTGTGGATCAACCCTAATTCAAAAATGGAGGCAGTCCTCTAGGAATTCAGCTAAAATGAATTGTTTAAATGGAGAAAAAAAGCTATATGTACACTGGTTATAAATATTTTCATGACTGTTAGGATACTCTACCAAATTTACCTCTATTGTAGTTCTGTAAATTTTTAATGTCTGTATTCACTTTGAACCTTTGATATTTTTGTTCTTTCATCTTTTTTTGGACCTCAGTTCTTTCTTTTTCTCTATGTTTTAGATCTACCATGTGTTCTATTTTTGTGGGTACTTTTATATAAAACAATTACTTGAATCAGCAATTTCATCTGGGTTTTTAAGTGAGCTAGTCTGAGTGGTTCATAATCTCTGTAATGGTTAGTTAGGCTTGAATTACATTTCAAGTAAAAAAAAAAACTAGTTACATGTGTCAACTATTTCTGTGTTGTGAAAACCATCCTAAAGTTAGGAATCAAATGAATTAAAAACATCACGCTTCTCTTTTTATCTTTTATGTTTTTTATTCTACAAAATTTGAGGAGGGTGGAATGGTACTGCAGGGTGGGGGATGTTGGTACCTGTGGGAGTGGGGAGGTGGTGGGAAAAGGGGTAGGAGAATTAATAAGGTGCAAACAATGTATACACATGTATGTCACTACAAAGATATTACCTGTTGAAACTGTTCCAGGAATGGCGACGGGTGGGGGTGGGGGGTGGTAGATGAAGGAGAGCAACGGAGGGGGTGAATTCAAGTATATATGTTTTATACATTGTAAGAAACTTTGTAACTACTACAGTGTACCTCCACCCAGCACAACAACAACAAAAAGTACTATTTTCCTAACTGCTGTAACAAACGATCACATCTAGTGGTCATACCTTTGCTTCTGTAGGTCAGAAGTCTAAAATCAAGGTATCAGCAGGGCTCGCTTCCTTCTGGAGTCATCAGGGAAGTTTCCTTGCTCTCTTCAAGGTTGGAGGCCACTTGGTATCTTTGGCTTGTGTCTCTTACAATGACTCACTCCAATCCCCGGCTTCCATCATTTACTCCCACTAGCTCTGATCCTCTGGACTTCTTTTTCTTAGGATCCTTCCTCATTGTGTCTACTTGTGGGAGACCAGTAACTAAATAGACTGAGAAGAAACCTTGACATGAGCAAGGCCATGTCAAAGTCTTTTGGGCTGAGAAGGCAAGGCCCCAGCACGAAGGAAGTGAGCAAGGTTCAGCAAGGCTGCCTTGTAAGAGGGGAGGCTGAGGTGATAGAAGTGGCCTGGGCATGAGCACGGCTCTGTCAAACGACCTCTTGGCTGATATGCACGCACCCAGCCAGAGGGAGGCAAAGTTCAGCAAGGCTGCCTTGCAAGAAAAACAGGACACTCTCACCTAGCCAGGATCGTCTGTACTAGATAACAACATACTGCATCTGTGCTGTTCCTGCCACCTACATGACTGGACCCATGAGAACTCGACCTGCATTTCAACCCGCCTTCCCATACATGCTGTATAAATAAATGCGCTTGGAGACAGAGAGGGTCACCGGCGTCTCCCATCACGAGTGTTTGACCCATCTGATCCCACCTTCCCTATATGTCTGTCTTTGTGTCATTTTTCTCAATCCCCAATCACTCCCAGTCAGGTCAAGAGACCTGCTTATGCTGGCCATGAGACCACTCTGATAATCCAGGATAATTTTGTCGTCTCATAGTCCTTAACTTGATCCCATCTGTAAAGATCTTTTTCCATGTAAGGCAAAATTCACAAGTTCTAGGGCTTAGGATACTAAAATCTTTGAGAATCACTATTCAACAAACTGCTTAGAAAACAGACATCAACATGAATGTGCAAACACAGCATATGTGTGGGTGCATGAACAAAGGTTTGTGGAGTTTATCAATTTATTAACAGTTATCTCTAGGGAAAAAGCATAGGGTTGGAAGCTGGAAAGAACTTCACTTTCTAGTTTGTGCTATTTTAGCATTTTAAAATAAATTAATGAATTTCAATATTTAATCAACATGCGACTAAGCATGTTAAAGTTAGTTAGTTTTGATCTAAATCAACTAATTGAATACTACTGTAAATTTCATATTCTGCACATTTTTACTGAAAATTGTGTTTATAATTCAGTATAAATAAAAATGATTAATTATAGTTATATGAACTATTGTGGTAACTTGGCCACCTCTGTCTTCTGAAAAGATGTTTTGGCATTATAAACTTAGAGTAGGTATAAAGAATTTAATGCATTGTATAAGATATAGTTTTCTTTCAGAGTTCAATGATGGGTATAAATTCTTCTCCAGAAAAATTTACTTGAAATTATTACATGATTATCATATAATTTTACATGTTCCTGAAACCCACTGATTTCAGTCTAAGAATGCTCTGTAATAAAGGTGATTGCAGAAAAATTCTTCTTAGAAATTTATTTATGAAAATGATTTATCCATAGTGAGGCTGCCCTGTTTGATCTAAATTCTATTCTAGAACTACACTATACCATACTGCAACCACTAAACACATGTGTAAGAATTGAATTTAAATTTAAGTTAATTAATCACACACATTCATAGATTGGAAGACTTGATATTGCTAAAATCCGTACAGTCTAAAGCAATGCACAGATTCAATGTAATCCCTATCAAAGTCTTCATGTTTTTTTCTATAGAAATAGAAAAAAAATCCTAAAATTCATATAGAACCACAAATACTCTGAATAGCCAAAGCAGCCTGGAGAGAGAACAAAACTGAAGCATCAAAATTCATAATTTCAAATTATAATGGAATTTATAGTAATCAAAACAATATTGCACTTGTGTAAAAATATACAGAAAGATCAATGGAACAGAATAGGGACCTAGAATCAGACTGATGTATATACAGTTCACTAATCTTCAATAAGGGTGCCAAGAATACACAAGAGGAAAAAGAGTCTTAAATAAATTATGTTCAGGAAACTGAATATCTATATTCAGGAAAATGAAATCAGACCCTACTTCTCTTACACTGTACATAAAATACCAATTCAAAATGTATTAAAGACTTAAATAGAAGGCTCAAAACTGGAAAACTTCTAGAAGATAATGTAGGGGAAAAACTCCTTAACATGATCTTAGCCAGGGTTTTATTTTTTGGCTATAACCTCAGAAGGACAGGAAAAAAATGAACAAAATGATAATAATAATAGCAATAATAATAAAAAGGTGAGGACAAGAAAGTTTGGCAGGTATAATATGTTTATGGTGGTGATGGTTTCACAGATTATACTTTGATGAGATCTATTGAATGTGAGCAGCTCATTGTACGTCAATCACAGCTGACTAAATTTTTTTTAATCCAATTAACTTAAAGAATTCAGTTCTTTAATCACACTCTCCACTTTTGGCCTACTGAGTAAGCACACACAGCTAGGGGCTACCATACCTAACAGCACAAATGTAGAATATTTCCATCACTGCAGAAGAGCCTGGTTCCAGCTCATGCACCCACCCCAGGCTTCAAATTGAATGACAATAAAACTCAGATTAAATGATTCTAAATAATAAATCTTTTAGAAAGAAGTAATATTTCTCAGACTGTAGGCACTGTCTTATGGGCTATCTTATTTATTCACCATTTTAATTGTGTGAGGATGATATTTTCTTTAATTTAAAAATGAACACACCATATATTGTTTTAATTTCTGCTTCTCATGGAAGATGTTTATTGCTCCACCTATTTCAAATGATAGTTTTCCTGGGTAAAGTATCCTAGGGTTGAAGTTATTTTCATTTAGTGCTTGGAAGTTCTCACCCCATGCTCTTCTTGCTTTTAATGTTTCTGTTGAGAAGTCTGCTGTGATTTTGATTGGTTTACCTTTGTATGTTATTTGTTTTTTCTCTCTTACAGGCGTCAATATTCTTTCCCTAGTCTCTGTACTTGTTGTTTTAATGATAACATGTCATAGGGTAGCTCTATTTTGGTCAGGTCTGTTTGGTGTTCTGGAGGTTTCCTGTACCTGAATGGGCATAGTTTTCTCTAGATTTGGGAAATTTTCTGTTATTATTTTGTTGAATATATTATGCATTCCTTTTGCTTGCACCTCTTCTCCTTCTTTGATGCCCATGATTCTCAGGTTGGTCTTCTGATGGAGTCAGTGAGTTCTTGCATTTTCTTTTCATAGATCTTGAGTTATTTAACTAATAGTTCTTTAGTTTTTCCTTTAATTGACATTTCATCTTCAAGTCATACAAACAAAAAATCCATAAAAAACCTAGCAATAAATCACACCATAGATCAAATGGACCTAGCTGATATCTATAGAATATTTCATCCAACTTCTGCACAATACACATTCTTCTCACAGCCCATGGAACCTTCTCAAAATTGATCATATCTTAGGGCACAAAGCAAGCCTCAGCAAATATAAGAAAATAGAAATAATCCCATGCATTCTATCTGACCACAATGCATTAAAGCTAGAAATCAACAACAAAAACAGCAGTAAAAAACATGCAAATAATTGGAAGCTGAACAACACATTGCTCAGTGATGAATGGGTCATCGATGAAATAAAAGAGGAAATTAAAAGGTTCCTGGAAGTTAATGAAAATGAAAACAAGACCTACCAGAATCTATGGGACACAGCAAAGGCAGTCCTAAGAGGAAAGTTTGTAGCTATGAGTGCATATATTAAAAGGACAGAAAGACCTCAAATCAATGATCTAACACTACATCTGAAACTTGTAGAAAAACAAGAGCAAGCAAATCCCAAAACACGCAGAAGGAAAGAAATAATTAAAATAAGGGCTGAAATCAATGAAATAGAAACAAACAAACAAAAAAACCCATACAAAGAATCAATGAAACAAAAAACTGGTTCTTTGAAAAAAATAACTGAGATTGACAGACCCCTGGCAAACCTGACTAAAATGAGGAGAGAAAAAACCCAAATCAGTAAAATCAGAAATACAAAAGGAAAGCTAACAACAAACACAATGGAAATCCAGGAAATCATCAGAGCCTATGCTCTAACAAATTTGAAAATCTTGAAGAAATGGACAGATTTCTAGAAACTTACAACCACCCAAAACTGAACCAAGAAGATATTAATCATCTGAATAGATCTATAACACAAAAAGAAATTGAAGCAGCAATCAAGAGTCTCCCAAAAAGAAAAGTCCAGGACCTGAAGAATTCACTGCTGAATTTTATCAGACGTTTAAAGAAGAGCTAATACCAACTCTTCTTAAACTGTTCCATGAAATAGAAATGGAAGGAACACTGCCTAACTCATTTTATAAAGCCAATATTACTGTCATCCCAAAACCAGACAAAGACACTTCCAAAAAGGAGAATTATAGGCCAGTCTCCCTAAAGAATATCAATGCAAAAATCCTCAACAAAATAATGGCAAACTGAATCCAACAACAAGTCAGAAAAATCATACACCATGACCAAGTCGGCTTCATCCCAGGGATGGAGGGGTGGTTCAACATATGCAAATCTCTAAATGTAATACAGCTCATCAATAGAAGCAAAGCAAAAACCGATCATCTCAAAAGATGCAGAAAAAGCCTTTGGCAAGATCCAGCACCACTTAATGATAAAAGCTCTAAGAAAACCAGGAATAGAAAGAATGTACCTAAACATTGTAAAGGCTATTTATGACAAACCTACAGCCAACATCATACTTAACTATATGGAGGCTTCTTAAAAATCTAAACATAGATCTGCCATATGATCCAGCAAGCCCACTCCTGGGGATATACCCAAAGGAATGCAACACAGGTCACTCCAAAGGCACCTGCACACCCATGTTTATTGCAACACTATTCACAATAGCCAAGTTATGGAAACAACCAAGATGCCCCACTACTGATGAATGGATCAAGAAAATGTGGCACTTGTACACAATGGAATTTTACTCAGCCATGAAGAAGAATAAAATCTTATCAATTGCAGGTAAATGGATGGAACTAGAGAACATTATTCTGAGCGAGGTCAGGCAAGCTCAGAAGACCAAAAATCATATGTTCTCCCTCATATGTGGACTTTAGATCTAGGGCAAATGTAACAATGTGGTTGGACTGGGACCACATGGCAAAGGGAGAGCACATATGGGTGATATAGAAATAGGTAGAAAACCCAACACAAAGAAAGTGTTTAATGTCCCCACTCCAGAGGAACTAATACAGAAACCTTAAAGCAACAGAGGTTGTCATGAGAAGGGGATCAGTAACCAGTGTAAAGATCAGTTAGAGATGAATCAACATGGGTCATAACACGTGTACACAAAAGCAATGCTAGGAATATTTCTGTAGAGCTATCCTCAACTCAACTAGCAAAAACACTTTGTCTTCCTTAATAGGCTTGTCTTTTTTCTTCAACAAAACTAGTGATAAAGGCAGAACAGGACCTCCCTGGAACTGAGGGAGGATGGTGTGGGGGTAGATAGGATGGGGGAAGGGGGACAAGGGGATAAATGACCCAAGCAATGTATGCACATGTGAATAAATGAATAATCAAAGATATAAATAATTTTTTAAAAAATGAGTGCAAAAGGAAAAAATAAAAATAAAAGGATAAATTAGTATATTTCTGAATAAAAAAATGAACACACCAAGGCACAGACAGGTTGAACTCAAATGGTTAATTTTGATATAACTTTTGTTTCATACTTGGACATTCATCACACCTAGTACATGCTCTCATCTACTCTAAGCTGCCTTTCCTATTCTAAGACTTCAGCTTACACCCCTGGAAAATACAATTTTTAAAGCTTCCACTATTGAAGGTGTTATAGTCATTTTTTATGCATAAAGTAACCTTTTCTGACTAGTGTACTCATATGTTTGTATCTACAGTAATGGAACATCTTGCCTAAAGCCTTGCCTAAGATATTCAATATTGGACAATTTCACAAATCATTTTATGAAGCAGGATTAGTACCAGGAAATTTATTTCTCTCATCCTTCCTGCTTGCCATTAGGCCCTCATTGTTTCAGCCTCTTGACCAAACCCTTGTTTGTAATTCCAAATGATACCATTGAGGATACTTCAAGGGAAAAAATGATATACAAAAGCCTTTCTTACAATCTTTAAGAGGCATAAAAATAGATTTAAAGTATTGCCTATGCTTGGAATTCTCTTAAAAGTGAGACTTTCAATAGGCCTTTGAATAAATATAAACCCTTTTTTTTTTGTTTCTTAATTAGAGTTGGCACTAAAGACAGTAACATTGTGCAGCTTCTAAGCATAGTCATGCAAGGTGTTCATTAAACCAAGGTCATAGCCTTATTGAGAGGCATGCTGAAACACAGCCATGGCTTAGCCCACACTAAATACGTCTGGATTTGCTCAAAGAAAGGTTGGGTTTTCCCAATCTGCCAAGACATGTTTCCATGGAATCTTATCCAGCCACGGGAGTAGGGGAAGACATTTGATTCACTTGATGATACCATGCATACAAATGTAAAAGTATTTGAATGATGTTCTTGATTCCCCGTCCCAATTACTTCCTTAAAGAACATACAATAGGAAATCATAGAATTTAAGTGGCACACAGTGTAGTATTAAAGAAAAAAGGTCATTGGATGCTAAAGCCTTAACTGATGAAAAGCGGAATAAATTCCAGAGACGAGAAACTCATCTGTTTATTCAATAATTCATCTTGAAGAAAAGCCACTGTCTGATAATGCAGTTCTTTCCAAGCTGTAATCAGAGCTCTTTAGGGGTCACTGAAGTGGAGTTGAGGCTGGGAGAGGGTGGGGCCATGCAAATTTCATGGACTCCAGTTCCACTGCAAACTCAGCAGCTCAAAGCTAATCCATTTTATATAAGGGGCTTCCAACAGTGAAGAAACTTTCACAGCGAAACTGAATTTGGAAACAACTGTCTTAGAAACTGATTATGGCCGTACTCATTGGCATTTACCATCTAACTGATATTCACAGGTATCAATTTAACCTTTACAACAGCCTATGTAGACTTACTATTGCCCTCTATCCATGATATAGGCTTAGAAAGGTTAAGTGACTTCCTTACTATCACCCAGTTGGTAAATGGCAAGGCTAAAATTTCAATGAGGTCTAACTTCCTTCAAAAGTGTTAATATCAACTAATTTTTTACATGACTTAAGCTTGATTGCAACAAAAATATACTAAAAGTATCTTTTAAAATATAAATAGTTGGGATATAGCTCAATGGTACAGTGTTTGCTAGCATGTGTGAAACCCTTTGATTCCTAGCACAAAACAAAACAAAATCTGCCATCTATCTCTCTATCTAAAATAAAATAAAGATTCTACTAAAAACAGTTATAAACACCTATATTGAGATTAATATAATCTCAGTTATTTTTGTTATAGGAGCTTTGTTTACAGTGTTATGTGATGGCTACTGATCCAAATTTGTCTAGCCATGTCTTCTGCCATGCTATCTATGAACCTGACCTTCTGTTTCCATAGAAAAGATTGATCATTGTGAAATAATAATTTCTTTTCACAAATGCACATTTTTTTATTTCTTCCTATATTTTCTCTCATCTTAATATCTTCTATTCATCTTTAAAGATCTAACTCCCTTACATTTCCTGACATCCCTGCCCCATTTTTCAGCATCTGTCTTGATAGCATGTTAAATTTAAAATATTCATTATATAAGTATATGCAAAAGAACATAATAAAACAATCTCTTTTTGTAGGGCAAAAGTTATATATGGTCCATACTTATGTACTTCAATGTATATCTAAATGGTTTCTAATCCTGGCCCATTCTTCTGTTTACCAGTAGGTAATGTCCCAGGAGATGATTGAAGGTTAATCTAATTCTCTCTATCTGGTCCATTCTGTAGCTGGTACCTCCCTCCATTCTTTGGGCTTCAGCATCAGGAAGGTTTTTGCCCCTAGATGCATGGAATATTTTCCCTCGTAGAATCACCGTTACTTCCTGCAGCTCTAACGGGAATACTAACTCAAAGGAAGCATTTGAACTTGCCAGAGACATTTGATATCTTTTTCCTTTCCCAATGATATTCACTCCTTTCCATAACTTATATTGCTCGACTTTTGTGTCTAACCTGCCATGTACTGAGCTTCTTTAGGGATGGAGACAAATAACCATCCATTTGCCTTACTTTTTTTTTTCTTTTATTATTCATATGTGCATACAAGGCTTGGGTCATTTCTCCCCCCTGCCCCCACCCCCTCCCTTACCACCCACTCCACCCCCTCCCTCTCCCCCCTACCCCCTCAATACCCAGCAGAAACTATTTTGCCCTTATTTCTAATTTTGTTGTAGAGAGAGTATAAACAATAATAGGAAGGAACAAGGGTTTTTGCTGGTTGAGATAAGGATAGCTATACAGGGCATTGACGCCCATTGATTTTCTGTGCGTGTGTGTTACCTTCTAGGTTAATTCTTTTTGATCTAACCTTTTCTCGAGTTCCTGGTCCCCTTTTCCTATTGGCCTCAGTTGCTTTTAAGGTATCTGCTTTAGTTTCTCTGCTTTAAGAGCAACAAATGCTAGCTAATTTTTTAGGTGTCTTACCTATCCTCACCTCTCCCTTGTGTGCTCTCGCTTTTATCATGTGCTCAAAGTCCAATCCCATTGTTGTGTTTGCCCTTGATCTAATGTCCACATATGAGGGAGAACATACGATTTTTGGTCTTTTGGGCCAGGCTAACTTCACTCAGAATGATGTTCTCCAATTCTATCCATTTACCAGTGAATGATAATATATCGTTCTTCATGGCTGCATAAAATTCCATTGTGTATAGATACCACATTTTCTTAATCCATTCGTCAGTGGTGGGGCATCTTGGCTGTTTCCATAACTTGGCTATTGTGAATAGTGCTGCAATAAACATGGGTGTGCAGGTGCTTCTGGAGTAACCTGTGTCGCATCCTTTGGGTATATCCCCAAGAGTGGTATTGCTGGATTATATGGTAGATCGATGTTTAGATTTTTAAGTAGCCTCCAAATTTTTTTCCAGAGTGGTTGTACTAGAATGTACACCAGCAGTGTAAGAGGGTTCCTTTTCCCCACATCCTCGCCAACACCTTGACCAGTCTTTCATGTTTTACTCTACTTTTTCCTATTTCTGAAGATCAAGTATTTGTTTTCCATGAGGTTACTTAATGTCTCAGGCTCTCCCAGGGTTCTTCGTGAAATATGAATCTGTCCATGAGTCCATTTAAAGAACAAAACAAGATTAATAATCTCAGGTTAATTGGAAACTCACCTTGTAATTAGACTGCATATGGACTGATTTTGAATTTAAGCAATCAATATATTTAGATAATGTTTATAAATCAATATAATTAACACTAAAGATGTAAGCAGAGATTCTTATTTTTATTTCTCCCTTCCCTAGATACTATCTGTTGCCATTTTTATTAAATATGACTAATATGCTATTAAATATAAATAGTAAATTTTGAATTAGGGACCAAACAATACCCAAAGGGTATTAGTTGTAATAAGGGGCTAATGGAGTTGGGAAAGTTTAATGTTAAATCCCCAAAATGAATTCTGTGTGGCTTTGGTATGATAAAGGAGGTATGAAATAATATTTTATCCCACAAATAGCTAGCTCGATTACCATATATGTATAATTGACTCTAACTTACTCAACTTCTTGCAACTTTTAAATGAAAATTACAACTGTATGTCTTTGATGGTTTGTGTATATAACTGTTTAAGTAAGTGGATTACATAAAATTATTTTTAGAGAGCTTCTTAAAAGTATAATTCTATGCCCATTTATACATTTTGCTTAGCAGATTTTAAAATGTGAATAAATCCAGCTTGGAGAATGAAAAGATGAGAGATATTTCATCAACAGCACTCTAAGTTTGTGTTTCAATAGGTTTGTAACATGTAGTAAGCACTTTGGAGTATCACAGTACAAGTGATATAGTATCATTAGGATTTATAGAAATCATTGAGATTATTAAAGAAGCCCTGTGTCATGCTTAATAACGAGGGTCTTAATAAATTGTTATTACTGTAAATGTTCCATTCGGTTAAGTTACCCACTACTTTCATTGCATCTGCTCAACTACTTTCATTGCATCTGCTCAAATAACCTGAAATAAGAAGCTGTACCAAGGTCACCTAAATGAAGGGTACCACAAGTGCAAATACTTCATAGGAAAAGCAAGAGTTGAGTCATAATGGGATTTCCCACATGCATAAACCCTTCTCCTGAACCCATTTGGGTGTCAACACATCATGAAAAAGCCATTAGCAATATAAACGCTTTATTACCTCTGAGTTCTTTGGAATAGAACAAAGTTCCTAGAAAGGATTTTTCTTTCATACCTGTTTTCTAAAGCACGAGAGGCACATATACAAATGGTCAAGATGTTCTGAAGGTTTTGGATAACTAAGTTGGGGTTCCTTGTGAATATGTACTCACTCTGATTTACTTCCCTTTCAACAGAGGGACAAATCTATTTCCCCAAATGAGTTTGTGGCTGCATCTATCGTCTCACTTTCATAGTTCATTTGATAATTCCATTGTTCATTTGTTTATTTATTCATTCATTTGGTCCAGATTGAGAATATATTATATCAGGCATGAAACCAGGCACTGAACAACACAGAACCAGGGAGACCCAAGGAAGTATTAATGATCTTCTGTAGAGAATCATCAAGAATTCATAGTCTTCATGAATCATCATTACGGACAATTTTGAGCCTAAAAAAATCATAATGGTAGAGAACTGAGAGCCTGTAGGGAATTTTCAAGGGAAGTTTTATAGAAGTTTGTGAAGTTCCTATACCTATAAAATATGTTTGTTGAATACTCAACCCCATGATCAGAAGGCAGAAGGGTAATATAATTTGGATTCTGATAGATATGTCTCCTTTTCTAGTTTCCCATAGCATACAAAGCAAGCTTAAGTTTAGAAAGAAATTTTCTGAGGATTTTTCCCCCTTTGTTCCTCTGCAATTCAGTCCCATGGGATGGATATAAATTATTAATAGTACATTCTTGCTACTAGATTCATATTATGGATCACTGGTGCCCAAACCACTAAAAGCCACTTCCCCTACACTTGTACTCCGTTAATAGTTCCCCAGTTTGTAGTTGTAATTCTGTGCCACAGGCACTAACCAGCATCTTTGAATCAGGAGCTGACAGTATGAGAAAGGTAGAAACAAAACCTAAAACCTCATCCGGAGGAACAACAGGGTCATTAGAACAAAGTAATAGTCCTCACCAACAATAAATAACATTTATTAAAAACAAAATCTATACAAAGCTCTTAGCTGGACACTCTTTCATACATTATTTCACTAAATGCTTTCTCTCACCTTATAATGTGGAAGTTATTTTTCCTATTTTATACATGAGAAAACCAGGCACAAATAGAGTAGTTTGTTTTATGTCACACAACTAGTAAGTGGATTTAAATGGAGATTTGTTAGATCTCAAACCTGAGTTCTTACTGCCTCACTTGAGTCTAAACCAACTGGTGGCCAAGCATGGAGCCACATGCACTGGCATTATAAATCAGAGCACAGAGAATACAAAATGGCAGATAGGAGAAGCTCTAGATTCCTCGAGAAGAAATTCAAATCCTGTCCATAGCATTTACTTCTTGTATTAGCTTAGAAGGTCTTCTGAGCTATGGTTTTCTTATTTATATACTGAGGTCCACAGTTGTACATAAATGCTTCTGGGATTCTTGTAAGATTAAAAGGAGGTAATACATATTGCATATGTTTCCTATTGGTTCTATAACAAATCACAAACTTAAGACTTAAAGAAACCCAAATAATTATCTTGTGATTCTGTAGTTCAGAAATCTGAAATGGGTCTTGCTGGCTAAAATCAAGATGTCTTCAGGGCTACATGTCTTCCAGAGGCTCTAAGGTAAAGTCTGATTTCGTGTCTTCTCTACTTTCTGGAAAATTTCTACATTCCCTTTCTCTTCCAAGCCAGCAATGATCTGTTGAATCTTCCCCCACATCTCATCACTCTAACCTTGACCCTTATTTTGCCTCCTACTTCTGCTTTTGTGGTTTCATTGTGATTTCATTGGACTCAACCAAATATTCTGTAAAACTCTCCCTATTTTAAAGTCACCTGACTAGCAGCATAATTCTTCTTTGCCATGTAACATAGCACATTCAGATTCTGGTCATTAGAGCATAGACATGTTTGAGGGAGAGAGAGAAGTGTTGTTCTGCCTACCTCAAATAAAAGTGTCTTGTCATTTTTAATAGCAATGTGTAATTTTGGATGTAATTATTACATTTTACTTTGTAGATAATATATGATAATCTGCCCAGATAATCTATACTCCTTGTGAAACTTAAATGATTCAAAACTTAAATAATTCAAACATACATGATATAAATATACATGTTTACTTATACCCATATATATATATATATATATACTTATAGTCATAAATTCTGCTTTTACCATATGTAGCTAAAAAATTTGTATGAATATTGAAAAGGAGATGTTGGGGGAGTAGGGACAAGAAAGAATAATGTGGGGTAAATATGATTTAAGTGTACATCATATGTATGTGTGAAAATATTCTAACAACACCCTTCACTGTATATTTAATATATGTCAATAAAAAAAAATAAAGAGTTTAGCATGTAGGAGAGTTTTATAATTTATTTTAAATCTACAAATATCAATTCATAAATATATTTTAAACTAAAATGGCAACATCCCATATATAAGTAATAATATATTACTTATATTCTTATATTGTTTTATAACTTGCACTTGTCAAATAGTTATTTCTCTCAATAAGTGTATCAGTACTTTATTCCTTCTCTATATTGTTTTTCTTTTTTATTTTAAAAAATTTATTAGTGTATAATATTTGTATAGGGGTATACATTGTGATATTTACATATGTGCTTATAATATATCTTAGATTTACTGCCTCCATTGATCTCCTCTTCCCCCTCCCCCATTTCTTAGAACAATTTCAGCAGGTTTTATTCTTCTATTTTTATATGTGAATACAAAGTACATCCGCCATATTCATTCTCATTTACCTTTTCCTTATGCTTAACCACCTCCCACTGATACCTGCCTCAGGAAAAGACCTATTTTACACTCCTGCTCTTCTTCATCTTTTTAAGTGTGTATTGACAGCCTAAGGGGGTTTCACCTTGGTACTTCAGGCCTGTATATATCATGCTTTTATCAAATTACCCCCCATTACTTACATAGTCTCTATCACCATGCTCCCCTAACATTCAACAGCTTATAGTACAGTAAATCAAACTATATTTATATATAGAAAGGTTGTTTCAATATTCTTCATTCCCTAACCTTTTCTTTCCCTCTTCTGTCTCCTGTAGTCCCCTCAGACAGACTTTCTAATGCAATTTTATGTATATATATATAGTGAGAGAACAAAATTGCATTTTATATATAGATAGATAGACAGATTGATAGATTGATAGTCAACCATGATTTTTTCTTTCTCATTGAGGTTTTGATATCTTATCTTCATTAAGGAGGTCTCTTATGCACTTAGATTGTGTTGCTTTATAATTGATCAGACAATTTTAGTTTTCTTATTTCTTACAGTACTTTCTTGAACTTATTTTGCACATGACATAAAATAAAGATGCAAATATATTTTGTATTATTGTGTAGTCACTTGTACAAACTGTAAACATTGTAGTATGAAGCCACTAGACCAAATCTTTGTCATATATTAAATTTTAACATGTACTTGGAACATCTGAATTTTCTATTCTGCTCTACTGATAAACTTTTCTATGTCTTTATCAAAGCTATATTTATATAGTAATGGCATTATCATATGTCTCTTTTTTGTGGTAGTGAGGCTTGAACTTTGGGACTTGAGATTGTGAGGCAGGCATTCTACCACTTGCACCATACCCTAGACCTTTTTACTTCAGTAAGTCTTCAAAAAGGGACTTCTGTTCATGCCTGGGCCTGTCTGGACCACCATCATTCTATTTATGCTTCCCAGGAATCTGGGAAGAGAGATGAACACCACCCACAGGTTTCATTCATTCAAATGGGGTTGTGTGAACTTTTCTTCCAGGCTGGCCTTAAATCTAAATCTTCTTGACCTCACCTACCAAGTAGCTAGGATTACAGGTGTCAGCAATCACTCTTAGGTAGTGTGCTTGATATCTGATAAAATGAGTTCATTCTCTTTCTTTCTGATACAATCCTTAACTAATCTTGAACATTCATTCTTCTACAAAGTCTTTGAGATTATTTTTGTCCAATTCAAAATAAGCCAAACAAAGCAAAAAAGAGGCAAGACAAGTAAATAATATACCAATATCCTGGAGAGTATCTACATGTAAGTGCATTAAATTGGTATATTTACTTTAGGGAAGGTATTTATTTCCCTCCTTTTTCTTTGTAATATAACCCTCAAATCTGAGGTGGGTGCACGGATACCTGGCATACAGCCTATATTTAATAACCTTTTTTTTTGGCCAATGATGAACTGTGTGCCAAGGTCTCACAATGTTCCCATTTCCCTTTGCTAGCATCTTGACTAGATAGGGTGAAGTGAGTGGTGAAAAAAAAAGCAGCTATGATTTTTAACTGAAACACTGTGACTGGCTCTGGAAATAAGGACCTTTATATATATATGTTCATTAATTGCCTCTTTTCCCTTTTTTCTCCTAATAGTTATTTAAAGAACTTAATAGTAGACCTTAGTCCAAATTTATGTCACTCTGTGATGATGCAGAAGCTGTTGGGAATTTATTTACACCCTCCAAATAATGAAGACATTTGTTACCTGCACAGGGGACAAAGATGCTTAAGTACACACATTGTGGGTTGTGTTAAATATGTCTTCTCTGCCCCTCCATATTCCACTGCATATTTTCCTTTCCAACAGCTGCTATGGGAGGCTGACAAGTTTGTAATGTACAAATAAACCTCTTTGACCTCTGATTTCCTGTTTGGTTCACTCTGCCGTGGACACTAACAGGAGACTGGGGAGAGAGAATATAACTGTGTTTATGTTCTTTAGATTCTCTCCATAATAGTTTGCCTTACATTAGGTACATCCTTCCACTGAAGTAAACATCTCCTGCCAGATAGCTCTTTCTACTCTCAAGTTCCAGGATCTTTTCTCTGTCCTTGCTAACATCAGTAAAGACTCCCTGCAGTTGCTAATCCTGGAAAGCCTTCCTATCCCTGTATGCGTTCCTAGTATCCATATATTTTACCTGGCCATTTTATCAAACCCTCTTTAATTATTCAGTTTCAATGTGCTATTTTTATTGCCATGTTCGTGACAATGTGCCCAATCTACCACACTGAACATTCACCTTCACCTGACCTTGATGTCTCCACATACAAGTTCCTGTATCTCAACCAAGTCCTGTTCTGGTGAGTGTAAGTTTTATGTGACCGAGTAACAAAGGAACAGAATCATTGCAAGAGAGTTCTCCAGGTGGCCTTGGACTAATACATTTCTCCTGTTTTTCTTGCTTTAAGTTCTTAAGAGTAACTGTAGAATGTGCTGGATATGTAACATCTTGAGTAAGGAGGGCCTGGCTGGAACAGCCTGGGATCTGCACTTATCCCCCAAACCTTAGAATCAGGATGTTCACCAATGGTGTAGCCCTGCAAGTCCTGTGACCCCAGAGTCCAAACATAAGGTAGTTTGCTCTTCCATGTTTCTTAACTATGGTACAAGAGGGGCATATATAGATGATATCTATCCTAGATAAGATATCCTGAATCTTAGATGCAGTGAGAGCCTTGACATCTATTGTTCTTTGCTACCTACCTGTAAGTAAGAAACCTGCACCATGTAACTTGAATATGTGTTTGCATGATTTTGGGGGGAGGGGTATTCTGTCTCACCAGATCAGGTAAGTTATTAATTACAGTGCACAGTGAATCTGCCTTTAGGAAAGCCAACACCTTAGCTGTCTTCTGCCTGTATCTCCATGCCTAGTGTCTCTCTGTTCTAATTTTTTCTAGAAAATCAGCCCCCCGTTTCCTATGAAGGTAATGCAGGCATGGCTGCCTAACTGCTCCAAGTAGTGTGGGCAAGCTGAATTTTTGCCTATTCTTTAGGATTTTTTTCTTTAATAAAAAAACTGATCTACCTGTTTGTTGCCCCCTCCAATGTTCCCAGTGTCCCTTGTTTCTCAGATTTTGAGACATTGTGTGAGAAAAACTTGTGCTTATTTATGTTCCAACTTATGATTATCTGCCCTGGTAACTTGTTTACTATCCCCTGCTCATAGATTTCTACTTCTTTTATTTTTCTTTAGAGTTACAGATGGGCCTTCGTTCTCTGAATGTTTTTGCTTCTGTGTCTACTGTGATTGTTGTTGGAGGATCAGAGGTATTCATGTAGAAAGAGGACATACATGTTTTTATTCTACCATGAAAACCAAAGGTCAGTGTTATGATAGATGGTTACTATCTATGCAGTCATGATAGATTGTTACTATCTATGGCATGGTATCTATGCAGGGAATCTGGGTTCTTATTTATAAAAGGAAAACTTAAATCCAGTATTTCTGAAGGAATAAGAGAGTTAGTGTGGTGCACAAGGACTAGTGAACCAGAATTTTCATAGATTACTTGTGCTCATTTGACAAGTGACCTGACGATTGCATTGCATAAAATCACCCAGGTATATCAATGAAAGCCCTTAGAGGTGCTGGAATGGAGATAAGATAGGTTTCTACCTCCAGATAATTCATGTCAGCAATAGATCTGCTAGCAGCATTTGTTTGGTCTAAAGCTACCTTTTTATTTAAACTTAAACTAATAAATACAAGAACCCAGCGACTTGAGTAAGATGCACAAACTAAATGGTATTTTGGGGCAAGAATTCCCATTAAGATGGCAAAAATGGGCTGAAATTTTTTGATAGTCTAATATAAATATATTATTAAGAAGCCAGTCTTTCATCATTGATAAAATGATGAAACATTTCTATTTATTGAAGATTATTTGAGTTTTTGGCTATGACATGTGGGAGATATTTAGGTGAGAAAGACACAGTAGACCTCAAGGAGATCACAGGGGCACTATTAACCAGACTACATAGGTTATCCTTTATTTTTAGTGTAAAGGTGGAGAAAATTGTGGTGAGGTTTTGAACTGAGCACTCTGGGTATCAAACCTGGCTGCATATTAAAAAATGGGGATCAAATACACTTGCATGCATGTTTGCAAGTGTGTAAGCACACATCAATGCCTCAAATCACCGCAGGACAATACAAGTAGACCTTGTGGGGAAATAAGCCTACACTCTGAAATTTTTTAGAATGTGTACACTAAAATTAGAGGTAACTTCAGAGGAATATATAGATCAGAGGAAAAATAGTTCTTTTTTATCTTTGTATTGATGATCATTTCATAAATTGTAGGAAAGCCATTGAGAAAACCCTCTACCCTTTGTCTAGGGATGAGGGTCATATGTGATTGATTTCTTGTCACAAAATCTCAGTATCCCACATAGAAAACCAAGTTTCCCACTTAAGAGCAAAGGTGCAGTCAATTATTATTGGAAAAATGTTCTCTGTGTCCAAAGGTAGAGTTTTCTTCCAACTTTAATCAAACCACCAATTGACATTCTCTCAGTTTAATCACAGGTTTCTATTTGAAGAAACCACTGCCAAGAATTAGTCTCCATGGCCATCGAACCCTTGTGAATGCCTCACCTCTAATGACACAGAAAGTGCTCATTCTCAATTCAAAGGCTTGTCTGCTCAGATCTCAGCTGCAAACCTAGGATGCAGTCTACCTGCAAAACATTGCTTAGAAAGGAAGTTATGAGGGCTCAACTAGCTCCTGTGAAGGTATTGAATTCAGTTCTTATTTTTAATCATATTTAAAGATGAAATCCTCTTTTTTTTATTCCTTATAATAAAATCCGTCTTTCATTCTCAAAGGCAAACTAAGGCAAGAACAAAACAGAATGTCATCAATTCCATTGACAGGGTACATGTAATACAAGTGTATTTCAGAATAATGGATATGAAAATGAACATACTTTTTTTTATTAGTGTGAATTGATTCTAAGAAAAATTCCCCTCATCTATTACCAGGGATACAAAGTTAGTTTAAATGATTCCATCTTACTCAGAAGTAGCTTCTGTCTGTCATTGTTCTTTTTCCTGACACAAACAGGCTTAATCTGTTTGTTATAACCATGGTAGACTCCAGTAGTTGGGCATAAACTGATCTAGTTCCTTTCTCTTTCACAAACCAGTGAACAAAGCCTTCTTCCTGATAAATTATTGCAAACTCTTCATTACCTATGACAATGAAGGAAACTAGAAGGACCAGATGGAGTTCTGGATCTCAAATGGGTTTTTCAGCATCAGATAAGGCAGGAGTAAAAAAAAAGGCAACTATGTTTGACTTGCAAATTTGTTATGAAATAAATATGAAATGCTTCAATGTTGGTTTAACCAGCCTGCCTTCCCTGAAATAACATTCCAAATTTATTTAGCTTCTTTCCTTCTTGAAGATTCTCAGAATTCTGTAAGTTATGGATAGAGATAATCCCTAGAGAAATAGGGAAAAGACAGCAAAAAGGGACTGTAAACATTGTCAGTTCTTCAGTGATGTTAGACACTATTTGAATTGTGGGATAATGACAGCACATTTTCCTCCAATATACCACTGAGACAATTTCCCAGGTTTTATGGCTGAATATTTGGCAAATGTCCTTATAAAAAAGGAAAGAAAAAGAGTCTCTAAAAACCATTTACTTCTGCAAATACTTTCTTTTAAAGTGATTACTAATTAAAGTTTTAAATTTTAATAAAGGGCTTTGAAAACATTTTGCACATTCTTGTTTTTCAATATGGCTAGAAGAATGCCTTTCTGGTAGTAGGCACATTCTAGCAGAGTCCCCACCAAGATAAAGAGTGGCCTTCTTGTTTTTCTCTTTTATTCTTTAGGAAGCTAAGAGAAAAATGCATCTTAAGTCTCTATTGATCCAAATTTACACCCAGTCTATGGGATTCAGGACTGAGTTTTGTGCTTTGCTCAAGTTGTATTGCAATGAGTTTTTTCTATAATAAGTTGCACCCTTATTTTCTTCCTTTCTTGTACTTGAAGATATTGGTCTGGATCCTTGGATCATTCTTCTTTTCTGATGCTCTGGGACACTCTAGGTAGAATTTCAGCAACTCCATCAATGCCAGTACTCTGTGACAGCATAGAGTTAATTTAGTTTTTTTTTTTACATTAAGTGTAATATTTACTTTATTGAAAATTTTGTATATGATATTGGTTTGTAATGCAATTTCATTTTTAATTTTTTTATAGTTTATACATTTATTCACATGTGTATACATTGTTTGGACCACCTGTCCTCCCTGTCCTGCTTCCCCTCCCCTCCACCTCCCTCACTTCTAGGCAGAACCTGTTCGGTCCTCTTCTCCAATTTTGTTGAAGAGAAGACATAAGCAATAATAAGAAAGACATAGCATTTTTGCTAGCTTGAGATGAATATAGCTATACAGAGAGATTCCTAGCATTGTTTCCATGCACATGCGTATTGCAACCCACATTGGTTCATCTCTACCTGACCTCTTCACTACTTCCCGGTCATCTTCCCATAGCGGCCTCTGTCAGTTTAAGATTGCTATATTAGCTCCTCTACAGTGGCTACATCAAACACTTTCAAGTTTTAGGTTTCCTTCCCTTTCCCTATTCCTCCTGTATGTGATCTTCCCTTAGTGTGTGCATTGCATGTGCAATACACATGCAATACCCATGTCCAATAATATTACTGCATTTGTTTTAAGTCTATAATCTGCATATGAAGAAGAACATGATTTTTGGCATTCTGATTCTGGTCAACTTCGCTTAAGATGATGTTCTCCAGTTCCACCCATTTGCTTGAGAATGATAAAATTTCATTCTTTGTGGCTGAGTAAAACTCCATTGTGTATAAATACCACATTTTCTTAATCCATTCATCGGTAGTGGGGCATCTTGGCTGTTTCTATAACTTGGCTATTGTGAATAGTGGTGCAATAAACATAGTTTGGTATTCTTTAATTCAATAATTTATTATATTTTACAACTTGGTGATATAATAATGAGAAAAATATTCTTTTACCTCTGAGTGCTTGCTCACCACCGGGCAAAAATGTAGCAAATTATTTTAATGAAATGATTTTGAAGAAGATCCATAAGGAGCCCATAAGCAAAGTAGCATAAAGATTCATAAGGAAACTATTCTTCTGACCAAGGGTATTTGCAGTTAACATTTCAGCTAGGCAATTAGAACACACATTTGGGTTGGATTATAGGAAAAATGTTTCTTGAGATGGGTAGCTGTTAGGATCTTCTATACTGATAGAAATTAGTTATTTTCTGAATTCTACATTTTCTTCCATGAACTCTTGAAAGGAAAGAGAGTAGCACAGAGAAGGCTGTTACCTGAAATGCCACTTTTTTTTAAAGAAAAAGGGCTTTAATAATCACAAGTCAGCCAATAATCAAGTACAAAGATGTGAGCAACTGAAATATTTGGTAGGGATATGTAGTAGAGGTTGATACAGAGCATCATTCTTTCATTTTACTTACGTCAAGGTTCATTTGTGAGGTCAGGTAGGACAGGCCAAGCTGCTGCAGCATCTGTCTTCTCATTCCTGCTGATCTACTCACCCAACACTATGTGTACACCTGCTCAAAGTAGACCCGGGGTTTGCCTATTGTCACTTACACTTCAATATGAATTAGTTTAATCATATATTTTGCTCAGAGCAAATTTTAATAGGAAAGAAGAAATAACATTTGCTAGGACTATGCAATTAAGTATATTTTTCCAAATAATCTAATAACCTCCTGAATTACGTATCTTTATTGAAAATGACTCTAGAGTTCAAACAAGCTATATTACTGGCTCCAATTAAACAAGTGAGTAACTGAGGCAGTACATATCTAATCTTTCTGAATGCAAATTAAATGCATTTGAAGAGGAGAAAACAGGAAGAAGAGGAAGAAGAAGGTGAAGAGGAGAAAAAAGGAGAGTGATATAAATACACAAAGACAAAGTAATTTTATATCATTTTAAGCCTCATGTCATAGATTGGCAATCACCAATCTGTGCTTTGGAGCATAGATTTATCCAGCATTTATCTTAATTTTGGAGACCATACATGTGTCATGAGAACATACAATACTCCTAGCAAAATGCCCTCTTATAAGAATACCTTGGACAAAATGACATAGGTGACATTTATTCCTATGGGATAGTACTGAAGTGAACTTATCACAGATTCTGTGTTAATTGCATGTGATGTAAGATTCACATTCTTGCTGAATCCAGACAGGGGAATAAACTTGAGTGATGAAGGCAAGACAAAGTGTAAAATAACAGAGAGCCAAAATTTCTACCTTGCTATCTTGATCTCTTCTTACTGAAACAAAAGAAACATTTGTGGATTTGTACTTCAGGGACTATGAAGATGCTATTGATTGTCTGAATTCTATCATTTAGTGTCTTGAACTTACCATTCAAGTACACTTAGATACTATGCAACTTCTCTGAAAGAAACTGAAGGTTGTTCTGAGCTGGGACACCAGTAACTCATGCCTGCAATACTAGCTACTTGGGAGACTGAAACTGGGAGGATTGAGGTTCCAGACCAGCCCAGGAAAACTATAGGCCTATCTCAACAGAAAAAAGCTGGGCATGGCGATGTATGCCTGTCATTCCAGATATAACATAAGAGGATCATGGTCAGGATGGTATGGGCAAAAAGCAAGACTTTATCTCCAAAATAATCAGAGCAAAAGGACTGCAGACATGGCTGAAGCCAGAGTGCCTGCCTAGCAAGTGTGAAGCCTTGAGTTTAAACCCTAGTACCACAAAAAAGATGCAGTTCTGAGAGATAAATTTTGAAGAAAATATTTATGAAAGCATTGTTCATCAGCTTATGATCATATTGTGGTGTATATATGTGTGTGTGTGTGTGTGTATGTATCTCTCTCTCTCTCTCTCTCTCTCTCTCTCTCTCTCTATATATATATATATATATCTATTAGTGCCACTTGAGACCCAGGTGATCATGCTATATAAATAAAATGAAGGCCAGTAGACAGGTTTGCCCAGGGTGTTGTGTGTGTGCTCCTAGTCATGTAGATAATTATTTTTCAGTGGCATCAGATTTGTTTGTATATTAAATTTACATTATTTTCATGCATAATAAACACATTTTTGAATCATAAGGTAAGGCTAAGTTCATTTTAAGTATTGGAAGTGTGTGAGTTGATAAAAAGTATTAAGTAAGTAGTGTTAATAGTATCAGATATGACAAAATTTGTGGTGGTATGTCAGTGAGGTATGGAAAGAAAATAAAATGCAAAGCAATACACAATGCAAGGTTAAGTAACTTAGAGTTTGTATATCTGATATCATATTTATACTCCCTCATTTAGAGCCTAGTATGTATTATATGTTCAACAAGTTTTCAATAGATTGATTTAAATAACTTTTTGTGAAGTCAAATTTAAGGCTGGATACAGTGATGCATGCCTGGAGCTAGAGAAAGGAACGTGGAGAGTTGGAAGCCAACCTGGGCTGCATAGTGTTCCCAACCATCCTGGGGTACTGCGGAAGACATTGTCTAAAAATAAAACTAAAAAACAAAGTCAAACTTACCTATTATGAGTTTGGAAGAATTATTTATTCCTTCTGTGTTCTCAAGCATTAATCTATAAAAAGAAAATGATAATTATAGTCCTCCAAACACACAGGGCTATTATAAATGCAAATACAATCATATAAATAAAAGTGTTTTGTACACTGATAAATATGCAAAGTCAAGTTAATTTTATATGGTTTTTAATCACATATCATAGATGGGTACATGGGTAAATTAATTACATTGCTCCTAGTGTTGAAGACCATAGGTGTGTGATAAAAGCATTTAATTCAATAGTTCTGGGGCATGTTAGACATTTCCATCTAAGTGCCACAAGAAGAGGAAATACATTACACAGCTTTGCTCATGCTGTGGTCTGGTGACTAGTGCCAATCCCTGGCATTTTATCAAACTGTAAGTGATCTTACAGTTTCAGAGAAAAAAGAACTTAAATTACTTGCATAAATGAATTCTACAAGTATGAAATATACAATTAGGTATGAGCATTAGATAGAGATGCTCCAGTGTTCATGGTGACGGGTATTAGAAAGGTTAATATTTGCCCATGTACTGCCAGGATCAAGCCAACCAACCAGTTAGCTTTAGTGTGAAAGATTAAAGATGACCACAGATTCTTTGTTACTTTTTTCATTAAAATGTGTACTCTAATGATAAAAGCGAGAGCACACAAGGGAGGGGTGAGGATAGGTAAGACACCTAAAAAACTAGCTAGCATTTGTTGCCCTTAACGCAGAGAAACTAAAGCAGATGCCTTAAAAGCAACTGAGGCCAATAGGAAAAGGGGACCAGGAACTAGAGAAAAGGTGAGATCAAAAAGAATTAACCTAGAAGGTAACACACACGCACAGGAAATCAATGTGAGTCAATGCCCTGTATAGCTATCCTTATCTCAACTAGCAAAAACCCTTGTTCCTTCCTATTATTGCTTATACTCTCTCTACAACAAAATTAGAAATAAGGGCAAAATAGTTTCTGCTGGGTATTGAGGGGGTAGGGGGGAGAGGGAGGGGGCAGAGTGGGTGGTAAGGGAGGGGCTGGGGGCAGGGGGGAGAAATGACCCAAGCCTTGTATGCACATATGAATAATAAAACAATAAAAAAATGTGTACTCTAATTCCCTTTGCCATAAGTCAGCATTGGCCTTATGGAATACTTTGACCAACAGAGGAGAGAGCGACAACCAACCAATTTCTAGGTCCAGTCTTTCAGAGACTATCAATCTCTACGTCTTATCTCCAAGAACAATTTTTTCTGGGAGTCTTGACTCACCCACCAGGTAACATCCTGACTTCCCTGTGATTGCCATTCTGTAGAAGCCACTGATAGACACACTGAACAAAGTCCCATGTGACCTCAGTCTTCCAGCCATTCCTGGATGTAATGTTGGCTTCAGACATGAAAATGAAGTTGTCTTGAATCCAGACCAGGCTTCCTGATGGCCAAATACAAAGGGAGCTAGCTAATAATACCCAGAACTGAAGAGTTCTCTAATCCTTGATATGTGATCCCCAAAACTGCTATGAAATTAGGAGGCTGTTTTATGGCGTACTGTGGGTAGTCTGCTATACAACAATTGATGACCAGAACACTGAGTTTGCAAGTAAAATTTCCTTAATCTCAGCTATAGTATATCCATATAATTCATGAGTTACATATATTTGCTAAAAAACTCATAATTGTTACTTTTGTGTTTCTTATATCCTTAATTCATACAAATCAATTAATGGATTGTGGATATCTAAAGGTAGTAAAATAGTAAATTTTTTGGCAACACTGGAATTTGAAGTCACCTTCATGTTTACTATGTAGTTCTCTATCACTTGAGCCATGCCCCCAAGCACTTCAAGGGTTTAGTTATTTTTCAGGTAGAATCTGGTTTTTTGCTTGGGGCTGGCTTTGGACCACAATCTTCCTAACTTTAGCCTCTTTACTAGCTGGCATTATAGGCATGAACTACCAATCCTGGCTTATTGACTGAGATGGTCTTCCTAATCTTTTGCTTAGGCTGACTTCAAACTATGACCCTCCTGATTTCCACCTCCTAAGTGAGCCACTACTTTAAATGGAAACATTACAACTCCAAAATTATCATTAAGATGGATATTGAAGAAAATTCAAGTGCAGACATAGAATACAATTTTTTAAGTACTAATACAAATGAGTCTGGGAATGCATATGCAACTAGAAAAAAGAGGTGAACTTGAAGTACCTAAGCAGATATTTAAGGATTCAGACTGGTGTGTTTACTACTAAGAAGTTTTGTCAGATGGTAGCATAAAATTTGCTGAGTCTTTTGTGTTATTTACTCTTTAGTAATCCAAATGAGTTTTTCTTTAATAGGTAGGTACAAAATAATGGTTTCAAGTAAAAATTGATGTCATTTAGGCATTATTCCTAATTGTTCTTTTCCTAACTAAAATGAGGTCTAGCACACATTGAAACAGATTATCACCTGATCCTTCACTAACAAGCTTTATTTCCTGCATGATATTATTCCTAAATTTCATTACAAGTGACAATAATGGATACCATAAAACACGATGTCATGTCAATTACTAAAGTGTGCATTTCTGACAAGGGAATAGAATTCTGGCCTTATATTCAAATAAAGTATCAAAGTTGAATTTACTACAATGCTTTGAGGAATGTGCACATGGAAAAGAGAAACTCAGCTTTGTTCTTCTTATCAGTGATAGCACAAGCTCCAGGGGAAAATACTTTTTGGATTAATTTATGATAGTTTTGTAAACCATGATGGAGACTACTACCCATGCCTCAGACCCAGCACTTACTATGCAGGTTGTAAACCAACTCTGTGTGGCGTATACTGCTACAAGAGTAAACGATGCTTTACTCACACAGAAATCTGGTGGTCAGAGATGTGGTTTCTGATGTATATTTAGGGTGGACACAAACTATTGGGAGTTAAGACTTTATCATGTCATTCAAACAAACATTTCACAATTTTGCCACAGTGACCCTGTAGGGAATGATGCCCAAATGTGAATTTAAAAATCAAGAGGAGACTGGAAGTATTTATTATTAATTCTGATAGACGAACAGAGAATAGTTTTATTATTTCGGTGACTTGATCAAATGATAATATATTCAAATCTTGCATGGTTTGAACTTATAACTTTACAGGGAAAACAAAGCAAAATTTTATGTTTGAGGTAATGTAAATACTTAAGGAGACTATCATATTGGAAACAATGTAGAGTAGATTTTGTTCACTAATTTCTTTAGTCATTAGAAATTAGAAATTGTTTATTCGTGGTATGGGAGAAAAGTCTCTATGATTTCCTCCCAAACTGAAACATTCAAAAATCTGACTTTTGCAAACAAATTCTTGTTTCGTCATGTGAGGGGGCACTAAAAATAGACTTCTTGGAAAAAATTCAAGGCCTGTTTCAAACCAAATATTCAGAACTACCTGTCAGTGACACCAAAATCTTGTTTCCATTTAAATGTCCTATAATTATGTTTTTTTCTTATTTAGTGTAAATATAATAAGCAAAGAACTGCACGTTGTCTGACCAAAGTATCATCTATTAACTATTGAGTCAGATGATCCTTTGGTGAAGGTTTGCAAACATGATAATAAAAATTTTCCATAATTTAAAACATTGCATTCTTTTTGTGAGACTAGTACATTTGGAAAAAGGCAAAATGTGGAAAGAGAGGCCAAAATATAGGAAAAGAGAGAGTCAGTGGTTACCAAGGAAAGAGTTGAGGGAGTACCTGAACACAAGGAGAAACATGAGGAATTTGGGGGATTCGAGAGATGCCATCCAACTTGTCTGTGGTTGTGATTACAGAATCTGTGAAAAAACACATAGAACTACATGCCAAAAGAGATCAGTACTACTACTACTGTAAATTTTAAAAAGATGCATCTATTTTAAAGGGAGACAAAATGAGCTTTTCAGATTACATTGAAAACTCACTAATTTACTTGAAATATTAAGAAACACTTTCCTTCTCTTACAATAGATTTTTAAAATGAATCCATCTTTCTATGCTTATTCAGACTATCATAAAGTCTACAGTTAGATAGAAGGGAATGAGAAAAAAACCAATAAAAACAGGAGTCATGTAACACATGGAGAGTCGGATAACACGCCTGCTTTGCCAAGGCAAAATCTACAACGCTATTCTCAACACTCACGCATCAGGTGCAAGTGAGCACATCTGGATTTAACAGCAGCCTGCTCCCAGAGAGACACCAAGACAGAGCAGATAAAGTATTCTGTTATTACACACGGCTTTACATTACAGTTGTCTGATGTTTCTTCTCAGAATCACATTTGCACTACTATACTCTATTTAAATGTATTTAACTTCCTTAGATAAAAGTCAGGAGACTAAATGATTAAAGTCTTTTTGTCAATTCTTCCTTTCTCAATGCTCCTCACATAAAAGAATATTTACTTAAAAAGTGCTTCAGGTACTAAAGCAATTGGTCATGCCTATGAATTATCTCTCTTACAGTTGAATTTAAAACATCCTTCGCAAGCAACCTAACAATTGCCAGAGAGAGGAATTTGCTTTGAAGAGACTGGGAGACTAAGAATTCTAAAGTTTGGATTCCAAATCTGTTACGTATGGGATGACCTTGGATGACAAAGATTATGATGATGACAATGACTTTGATAATTTCTTAGTCCCAAATCCAAGAAGATTGGGATTGAAGATATTGAATCCGAAAATAATGGACTCTGCTCAGTTCTATATACAGAATTACTAAGCACCAAAAAGACTGGGTTCTGGAAGTCGATACTCGTGACAACAATGCAACTTTGTGAATATTCTTAATGCCATGGAATCATACACCTAACAATGGCTAAATGGTAAACTTCATGTTATGTCTATTTTAAGATGATAATTTAAAAAAAAATGAAGACGGTAAAGGGAAAGAAGAAATTTAAACAAGCCTGACTTCCAGGTGGCCCTTTTCTATTCTTTATGAGAATTTATTCGGGATGGAACTAGAATCATGGCCAGCAAGTTGTTTGGCATGAGGAATTTGTCACACCTGAGAAGTCTGCCAAAAAAGCATCTCTATGCTTATTCTTCACATAACAGCCATATGGATGCCCAAACACTATTTCTACCTGTTAAGACAGTGCATTTGCCATGAAGACAGCCATATCCACCAGGCTTAATGTCCCAGCAAATAAGGTCTTCCTGATGCACAAATACTGAGCAATCACTCTTTATCACATCCTTGTTCTACATTAGAAAGCCTCATTTTGTTTGGGACTATACAGGAAGACCTTAGAATGTTCATTTATCTTTATGTTTGTTCATATTCAGGCATTGTTGAAATCCACAATGAAATATAACAACCACTACAGAATGAATTCCTTCTCCTTCCTGATATTTTCTTCTTTTTAAAGGGACTTTTATTATCATAGACCAGAGGTTTCTCATTATCTCTTCATTCTTTTCTAATAGAAGGAACTTAATCATTGTGTTTGCAAAGATAAATGAGGCATGTATGACACAGCCTCTTTCTCCTTCTTCTTAGAGGCAGCTTTCTCCACATAGATTATGTGTTGTCCTCTGCTTCTGCCTGTGACTTGATAAGTCTGTCTAGTTTCAGATTTAATATTAAGAATCACAGTAGGATTTTATCATCCCCTCATCTTCCCTACTTCACTTGCTTTATTTCCAGGCTTGTTTAAAGGCTAGTTAGATAAGAATGATGCTACTTACTGAGCCTATCAGAACACCTTAGCACCTGTTGCATGGATTGATGAGTCTGAAAAGAGAGATGATGAACAAAATGTGGACTCCCATAATATATGCAATGTAATTGAGGCTTCTTGCATGCTTAAACAAGTAAGTTGAACTTTGGAGATACTTCATTAAAACAAATTTAGTGTTCAGTAAATGACGAATAGGGCTTGTTCTTGAACAAAGGTACAAAAGCTTCAGCAAAAGCACAAGTCTCTGTAAGGATGGTCTTAGCCAAGGTTTGGGCCATACTGAATAAGAAATATATTTCATTTGCTTTATTATTGTAACAAAATATCTCAGATAGGCTACTTATGAAAAGAAGTTTATTTAGTTCACAGTATTAGAGATTCAGAGTTCAAGATTAGGAAGCCCCATCGGTTTGATCTCTGGTGAAGGTAGTGCCTGCCTCTCTGGATAATAGGTTAAGATAATAAATAGTTGACTTATTGAGGTGGGGGTGATATGTCTTCTCCATGCCCAGGGTCTCCTTTTGTGTGGAAGGCTTACCAGTAGCACACTACTCCACACTTCATTCATTCATTCCCAAGGAGAACAGACATCATTCCTTCCAATGGTTAGAAGAGCCTGAGCATAAGAAGCTATCACATCATTAGGGATTTTATCTCTTACATGATTGACTCTTTCCTCTTGCCCTAAGGACCACATATGGCCAGTAACCATTAAGTAGGATGATGTTGAATAGAGCCCCTAAACAATCCTTGATGGACTTGGGGCATGAATCCCTGTGTTTGGAAAGATTTGCTACCATAGCTGTAATGTAGCTTATCTTCCTTATTACAGAAAATAGTTGTTAGAAATTGTATGTTTTCATAACAAAAAATCTAAATTTTGCAGTATTGTTCTAAACACAGGAAATGGTGAATGGGGGAATTAATATTGGAGACTGGCAATATGATGAATCACATTATTCAGTAGCAAAATGTTTGGTAAAAGCATCAGCTGCAATAACCCCAAAGGCAGATAATGTATCCAATGGTTTCTTAGTGAATAATATTTTTAAAAAGGAACATAATAGAACCATGTATTGGTGTTTGCTGTATTTGAAAAGGTCCTGCAATCTCAGAAAAGTCTACTTTCCCCAAAAAAAGAAAAAAGGAAATACAGAAGGGACTTGTGGGATTGGAGGGGCAATTAGCTTTTCCTCCAAAAAAAAAAAGAGGAAAAATATAAGACAGAAGCCTCTCTAATGACATTAGTGCCCTTAAAAAGAAATGAAGAGACCAGAGAGAAATAAATTTTTGTGTTTAAGACCCCCCAGTGTATAGTATAGTATTTTTTATAGCAGCCTGAATTGACCAAAACATCTTCCTTGTATTTAAAAGAGTTTACTGTGGATAAACAAAAACAAGAGAATAATTATCAGTTTTATCAGTTAAGAGAGAAATACAGAATTGCAGTTCACATTACATTTTTTATCAAGATTTACATTTTTAAATGCATAACATAGACATGGTGCTCGTAGCAAAAAAAATAAGAGAAAAAGCTTCATAACTGGCTAAGATGTAATTTTCAAGAAGAATATAAAAATGTATTTGATTAGCTAATGAATGTTAATAGAAGGTTAGTGTTTTATAGGGTGGGGTAAAAGGCTCTTGATCCCTTTTTGCCTCTGTATTTTTAAAAAGAAAGCTCATTTCCATAACCTACCAAAGCAACCTCCCAACTAGTTTGGATATACAGTTGATTAGGAAATTTGTAAGTACTCACACCCTTGAAATGATCCTCTATCATCACATTTTCATATAGAACAGATTTAGCCTCAAATCTTTTCTCCAAATATGTTCACTTTGTAACCTTATTTGTAGCCTTATTTTCCAGGATAAGTTTACCTTGAATTGGTCTGGAGCCAGAATTTCTGATAGGTAAAGCCAGGCAACTAATGAAGTTAGTGCTTCAGCTGCACTCGTTCCTCAGGAAATAACCCCATTAGGTTACACCAGGTGGAGGGAGAGTCTTCAGCATAAAAGGGTTATGGAAAGAAATGCAATTAAATGGGTGGGTGAAGCACACTGTGTTCTAGAAGTTCTCAGTGTTGAAAATTTCTATTGTTTATACAACTTTGTCCTAGTGCTCTCTAAATAATGTATCTTTGACTATGCTTTTCATTGTTAATTAGAATAACATCTTTTGATCTTAACTCTTTTGCAGTGTACATCTGCATGAGGAATGAGACATGAGGATAGGACCAAATAGGTTTTATAATAGACTATTATATATTTGCTGTATTCTCATTAATATTCATATAAATCCTTTAAAGGACAAAAGGTCTTATATGTATTTCAATCCTAAAACGTTATGTGGTATATATCAGTAATTTGATCTTTCAGAAATGAAGTTACAAATATTAAAGGATCCTACTATTAAAAAGCATAGTCAATATAAAAAATTCTCTGATCATTAGGGAACAACTCAACTAAAGATGCTTACCATTCCATTTCAGGTTGTTTCCAATATTTAAGGCCATTTAGGTTATATGAGGGTAGATGAAGAAATATGCTTCTAGTCAAGTTCTTGATAATCTCTCATAATTACCTAATGTTGTTCATTTTTCCAAGACTCTTTTATATATATAAAGCCATCTGATTCTGGATATGATAGCCTGGGTTAGCTATTGCTAGCTTCACTTTTCACTTTTCATGTGAAAATGTTCAGACTCAAAATCATGGTCCAAATCACATTGCTATGAAATGACAGAGCTACAACTTCCAAGTTCCATGTTCTTTTCAAAAGAGCATTGCTCTGGGTTAGCTGTAGTCTGTGTTCATCAAACTCAATGTGCATTTCTGTTTGATTTTAAACAGAGGTCTGATGTCTCCTCTGTATGGAGAAGGCTAGAATAACTACCACATAGTCACTTAAAAGTATTCTATATTTAGTTCATATGGATTGATTTGCGAGGACTCATGGACTTAATTTTACTCTCTCCAAATAAAGCAGAGGAGATACTACACTATAATCAGAGAAATAATCACTGGCCTATCTGACTTATCCATATCCAACCTCAGTGAATCCCTGCGATTCATGATTTTGGGTCATAGAATGGGCACTGTCATATTCCAGCACTGGGGTGCAGTGAACCAATAAGGTCTTGAACTCTTATGCTCTGTTGTTCACAGCTGGCAGCCTAAATTCTTTGCTTTGACTTCTTGAAAAATGAAGCTTCTGAAGTGCTTCTCTTCCTGGTTTGATTCTTGTCCGCTCTGTCCTCCCTAGAGTTGGTACTGTCCCATAAAATCATGAGTAGATTAATGATATGAGCATTTCTGAGAAATGTGTTGTTAGGTAATTTTGTTGTGTGGACATGATAGCATATATTTATAAAATCTATGACATCACAAGATGATGTAGCACTGTGGGACCCTGTCTTAGTTGTCAGTTCTAACTTAAGCATTGTTATGCAGCACTGTAACTATAGTTATTTAATTCTGATTTTGTGTGTGTGTGTGTGTGTGTGTGTTTGTTGTTTTAAAATCTTAACTCTGTTACTTTTAACTTTTTGTTGGCATTGCTTTTTGATGCTCTGGATAAAAAGTATTGCTATATGGCTGAGTGTGATAGCTCAAGTCTGTAATCCAGGCTACTCAGGAAGCAGAGGACCACTGTTCAAGACCAGACTTGGCAAACTGTTCACAAAACCCCTTCTCACCTATAGAAATTAGGTGCAGTGGTACACACCTGTCATCCTAGCTACATGGGAAGTGTAAACAGGAGGATTGCTGTCCAGACTGTCCCAGGGAATACAGCAAAACCCTATCTTAAAAATAACCAAACCAAAAAAGACTGGTGTCATGGCTGAAACAGTACAGCATCCTCCTAGCAAACACAAAATAAAAATCTTAGTATCTCTCCAATCATTTCTTCATGTGTCACCCCAGCACCAAGAAGTGAACTGGAAAAAATGTGAAATATAAAACTTGGTATCTTCTACTCATACAAATAGAGAAATATGGGTCACAATGACCTGTTTAAATCTTCACTTAGATAAATGAGCAGATTTCAGAGGCCTAATTCAGCTCATATTAAATACAGTGTTCTCTGGCCTTTTGACAGAGCCATAGCTATCCAGCTGTTCGATTCCATTTTGGAAATGGCTGTCATTGCACCAGTGGATGGATTAACACTTTCTGTGTATATTTTGTTTTAAGATTGAGATGAAAGTGCTCTGTGTAAATGTAAGTTATTAACAACCATTTCCAGGATTAAGGACTTCCTAAATATAGGTTGATGCCAGATACGCTAATAGTTCTGAAGAAGCCATTACAGTTTATAGTGTCAGTGATCTGATGAGAGAATATAATAGGGACATCATCTTTCTGACCCAGCAAAATATGAGTTATACCTTCGATGAGATGGAATAAAAAGCATTACATTTATGTGATATCATAAGGTACAAAGAATGGTAAGAGAATGTTAGGTGACCTTGTGGATTCAGTGTATCTCTGTTCCCAGAGACAGTAAAGACAGATAAAGTTTCTGAAGCATTCCCAACGTATCTGGGAAGCTGCAGAAATAATTAAAATAATCATAGATCATAGTATGGTAGAATACAACCACAGCACTCACTAATAACCACACAAACAGAATTTCTTACAGTCCTAAGCTTTCTATCCAGCCATTATTTCTTTCTGTTTCAAATCATACTGCAAAAAATAGTCCCTTACTCCTCCAATTCTTAGTCTCAGAAGATTAGATACATAAACAACCATTTTGCATAATGAAAGACTGAAGTTTATTTGTATGAGTTGTATGTGTGTTTTTAAAATATCTTTGCATTCTTATATTTGCATGCGACTATCCACCCAGCAAACAGAATCTGCAAAGGAAGGGTTGATGAGGGGCTGTTTGTTATATTTTGGCCTCGACTGTGTTTGTTTTTTCTCCTTTGCTGTCACAGGTTTTCTTTTTGTTGCTATGAATCTTTTGTTGATTTCACTTTTGAGACTCGTGTCTGCATCTCTCTTGATCTGTTAGAGCTGTACCTCTGAAGATACCAGAGGGGAGTCACAATCAATATACTTAAGCAGCAGCACTGATGGGGAAATTAGGTCTTAGTAAGTGATTTGAAAGAAAATAAAGGAAAATAAACTTAAGGAGAAAAATCTTTCCTAAAGTTGTATGTTTCCTACTGCATTTGTATTTATTTCAACAGGGGCAAGAAATAGCAGTGAAATGCCCCGGAAGAGCAAATATGTTTTCTAAATAGAGGAGGTGACATCTTAGGTGCACACATCATAGTAAGAAGGGGTGAGAGCCTAGCAGTACCAATGTTTTTCCCAGTCATGTGGTACTATCGCCATCATTATAACACTGTTCCCCTTGATCTATCAAAACTATGCTTTTTGCTGAGGTTTATAAACACTTCCTTCTCTATAAACTCATTAGAAGCCCAAGACATCCGTGTAAGTTAAGAAGAGGTTATTATCTGTATCTTTTAAGTAAGAACATTAGGACACAAAGATATACAATTTGACCATGGTTATACAGTTCATAAATGGCAGAAAGAATGTCTGAATTCTAGCTTGCTTTCTGGAGCTCAAACTCATCAGCTCCATCTCTGGCTGCCTCCAAAGACAGTACATGGTTAAGAGCTGGTTCAGGCTCAGATGCTACCTGGCAATGTTGCCCTTCACCTAGGACATCTTAGCCAGCCATTATGGCCTTTCCTTAAACTTCTAAGTGCTATAGAAGCTACCACTGTAATCAACAGTAATATTCTGGAATAGAGAGTTTAAATTATTTTGAGGAGAAAGTGTGAATTAAAGGTACTAGGGTAAATGACCAAATGGTAAAACCAAGTCTATTGAAAAAAGATTATATGTCCGTTATGTGGAGCATATTCTGTCATTTCCATGCTGTCTCCTAAGTTTGTGTTGATCCAAGAGCCTCCTTGACTGCCATGAGAGGGAAAAACTAGCTATGCTCCCAGTGTAGCTTTTCCTATTAGGGTTATTTTCCAATTAGGAATGTTGCTGGAATCATAGTGGGAATCTTGGTAGCAGAGGAAACAATTGCTACCTTAGTATATCAGTGCTATAGAATAATCCTTCATCAATGCAGACATGCTGTACCATTTTATATGTGTCCATACGCACACACTCCTGCATGAACTTTCTAATCCCAGCAACATGGGAAGTATAGGTAGGGGGAGTATAGCTAGGAGTATCCCATGTCGCTGGGATTAGTTAGGACAGAAAATCCCTATAGTCTCCCCTCCACACTCCTTTCAGCAACTCAAGAGAACACTGAGTGCTGCTTGCATGATAGATAAAGGAGGCTGGGGTGTGGCTGAAGGCAGATGTCTGAGAGAGCAAAGGGAGATAATCCTGCCAATTAATATAAAGCAAATCAAATTCTAAATCTAGGTGGCCCTTAAACTCCTTCTTACTCATGTCTTGTAGTTATTATAAAGGAAAATCTAGACTTCCCTCTCTTTTATGCTTTTTCTTTTAAGTTTTAAAACAGGTATACATTTACAGACAAGTAACAAAAATGGTTGGGGAGTCCCTGTATACCTGTCACCTTGTTCTTCCTATTGCTAATATCTTATGTTAATATGGTAATTTTGTCACAAAAACCCACCATCGGTATACTGCCATTAACTAAAATGAAAAGTACATTCTGGTTCCACTCACTTTTTCCTGACATTTTGTGTTCAGGATCTTATCTAGGATGCAATGTTACATTTAGACAGACGTCTTATTTGTTTTGTCTGACCTGGGGCAGTGTCTCAGATGTGCCTTAATTTTGATGACTTTGAGAGGTTTTAGGTGTAATGTATTGTCAGATGTTTTTCTCATGGTTATACAGGGGTTCTAGGTTATGGAAAGCAAGCCAGAGTGGAGAAGGACCATTCAAATCATGTCACCTAAGGCTACACGCCATCAGCGTGACTTATCGTGGATGATGTCCACCTTCTTCACTTGGCAAGGTAATGCCTTCCAGAATTCTCCACTGGAAAGACTTTTTTTCCATCCTCTGTTTTTAGAGACAAGTCACTAATCACAGCCCATGTTCAAACTTGAGCATTTACATTCTACTTGCTGGGCATTACAGAATTGGTAAAAAAATACTCAAAATTTCTTCATTTTGAGGATATTCCTTTAAGAATTATTATAGTATAAGTCAACTGGGAAAAATTCCTCTGCTTTGGTTTATCAGAAATAATGCCTTGGCTTTGCTTTCAGTTTTGAAGTCTATCTTTGCAGAATATAGAATTCCCAAGGTTTTTATATGCATACAGTGTTGTAAATAGCTCATCCCATTCTACCCTGGCTGCCGTCACTCCCAGCGAGATGTCAGTGGTTGTTCTTGTCACTACTCTCTTATACGTAATGGCTGCTTCAAGACTTTCTCTTTATCCTTGATTTTTAGCAATTTGTCTATGTTGTACCAAGGTGTAGCTTTCTTTGCATTTCTTTAGATCAGTTTTCCTTTTTTTTTTTTTTCTGTATTTATAACCAAGCTTGGAATGTTTTTCATTATTATTCACTCAAGCACCTTTTCTTAAGCTCCATTTTTCTCCCTTCTTTCCTGGGATTTGATATTACAAATATCATCTGTAATATGATAGCATTATAAATATCACTACTTGACATTGTTCCATTTGTAACTTTGTAACAAAGGCTTTACCTTGTTTGTATTGCTGTTGGTATAGTGAAAGGTTGTGTGTAGAGGCATTTGTTTCCAGGTACATGTACTTCCATTTGGAGTTTTATTTGAGCTTTTTTTTTTTATACTAGAATTTGAACTCAGGGCCTTGCACTTACTAGGCATGGATTCTACACTTGAGCCCCAGCCCCAGCCCTTTAGTTATTTTTTAATAGGCTCTCACATTTTTGCCTAGGTCTGGCCTCAGATCCTGATTCCTCTATCTATACCTCCCATGTAGCTGGGATTATAGTTGAGAACCACCATGCCAAGCTAGTTGGTTCAGTTGGGGTCTTGATAATGTTTTCTCAGGCTGGCCTTGCACTTATCTCCACTTCCCAAGTAGCTAGGATTACAGGTATACACCAACACTGTAGGCCTTATATGATGGTCTTTTAAGTTTACTAATAGTCTATTATAGTGTTTCATTTGTTGCTAAACCAATTCTACTCTATATATTGACATTTTACTTTTTTAATTTCCATTTTTTTGTTAAATAGTTTTATTTATCTGCTGTGATTACATGCCTTTTCATGTATTAATTATGTCCATATTTCCATTTAAGGTATTGGGTACAGTTTTAAGACATCTTTTAAAGTCTGACCTGCTAATTTCAACATCTACATGATCTCTGTGTCTGAATATAATTTTCTTCCTGGTGATATGTTGCTTTTTTATTTCTCATGTCTAATAGTTATTTTGGGCATTATGCTTTTGAGAATAGATTGTCAATCTTGACCCTGTTGAGGTTTGGTTTTGGATTTTGTTGGAGTGGCTGTAGATGGGATTTATTCAAACAAGGCCTTTCTAGGGTGGCAATCAAAGGCCCAAAATACTTACTTAGCTTCTCACTTTGGCTGGTCAAACTCCAATGTCTTCAAGTGCTTTTTAACCTCCAGAATCTCAATCTAGCTCATAAGTCCTCAGTTCGTTCAGTTGTCTTCTGAAGGCTCTGCACAGTATTTCACAGTGTATATTCAACTTTATTATTTGTCCAAAAACCTCAGGAATGTCCTCTCTAGATTTCTGGAGACTAGTCTATATAGCTGCCTCTTGTCTGGTGCTCTGCTGCTCAAACTGCAACCTTCTCCGAAGTCCTGACTTGTTATGTCTTTCTCCTGGCTGACAAGACTGTGCTCTGTGCCTGCCCTCCACTTCCTGTGCTATGAGCTAGATATTGACTTCAGGCAGAAAGTCATGGCGAATTTGGTGCTCACATTCTGCATTCCAGTACTGTCTGCATTTCACTTCAGGAAATAATTATTTATATATTTTGTCTAGGTTTGTGGTTTGTTGAAATGGAATGATACGTATAATATCTATTATTTTATAATGACTGAAACTGGAAGTCACATATTTTGTAATTGTGAATCTTTCTATAAATTTGGTCAATGTCTCTATTCCAGCTGCTGCTTTAGAATATTTTCCTCTGAATCCATGTCCTTTTTCCTAATGCTTAGTACTTGTCAGCAGAAATGTAAGGTTTTGAGGATTCTGTATCATAAAGATAGGAAACTTATCACTATTAGAATATTTTTGATGAATGACTGCAGAAAAAAGTACAGTGTTTTCTACGTCACAAAACCTTAGCAACCAATGGAGGCAGACCAATACATAAATGCTGGGCCATTCGTAGATACCCAATTAGTTTTGGAAAAAAAATATGAGATTTTCAGTTAGGACACAGAGGAGGAACCAAAAGAGACAACTAAAAGCAACTCATTGCTTTTTTGCACAAGTCACTCCACTTCTATTTGAATTTCAGATTTTCATGTGATTGATATCAGGCTTCTAAAACAATGATTCTTACAGAATATGAAAATATGATTACTTAACTTTATTTTTTTTTTCTAAGCACACCTCGGGGTTTACCCCCAGCCTGCAATACACCCTTATACATGAATGGACTGGTGTTATTTTTAGTTCTTTTATAATTATGACTTGTATGTTCCCAGGAACTTCTTGGAAGAAAGGCAGCAATACTTGGTGCAAACATATTGGAACAGGATAAGACAAAGCCAGCAAATGACTTTTTTTTTATTCTAAGTAGTTTTAAGAATTCTGAACAAGGCACGATCTCCTCAAACCTGTCTTTTCCAGGAATATGTATATATTAAGAAATAACTGCTCCTTACTTAAGGGATAATGTGTGTACAAGTGCTTTTAAGTTGTAAAATGTGATTTAGAATATAGCTAAATTGGGTACTTATGTGATATGATCTAACATAAAAAAAGTGTCAACACATATCTCTTGCTAGATAATAATTCCTAAATGTCCCATCACTTAACTTTTTCCTTTTGTTTCAGATATTGAATTCCAAGAGCCCCACCTGGAGTTGTATGATGATTTAGTTTGTGTAACTACCTTTGCTCACTGAACAGTGAACTGAGGAGAATGGAAGTAGAAAAGTAAACTCTTGATAGGAGAAGGGATTGGGAAGTTCTGTAGAATGGTGCCCCATTGACACAAAGAGGCCTAGAATGGAGAAATGGTCTGAGAAGTAAGTTAAAACATAAAAACATTTAGCAAAGTGGAAAATTGAAAGAAAGGAAGGATCTGGAAGGAAGCACTGCCCTGTGCACTTAGCTTTCTAGAACTTTTCACAGCACTCAGTGCTTCAGTCTTTGTAATACCCACATGTAAAAGGCAATGGCTTACAAAAGAAAAGAGATTAGAGAGTATTAGAGGTAACCTAATTTTGGTTTGAAGATTAACATACCAAATTTTCTTCTAGCAATTAGCCAAAGGTCATAACACCACTTGTTTTCCCAGATAGATTTTGTCAGTACTTAAGATCCGAGCTCCAGGGCCCTCGCTCTTGGCCCTTTGTTCTTTCCACCTCTTGAGGAAACTTTTTATTTCTCTATTTGTGGGTACTGTGAGTAAGGACTAGGTCTGCCTACAGTTACGGAACTAACCACACAGGCAGAATTAAATCTCTGCCAAGATTTCTAAATGCTCCTACTGTCAGAGTTTCCACATGACTTTAAGGATGGTCCAGTAAAGTGTGAACAGAAATACAGGTGTATGTGCCTATCTACAGACAGCAGTCTGTCCATACAGTGTGTTTCATTGTCCTCCATAATCTTGTTACTTCTCAAGGTAGTGAATGGATTGATACATAACACTTATTTTAAAATGAAAACATGGAGCTCTTTCCATTTCAAAAATAAATACATGTTGGAAAACTGTCTTCTGGTTTGAGTCATTGCCAAAGCCTGTGATTTCCCAGATTGCACAAACAGTATAGCTAGCACCCATAGGAGGTTCTGCACTCGAAACCCTGTGGAATAATTTGCTGCACATGTGAGAAACTGGGGACATGGAGTGGAAATTCAGCAATTCGGATTCATCTTTTCCATGTCTAAAAGTAAGGTGATATAGGAATCACTCCCAACTCATTATACTCATGTTTCTAAAGAGAGAATAATGAAATCCCAAAACACCTGCTCCTTTTTATGAGTGAGGAAGACACATAATTTGTACAAAAGCTACAAGGGATTCGGGGTCCCGTGGTCAGAGTTCCTACAGGGACTTGTACTGTTGCAATGGAAAAAAAAATATGTCAGGGAAATATCTTGAAGAACTGAGTCTCTCACTTTTCAAAAAGAATGAAACAATAGAATTATTCATAATAAGCTGTCAGGACGTGTGTCTTTTATTGGGTATGACACTCACACTCAGCTATACAAACATAGATGTGTATACATACTTACTCAGAAGCTTATCCTGTAAAAAACTGGGAGAAGTTCCCCAAGTTGCTGCCATGTCAGCCACTAGTACCATCAAGTATTTTTAATCTCTTTTCTGAGCACAACTCAGATATTCAACAGCTGGGAATAAATAAGCAATATAAATCTCTATTTCTCGGGAGCAGAAATCAAGTCTATACCTTTCAGATAACTTAATAACCTCTAGCATCAGTAATAAATATCCAGCTTTCTGTATAAATTACATTGGGTCTTGGAATATTGTACTCAGCCCTGAATTATTTGTTTCATATATCGTATCTCCAGGTATACAAATTAAAAAGAAATGCTTTGGAATGTGATTAATGATTGGAGGGATGCGTATGTTACCAGTGTAACTCTGAGAAGTAAGCGTTCTCTGTCAGTTTTCTTGTTCTTTGCTATCATTGCATTTAAATAAATAAATGCTCTAGAATTTCAGAATTAGGGGTGCCAATGTCCAGCTAGTTACCCTAATGTTGAAACAGTTTAATCTTGCCCTGGACTGGAAGGGATGAACAATGAGTGGTCACAGACTCTCACTGAGGATCCAGAATCAGAGACAAATGTGGCAAAATTCTGCCAGATCCATGCCTCAGGTTCAGTTGTGGCACTTTGTTTATGCTGCATGGCCAATCTGATCTCTTTATCTGTCATGAAGGTGAATGCTGATCTCCACAGTCTTGCCAAGGTCAGAGTCGATCTTAATCAAGTCTATTGTTCCACCCTCAGTCTGCCCTAAATCATATGTCATTTCAAAGTAGAGATGGTAGGTGGGCCTACTTCTCACAAGAGTGTTGAAAAACTGAAATGGATTGTTACTGTAAAATCAATAAACTTAGACACTGACTAAATGAATCCCCTATATTCTAGGAGAAATCCATGAAGATTATTCAGGCATCTCATTCATTACCAGTTTATTTAAAATCAGAACATATTTTCAAACAGTTCATATCTCCTGGGCAGAGCAATAAACTCATATGTGCCTGTACATAGACCTGTGCATAAAAGAAAACACCCACAGCTAAAGATGCATTGCAACCTCTCCAAAAAAAAAAAAAAAGAGTCACTGTTGCCCTGAGTCAAACAGTATTAAATTCTCCATGTTAGTATTTTAGAAAACACATGAAAGGTGCTTGAGAGAATATTAATCTATGTCATATATATGTATACACATACAAGTTGAATTCGATGTAAATTTTTCTCGTGGTTTTACTTATTTGTTTATTGGTAGGTGTTCAATAAGGCTAAGAGGGTTAGTCTTGTTTTGTAGATAGATGACAAGACAGATAATTTCTGCATGGTGCACGGCACATATTGATATTTCAGATTTGCAACATGACAGTAACAGTCTGTGGCTTAAGTCAGCCCTGTCTGGCTATGACGATGCCAGGCACTTTGAAGGAGCAGACCTGTCAGGGGCTTATTTGAATAATCCCCTAGAAACCATCTGGAAGGAGGGAAAAATACAGTATTGTGTTTTGTTTTTCTTGCACTGTCCCCTGAGCTCATCATGGTATTTGGGATAGACATAGTTTAAGAGAAGTAAGTTGTCTTTTTCTTATCTTTGTACCATATTAGAACACAAATGTACTCTTTCAAGAACCTCTTACAGTTTTGTGCCTTAAGCTATGGCTTTAGGAAGACAACTGGAATGTTTAGTTACAGATGTCATAGTAATGGTCATTTCACAATCTCACAATTTTTTGTAACACAGGATTTGAAATAAAGAAGCAGATTAGGACCAGAGGAGACCCACATGAGTTACAGTTTGGTCACTAATTTTTGAAGTCATTAACCATCTGGAGCTTGGATTATATATGTCCATTTACTGGCATTATCAATAAGAAAACCAAGGCTCATTTTGATTTCTCTTCTTTTAAGGTCTTCATATCCCTCACAATGTGACTTAGAGTGGTTAACATGCAACAGATTGATTAGTAATATTACTACAAAATCTTAAAATGATTTTTAAGACTGCCTTTTTGTCCTAATAGATATGACAAAAACATAATATCCTGTGATTTGATGAGTCTTATATAATGTCAATATTTAATACTGTATTATAACTTACTTTTTAAAACTTATATGATTAATTTAACTAACCCCTGTCTCAGTTTTAACTCTAAATTGTTTATTGAAATAGTTCCAACTTTAGAGTTACTGTGGAGTTGAATGATTCATACTTTCAAAGCAAATAAAATAGAACTTTAAATTCAGAAATACTTTAACAAATATTAATTCTTTGTACCATTTATAAAAGCATAAAAGCACAATTCTCATTAGGTTGCCTAAAGAATGCTGCTTCATTTGCGAGCTAACATTTTAGCAACTACCAAAATATATTCCAAAGTGGATGAAACAATTTACATTTCCACAATTAGGGCTTTAGGGTTCCCTCTTCTTGACATCCTAACACCAATCATCTGTTTTTTTTTTTTTTTTACAGTAGCCATTCCACTGGGTGTGAAGTTTCACCTTATTGTGGTTTTGATTTACCTTTCTCCAATAATTAGTGATCTTGAGCATTTTTTCATGTGCCTTTCATATATATTAAAAAAATTTCTGTTCAAATCTTCTTTCCATTTTACATGGAGTTACTTAGTCTTAAACCTTTGTATATTCTGAATATGAGATCGTCATCAAATGTAAGATATGTACCTATTTTGCCTTACTTTATATTGTCTTTTGAAATACAAAAGTATTTAATTTTGATTGTCCTATTCACTTATTTTTTGATTGCTTTACTTTACATATAATAGGTAACAAATTATCACCTAATCCAACATCAAAGATCAATATCAAAGAGTTATCCCTTTAATTTTTTTTTAGATTTTTATAATTTCATTTATGTTTTTGATCAATTATGAGTTAATTTTGGAATATGGTATGAAGCAGTAGTCTAAATTTATTCTTTCACATGTAGGTGTCCAATGATCTTAGCACTGCTTGTTGTAAAAACTATTTTATTCCTTTCTTGGTGCAAGTGTCAAAAATCAATTGAATATAAATATATGTCTGAATTTATAAATTCTCAATTCTGTTCCCTCAATCTATGTAAGTAGACTAATGTAAGCACAAACCTTGCTTGCTATAGATTTATAGGCAATTTCAAAATAAGAAAACATATGTCCCTTAAATTTGTTATTTTTTCAAGATTATTTTGATTATTGAATCTCTTACATCTACACATGAATTTTAGATTCATTAGTTAATATCTGTAAAAGCTTCAATAAGAATTTTGATAGGATACATTTGAAAATATAGATTGATTTGTAGAGTATTTCATCTTGTCAACATTAATTTTCTAATCCATGAATATGGGATACCTTTCCACTTATTTGCATCTACTTAGATTTCTTTCATTAATATTTTATAATTTTCAGTGAATAGATTTTACATTTCTTCTTAAAAATTCTTCTTATTTATATTGTAACAGTAATTAAAAATTTTTTATTTTCAGATTGTTTACTGTTACTCTATAGAAATCTTGCTGAATTGTTTTTTAGGGCTAGAAATCTTTTGGTGAGTTTCTTAGAATTGTGTTTATTCAAGATCATATCAACTGCAAAGAAAGATAATTTTACTTCTTCCTTCCAAAATGATACTTTTTATTTCTGATCTTCCTTAATTTCCCTCACTACAACCTTCATTATAGTGTTGACCAGAGGGTCAGAATGGAAACGTTGCTTTGTCCTGTTTCTTTGGGAGAAAGCTTAGAGTTTTTTGAGACTTTTGGGATGATCATGCCTTTTTTCCCTTTATCTTTTTAATAAAATACATTACACGGATTAATATTTTTGACCCAACTTCTCACACTTTGGATAAATCTTGCTTAGCCATTTTTCTGGATTAGGTTTGTTAGCATTGTGGTAAGAATTTCTTTTACTCTTTATTATTGGTAATAATTGTACTGGGGAAAATATTGTGACATTTACTAAAGTTCTTACAAAATATCATTGCTTAATTTACCCTTCCATCATTCTCCTTTATCCCTCTTCCCCTCGATTCTTGGAATAGTTTATTAAGAGTTTTTGATCAATAATCATAAGAGATATTGGCCTGAGATGTTTTCATGATCTCTTTGGTTTTGTTATTAGTGTAATTCTGATCTCAGAATTGGGAAGTGTTTCCTTCACTTCTCTTTTTTCCTTTTTGGAAGGATTTGTAACAGATTGTAGTTAAGGGTTCTTCAAACATTTGATAATAGTTCATCAATGAAACCATCTGTTCCTGGGCTTTTCTTTGTAGAAAGTATTTTGGTTATTAGATAGTTCTATTTGTGTTATAGATTTATTCACCTTTTCTGTTTATTTTTGAGTCAGTGTCAAGAATTTGTATCTTTTTAGCAATTTTCTCCTATCCTTTAGATTACTTAATGTGTTGGCATTAATTATGCATCATGTTTCTTTATAATCTTTGTCTCTTTCATCTCTTTTCTTATAAATCTACAAGGGGGGGTGTGCCAGTCTTGGAGATAGCATGATAGCAGGATGATGTGCAGAGCAAATAGAACAAGTTCCTATTCCACTTCCATATTCCAAAACCTCCATGTAACATATGATCCTGGGGTACAGCATGCATCTATCTCTGTGTTCCAAAAACTCCGTTTAACATATGATATTGGGGTACAGGATATATTAGACATTAAATTGATAAGAACAGATACTACACTTGATCTTAGCCAAAAAGGGAAGAAACGGTCTCTCCTTGGTGATTTTAACAATTTGAGTCTTTATTTCTTTTTTTTGTTTGGGCAAAAAAATTATCCATTTGATTGATCTTTTAAATGAGTTCACTTTTAGCTTCACTGATTTTTAAGGTTGCTTTTTAAAATTCTCAATCTGACTTAATCTCACTTTTATTGTTATTTTCTATCATTTTGCCTTGTAAATTAGACAAGTGAAAAAAAAACAGTAAAAAATAAAAACACATTCATACTTTTTTAGATGTACCTATGCAGGTACTTTTAGTAACATTCTTCATTTCCTCATGTTGATTATAGTTATTCCCTAGTGTTATATCTGTTCAGCCTGAAAAAAATCCCTTTAGTTTGTTATTGAGCTAGCATCCTAGCAAATATCTTAGTGTCCTTTCATTTTTGAAGAACAGTTTTCCTGGATACAGAATTGTTGATTGATCATCTTTCTTTCAGCATTTGTGTACATAATCCACTTGCCTACTGGCTTATCTGCTGAGAAATCAGCTGCTGGTCCTTTTGAGGATCCCTGAATAAGATGGGTCACTTCTCTCTTGCCACTCTGGAGAGTGTTTATCTGTCTTTGGGAAGTTTGATTATGATGTGTCTTAGTGTGAAGTTATTTATACTACTTAGATTTGTTGAACTTTTTTGGATTTGCAGGTTAATGTTTCTCCTCAAATTTTGGAAGTTTTTAGTGATTATTTCCCCAATTTTTCTTTCTACCCCTTTTATTATCGCTTTTCTGGGACTCTTAATTATGCTTGTGTTGGTATGCTGACGGTATCCAAAAGATTTCTGAAACCCTGTTCATTTCTCTTCACCTTTCTTTCTTTTCTTCAGACTCAATAATCTTAACTGGCTGATTTTTTTTGTTTCTGAGACAAGGTTTCACTATGTAGCCCCGGTTGGCCTCAAACTCATGATCCTCCTGCCTCTGCCTTTTGAGGCTGGGACACCATCATTGCATCAGGAATGATGCACCATCATTCTTGGTTTTAAGTGACTGATCTTTAAGTTTGCTGTTTCTTTCTTTTACTGTTCAAATCTTCTGTTGAGTGTCTCTAGTGAATTTTTCATAGCAGTTATTAAACTTTTAAATGCAAGAATTTCATATTTTCCCTTATGTTTATCACTAAAAAAAGAATCTCTATTTGACTTTTTACAATAATTTCTGTCTTTATTTGTATTCTGCATAAAGCGAGGCATCATTATATATTTCTTCTGTACTTTCAACATAGTTTTCAGTAGTTGTTTTTAATATTTTATTTTAGTTTTGATTAAAGGTACTAAATGTACATAATAATAGAGTCCAGGGTGATATTTCAATACATCCATACAACATGCACTGGTCAAATTCAGTCTCTTTTTGTCAACCCTCCTCCCCTTCCTAAACCCTAGGAACCCCTATTCTACATTTAATCATCATTAATGTTTTTTACCTTCCACATATGAAAGACAACATACAGTATTTGTTTTTCAGTGTCTGGGTTAGTTCACTTACCATAATGTCTTCCAGTTTTGTCCATTTTATTGCAAATGATAGGATTTAGTTCTTCTTTATGACTGACAAACTCCATTGTGTGTATGTATCATATTTTCTCTCTCTCTCCTCTCTCTGTTGGTAGTTCTGGGGTTTGAACTCAGGGCTTCATGCTTTGCTCTGCAAGCTCTCTATCACTGGAGCCACTCCACAAGTGCTGTCTTTATTTTTTTGACAAGATCTCAATATGTATTCCAGGGTGATCCCAAACTCATGATTCTCCTACCTCAGCCTCCTGAATCCTGGGATTAGAGGTATGAATCACCATACTCAATTCCTATACAATATTTTCTTTATCCATTAATTTATTGATGAGTACCTAGGTGCACATCTTGGCTACTGTGACTAGTTCTGAAATAAATATGAGTGTGCCTCATCCCTTTGGTATGAGGATTTAATTTTCTTTGGAAGTATATCCAGAAATGGGATAGCTGAATGATAGGGTAGTTTTACTTTTAGTTTTTTGAGGAACTTCAAAACTATTCTCCTAATGGTTATACTAATTTACATTCCCACCAACTGTGTATGAGAGTTCCTTTTTCTCCATATCATTGCTAGCATTTAAGAAAAAACAATAGCCATTCTAATCAGGGTACAATGATAGATATTGTATTGTTGTTTTGATTCAAATTTCCTTGATGGCAATGGTATTGAGCAGTTTTGCATATATGTACTTGCATTATTTCTTCTTTAGAGAAGTGTCTATTTAGATCAGTTGCCATTTTTAACTGGGTTGTTTGTTTTTTTGTTAAGTTTTTTGAGGTCTTATATATTCTGGGTATTAATCCTTTGTTAAATGAATAGTTGGCAAATATTTTCTCCCACTCTGTGAATTGTCTCTTCATTCTATTGATTGTTTCCTTTGCTGTGCAGAAGCCTTTTAGTTCTTGAATATATTTGAATAGCAGTTTAAAAAAATCTCTGTCTAACATGTTTAAAGTCTGAAGATTCTTATAGAAAGTGTTTCTATTAACATATTTTTCTCCCAGTGTTTCAGCTGTACTTTTTGTGTCTTTATATGTGTCATAAATTTTAATATAAATTTCATATTTAAAAACATTGTAACAGTGAATGTTAGAAATCAGATTCTTCATACCCTCCTCACTCTTAGTATATGTTAGTGTTGCTGTATAGTGTTGTTTCTTTATTCAGTAATTTTCTGTTTCTGTAGTGTTCATTGTCAGATATAGACTTTGAAGTCTAAATGATTGAACAGAGATCACTTAAGTTCCTGGAACCAGAAAGTTTCTCAGTCGTTGCTAATGTGTGTGTTGTCACATGTCTTCAACACTGAGCCTAATAGTATACAAGTGAGTCTGTAATCATTTTTACTTCATGTTTGTATAAAGCTTCAAGTTTACCTAGATGTGAAAGTTTACATCCTTCTCTTAGGATTGTGTACAAGTCCTACACGTGCACATAGCCTTCCATAGTCTTCTAGGAATATGTCATAACTTTTCTAAGTTCCCTATAGACATCTCATTCCTTAACTTTCCCTTTTATTTTATTATTATTTTTTTCATGGTATGTATAGTCTGTAATTTATTTTTTTTTCATTTTTCTTTTATTATTCATATGTGCATACAAGGCTTGGTTCATTTCTCCCCCCTGCCCCCACTCCCTCCCTTACTACCCACTCCGCCCCCTCCCTCTCCCCCCCCAATACCCAGCAGAAACTATTTTGCCCTTATTTCTAATTTTGTTGTAGACAGAGTATAAGCAATAATAGGAAGGAACAAGGGTTTTTGCTGGTTGAGATAAGGATAGCTATACAGGGCATTGACTCACATTGATTTCCTGTACGTGGGTGTTACCTTCTAGGTTAATTCTTTTTGATCTAACCTTTTCTCTAGTACCTGTTCCCCTTTTAAACTTCTAAGGTAGTCTATTATTTGCCCATTATAATTCTCCGCTTCAAGCAGCTGCAACATTAAATGACTTCCTCTGATTGTTTTTGATAAATGCATGGAGGAAAAAGACTTTTCACATAGGTAAGCTATGTGCTATGTTGAATAAACAAAGCCTGGTGAGTGGGATCTTCAGGGAATCATCGTTGAGTTTTTTTAATTTTAGTTGCATTTTTAAATTCTAAATTTTCATTTGATATTTCCTTATATCTTCCATTTCTTTGCTAAGACTTTAGATCATTCTCTTTTCAGTATGCCCATAATTTGTTATTGAGGCATTTTTATGGTAGCTGTTTAAAAAATCTTCATCAGAAATTCAAGCATCTCGGTCATGTCAGCATTGGCATCTGTTATAGGCTGAATTGTGCCCTCCTAAAATATTTATATGTTGTAGTCTTAACCCTGACCCCCATACCTCAGAATGTGACTGTATTTGGAAATGGGGACTTTAAAAGGGTAGTTAAGGTAAAGTCGTCTAATATGATTGTGTCCTATAAGAAGTGGTGAGTAGCACATGGACTTGCACAGGGAGAAGATCATGTGAAGACACTAAAAAATGACAGCCATATACAAAAAAAAAGAGGGAAGAGTCAGAATGTTACTAACCCTACTGATAGCTTGATCTTATACTTCTAGCTTCTAGAACTGTGAGAAAAGATATTTCTATTTAATAAATCAGTTTTTGGCATTTGATATGGTAAGTGAATATGGCTTCTGTTGATAGCTTTTTTATTTTTTATCCATTTGCTGTCTTCCTAGTTCTTACTATGATGGTATTTTGTTCTTGTTGTTATGAGAGTCTAGACCTCATTTAAGGTTTGGTTTTAGCTGATAGAGTTCTAGCAGCAGATGGGGGAGGAAGCCACTTCAGTGCTAGGTGGATGTAGAACTCAATGATTTTCATTTATCCTCCCTCAGTTAAAGGGAAGTTACTTTTCTTTAATTGTTGTCTGGCATGTGAATTCTGACTACCCAGAAGTTCTCTCCTAGAAATTTTCTGAGGGTGTAAGTGCCTCATTACTAGTCTTCATTAAGATTTCCTCATTTCTGCCAGGTGATGGTAAAGTCTTGTCTCTGCTATGTCTCCTTCGACACAACCTGAGCAAGAACTTGAGGGTTGTCTTGTACTCTGTTGTTCCATGTGATAGTAGAAGTCCAAGTTTGTTTCAGGGTAGCCCTGACACTGCAGTGGTGGGGCCCTTGTTGCCATCTAACAGGGATCAAGTTTCCAACTCCCTGTTCAGTCTTTCTTTACCACCATGAGGGTGGTGTTTGAGGTACCTCATAGTTTGGTAAAGATGAAAGTTGAGATTCCTCACAGGTTGGCAGTAGGGTCAGTTTTTATATTGTGTGATGTTTGGCTACAGTAGAGCAGTTTATTGTCTCTTGAGGCTGCCTGTTTCAGGTCCTTTGGCTGAGTGACTAAACTTTTTTCCATGTCCTTTTTGATTTTTCCAGGATGTAGACTTCTTAAGTTCATGTTGAAATGCATAAGACGAATAGAAAGCCCAAGGAATTCACCACTGTGTCATTTGTTAGGTACTGAGTGTCCTTGTCTATTTTCTCATTTTTACCTTTCAGAGTCTTGTTTATTTTATATATTAGCAAGAATTTTGTTTGTACTTTGGGGTAGGAATAAGGAAAAGTATTTCTATTCCATCTTAAAAGCAATAGTGGGGAATATTTTAAGAGTGACAACCACTTTAATTGTTGATTCAAGAAATGTAACATGTCAAACTCAATTTTTGCTTGATGATTTAGATATTGAAATTCTCATTGCACTTTATATGTTTTAAAAAATTTGATTTGTATATGTTGAGCAAGAAGCCATATTGATTCTTGCTTTTTTTATTAAACAGGTAAATTTGATCATTTTATTGCATAAAGGATTATTGAACATTGAATTATTCTAAGGGTTTATAAAGTCCTGCAGCTCTTGATAGGTTCATCAAACTCCAACCACAAAAGGGAACATAGTGATGTCTGGTCTGAAAATATGTTAGAAGCTAAAGATTGGCTTAGAGCCATAAAAATAACAAATCTTTGTTGTGGAATATTTAAAAAGAGGGAGTGTGATCTATAAATGCAATCAGTATTAAGCACCAAAGGACCTGTGAAACTACCTGATGTGATAGCACAGCAACAGAACTAATTCAAGAGTGTGAAGAACTGAACCTGAGTCCTATCTTGGCATCAAGTCAGCTATGCAAACTTGCTCTAATCAATTAAGCTTGCTAAGTCACAGCCACCATAGCTATTCACAAAGTTGAATGAGTTTATTCACTACCCAAGTGAAAACTATTATTATTGTTGTTGCTGTTTTCTTCATATTTACATACTAGGAGCTGTATCTTGATACATATTCTAATCTATATAATAATTACTACTTTAGATATTTGCATTTATTTAGTTTGGGGATGCTGTAAGTCATGAATTTGCAGTTTAAAAGAACATTTAAGGTTATGTAGGTAAGTTTCTATAGATCATTGATTCTCAACTTTGGCTGTATACTAGAATTACCTAGGAAACTTTTTAAAAGCTTCAATGCCCTGGCCTATCTCCCAGATATTTTGATTTAGGTGACCTGGGGTGAGACTTGATCATTAGTTCTTTAAAAAAGCTCCCCTGGTGACTCTAATGTATGCACATTGAGACTTCAATTTAGGTAAACATCTCTAGTCCTGACTAAAGATGTTACTCAGCCTGAGAGATTCAAGTCATCAGCCATGCTTCGGTACCATTGATCTAGATACTCAAAACAGGGTTGGGGAGGAGGATTAGTTGTCTTCTGATCCCTTCTCCCCATCCCCTTTAACATTTCAAAAATGTTCCTTAGTGATTTGGCTTCCTGTCTTGTACTTTCATACTCCCCACCTCATGTCCATGTTTTCTTATCTCCTGCCAGCCCAGTTGGGAATTGGCCTAGTGTAACTGTACCTTCAAACCTTAAATGTTTGCTGCAATATTAACACTGGCTTCTGTTTGAACACCTTCTAAGAGAGAGAGCGCATCCTAGCTATTGGGCCACTAATTCTGCATGTGGAGTGTCCTCAATGAATTAAAATGTAAAGGCAACAAGGAAATGATTTCAGCTCAGTATGAAAATGTGTACTCTAAAAAGAAATCACAATGGAAGTTATAGTGTCTCTTGAAGACAGTTAACATTTTTAATACCATATTTTATTTACTAAGCCTTTTTACCTCTAAACAATCCTGTGGTGATGTTGTGGTAAACTCATTTAAAAAAATATAAAAATCTGACTGAGGATATCACTCAAGTGGTACTGTGTGTGCCTAGCAAGTGCACAGCCCTGAGTTCAAGCCTCAGTACTCCCAAATATATATACATGTATATAAAAAATAAATATCTTTTCCTGATTGATGCGAAAGATAAAGCTGAGGCACATGGAAGACAGGTAAATTGACAGTCAGTCAGTACATGATAAAGCAGAATTCGAACCATGGTATCATCCCCACAGCAACACTCTGACACAGGACTGTCATCCATGAGCAGGTTTTTGGTTTCTTCGGCTGTTTTGTTTTCTCACGACATAAACTAATGATCTTTTATTAATATGTCCAAAACATATTTTCAAAATCAGTACGTGTCTATGAAGAAAGATTGGGTACATGAAAGAGGGAGAGGGACACTGTTGGGGCCAAGATTCAAGAACAGGTTTCAGACAGGACTTGGGAGTACCCTGAGAGTCATGTGACAGAAATGAAGAAAAACAACATCAGTGAGGGCAACATGAACTTACCCAATGCCTTTTCCCTTGGCTGTTTCCAGCAAAGTATGAACTCAGGTCATTCCTTGCATTTAAAGGCAAGACTTGTAACTCCCAAAAAGAGCTCTCTGTACTGACCAGCCAGTTCGCTAACTCACTGCTGACTATGCTTGTCTAGTAAGGGAACACATTAAATATTTAAACCTTGTCCTTCCTCAGATGCAAAGCAGCAAAGATGATTTTCCACGGAATTTAGCATTAAACGCAGGCAATTTGTACAGCTGTGCATATAAATGACTTTTCACATAATCTCTAGAGGCCAGGGTCAATGTTCCTCGTACATTTTAATACTGTAGATGACATAGCGACATCCTTCCAATTTATGTTCCCTCATAATTGAAAGGGGCTTAATAAAAGTGAGGAAGAGGCAGTATGTACACAGCAACATCGATTTCTGCTGTCAGTTGAGTGGAAGTTAATTGTAATTTTAATGTAATTTGTTCCATGGGTGATGCTGAGCCCTGGAACATACTTAAATCTGCTTGAAAGGATACTGTGTGTTTGTATGTGTTATAATACTAGAATAACCCAATTATACAGCTGTCATGAAGACACTAAATATAATTTTAATTATTTTCCCCACAAATAT